>NW_027507718.1:462879686-463479686 GCF_037356315.1 Lithobates pipiens | reverse complement strand
CGTGCGAATTTGCGGCGGGTGCGGCGGGTGTGGCGGGTGCGGCGGGTGCGGCGAATGGCTGAACTCGAATCGCACAGAGATCGGATGTGATTTGCACTGCAGTGCGGTGCGAATCACATTCGTTCTCATAAACCGCTGCAATGTGAACCCAGCCTTAGTGACACTGGCGACGGGGGGTGATCACGGGGTTAAACCTTTATTGGGGGGGTTAGGGGGGTACATTAGAACTAAAGGGGGCTAACCCTAACTGCCCTAACAGTTATTACAGTCACAAATGACACCAATGCAAAAAAAAAAAAAAAAAAATGACATTGGTGTCACTGTGACTGGGGGGCAGGGGTAATTGGGGGGGTGATTGGGGGGGTGTGAGTGTGCCTGGCATGTTCTACTGTGTGTGTAGAGTGTTGGTGCAACTCACCGATCCGCTCTCCTCCGTGTCGGAACGAAAAATACCGACAAGGAGGAGAGAATACATCACTTCCTCTCCTGTGTTTACATTACAGGAGAGGAAGTGATGTCACGGGGGATTCCTATTCGTCGGGAGCGATCGCGAGGGGGTGGCCATGAATGAATGGCCGCCCCCTCGTCCCGGATCGCTCCCGGACGAAAACCGACCGCCGCTGGCACCGGGCGGGGGCCCGATCGGGCCCCCGACCCGCGGGAGGCAAGGGACGTACATGTACGCCAATATGCCTGCCCGTGCCATGCTGTCGACGTACATCGTCGTGCGGCGGTCGGCAACTGGTTAAACACATAACTAATTGTCGTTAGGAGCTCCTTTTTAAATTGACAGGACTAATCTGTGTACCACATACTGTAGCCAGTCTGTGGGAGCCAGAATTATTGCTGATTGGTAGGGGGTCAAATACTTATTTTACTCACTGAACTGCAACTCAATTTATAACATTTGTATCATGTGTTTTTTTCTGGAATTTTGGTTGATATTCTGTCTCTATTATTTAAAATACACCTATGATAAAATTAATAGACCCTTCATTTCTTTGTAAGTGGGCAAATGACAAAATCTGCAGGGAATTGCATCATTATTTCCTTATTATCCCTTGTGATAGCAATAAAGTTAAATAGAAAAAAAGGTACAGTGTCAAAAATGTTTTTTTAGATAACAAAAAAAAAAATCAAATGCCCCCATCTCCCTGTGCTTATGCGCAAATGCAACATGCACATTGGTCATGTATGTATACAGAATGTAAACTCTGATTACACCACTGGTATGTGAGGTATTGCATGTCAGAATGAGAGCAATAATTCTAGCACCAGACCTTACCTGTGTAACCCTAAACTGGTAACATGTAAAGGCTTTTAACCACTTGTGGACTGCCCACCGTACATTTACCGCAGCAGGGTGGCTGCTCTGTGCCAGATCACATACTTAGTACGTGATCATACACAGCAGGTGCCCAGCGGCAGGTATCACGGACTTGATGTCCACCGGCACCCGCTGATTAAACTGGACACAGGCAGAATGGCAGTCTGCCTATGTAAACAAGGCAGATTGTCGTTCTGTCAGATTGTGTTTCTGCTAAGCAGGAACATGGATCTTTGCCTTCTCCTAGTCAAAGCACCTTCCCCACAGTGAGTAAGCACAACCTAGGCACACATTTAACCCTTTGGTCGCCCCTGATGTTAACCCCTTCTCTGCCAGTGTCATTAGTACAGTGACAGTGTATATTTTTTCACTTATCACTGTATTAGTGTCACTGGTCCCCAAAAAGTGTCAAAAGTGTCAGTTAAGTGTCCGATTTGTCTGCCGCATAATAAGCTATACGTTTTTTTTACTAAAAATATGTAGCAGAATACATATTGGCCTAATTTGATGAAGACAATTGATTTTTTACATTTTTTATTGGGTATGTTTATAGCAGGATTTCTTTTTTAATTGTCCAAAATAAAAACCGCAGCGGTAATAAAATACCACCAAAAGAAAGCTCTATTTGTGGGGAAAAAAAGTACAAAAATATTATTTGGGTATATCATTGTACGACCACGCAATTGTGAGTTAAAATTACGCAGTGCCGGATCGCAAAAAAGGGCCTGGTCAGGAAGGGGGCAAAACCTTCCGGAGGTCAAGTGGTTAAGAGAACACCTATAGAGATTTTTAGGTTTGTTGCCATTTCACGGCCTTGCGAAGTTTTACATAGTTACATAGTTACATAGTAGGTGAGGTTGAAAAAAGACACAAGTCCAACCTATATGTGTTCAAACTGTGACGGGTATCTGTTTACTCAGCGTAACATCATCTTTTATATTTTACCAAAAAATTGAGTATTATACTGTGTTTGTGTGCACTAAAATTAATGAAATTTAATTTTTTCCTGAAAATTTGCATTTGATAAACCACTGCATAAATATTGTGTGGCCTAAAAAATCGCAACAACCATTTTTTTTCTCCAGGGCCTCTGCTTAAAAACTATATATAATATTTGGGGGTTGTAACTAATTTTCTAGCAAAAGAATGCTGATTTGTACATGTATGAGAGAAATGTCAGAACTGGAGGTGGTTAACAGATCCAGCACCCGACAACCTTATTCTACACCGGACAATAAAAACTTGGCAGAGATCCCGACCCTTCCTTCCCCTTTACAAAAAAATACAAAAAAATTTGATGTACTTGAACTATCAGTTTTTGGCAGCTGCTATGGAAGCTGGAAATCGCTGTATAGACACCACCACTCCAGTCATCTTCATTTGCTTTCAAGCCCCGTGTTGATCTGATCTGGAGGTCTGACAATCTGCAAGGGTGTTATTCAGAGAACGTCTTGCATTTTGCATAGTTCCCAACTGTCCCTGATTTCAAGGGACTGTCCCTTATTTGGAGCGATGTCCCCTTGTCCCTCATTCCCCCTCATTTGTCCTGCATTTTGGTCTGATCTATATAGTTGTATATAAAATGTCCTTTTTATCTATCAAAAGGTGTTTTCCAGCGCAAAATCTGATTTCTAAATTGCTGCATTTGTAAATTCCAAAAGCCAATATAAAAGAATAGTAGTGGTAAAAAAGAGCACTTGGTGAGTTTAACCAATCTTGTTTTTTTGTACAATTCTCCTTTAAGGGGGCGTGGCAAGGGGTGTGTCCTATGCCTGCATACTTTTGCTGATAGGCGTCCCTCCTCCCCAACTCAAAAAGTTGGGAGGTATGATTTTGCGGTTCAAAAAATACTAGTTTGGTCTACTTTACAAAATGAGACAGTGCCAAACAATTCTGTATAATAGAAAGCAAATCACAAAACAGAGAGTAGGACTTCTTTACTATCCGCAGTTGATAGTGATGGAAACTCGCAGGCTGCAGTGCCAGGGTCCCGTATTCTGTATTTCATACAAACTGTTGGAAAGATCATTTTTTGGTGCAACCTCCCCTTTGCTCTGGCCCAATGTAAGGAAGGTATTTCATTTTTGAGCGCATAAAGCAAGCCAAGGAAACACGTTGATAAAATTCCTTACTTCCACCTTTTATTTCAGAATAATTTAGAGAAAATTTACCGTCCTCCCATACATAGAAACACTTGCAAGTAAACAGAACAAATAATCGCCATATTTTTCATAAAAAGTTTTACTGTGCTATAAAACATTTGAGACTGAACGGAAATGATCATTTGAGGCACATGGGAAATGAGCAGAAAATCAAATCATCATCAAGGTAAGTAGACCTGGAATTCCAGAACTCTGCATACAAGCCTACACAACTTCTTATTAAACATCACCAACTGCTTTCATTAAACCTTATAACAGCAGGAGCTTTATACTATTGGAATGTATAGGAAACATTAGTTCACTCATATAATAAGACAATGGTAATTTATGGAATACTTGAGGTGTTGCTGAATGATCTAATGTTTGCATATGTATTGGGCAATTTATAATGACAGTCCAGTGTATACTCTGTTTGACCACTATATATGGATTATGGTTCTTTGTGTAGTACAGGACATGGTGCCACTTACTCTTATGGAATGCAATAACCCCCCATTTTTGTTGCGCATGCTATATTGACTTCATTGATGCCTACACAAGCTGTATTGTTATTCTTCTGTTTATCGGCCGTACAGCCCTTTTAAATGCTTTCCTACCTATTGTTATTCTTCTTATACTTTGAATTCTTCAATAAAAATTATTGAAAATAATGACAGTGCAGAAAACTTTATCTTTTTCAGTGAAATAAAAGTACAAGGGTAAGCATATAGAGACTTTAAGACCCCTTTCACACTGGAGGTGTTTTTCAGGCGCTACAATGGTAAAAATAGCGCCTGAAAAAAGCCTCAGCTGCAAACCCAGTGTGAAAGCCCGAGTGGGTTAAAGCCGCCCCTGCTAGCAGCCAAATACGCCAGTTAAAATGAACTTATAAGTTAAAACGCGCTAAAAATAGCACCGCTTTACCACTGATGCCCAGGCGGCTCAGTGTGAAAGGAGTCTAAGGCCGCGTACACACGGGCGGACTGTCTGTCCAACTTAGTCCGCTGAAACACATTTCAGCGGACAGCCCGCTCGTGTGTGGGCTTCAGCGGACTTCTTCAGCGGACAGTCTGGCGGACTAAGTCTTTCGGAATTTCCGTAATACAGTCCGTCCAACTTTGGTTTCAGCGGACAGTCCGCTCGTGAGTAGGCAAGTTGGACGGACTAAGTATGGTGCATGCTCAGAAAGGATTTACACGGCGAAAGGTTGCATTGCTGTCTATTGGACTTCCGATTTCTAGTCCCGTCGTACGTGCTGTACACGTCATCGCGCAAGCTTTCAACGGACTGTCTGCTCATCGTGTGTGGTCAAGTCCGTTCATTCGAAAGTAGGACGGACTGTCTGTCGGATTGTCTGACGGACTTAGTTGGCCAGACAGTCCGCCCGTGTGTACACGGCTTAAGACACAAATGTCAAACATAAGGCTCATGGGCTGAATCTGGCTCTCCAGGCCTTGTCATGTGGCCCTTGCACTCAGTTTTACAGCCGTAATATGGTGGAACCCCTAAACCCTGTACTCTGTATACAGCACACCCCTGAAATCTGCACCTTCTATGTAGTGCACTCCTGTGCTCTGCAACCTCTAGGTGGTGCATTCCTGAGCACTGCACCCTCTACTTAGTGTACTCCTGAACTCTGCAAACACTATGTAGTGCACTCCTGATCTCTGCACCCTTTACATAGTGCACTCCTGAATGCTGCACCTTCTATGTAGTGCAATCCTGAACTCTGCACCCTCTACATAGTGCACTCCTGCATGCTGCACCTTCTATGTAGTGCACTCCTGAACTCTGCACCCTCTACATAGTGCACTCCTGAATGCTGCACCTTCTATGTAGTGCACTCCTGAACTTTGCACCCTCTATGTAGTGCACTTCTGAACTCTGCACCCTCTACGTAGTGCACTTATGAAATTTGCATCCTCTACGTAGTGCACTCTGGAACTCTGAACCCACTACATAGTGCACTCCTGAACTCTGCACCCTTTACGTAGTGCACTCCTGAATGCTGCACCTTCTATGTAGTGCAATCCTGAACTCTGCACCCTCTACATAGTGCACTCCTGCATGCTGCACCTTCTATGTAGTGCACTCCTGAACTCTGCACCCTCTATGTAGTGCACTTCTGAACTCTGCACCCTCTACGTAGTGCACTTATGAAATTTGCATCCTCTACGTAGTGCACTCTGGAACTCTGAACCCACTACATAGTGCACTCCTGAACTCTGCACCCTTTACGTAGTGCACTCCTGAATGCTGCACCTTCTATGTAGTGCACTCCTGAACTCTGCACTCTCTATGTAGTACACGCCTGAACTCTGCACCCACTATGTAGTGCAGTCCTGAACTCTTCACCCTCTATGTAGTACACGCCTGAACTCTGCACCCACTATGTAGTGCACTCATGAACTCTGCACCCTCTATGTAGTGCACTCCAGAATTCTGCACCCTCTATGTAGTGCACTCCAGAATTCTGCACTCTATACATAATACACTCCTGATTTCTGCACATAGCACATCCCCAATACAACCAGCCCTTTGAGGGCAGCCATTCCGCTGATGTGGCCCGTGATGAAACTGAGTTTGACACCCCTGCTTTAAGACAATGCTTTCTTGGAATCCCTATCCACAGTAAGAAAGTATTTTCTGGATAAAGCCACATTTACATTACAGATGGCCTTTTATTGAACCATGGCACCTATTTCCCGGCAGTAGTGGCCAACAGGGATTTTTTAGACTGTTTCTCATGGTGCTACTTGATATTAGGCCCCATTCACACCAAGCAATTTGTAATCACAGTCAGAATTATGCAGATTCCAAACGCACTAAAATAGAGAAAAAATGCATAATGCATTCATTCTTACTGGCATCCAAATGCCTGATTTTGCCACGATTGTCAAACGACAAAAACCTGTGGGGATCACGACAATACAGGCCTGAAAAAATTGTGTGAAGCTCAAGGAAGGAACTTCTTTTGCACCAAAAAAGTTCATAGGGCAGCTTGTTTGGGTGCCATTCATTCTCAAAAATGAGATAAATCAAACTACCCACAATATACCCTTCCTGTTTCTTCTGCTTCTTAGGTGAAATCTACAAGAAAATTTTATCTAAGCAGTTGAATAAGCAAAATTGAGAATTTTTGCTTAGGTGTGGAAATCATTAGATTTGTGGCAAAGTCAATTTCACTGAAATTACTTTGCTCATCCATACTTGGCATGTGAGCCATTGTGGGAGACATGCTCCCAGACTACAAGGAACACATCGGGGGACTTTGTGGCCTCTTTTACATTTGCGTTACCCTTTGAAGAGTGATCATGTTGGATCAGTCTTCAGAGGACATTTAACCAGCAATGAGGAGTTACATTGCCTCCTTACTGCCTGTTTTAACCCTTTAAGTCCTCCCCAACCACGTGCGTTCATACACAGTTGCGGGGGACCCCCCATCCATTTGAATGGATTTTATATGGCAGTACTGCCCAGCAAATGTGATCATTTCCATGCCACTGAACAGAGGTCTATGATTATTGTTAAAAAGATAATTGTAGTGATATGAATATTGCAAATATATGCAGAAAACGTGCAGATGTGTTTCCAGGGATACAAGACTCTCAGAATCCAAAACCTAATGATAAATAGGTCACAGTTACATTCACAATGGATGGATGTTTATTTCTCTTTGTAATTCCCCCTGGTGTCCCTATGGTTTAATAAAGCATACAGAGGTCCTCTTTTACATATATTACATTTATTTGTCTTTTTGCGATTATTACTTTTTTCAACTGTTTTGTTTAAATTGAATAAGGGTAGGTATTGGAAAAATTATGCTATTACCAAAAAGTTATGACACTTCCACTTGGGAGTATGGAGGAACTAATATTTACCTAAAATCCCTTTAATCACTGGGTTAGTGTCCAGGTCCGATCTCCTTTTGGTCCCATTGTTCTGTCCTTTACTATGGGATATCTTTACCACCAAATCAGAGGGTTACACTAGGAGGACTGGTCCTGGATATGATGGTGTCATTGCTTTTGGAAGCCGTTAAATCTCAATAGCTAAGGCAGGGGTCTCCAAACTGCGGCCCGAAGGCCAGATGTGTTTTCTGCCCCTGCTGGCCACAATCCAGCCCTCCTAAAGTATGAAGGACAATAAAGTGGCCCTTTGTTTGAAATTGTTTGGAGACCCCTGAGCTAAGAGATTGCTACTGCCGAACTAGCCCAAGCATTTTGGGCTTTTTTACACTTTTGGTGGAGTTTAGCGCCCTCTTAAGAGCAATCCACATTTGGATCACTTGTCAGAGAGCATTTGACAGGCAGGAAGGAGGCATTATATTGCCTCCTCACTGCCTGATTTAACACTACAGTTACCTCAATTGCAAGCTGTTGAGGAGGGGCCACATTGAACTCAGTGGGCGAGTTTGACAAGCTGTGCCACTTGTCAAACTCTGCAGCCTGAGTTAAAAGGAAAGCATTGCAGCCATGGCATGTGTTCAGTCCCTTCTGGCTATTATTTTAGTTCAGGTGGGCCACTGGAGGCTCAGCTGCTCATTTTTACCAACCCTCCCCCCCACACCACCCATCTCAAAAAGACCTAAGAACTACCCCACAGCTATGCCTGCTCATTACCATGTGTGTTAATGCACAAATGTGTTTTGGAGGTCACCTCATTGAATTATAATAGGTTTCTAATGTATTGTCAATAAAGTAAATAATGGGTAGAGGCATTGTAGTGTGTATCAATGTTAAAAATGCACTTCTGTTGGTTTAAATGTCCTGCAGGATACATTTGAGCTGCATTCATTATTCCAATGTGATGCTTTCAGACTGCTTTTCCATTGATTTCTATACAGGAAAAAGCAAAATGCAGAAGAATAGGACATTTAGTGCTTTTCCACAAAAAGCACCATTAAGCACGTCTAACAAAACCATAATGAGTGAAATTGAGTGCAACTGCACTTGCAAAATTTGGACTTTATTTGGCTTTAGTAAATCCATATCCCATGTCTAATTGAAGACAAGGCAGTGTGAGACTGGCACTTCTAGGAGCTGGCATATAGACAGTCAAAACCCTTTCTAATGTGAGAACAGTTTTTCATTTTTGATACTATAATAAAAAAGGAGCATTTCTGTAGTTTGCAGTTGCTGATCCTCACCCTCTAGTGAACTCCTAGTTCATAGATGCCTAGCCATCACACCAATTGCAGCTATTTAGATTTTATTGCAAATTGGATTTAGTAGTCGGCAGGACACACAGCTGGGAGGAAGACAATAATTGTGTAATAAAGAGGAAAGCATGTTAGCTGGAAGTAGGACAATTTCACTACAGTCTCAACATATACACTGTATGGTCAATAGTCTGTGGACATTTTACCATAATACCTACAGCCCCGGTTCACGTTGGGCTTATTTGACATGTCAAATCGCATGCCAAATCAGAGCCCATTGCCCTCAATGGCACCATCCTCAAAGTCGGAGTCGCACCGATTCCCAAAAGTCGTTTCCGCACTACTTCCGGCGACTTCGGGGGCGATTTCAATGTATATCTGTGCATGAACCCGCACATATATCTCTCAAATCGGCCCCCCGAACCCGCACTGAAATGCCAGTCTTTTAAAGAGTGGAATGAATTTAATGACAAAAAACACACAGTGGTAAAACTGTACCATGCCACCAATCACGTCTGAGAAATGTACAGGAGGGGCGGATTGTTTTTTTAAAGTAGAGGCTGTTCAAAATGAATGTCAACTGTGCTAAATGAATGACAATAAATCAGGTAAAGCTGTATTCAATGTAAATACCCAAAACTGGGTGAATGAATAAACAATAAAAAAAAAAAAACACTGTATTTTTTGCTTGCATGTTTGTAGATGAGGCGAACATAGCTTTATTTTATTTTCTAAGCTTTTAAAAGTAAATGGTCTCTACTCCTTATCAAATCAACCACACTACCTTAAAGAATAGTATATCTAAAGACTAAAAAAAAAATGTTTTTTTTCCATTTTGAATAGCAGTTGAGGAGGGGAGGGTTAAAAGCACTGACATTTGTAGGGCTTATTCACACAGGATGTTTTTGCAGCTGCTTTTAGGGGTGTCTGATGTATTTATTTATTTTTTTACTGCCTCTGAACTCTCCTCCATGTTAGCCAATGTGTCTATGCACACATACATCTTCAGAGGAGTTTGGAAGCATAAGCATTTAGGGGCAGTAAAAAAAAAAATCAATGACTGCCTGCATGTCCAGGAGCAGAGCCTGTTTGGCTGTAAAAACGCAAAATGCCACAAAACGCAGCAAAACGTGGCTTAATACTGTAACAAGCTTTTAGCTACGTTTAGCCGTGTTTGACGTTTTTAGATTTTATAGAGTATTTTTACTGTATAAAATGCTAACGTGGAAAACACAGAAACGTATGGCTTAATGCTATTCACAAAATGCGTCTAAAAGCGTGTTATCAGTACTGCTTTTTTCTGAGGAGCCCTTAGTGAGATTTCCCTTCATTTCCTGTCCTGCAGACTCAAAAGGCAGTGAGGGGATGTTTAGGGAGATCTCCTTTTAGACAGTTGTCCCTGGACCAAGTGTCTCCAATGGAAGATTTCCCCTTTATTCCTGTTCTGCTGACATATCAAAACGTTTTATTTACCCTCACTTTCATTCCCAGTAATAATGGCGAGCTAGAAAATCAGAGTAAATCTCTCTAATCGGGGGACACAGGCAGCAATTAAAACATGGCAGTGGTTGTAACCCTTCACTACTCTATCCAAATCTAAAAAAATAAAGACATGCTCACAGAACTCTATGGGGGTGTCCCTCACCAGTAATATAACGAGATGGAGGTGCAGTCTCATGGAACCCTTCCTTTTTGGGACAAAGCATTTAAAAAAAATGCATCAGCTGTATAAAATATAGGAGCCAAGTTTAACATACACATTACCTCACCTCCTTCGATTATTATTATTATTATTATTATTATTACTCAGATTAATCATTATTCAGATTATTTAGGTTATTATTCAGATTACCATAAGAGTCAGGTAACCCACTTTATCAGAAAGCAATGACAGCCCCATATTTCTCTAAGGAAAAGTCTACTTTAACAGAACCTGTTAATCAGAGGAGAGGTGCACCAATATGTTCTGCCCCAGAACTGGTGCTGGCTCAGACAATTGTGACCCCTCCCCCAGGCTGATAGGAGCCTCAGCAAAGGCAGGCAACAGCTGTGTTCCATTTCATATATAGATTCCGTAAAGTGTCTATAGAAAAGTGAAAAAGTTTGACCCTTGCAAGTTTAGGAGGTCATGCCCCTGTTTGGGTGCTTCACGTACCCCTGACTATTGGATGGTCGTTGATAACAGACTCACCGCAGATTGTTCACCCCCTCGGGTTGGCAGCCAAATCAGGAGAACGGTGAGACTGGCTCCATACGCCTTGCTTTCCTTGGGTGTATATCGCCCGATCATTTCACGCACAGCAGGATCCCATTCGGGGTGTGCGGACTGGTTAGGGTGTGGCTCAGGACCTGATTTCTTCAGTTCCTCCCTTACACTTAATAACACCCAAGACCTGTGTAAAGAGTCTTTTAGGCCCGGCTTAAAGTGCAATGGTTTATTTTTGTTTTAATGCCCTCCCTCAAGAGGTATACTATCTGTTTGTATCAGTGAAATGCATTCTGTAGCGACCTCAGTTTGGGTCTCTTGCTAACTTTTATGCATCTGTAATAGTCTTAATCTTAATAAACCTTTTTTTGAAACTCAAAAAAAAAAAAAAAAAGTGAAAAACTCAGCAAATTATCAATTGATGATTATTTTGTTTGTTTGGGCTACAATCTACAGCAATGTATTTATCGTCATGTAAATAAATCCTGCTATACTATTTCATTTGTTGTGAGCAGAAAATTACCATTGTCTTAGGCCTCATGCACACGAGACGCAGATGAAACCTCTGTCAAAAAAAAGCTGAAACGCGCGTTTAGAAACGCGCGTTTTGCCGCGTTTGCATGTCGCGTTTAGACGCGTTTAGACGCGTTTAGACGCGTTTGCGTTTAGACGCGTTTATAAAGATAACATCATGTAGACCCTCCCCAAGCTCTCAAAGCATTTTTTTTAACTATTTCTGCTATTTTGATCAGAGTGAGCAGCAGCAGCATAGAGAGCAGTTGTACACTTGCATTTGCCGTGTCACTTGCCACGGCACCTGCCACAAGTTGTGGATTGTCCACTTGCCACGTCACTTGCCACAAGTTGGGGATTGTCCACTTGCCACATCACCTGCCACGTCACCTGCCACAAATTGTGGATTGTCCACTTGCCACGTCACTTGCCACATCACCTGCCACGAGATGTGGATTGTCCACTTTCCACGTCATCTGCCATGCCACCTGCCACAAGCTGTGGATTGTCCACTTGACACGTCACCAGCCACATCACCTGCCACAAGTTGTGGATTGTCCACTTGCCACGTGACTTGCCACATCACCTGCCACGTCACTTGCCACATCACCTGCCACAAGTTGTGGATTGTCTACTTGCCGCGTCACTTGCCACTTCACCTGTCACGTCACTTGCCACGTCACCTGCCACAAGTTGTGGATTGTTCACTTGCCACGTCACCTGCCACATCACCTGCCACAAGTTGTGGATTGTCCACTTGCCACGTCACTTGCCACAAGCTGTGGATTGTCCACTTGCCACATCACTTGCCACGTCACCTGCCACGTCACTTGCCACGTCACCTGCCACAAGTTTTGGATTGTCCACTTGCCACGTCAGCTGCCACGTCACTTGCCACATCACCTGCCACGTCACCTGCCACAAGTTGTGGATTGTCCACTTGCCACATCACCTGCCACGTCACTTGCCACAAGATGTGGATTGTCCACTTGTCACATCACCTGCCACATCACTTGCCACATAACCTGCCACAAGTTGTGGATTGTCCACTTGCCACGTCACTTGCCACAAGATGTGGATTGTCCACTTTCCACGTCACCTGCCATGCCATCTGCCACAAGTTGTGGATTGTCCACTTACCACGTCACCAGCCACATCACCTGCCACAAGTTGTGGATTGTCCACTTGCCACACCACTTTCCACGTCACCTGCCACGTCACCTGACACAAGATGTGGATTGTCCACTTGCCACGTCACCAGCCACATCACCTGCCACAAGTTGTGGATCGTCCACTTGCCACGTCCCTTGCCACGTCCCCTGCCACGTCACCTGCCACAAGTGGATTGTCCACTTGCCACGTCACTTGCCACGTCACCTGCCACAAGTTATGGATTGTCCACTTGCCACGTCACATGCCAGTCACCTGCCACAAGTTGTTGATTTTCCACTTGCCACGTCACCTGCCAAGTCACTTGCCGCGTCACCTGCCAGGTCACTTGCCACGTCACCTGCCACAAGTTGTCTATTGTCCACTTTCCACGTCACTTGCCACTTCACCTGCCACGTCACTTGCCACAAGTTGTGGATTGTCCACTTGCCACATCACTTGCCACCTGCCATGTCACTTGCCACAAGTTGTGGATTGTCCACTTGCCACGTCACTTGCCACAAGTTGTGGATTGTCCACTTGCAATTGCAATTGTTTAAAATATTTTTCTAATGGTTTTTCATCATTTGCAATCATTTTTGAGATTTTTAATGTAAAAAAAAAGGTCACCTTTAAAAACGCATATAAACGCAAACGCGGCTAAACGCGGTTGCCGCGTTCAGCCGCGTTTAGCCGCGTTTAGCCCCGTTTTGCGTCTGAAACGCAGAAATTTTTGTCTCTGAACGCATTTTTTTGCTTCTGGAAAAACGTGATTAAACGCAACTGCATATAAACGCAAAAAAACGAGACTGTGTGCATGGACACATAGGATAACATTGAATGAGTTCAGGTGCAGTTGAAAAAACTGTCCAACTGCATCTGAACGCGCGTTTAACTGCGTCTCGTGTGCATGAGGCCTAACTGACAGAGACTATACAGTTAAATATGTTTTGATCTTACTCCAATTTCATGTTTTCAAGGATTACAGAGCTGCCCCAATCAAGATTTGTAGGTCCCTTTTACATGCAGTTGCAGATCTTTAGAAGAAATTGTATAAAGGGGTACTTAGAACATAGCAGATGGAAATGCATTTTCATCTGGCAGCCTTTATAGAAGGGCCAACGGGTGGCCACTCCATCTTTGATACTTAGTGATCCAGTGTTTAAGATCCATGGTCAAATGGGAAGTGTCATTCTATTTGAAATCAGTACCTTTTTGGAGGTCACTTTAATGCCCTTTTTTTAGGGTTTATTTTGGAAAATCGTAATTTGAATATATGTTATTTAAAAGTGTGAAGACCAGAACGTATTGTATAACTACAATCACCTCTCACAGTGGTCCTGAAGAAGCAGAGGAAATTCGCAAAAAAGCATTGACCTGTGATTGTAATGGGGGTTATTTATGAAAGGCAAATCCACTTTGCACTGAAAGTGTACTTGGAAGTGCAGTCGCTCTAAATCTAAGGGATAGATCTGAAATAAGGGGGAAGCTCTGCTGATTTTATCATCCAGTCATGTGCAAGCTAAAATGCTGTTTTTTATTTGCCTTGCATGTTCCCCTCGGATCTACAGTGACTTTACTTTCAAGTGCACTTTCAGTGCAAAGTGGATTTTCCTTTAGTAAATAACCCCCAATATGTCTTAGTATCTATAATTCAGGTGGCCATTCTCATGCTATTCACACTTATGAAAGTGTGTGGTGTGTATAGCAATCAGATCAATTTGATGTATATTATTCTTATTTCTTATGTTTTAATAAAACGTAGTCGTTTTACATTTATTTTCCTCTTCAAGACATGTATATATCATTTTGAGTGCTATATTTAAAGTCCCCTTTTCTACATTTCCTTCTTTTGATGTCATTTTGGGATGATCGCACGCTAAGAATATTAGAAACTTTATGTGGCCCCAATTATAAGTCACAGTTGCAGATCAATGTAGCCTATTCATTTTGTATGGGCTGTTAACACACAGAAATGGATACAAAACTGACCAGTACCATTTTTTATTGGGATGCACCACAATTTATGTGTGCGACAGTGCAGGTATGTTGGCACTTACTGTACTTGTGCAATACCACAATGCATACGTGTGAATACAATGTACTTCTTAATACCACAATGCATAAGTGTAAAGGAGGCTGTTCATAATTATCACAACCCACAAACACCAACCAGAGTGAGGCAAAGTTAAAGCCCCATCAGGATTTTATCTCACAGGTTTTTAAACTACCTCACTATCCAAAACTAATCAAAATCACTGGACAATTGGTGTTTTCAATGTTTGGCCAGAATTTAATTTTAATATAATGCTTTGTATCTTTTTTTTGTCAGTTTTCCTAATTCTTCGCATTAAAGCAAGGAAACTAACCCAGTAGTACATTAATGTGCTTTTAATAAACAAGAATGTTGCTTATACAAACTACAGTTCCAGGAAAACAGTAAACGGTATACGGAATAAATATGCATACATATGCATGGAAATACTATCTGGATACAATAGAGATACATTAACAGTGATGTAGCTTCTGTTATATCTGCCCTACAATTACCTTATTAAAAAGTTTAATGAGGAAAATGTTTTTTTAACCTTGGCAGTCCATCTCTTTTGTAGTGCAACTTTAGTGTTGTCCCATGGTGAAGGGAAATCCTGTTAAATAAGGAAATTGTGGACCAGCTATAACAGAAGCTAAATTACTTTTAGTGTATCCATTTGCATACAGACTTGATAGCATGTACATGTATGCATATGTGTAGCACTGAGCTTCATCGAAACATTGACAATAAAAACACTGCTGTTTTTGATCTCTCTCCTCTGCAAGACGCGTGACTGCCTCTAAACCAGTTTTGGATTTATTTGTAGCACTCTGTATGTCTTGCATTGTTTTCCTGTAAGTAGCTTGTATATGAAGCATTCTTGTTTGAAAAACAAAAACATTGGATTGATTTCCTAGCTTTGATGCCAATAATTAGGACAAACAGTTAACTGAAAAAGTTAAAAGCAAAACATATAAACCAATATCATTACTTAATGTAAAAGTAAAGTCTGGAAACATTAAGCTCCACCATTGATCAATCATTTCATTACCTGCTGCTGTTAAAGTGGAACTTTAGTCAGAAAATGAAGTCCTACTAGATGACTTCTGGCCCCTTTTGTAGGTATAGCTATGTAAACATTTAAAAAAAAGTGTCTATACTGTTTAAAATCCAGTAATACACTGTCTCACCCTCCTCTGCACATGCTCAGTTGCTCTCTATTTTTAGGCACTGTTGAGTTTAAAGAGGCCAATCTGTTGACAGCCTTAAATCAGAATTAAACACTCCTATCCTTTTCAGCCAAGGAAGCTGCTGCTGTTTGATCTGCAAACGGCCATGGCGTTGCACAAGTGATCAGTTATGACGCCAGACATTTGATGGTTTGGTTGAGTGCACAAGCAAATGTGAAGTTAACAATTCCAGCATTCCAGGAATGTATGTGTTTTTTAAAACCATTAAATCGATGGATTTAATTCCACTTTATGATTTACTGCTGTTCAGGGGCTCTTGGCTTCAGCAAAATGGCAGCTTCTGGCAAAAAGAAACAGGAGCGATGCTGGAGGCAATTTACAGCACACACTCATTTTGGTAGCATAATTGTTAATGTGGAATGTATGTTCCTAGCTAAAGAACATTATTTTTTATGTTGTTTACAGGTAAAGTTCTGTTTTAAGTAAAATACTTTTAGCAAGCCCAGCAACTTAATGACTGGAATCAGTCTGGGGTGTATAAAGGTGGTCAGCCAATCTGTTGATTAATGATCATGATTCCTGTCCAATGGCTAAGCTCACAAATGGGCCATATGCACTAAATACAAGTTTCCGGATCTTCTTCTCTTTTCCAGGGCACATTCCTTCCAACTGCCTTCCAGTCAAACGATGGAAATTCCATTATTCTAAAGTAAACTTGAATTTTGGAAAAAATATCTCTAGATAAAATGAAAATGTAATAAAGTGTACACATAATATGAATAGAACACAAAAGTTGTGTCTTGGGTTACAAATTGGCTACTACTTGAATATGAGATGTAACAACTGCTGCTTGTATGAAAACGAGTCTTTAATACACATCAGCGGTTGGATCGCTCTCCTGTAGTAGCGGACAATACGTATCTTCAGGACAGGTTAGAAACAAACTTCTCCGATTGCTGTTACAGTCCGAGTATTCCCAAGCTGGCCGTTCACCAGGGAACAATATTACAATTTAGAGAAGAGTCTGTACAATGTTTGTCTCCTTCTGTAAACATCAGCTAACAAGATAATTGTGCATTTCTCTAGAGTTGATACTTAAAACCACTCCTGAGTGATTACCTGTGAATAAAGAAGAGACAGAAATTATTACGTCTATCAACCACATCATTCTCACTCTATTTTGTGACAGTCATTTTTTTGGAGTGGTAAAAAAGGTAAACTCTTATTTGAAGAGATGCATTTAGAAGGAAGAGAATAGTCCCTTTCCCCCAAATACTAATATTTCAGTCTTTGGTAGTTGTCTGATCATTTATATGGATTTTAATATTCTGGATAACATGAGAAAGTATTTTCTGATGTTAGTTCAGTGTTTTCCTTTACAACTTTGCTCTTCAATTTACCTGTAGTAAATATAGAAATGTGTAAAATAGCTCCTAGTCTAGAGGGAGCTGCCAGTGGCTCAGTGTAGATACTCTGTCTTAAAGTTGAAATAAAGTCAACTTTGTACCTTGTACTCCTTTACAAGAAAATTATACATACTGCTTGCTGCTGTTATCCCAATCCTTTTTTTCCTGGTAACATCACTAGCACATGCGCAATCCATTGCATATACCCTGCAATGCTGAGATGTGAAGAGTACCTCTGCCAGGATGACAGCATAGGCGCTCGTTCTGAGTCTGTGTTTATTGGACTTCCTTGAAACCCCATGTGACAAACGATATTACAGGAGTTGGGGAATCATAACAAACTGTATAGCTGGTTGTTAGGGAGTGGGCCGGGAAGCCAGCCACCATGTCCTTAACATAGTAAGTGAAGTTGCAAAAAGATACAAGTCCATCAAGCCCAACCTATGTGTGTGATATATGTCAGTATTACATTGTATATCCCTGTATATTGCGGTCGTTTAGGTGCTTATCGAATAGTTTCTTGAAACTATCAATGCCCCCCGCTGAGACCACTGCCTGTGGAAGGGAATTCCACATCCTTGTCACTCTTAGGCCGCGTACACACGCGGGGACTGTTCGCCCAACTTTGTCCGTCAAACAGTTTCGGCAAACAGTCCGCTCAAAATTAGCATGGACGGACATGGCCACACACGACGGACGAACAGTTTGCTGAAACCGTGCGCGATGACGTGAACGGCACGTACGACGGGACGAAAAATACGACGTCCTATAACACTGCATTATAACTTTCGGCGTGAAAATCCTTTCTGAGCATGCGCGCAACTTTGTTTGACGAACAAGCCTACACACGCGGGGACTGTCCGCTGAAACAAGGTTTCAGCGGACAGTTTTTCGGAATTTCCGAAAAACCTTGTTCAGCGGACTGTTCGCTGAAACTGTCCGCTGAAAGCCCACACACGAGCGGACTGTCCGCTGAACCTTGGTTTCAGCGGACAGTTTCAGCGAACAGTCCCCGCGTGTGTACGCGGCCTTACAGTAAAGAACCCTCTACGTAGTTTAAGGTTAAACCTCTTTTCTTCTAATTTTAGTGAGTGGCCACATGTCTGGTTTAACTCCCTTCCGTGGAAGGAAATTCCACATCCTTACCGCTCTTACAGTAAAGAACCCTCTACGTAGTTTAAGGTTAGACCTCTTTTCTTCAAATTTTAGTGAGTGGCCACATGTCTGGTTAAACTCCCTTCCGCGAAAAAGTTTTATCCCTATTGTGGGGTCACCAGTATGGTATTTATACATTTAAATCATATCCCCTCTCAATCGTCTATTCTCTCCAGAGAGAATAAGTTCAGTGCTCGCAACCTTTCTTCATAACTAATGTCCTCCAGACCCTTTATTAGTGTAGCGCTGGCTCCTGACGAGCATGCGCTATATGTTTTCAAAATTAATTCTCCTGAAACCACAGTTGGGTTTTGGGGCTAATTTTGCTGAATTTGTGGTTTCAGTGCCAGTCCAGCTGGGGTGCACTGGGTTCTCCTTGACCGCAGGTGTCGCTGTCACCGCCGGCAAGTGTGAGAACGCAGTCCAGCTGGGTGTATTGAATGCCATGTTTTCTCTCTGAACCAGCCCATTGGGAGTGTTCTCCTGTTGTGCATTCTGGGAGGTAGTATTTAAGGTACTGACATCACATTGTCTCTGGGTTCCGATCCAGAGAGGTGTTCTGTCTGTTTAGTTCTGGTCCTCCTGACCAGCCCCCTGGCCCTCCTGGCCTGGGGGTGCGCAATCATGCATTTCCAAGTCTCTGGGCTGGCTGGCCCGAGGCAAAGCAACTGCAGGGACAGGCCCGAATGGATATCGGGGTCCTGTTGATTCAAAAGTGGTCCGGTGCCGTCTCGCCTAAAGGAGAGGCCCAGCAGCTGGAGAAGCACCCAGGGGAGGACTCTTCAGGAGAAAGCCGTGCGCAAGGCTGGCTTCTCTGAAGGAGCCTGGAGGCTCAGTTGAAGGACACTGCATGGATCTACACTCATATGGTGTCGCCGGACCAGCTGATAGATACTGGTACCGTATGATAGCTCTTTAAATTTGTCTGTGTCCCTCAGTAACGCTCAAGTCTGTGCTAGAGACTTTTCTCAAGTTTTCTACATTCAAGTCTGTGGCAGAGACTTTGCTTAACACCCCGCTGGCTGCTAGGCCTAGTGAGAGGTCTATCCGGGGGTTGTGAAATCCAGCTGTGAAACAGTTATTCTCTGGATTTCTTCTATACAAGACTTATCATATTTTTTTGCAGTCCAAAGTACCTGAACTTAATCCTAACCCTCTACCCTAAACTGAGATACTCTGTTTATACTTCAAATAAATGAGCAAAAAGAAGATCCAGTGTCAGTTTCCACATTTCTTTGGGCCATTTACCACGGGAAACCCTAAACAGAGAAACAGTCAAGAAGGTAACGGTAAGCCCAATAAAACCAGCAGCTCCTTCGGGGGTCAGTGCTACATTAGCTTTGTTACCCTTCTTTGTACTCATTCCATTTCCAGTACATACTTCCTGACGACTGGTACCCAGAACTGGAGAGCATACTCTAGTCTAGGTGTGGCTGGACCAGAGTCTTGTACAGCAGGAGAATTATCGTTTTATCTCTGGAGTTGATCCCCTTTTTAATGGATGCCAATATTCTGTTTGCTTTGTTAGCAGCAGCTTGGCATTGGATGCCATTGCGAGCCTATCATCTACTAGGACACCCAGGTTCTTTTCCATCCTAGATTCCTCCAGAGGTTAGCCCCCCAGTGTATAGATTGCATTCATAATTTTTGCCACCCAAATGCATTATTTTATATTTTTTTATATTGAACCTCATTTGCCATGTAGTTGCCCACCCAATTAATTTATTCAGATCTTTTAGCAGGGCTTCCGCATCCTGTGGAGAAGTTATTGCCCTGCTTAGCTTAGTATCGTCTGCAAATACAGAAATTGAACTGTTTACCCCACCCTCCAGGTTGTTTATGAACAAACTAAATACGATTGGTCCCAGGACAGGACCCTAGGGGACCCCACTACCCACTCCTGACCATTCTGAGTACTCTCCATTTATCACCACCCTCTGAACTCGCCCTTGTAGCCAGTTTTCAATCCATGTACTCACCCTATGGCCCATACCAGCGGACCTTTACTGGGAACTGTGTCAAATGCTTTTGCAAAATCCAGATACACCACGTCTACAGGCCTTCCTTTATCTAGCTGGCAACTTACCTCCTCATAGAAGGTTAGTAGATTGGTTTGGCAAGAACGATTCTTCATAAATCCATGCTGATTACTGCTAATGATACCATTCTCATTACTAAAGCCTTGTATATAGTCCCTTATCATCCCCTCCAAGAGTTTACATATTACTGATGTTAGGCTAACTGATCTGTAATTCACAGGGATGTATTTAGGGCCCTTTTTAAATATTGGTGCTACATTGGCTTTTCTCCAATCAGCTGGTACCATTCCAGTCAGTAGACTGTCAGTAAAAATTAGTAACAATGGTCTGGCATTTACTTGACTGAGTTCCCCAAGTACCCTTGGGTGCAAGCCATCTGGTCCCGGTGATTTATTAATATTAAGTTTCCTAACTCTAATTTTAATTCTGTAGTCTGTTAACCATGGAGGTGCTTCCTGTGATGTGTTACGAGGTTAAACACTGCAATTTTGGTTACTGAAGCCTTCTGATTCCCTCGTGAAGACTGAGGAGAAGAATAAATTCAATACCTTCGTCATCCCCCCATCCTTTGTAACCAGATGTCCTTCCTCATTCCCATGGGGCCAATATGGTCTGTCATCCCTTTTTTACTTTTTACATACTTAAAGAATTTCTTGGGATTTTTTTTGCTATCCTCCGCTATGTGTCTTTCATGTTCTGTCTTAGCCGTCCTTATTGCACCCTTACATTTCTTGTTGCATTCTTTATAAAGTCTGAATGCAGATGATGATCTCTCAACGTTGTATTTTTTGAAGGCCTTCTCCTTTGCTTTTATATGCATTTTTACATTGGAGTTAAGCCATCCAGGACTTTTGTTCGCTCTTTTAACCACTTACCGACCAGCGCACGACGATGTACGTCCTATTTTTGAAGAGGGATATCTCGGTAACGGCAGCAGCTGCTGCCACAACCGAGATATCCATCTCTTCAGGCGCCGGTCGTCTGTACGATAACGATGGTCTCCGCAGCTGATTCGCCACGAGATCACCGCTATCGGCGGCGGGAGAGGTGCCACCCCCCCTCCCGCCGCCCTCCCGCACCTTCCCGCACCTTCCTCCGCTTACCGGAGCTGTCGGTAGCGGCGGAGGCGATCGGGTCCTTTCGCTAGCTGGGTATGGAGACGAGTGAGGATAAGATGGCCCCCACTCGTCTCTATGCCATAGGCGGGCGGAAGCGACGTCAACACGTCACTTCCGCCCATACTTCTTAAAGGTATATTTTTTTTAAATGTCATTTTTTCTTTTTTTGTTGCATTTTAGTCCAAATATGAGATCTGAGGACTTTTTGACCCCAGATCTCATATTTAAGAGGACCTGTCATGCTTTTTTCTATTACTATTTTTTTTAAAACAGTCTAAAAATAAATAAAATCAATTAAAATAAATAATAATAATAAAAAAGGTTTTTAAAAACACCCCGTCACGACGAGCTTGCGCACAGAAGCGAGCACATACGTGAGTAGCGCCCGCATATGAAAACGGTGGTCAAACCACACATGTGAGGTATCGCCGCGATCGGTAGAGCGAGAGCAATAAGTCTAGCCCTACACCTCCGCTGTAATGCAAAAAATGCAACCTGGAGAATTTTTTAAATGTCGCTTATGGAGATTTTTGAGGCTAAAAGTTTGACGCCATTCCACGAGCGGGTGCAATTTTGAAGCGTGACATGTTGGGTATCAATTTACTCGGCGTACCATTATCTTTCACAATATAAAAAAAAATTGGGCTAATTTTACTGCTGTCTTATTTTTTTATCCAAAAAAAGTGAATTTTTTCCCAAAAAAAGTGCGCTTGTAAGACCGCTGCGCAAATTCGGTGTGAAAAAAAGTGGTGGTGTCAATGACCGCCATTTTATTCTCTAGGGTGTTAGAAAAAAAATAATATAAAATGTTTGGGGGTTCTAGCAAAAAAAACTGTTTTAAACATGTAAACACCAAATCTGAAAAAGAGGCCTGGTCCTTAAGTGGTTAAATTTATTAACCAATGGGAAGCATTGGCTAATGCCCTTATTTAATATGCTCTTAAAGCAAACACATCTCTCCTCCGCATTCTTTGTTCCTAACATTTTATCCCAATTTATGCCTTCTAGTCAGGTTCGTAGTTTAGGGAAGTTGACTCTTTTGAAATTCAGTGTCTTTGTATTTCCCTTATGTTTCCTATTTGTGTGATTTAACCAGTTGCCGACCGCCGCACGACGATGTACGTCGATAGCATGGCACGGGCAGGCATATTGGCGTACATGTACGTCCCTTGCCTCCCGCGGGTCGGGGGCCCGATCGGGCCCCCGCCCGGTGCCTGCGGCGGTCGGTATTCGTGCGGGAGCGATCCCGGACGAGGGGACGGCCATTCGTTCATGGCCACCCCCTCGCGATCGCTCCCGACGAATAGGAATCCCCCGTGACATCACTTCCTCTCCTGTAATGTAAACACAGGAGAGGAAGTGATGTATTCTCTCCTCCGTGTCGGTATTTTTCGTTCCGACACGGAGGAGAGCGGATCGGTGAGTTGCACCAACACTCTACACACACAGTAGAAGAAGCCAGGCACACTCACACCCCCCCTTTACCCCCCGATCACCCCCCCAATTACCCCTGCCCCCCAGTCACAGTGACACCAATGTCATTTTTTTTTTTTTTTTTTTTTTTTGCATTGGTGTCATTTGTGACTGTAATAACTGTTAGGGCAGTTAGAGTTAGCCCCCTTTAGTTCTAATGTACCCCCCTAACCCCCCCAATAAAGGTTTAACCCCGTGATCACCCCCCGTCGCCAGTGTCACTAAGGCTGGGTTCACATTGCAGCGGTTTATGAGAACGAATGTGATTCGCACCGCACTGCAGTGCAAATCACATCCGATCTCTGTGCGATTCGAGTTCAGCCATTCGCCGCACCCGCCGCACCCGCCACACCCGCCGCACCCACCGCAAATTCGCACGGGACCCTTTTTTTGGCCCGCAGCAGAATCGGATCGCATGGGTGTTCACACCATGCGATCCGAGTTTGCAGATCGCACTGCGATATGCGAACTGATCTGGGGGTGTCAGTAACATTTCACTGACACTCCCAGCAGTTCGCATAGGGCAGTGTGAACTGCCGCCGGGAGGCATGCGATGCGGGAACCCGCCGCGGATTTGCGGCGTTTCCGCATCGCTCCAGTGTGAACCCAGCCTAATAAGCGATCATTTTTCTGATCGCCGTATTAGTGTCACAGGTGACGCTAGTTAGGCAGGTAGGTATTTAGGTTCGCCGCAGCTTTTTATAGCGCCAGGGACCCCCATATACTACCGCATAAAGCCCCCTGATTGCCCCCTAGTTAACCCTTTCACCAGTGATCACCATATAACTGTTACAGGTGACGCTGGTTGGTTAGTTATTTTTTATAGTTTCAGGGCACCCGCCATTTATTACCTAATAAAGGTTTAACCCCCTGATCACCCGGCGGGTGTCATTTGTGACTAATAACTGTTAGGGCAGTTAGGGTTAGCCCCCTTTAGTTCTAAGGTACCCCCCTAACCCCCCCAATAAAGGTTTAACCCCGTGATCACCCCCCGTCGCCAGTGTCACTAAGGCTGGGTTCACATTGCAGCGGTTTATGAGAACGGATGTGATTCGCACCGCACTGCAGTGCAAATCACATCCGATCTCTGTGCGATTCGAGTTCAGCCATTCGCCGCACCCGCCACACCCGCCGCACCCGCCGCAAATTCGCACGGGACCCTTTTTTTGGCCCGCAGCAGAATCGGATCGCATGGGTGTTCACACCATGCGATCCGAGTTTGCAGATCGCACTGCGATATGCGAACTGATCTGGGGGTGTCAGTAACATTTCACTGACACTCCCAGCAGTTCGCATAGGGCAGTGTGAACTGCCGCCGGGAGGCATGCGATGCGGGAACCCGCCGCGCATTCGTGGCGTTCCCGCATCGCTCCAGTGTGAACCCAGCCTAATAAGCGATCGTTTTTCTGATCGCTGTATTAGTGTCACAGGTGACGCTAGTTAGGCAGGTAGGTATTTAGGTTCGCCGCAGCTTTTTATAGCGCCAGGGACCCCCATATACTACCGCATAAAGCCCCCTGATTGCCCCCTAGTTAACCCTTTCACCAGTGATCACCATATAACTGTTACAGGTGACGCTGGTTGGTTAGTTATTTTTTTATAGTTTCAGGGCACCCGCCATTTATTACCTAGTCTCACTAGTGTACCCCTAAATTTAGGGGTGTCTACTTTCCAAAATGGGGTCATTTGGGGGGGGTTTGTGCCATCTTGGCATTTTATGGCCTTCAAAACTGTAACGCCCTTAGAAAGCCTGAAGGCGGTGCTTGGTTTTCGGGGCCCCGTACGCGGCTAGGCTCCCAAAAAGTCCCACATATGTGATATCCCCGTACTCAGGAGAAGCAGCAGAATTTATTTTGGGGTGTCATTTCACATATGCCCATGGCATGTGTGAGCAATATATCATTTAGTGACAACTTTGTGAAAAAAAAAAAAAAAAAAAAAAAGTTTGTAATTTTCCCGCAACTTGTGGCAAAATATAAAATATTCCATGGACTCAACATGCCTCTCAGCAAATAGCTTGGGGTGTCTACTTTCTAAAATGGGGTCATTTGTGGGGGTTTTGTGCCATCTTGGCATTTTATGGCCTTCAAAACTGTAATAGGTAGTGAGAAGTGAACTCAAAAATTTACGCCCTTAGAAAGCCTGAAGGCGGTGCTTGGTTTTCGGGGCCCCGTACGCGGCTAGGCTCCCAAAAAGTCCCACATATGTGGTATCCCCGTACTCAGGAGAAGCAGCAGAATTTATTTTGGGGTGTCATTTCACATATGCCCATGGCATGTGTGAGCAATATATCATTTAGTGACAACTTTGTGAAAAAAAAAAAAAAAAAAAAAAAGTTTGTAATTTTCCCGCAACTTGTGGCAAAATATAAAATATTCCATGAACTCAACATGCCTCTCAGCAAATAGCTTGGGGTGTCTACTTTCTAAAATGGGGTCATTTGTGGGGGTTTTGTGCCATCTTGGCATTTTATGGCCTTCAAAACTGTAATAGGTAGTGAGAAGTGAACTCAAAAATGTACGCCCTTAGAAAGCCTGAAGGCGGTGCTTGGTTTTCGGGGCCCCGTACGCGGCTAGGCTCCCAAAAAGTCCCACATATGTGGTATCCCCGTACTCAGGAGAAGCAGCAGAATTTATTTTGGGGTGTTATTTCACATACGCCCATAGCATGTGTGAGCAATATATCATTTAGTGACAACTTTGTGTAAAAAAAAAAAAAAAATTTTTTTTTTGTCATTATTCAATCGCTTGAGGCAAAAAAATAAAATATTCAATGGGCTCAACATGCCTCTTATCAATTTCCTTAGGGGGTCTACTTTCCAAAATGGGGTCATTTGGGGGGGTTTTGTACTGCCCTGCCATTTTAGCACCTCAAGAAATGAGATAGGCAGTCGTAAACTAAAAGCTGCGTAAATTGCAGAAAACGTACCTTAGTTTGTAGATGTGACAACTTTTGCGCAAACCAATAAATATACAATTATTGACTTTTTTTTTACCAAAGACATGTGGCTGAATACATTTTGGCCTAAATGTATGACTAAAATTGAGTTTATTGGATTTTTCTAATAACAAAAAGTAGAAAATATCATTTTTTTTCAAAATTTGCGGTCTTTTTACGTTTATATCGCAAAAAATAAAAATCGCAGAGGCAATCAAATACCATCAAAAGAAAGCTCTATTTGTGGGAAGAAAAGGACGCAAATTTTGTTTGGGTACAACATTGCATGACCGCGCAATTACCAGTTAAAGCAGCGCAGTGCCAAAGTGTAAAAAGACCTCTGGTCATTTACCAGCAAAATGGTCCGGTCTGAAAGTGGTTAAACGGAAGCCAATTGACCTGTGATCGCTGATCCCTAAATTGCCCTATATTTCCACATCTGTGATCAGGTCTGTATTGTTGGTAATCAGTAGATCCAGTAACGCTTTATTTCTAGTTGGTGCGTTTACCATCTGCCCCACAAAATATATATATAGAATACTGCCAGTATTATTTTCCCCTTAGCTTCATCCCTTTGGAGCGTTACCCATAAGGATTCCACCTTCTCCCTAGCTCCCTTAGTGAAGTCATCTCTCACATTCACTTGTACATTATTCTTGATATATAGGCATACCCCTCCTCCTTTTTTACCCTCTATATCCTTGCGATAAAGGGTATACCCTTGAATGTTTGCCTGCCAATCATGAGAGCTGTTGAACCAGATCTCTGAAAATTCCCACAAAATCCAAATCCTCCTCGTACAATAGTCTCTCTAGTTCACCCATCTTGTCTGCCAGACTCCTGGCATTGGTGAGCATGCCACGTAGTTTAGACCGGACGCATATTATCCTCTTATTTGGTGTTCTGAAATTGCAACTAGGACTTTCTACTTACTATACTTACCTTGGGTTTATGTGCTTTGGTCAACCTACCACTAATGCCCCCAATACTACCCTCTAGAATTTGTTCCGTGCTGACTATCTATACGTCTGGACCCTCCCCCCCATCGCCTAGTTTAAAAAACCCTCCTCATTTAGGTGCAGTCCATCCCTTCTATAGTTCCGGTTATTGACTGAGAAGTCAGCCCAGTCCTCCAGGAACCTAAACCCCTCCTTACTACACCAGCTCTTCAGCCACTTGTTTTCTTCAATAATCTCCCTCTGCCTTTCTGGTGTGGCTCGATGTGCCGGTAGTATTCCTGAGAATACTACCATGGAGGTTTTCCTCAATTTAGCTCCTAAGTCACTAAATTCGTTTTTTAACATTCTTTAATTGATGAGTCATCAGCAGTCAGCTGTCAGAGCCCCCATTACCCAAAGTACCCCCAATGTTGAGGGCATGTGGCCTGGTATGTTTCAAGGGGGGCGCTTGCTTGCCCCCTCCCTTTCCTGACCTGCTGGGCTGCGGATAAGGGTCTGGTATGGATTTTGGGGGGCGGCCCAAGCCAATTTTTTCATTTTAACATGGGGTTTCCCTCAAAATCCATACCAGACCTGAAGGGCCCAATTTTTTTCATCAAGAAAAAACAGCATGGGGTCCTTCCCCTTCGTGTTTGGTATAAATTTTGAGGGAAACCCCATGCTATATTTTTCCAAATTATTTTTTTTTTTTATTGCGAGCAATTTGTTTTTTTACATTTAGCTGTCAGCAGGGAATACATAAATGAAAAAACAGGCACCGGTGGGACTTTAAAGGGGTCAGTAAATAAAGAATATAGTATTTTTAATTATATAAATATTTTATTAATGTCATAAAAAAAAATTCATAAAAAAATCCCTCATTTGTATTTCAAGTTCAAATCATATATTTGTACAGACACTACCGCTCTGCCGTTTTGAGTGGTAGTGTCTGTACAAATATATGATTTGAACTTGACATGCAAATGAGGGATTTTTTTATGAAATGTTTTTAATGATATTACTAAAATATTTTTATAATTAAAAATACTATATTCTTTATTTGTTAACACCTTTAAAGTCCCACAGCTGGC
The DNA here is from genome assembly GCF_037356315.1 of Lithobates pipiens. NCBI lineage: Eukaryota > Metazoa > Chordata > Amphibia > Anura > Ranidae > Lithobates > Lithobates pipiens. The sequence continues at coordinate 463,451,807 of NW_027507718.1, read as the reverse complement.
TGTTTTTTCATGTATTCTTCATAAAAAATGGGATGTGGTGTCCTCTCTCTGGAAACCCTGCTGATAGCTGATAACTCATATGTTGTTAAGAACATGGTGGCTGGCTTTCCGGCCCACTCCTTAACAACCAGCTATTCACAGTTTGTTAAAGAGTAAAGTAAACTAAAAAAAAACGCAAAAGGTATGAAAACTGCATGCAAAATGCATAAAAAATGCGGGTTTAAAAAATGCACTGGAAAAACGTATCAACTGCAACTGCATAGATGTGAACCTAGGGTCAAGGAAGCACCATCTTTTTAATGCAATGCTGCATATGTGCATGAACAGGATCATTATGCTATCAGTGGACTGCAGAACAAGGGATAGGGAAGTAAACCACAAGATGATGGGGCAGAGTTGCCTGCACTACCAAAAAACGGAAAATTGTATACTCACCTTTCCGTAATTTTCCTTTCCTTGCGCATCCCATGGCAGCACACACACTGGGTTGTGACTCCGCCTCCACAACCTGATAGGACTGGTTAGCTATTGAAGAGGAGTCCACCGCTGCATTCTCAGTAACTATCACCTTAGAGGGGTGGGATCCTGTGTGCTGCCATGGGATGCGTCAGGAAAGGAAAATTACAGAAAGGTGAGTATACAATTTTCCGTTTTCCTGATACATCATGGCAGCACACACACTGGGAAATAACTCGCTACATGGGAGGGTGCCTTTCAGAAATTTTTATTTACTCAAGTACAAGGTATGGATGAATTTGATTGAATAATTGATCTCCCGAACTCAACCGTAGTTAATTGAGCCGGGTCTATTCTGTAGTGCGACATGAATGTGGTTTTTGACGTCCAAGTTGCTGCCTTGCATATAGTCTCTGGTGATACTCTACAGTACGCTGCCCATGAGGCCGCCATCGCCCTCGTTGAATGCGCTTTCAGGTTTTCCGGTATTGGAAGATGTTGAACTAGATATGCTTTCTTGATAATTTTAATCAACCATGAAGCTATTGTCCTTGAAGAAGCCGCTTGACCTTTTTTGGCGCCATGTGGAATGACCAGGAGGTTTTCTGACTTTCTGAATGGAGCGGTAACTTCCAGATAGGTAGAGATTGCAGACTTCACTTCCAGAGGATGCGGATTTCCGTCTGTGTTGAGAAAAACAGGAAGATTGATCTCCGGATTAAAGTGGAAGCTAGATGCTACCTTTGGCACGAACTGGTCCGAAGGCCTGAGTACGACCCTGTCTGGGTAAAAAACTAGGTGTGGTTCTTTGATTAATAGAGCTTGCAGCTCGGATACCCTCTTGGCCGATGTGATTGCAACTAGAAATGATAGTTTTAGTGTCAAGTCCCATAGGGATATTGATCCCACCGGCGAGAAAGGTTCTTTTGTTAAAGCTTCCAGAACGATTGACAGGTCCCAGGTCGGAAAAGTTGGTTTCCTGGGAGGCCTTATTTTTAGGCATGCCTTCTGAAACTGAATGATGAGGGGATTTAAAGCCCATTTGATTCCTGTCATTGCGGATATGGCAGAGACGTGAATTTTTAAGGTGCTTGACCTTAATCCTTTCTCTAGGCCTAGTTGTAGAAATTCTAACACCTGAGAGACTGATGGAGAGAGGGGGTTCCAGGACTGCTGTTGGGCTATTGCGGAGAATTTCTCCCAAATCTTATTATATATGTTGTTTGTCGATTTCTTCCTTGTTGTAAGGTAGATATTACTCTTAATGAACAACCCTGATCTAACAACCTTTCCCTTTCAGTTTCCAAGCCGTCAGGTGTAATCGCTCTGGTGACGGGTGTAGGAATTGCCCTTGCGAGAGCAAGTCTGGGAACAGCGGAAGTGGGAGAGGCTCCTCTGTGTTCAATTGCAGGATGGTCGGAAACCATGGTCTTCTGGGCCAGAAGGGCAACACTGCTATTACTGTGGAAGACGAACTCCTCAGTCTGGCCAGAAACCTGGCTATCAGGGGCACCGGAGGGAATATGTAACCTAGGCGAAATTCCCAAGGATGGTGGAGACAGTCCATCCCTGTTGCTGCTGGGTAGGCGGTCCTTGCTAAGAAGCGAGTACATTTGCGGTTCGCTGGAGTTGCTGCCAGATCCATATCGGGAACGCCCCATTTGCGTGTCAGAAGAGTAAAGGCCTTGTGACTGAGAGACCACTCGTTGTTTGATATAAATATTCGACTTAGGTCGTCCGCGAGTTGGTTGTGAATCGCGGGTACGTATACTGCCCTCAAATCCGTCAGGTGGACTTGTGCCCACTCGATTATAGGTCGAACTTCCTGCATTAGGACTACTTTGCTTCTGGTGCCCCCTTGCCTGTGGACATAATTCACAGCCACTGTATTGTCCATGCGCAGGAGGACACTCTTCCCTGAAAGAAGGGGACTGAAAGTTAGGAGTGCTTGCCATGCGGCCATGAGCTCCAGAACGTTTGAGACTATCCCTTGTGGACAGAAGGGCCAGCGGCCCTGTGCTCCCCGGTCTAGATGATACGCTCCCCACCCAAGATGACTGGCGTCTGACGTTACTATTTCTGGGAGTGGATGAACGATAGGACGACGGCGAGCTAAATTGCTGGTTTGAGTCCACCATCGTACAGATTCCTTGACTGTCCTGGTGATCGATATTTGTTGTGACATTGATACCCCGTTCCATTGTTTTAGGAACGAATTCTGGAGGACCCTCGAATTCCATTGGGAATGCTTAAGCACTTTCTTGCAGACAGGTGGTCTGCTGACAGGAGCCTTTTTACTTTGCGGATGAGGGGATAACGTTTTTCCTGGGGAAGCCCTACTGTGTTGGATCTGGTGTCTAATTCGGCTCCTAGGAAGACCATTTTCTGTACTGGGACCAGGCTGCTCTTCCTCCAATTCACTATCCACCCGAATTGCTGGAGTGTGGAAATCAGAATTGACCGATGTCGTAGAAGTGTTTCTCGATTGTCTGCTAGAAGAAGAATATCATCGAGATAGTGTAGGACTCTTAGTCCCCTCTCTCTCAATAGTGCTATAACTGGAAGTAAAACCTTTGTGAAGGTCCTGGGTGCCGTCGATATCCCGAATGGGAGGCTTTTGAATTGAAAGTGTTGCTTGCCTATCGCAAAGCGCAGGTATTTTTGAAAGGTTTGATGCACTGGAACGTGTAGATAAGCGTCGGACAAATCGACCGAGAGCATCCAATCTTTCTCTCCTACTGTTAGTAATATTGATTGGAGACTCTCCATCCTGAACGATTCGACTAGAATCATTTGGTTCAACTTTTTTAAATCCAGCACAGGCCTCAGGTCTCCTGTTTTCTTTAACACCAAGAAAAGGGGAGAGTAAAAACCTTCTCCTCTCTGCTCCTGTGGAACTTCCATGATTGCTTGCTTTTGGAGCAACTCCATGATGTATTTGACTAAAAGCTTCCGTTTCAGACGCGAAAATGGTAGTTTGGTGGGCCTGTAGTGTTTTTTTGGCGGTTTTTGCTTGAACTTCCACCTGTGACCTTGCTGAATGGTGGATATCGCCCAGGGTTCTTTTATTCTGTCTATCCATACTTGGGCAAATAGCCTCAGCCTCGCACCTACTATTGCGGGCTGGGCATGCGTTGCATCAAAAAGATTTTTGTTGGTCTCCCGGAATGGTTGTCTTTGATTTTTGGACTCTCACAAAAGAGGGTTGTGTGCTTCGCCAATTCCGTTTGAATTCTTTCCCGGGTCTATAAGATCTTACGTTCCGGTACCTCTCGGGCAAGTGTCGTCTGAAGGGTGGATTTTTCTGTTGTTTGGATCTTCTGTCCGACGGTATTAGACCTGATTTCCCCCCCCCGTGACCTTTGATATTGTGGAATCTAATTTTGAACCGAAAAGGTTAGTGCCGTCGTAAGGGATCTTGCACCAACTGGATTTGGAAGATGCGTCGGCAACCCAAGGTTTCAGCCAGAGCGCTCTCCTGGAAGTTACTGTGGCCAGCATCGCTCTTGCTGAAGATCGTATAACGTCCACCGCCGCCTCTGCTACAAAATCACCCGCTAGGCTGAGTTCCTGCAGCGCTGAAATAATCTTGTCTTGGTCTGCTGCTTCCAGTATTAATTTTTCCACGCCAGATGTCCAGGAGGTGATGGCTCTACTGACCGCTGCTAGAGCAATTGCTGGCCTACAGGCCCCCCCCCCCCCCCGCTGCTGAATAGGCTTTCTTAAGGTCAAGGTCGATCTTGCGATCCATCACATCATTAAATGTTACGGCGTCTTCTATTGGTAGGGTTACATGGCACGCTAAACGCATCAGTGAGGAGTCTACCACAGGAGCGGAGATAAGAGGGTTCACTGCTGGCTCTTTTAGGGGATAGAGCTTTGCTAATCTGTTATTCAAACCGGATTTTTTTTCTGGTTTTTGCCTTTCATCTTTTATGAGCTCTTCTAGCTCTTCAATAAAGGGAAAGACCTCCGGGTCTTTTTTTAGGTTAGGGAAATATTTTCGTAACTTAGGTGGGACGTCTCTCTTCTTCCCAACCGATCACCTCCTTAACTGATTTCGCAAATGGGTTTATCAATGCAAAGTCGAAAACTGTAGGGGTCAGGGGTTCCTCTTCCTCTGGGGAGTCGTTTGGATCCTGAGGGGTGTGTGAAGTTGAGGCTGAGTTAGATGACCTGATTGGATCATATGCTGTCACCTGCAAAATCGTTTCTTTAACCGAGTCTCTTATTATATTGGAAGCTTCTCTTGCGTCAGCTTCTTTGTCTCGAGTTGCTTCCTCCAGACAGATTTGGCAAACAAGCTTATTAGGTAATGCTTGCGCTCCACAGACCCAGCAGGTATTAACCGCAGGACGGGTATGGTGCTCCTCTCGGTGCGAGGATGACGCTTCTCTGCGGTGACGGGAAGACCTTGACCGACTACGCCGAGAGTGAGAGTGTCTTGAGGGGGAACGTTCCTTTCATTTAGAATGGGATGACCCCGATGACCTGCTAGAGCTACCAAAATGAAAGGTATTAATGGCAGTGCTCTCTTTTCTCCTCTTCATTACTTACCAATCCATACGTCCCCTTACCTTGTAGTTCTTCGATGGTCTACTAAGGCAGCGGTCTCCATAGGGAAGAATAGAGTACACCTGTGACCAGAGGTTTTCAGTGTAAGAGCTAATGCAGAGTATAGGCAGAAGGTGCTGACATAGAATAAACGGTAAAGTAACATAAAGATGATAGAAAAAACCCTTACCAGAGACCAAGGAGGACTTGTCTTGCAAGGCAGCAGGCTGTGTGCAGAAACCAGGATGACGGGTGGTGTAGAAAACACAAGCAGCATTTAAAAATGAAAAAGACAGTTTTTAAATAGACCGCCGTCGCCGGAGGAGTGACGTTGGATGCTGGCAAAATGCAGAGGGCAGGGGAAATGTCACTTCCTGAGCGCCGAGCGTCCTAACGTGGCCGCCATGATGGAAAGGGCATACCGCTGTGGAACTACAGGGCTCAGCATGCACAGAGGAAGCAAAGAAGGAAAAGAAAAGGGAAAAAAGAGAAAACGAAAATGAAACAAAAGATAGAGGTATGCCTGGGGAAGTAAATAGGAGAGTAGAAGCTGGAACCAAAATAGGTAGAGGGAGACCGCTGCAGAACATTAAAACCTCTTTAAGGTTTTTTTTTTGTTTTTGTTTTTTTTTTGCCCCTGAGACCACCAGAGTGGGGCCCCCTGCGTTATAGCTCATTTAGAGACCGTACAGTCAGGGGCTTCCAGGTAGGAGAGGCCGAACCTAGCTGGGGTGGTGCGGTAAGGGGCTCCATTGCTAACCGATCGAATACGTGATGTCTCATTCAGGTGAGGAAAAAAAGGAGAATGCAGCGGTGGACTCCTCTTCAAATCTTATAGCTAACCAGTCCTATCAGGTTGTGGAGGCGGAGTCACAACCCAGTGTGTGTGCTGCCATGATGCGTCAGGAAAACATAAGCTCTATAATACAGATGTCTAGAGTGTTTATCTATCATTCGCTGAACAAATGAAATGGGCTTTTGTTTTGTTTTTTCTGGTGGATGGCAGAATTTCCTTTCCCTTTAACAGCTATAAAATAGGATATCAACCAAAATGGGAGTACTTTGTTTTCAATAAGTCAACTGACCCGTAGTTTTATATTATGAGTAGGAGAGGGATACTAATTCCATATATATTATATTTATAGCCTAAAGCCTGGTAAACACTACTGGCTCAACGGAAAAAACAACAACTGACAGCTGAAGAGCCGCTGTAATAACTATGCAATGTTAGTACAGCGATCTTTTAAATGTTTGTTTTTAAAGCGGTCGTTTTTGGACACAGGCACACCTTGTTTTTTTTTTTTTTAAACCTGCAAAGCCATAATGTGCTAGTATGCATCACATACTAGCATATTATGTGAAACATGGGAGTTTTCTTGATGTAAGATATTAGATATGATATTTTTGTAAACTCGTTGTGAGTTGGTTGTTAACAAGGAAACATTCTTTTTGAAAAATAACTTTTTCTGAGGAGAAAAAGAAAAAAGTATTTTTGGCAAATCATACATATATTTCTTTGATACAAAATATTTATTTGGCAATTTTTGGGCTAATGTATTTGCAATTGGCAATTTTTTTTTTTTATGTCATTTTTAATTTTTTATGTCACTTTTCATTTATCATTAATTTTTCATTTCTTAATTTTCATTTATGTTTTATTCATTTTTTTCTTTTTTATGTTTCATTTATTATTTTTTGTTTGTTTATTTTCATTTATGAATGGGCGCTCGCATGCCGGCCGGCATTTCATGCTTTTTTATTTGATATGTTTGTGAGTATACTTCGTTTATTTATTTAAATAAAAATATCCTGCCTGTTTTATGCTATGGGAGGCTTTTTTTGTGTTTTCTGAGTTACCATCTAAACCATTGCCTGCCTATATGAAAATCTCCATGGTCCATTCAGAATTGTTTCCGCAGCAGGAGTCAGGATTGGTGCATTTCGGGTGATAGATTTTATGAGCGTTTACATACCGCTTTCCGGTAAGCGTGCATTCCCACTGATGACTCACGGTTTTGTGGCTTGGTGAAGGTGGATCGCACGGCTGATTGGCACCCTCTTAAAGAGATATCCCTTTCATTACAAAGACTTTTTGTTTGGACTTTTTCTTATTGGTTGGGGGTTACTAGTTCACCTTTTTTATGGATATAACTTTTCATTTATCAATTTGTCACTGGGTTTTTATCTAATTTAATTCATTTATAATTAATAATCACTGTATATATTTATTTATAGTTATTTATTTATTGAATATAATTAATTTAATTTATTCATAATCAATTATAACTTTATTTATTTATTTATAAATATTTATTTACTTTTGAATATCATTTATTGTTAATTAATCACTATATTAATTTAATTATATTTATTTTGAGCATTTATCACCTATTTTTCATATAATTTTGATTGTATATGAATTGTTCTAGATGTATTTTGGTTTGACAATTTGATATTAGCTGATTTCACTTAATTAATTGTAATTATTTGATTCATTTTCACTTTTTTCACAAATAGTGATAGTCTCAGTGGGTTATTTAAATTAGGGGTAGGGAGCGCAGCCACTTTTATTCTTTATATGCACTGTATTTTGGATGTGTATCACATCCTGGCAGCTGTAATTGGGGGTTGGTTTACTATTCATTTGTTAGATTAGGAGCGCAGTAATTTTTCTTTCTTTTTTTTTATTATGTGAAACTTACCTTAGAACAAAACCCTCCAGCGGCGCTCTGTCACTAAGGGCACTTCCATCTTCACCAGTTCTTCCTTCTGTGTGAGTGGCCAGAGCCGCAATGACATCACGGCACAGGACTTTGAAGGATCGGCACAGTGCGCTGTTCCTGCAGAGCGCATGCCCTCTATTGAACGGTGCGCGTTTAGGAGATATTTAATGTACCTATAGGTAAGCCTTACTATTGGCTAAAGCCCCATACACACTATCAGATTTTCTTCTAATTTTACCTGCTTATTTGATGAAGAGATAACAAAGGAGTAGCCCACACCTGCCCATGAAACATGCGTTTGATTCAATTGTCCAATTACATTTGATCCCTTGAAAAAAAGGGGGGGGGGGGTTGGCTATTCTTAAGAGCTGTAATTCCTAAACCTTTTCTCCGATTTAGATGTATATACCTTCAATTTAAAACTGAGAGTGTGCACTTTCTGCCCATATGCATTATATAACTATAGCTTGAATATGTTTCGGTAAATACCTGAAAAACTCTAAACGTAAGCCTGTGTCCAAATATGTATGGACCTGTGTATATACAAAGCTGTGAAAAAGTATTTGCCCCCTTTCAGATTTTTTTTTTTTTTTTTGCATGTTTGTCACACTTAAATGACTCAGATCATCATACTAATCGTATTATTACACAAAGATAACCCAAGTAAATACAAAATGCAGTTTTTAAATGATGGTTTAATTTATTAAGGCAATAAAGCTATCCAAACCTGCCTGGCTTTATGTCAAAAAGTAATTGCCCCCCTAAACCTAATAACTGATTGTGCTACCCTTGGCAGCAACAACTGCAATCAAGCATTTGCAATAAATGGCAAGGAGTCTTTCACATTTTTGTGGAGCAATTAGCCCACTTTTCTTTGCGGAATTGTTTTGATTCAGCCACATTGGAGGATTTTCCAGCATGAACGGCCTGTGTAAGGTCATAATACAGCATCTCAGTTGGATTTAAGTCCAGGCTTTGACTAGGCCACTCCAAAACCTAAATTTTGCTTTGGAGGTGGACTTGCTGTTGTGTTCCGGATCATTGTCCTGCTGCATGACCCAAGTGCACTTGAACTTTAGGTCATGAACTGATGGCCGGACATTCTCATTTAGGATTTTCTGGTAGAGCTCAGAATTCATGGTCCCATCACTTATGGTAAGTCATCCAGGTCCTGCAGCTGCAAAGCAGCCCCAGATAATCACGCTACCACCACGTCTGACTGTGGGTATGATGTTCTTGTTATGAAATGCTGTATTCCTTTTATGCCAGATGTAACGGGATGCACACCTTCCAAAAAGTAAAATTTTTGTCTCATCAGTCCGAAGAATACTTGCCTAAAAGTCTTGAGGTTATTCAAGATGTTTTTTGGTAAATGAAAGATGAGCCATTGTGTTCTTTTTGGTCAGCAGTGGCTTTGGCCTTGGAACTCTCCCATGGATGCCATTTTTGCCCAGTCTCTTTCTTATTGTTGAATCATGAACACTGATCTTGATGAGGCCTGCAGTTTTTTAGATGGCCAGCCACTCCTGGGAAGATTCACTACTGTTCCAAGTCATCTCTATGTGTGGATAATGGCTCTCTCTGTGGTTCACTAGAGTTCCAAAGCCTTAGGCCGCGTACACACGCGGGGACTGTTCGCCCAACTTTGTCCGCTGAACAGTGTTTCGGCAAACAGTCCGCTCGTGTGTGGGCTTTCAGCGGACAGTTTCAGCGAACAGTCCGCTGAACAAGGTTTTTCGGAAATTCCGAAAAACTGTCCGCTGAAACTTTGTTTCAGCGGACAGTCCCCTCGTGTGTAGGCTTGTTCGTCAAACTAAGTTCCGCGCAAACTCAGAAAGGATTTACACGCCGAAAGTTATAATGCAGTGTATAGGACGTCGTATTTTTCGTCCCGTCGTACGTGCCGTTCACGTCATCGCGCACGGTTTCAGCAAACTGTTCGTCCGTCGTGTGTGGCCATGTCCGTCCATGCTAATTTTGAGCGGACTGTTTGCCGAAACTGTTTGACGGACAAAGTTGGGCGAACAGTCCCCGCGTGTGTACGCGGCCTCAGAAATGGCTTTGAAACCTTTCCGAGACTGATTACATGTACTATACTTTGTTTCTAATCTGTTCTTGAATTTTTTTAGATTGTGGCATGATGTGTGGCTTTTTGTGATCTGTTAGTGTGCTTCACTTTGTCAGACAGCTTCTATTTATGTGAGTCCTTGATTCAACAGGTCTGGCAGTAATCAGGCCTGGGTGAGGCACGTGAAATTTAACTCAGCTGTCCAAAAAATTGTGATTAATCACAGCTCATTCATGACTCAGCATGGGGGGGGGCAATTACTTTTTATTTACATAGGGCCAGGCAGGTTTAGACAGCTTTTTTCCCTTAATAAATTAAATAATAATTTAAGAAGTGCATCTTGGATTTACTTGGATCATCTTTGTGTAAAATTTAAATTTTTGTTGATGATCTGCATCATTTACATGTGAGAAATATGAAAACAAATCAAAAATTAGGAAGGGGGCAAATACTTTTTCACAACACTGTAATATATATATTAGGCGTCTACACACAGATGTCTAATACGGTGTACATAGTTACATTGGTCCACATTGGATCAATGAATACAACTATGTATAAAATATCCATGCCTGGAATTATTTTATTTGTTTAAGTCAAAGCAAATGACAGGGACCATAGAGTCAAAAACAACTTGTGAATAAACATGTATAGTACAGTACAGGTTACAAAATGTTAGAAACGGAAATTCTACAGAGTCGTCATATAAGATGAATTGGAAGAGACAATATATACTGTCAAGGGCTGTACAACACCTTATGATATCAACCTGCGTATTAATGAAATAAACATCATGCCTGTGCAGAGGTAAGAAGGGAGGTCAGTTTGCAGTAAGCAAAAGGTAAGCAGAAGAAGACTCCGTGGGACCCGCTTCAAGCAGTTAACTTTTTATGTATAGTGGAAAGTTCATATGTCGCCTATGGGGCATGTACTAAAAGATCAATTGGCAGTGTCATTTTCAAATAGAGCCTTACCCTCGTCAGAGAAGACAAACATGTTACAGAGTCCACGTTTTGGAATAGCGCTCCTGCCTTGAGGTAAGGACAAGATCCTCCATTTTGTTTATTTTTTCCACTTTCTGTCGCTAAAGGCCAATGGTCGGAGGGTGTGGGGATTTAAAGTTGAGAGGGATACACACCTTGGCAGTGTCAAGGAGGTGACCAATAATTCATTTCCTATAAGCTTTTTCCTGGGATATTGGAGGCATAAAGAAGAAAAAAGACTGGGTCGTCTGAGATTGGTCTTTTCATGAATTTTTGTAGGATGTGACGAACAGTTTTCCAAAATAGTTCAAGTTTGGGGCAGGACCATAAAATATGTAGGATTGTGCCTCGATCTCCCATACAGTGCCAGCAGCGGTCAGACGCAGAGGGAAAGAACTTATGCAGTTGGGAAGGTGTGCACTACCACCTGGATACAATTTTAAAATTAGTTTCTTGCGTTTTAGTGCAAATTGAGAATTTGTGTGTGAATCGCAAGATGTGATGTCTTTGGTTGGGGTGAATTTGCGGTTTAGATCTTGCTCCCAGCCAGTCAAGCCGAGAATCTGGTGGCTATCGGGGGGGGGGGGGGGATCAGTGTAATCCAATTCGTATATAGCGCATTTGGTAGCACTCCGGTGTCTGAGCACGACTCTTCAAAGGTGGTGAGAGGGCGGTTAAAGCTCCCTGAAGGCAGTAACAAGTTAAAAAAATGAGTCCAATTGGAAGGTGCCAGTGGGGCCTGTAAGCATGGACAGTGATGGCCAGTGTCACGCTACGAGGAAATGAGAGGCTGGAAAATGTCCTGAGGTCAACAAGTTTCGGAAGGGTCTATCACTACAGCCCGGGGGGGGGGGGAATGGATTTCTCAAGATGGGGTATAACGCAGAGTGTGAGGGAGATAGGTGTGTTCGAGGGACAATTTGGGCGCAGACACGTGTGGTGGAGCCAATAAGAGGATGTAATTTCATGTCCCTAGAAGTGGAGGAATAGCAACAAGCTGTCCTGGAGAGAGGTATGTCCCTCTGGGCCTGTTCAGAGTCCAGAGATTTATGTCTTGATGGCGACACCGATCCACCAGCCTACTTAGATGATTAGCATGGTAGTAAGTCCGTAAGTCTGGAACTGCCAGCCCACCATGTAGTTTGGGTAGTGAGAGTATGTTTCTGTGTAAATTTGTGGGCCCATATAAAATCTGTAAAAAGACTATTGGGGATGAAGATTGGTATGGCTTGGAAAAGGTATAAAACTTTGGGGAGAATGCTCATTTTGAGGATGTTACAGCGGTACAACCACGAGGTTAGTCCGGTGTGCCACATATTCAAGAGATGTTTAACCATTTGTAAGAGCGTGTGATTTTTTTAGGGGATGAATGTGCCGAGATACAGACTGTGCCCACTTTAGTTTGAAACTAGCTTTAAGCTGCGAGAGAAGTTGGTGCGTAAACCCAATCCCATGGCTTCAGACTTCTGGAATTCTTCTTTTATTTAAGTGCGTAATGTTCCACTTTAAAGTGACCCTAAACTTTGGTTTTAAAAAAAAAGCTATTAAAGTATGTATTGTAAAAAATGTCCAAATTCCTTTTTTTGGTTGCTGTGATCTGACTTCCTGTTAGAGGGTGGCTACATTCATTTTCCATGGTCCCACTATATGTAGCAACATGGCCATCTTCTTTTGCTCGCTTCCAAGATGGACTATGGGATTTTGTAGTGCATAGAGCAGTACACATGACCACAACTAACATGCACTACTCATTCCAAACAAACAGAAGCAAGGAGGAAAACAAGAGGTTCAGGAACTCAAGAAGAACATTACAATGAGGCAGAAAAACAAAGTAAGAAACATTTTCATGAAAAATAGATTACAAGGTCATTAATTAGCTTATATGTATAGCTTAGTGACAATTTAAGGTAGTGAAGGTAGTGAAAGACTCCAGTTGCTAGCACATACCAAAAGGTGAAATATCAGTTTTAGTAGACTGACTGCCAAAAAATAAGATTTCACAACACATCAGGATTATTTTACTAAGGGCAAACAGACTGTGCATTTTGCAAAGTGCAGTTGCACTCTGCAAGAGCAGTTGCTCCAGAACTCAGTAAATGAGCAGAAGCTCTGCTGACTTCCATCATCCATGCAAAATGTTTTTTAATTTTCCTTGCATATGATTTGATATTCTTTGCAAAGTGAAGCTTCACCTCATTTACTAAGCTCTGGATCAACTGCACTTGTCAAGTGCAACTGTGCTTTACAAAGTGCACAGTCTATTTCTCTTTAGTAAATCAACCCCATAGTATCCCTTGTCAAACATTTATTCAGCAATGATTTGGGCATCACTTTATAATAGTTTATTCTTTTTACCACTCAGTACTATTTACCATATATACGTCTGGCTAAGGAATCAGCTACACAAGATATTTGAAACTGCCAGTAAAATAATGCCACCTGCGTTGACTTTAGTGGGCAGTGAGTGGACAGACTCTCAGCAGTGAGTTAATATCACACTAACAACAGATGCAATATCTCCGATGCAGCTGAGCCCAACAAGCTACAATATTATTTAGTGCTCCTGATTTCCCCATTTCATAAGGGCAGTTTAACAACAAGAATAAATAAAATAAAAATGTGCAATAATAAAAAAAAACATAAAAGAGCTTTGAGTGCTCCCATCCATGACGAATCACAGATGTCCCAGTGCTTCCGCGTAGGATGGTCTAACAGTGGCGGGGTGCAAGATTTTTCTGTAGTGCAGTAATAGTGCAGATAATCTGGAGGGATAAAGGAGCAGGGTCAAACATCCACCTAACATGCCACTGACCTGCGAATGGACACTGGCAGGCATCGACAATAAAGGGACCTTGTAGCTGTTGAACAATCCACCTCTCCCAGATAGTGTCACTGCAAGGCAATGATGTGGAGGAATCCCAAGGTTGGGCCGTAGAAAAACAAACAAACAAGCAAAATAAAGTGTATGGGAAAATGAAATAGAGGATGAATGAGAGCTGCAGGATGGAAGAGCGCATAGCATGAGATAAATTAAAGGGCCAGTAAAGCTGACATCAACTGAGAAGATATAGTGGGCCATCACTAAATAAACATAAACACATACTAGCTGCTGGCTATAGACAATGATATATATGTCCGGGATACATTTTTATAAAATTGTGCAGTGCATCTCCACAATATAGTCACATTCTTTTGGGTTTGGTCTCTTTAAAAAGCTGCAATTATAGGAAAATACTTGTTCAGTTGCCACTTGTTCATTTGTCACAGTTCCTTCAGTGAGCTGATAATCAGGGCCATGTAACTCATGGGTGGGTGGCATCGATGCCAGAGTGTCCATACCGGACACACTTAGCGGACACTCCATCCTCATACTGGACACTCTTTCCTTATCATGGACACTCTGTCATAATACCAGACACTCCATCCTCATACTGGACACTCTGTTCTTATACCAGACACTATATTCTAATACTGAACACTCTTAGTGGATACTCGATCCTCATACCAGACACTCTTTCCTCATACCAGACACTCTTTTATAATACCAGACACTCATAGCAGACACTCCATCCTCATACTGGACACTCTGTTCCCATACCAGACACTTTGTCCTAATACCAGACACTCTGTCCTAATACCGGATACTCATAGCGAACACTCATCCTCATACCGGACACTCTGTCCTAATACTGGAAACTCTTAGTGGACACTCCATCCTCATACTGGACACTCTGTTCCCATACCAGACACTTTGTCCTAATACCATACCTCATACTGGACACTCTATCCTGATATTGGACAATCTGTCCTCATACCAGACACTCTATCGGGAGTGCATGTTTAGCTCTGTGTATGTTCTGCCCTCAGGTCACAAAGGGACATTAGTTGTTATGCCAGGCGCCGGCATAACAACCAGTGATGATGTGCAGCCCAGCTTCTTCCTAACAACCAAAGAAACTATGCAGCCCAGGCTGCCCACGTCCTTGTAGCTAGTGGACAGTGACAAAATGGACAGCAAAAATAGCCATCTCAGTCGGCATCCCATCCAATGTTGCCTCTGTTTTTCTGAAATCCCAAACAGTGTGGTCAGCCCTGCCTTAGTTGTCTCTTGATGGACTACAGAACACCTTATGTTAAGGATAGGAAGAAGTTACGTAGACCAGTGGAAGAGAACTAAGCAGGGGGCTGACAACACTGCCTGGAATTTCATTGCAGTAGAGGCAGCATTTTTGTCTCACTACAGAAAGATAGGAGCTCAGCACATTTCTGGCAGATCAACCAGTATTTTTCTTTACTTGCAGCTTTTTAAAGAGAGAGAAACATAGGAAATATGTGTGTATTACAGAAATGCACTGGATACGTTTTTTAATGTTGCCCAGATATATACTTTAAATAGAGTAAGTTTAGATATAGCTGAAAAACTAGAAGAAACTAACAACGTATCAGCTTAAAGTACACCAGTCATGAACAAAATGTTTAAGTTCTCAGTACTGGCCCCTTTTAAAAATGCTATTCGCCTGGCTGTATTTAGCATGAATACTTCTGGGAACAATTACGCAGAAAATGAGAAAGAAAAGTCCAAATTCCTGATTTCTAAGCTTGTGCCAGGACAGTGACTCAGAGAGCATGGACATGACATGCTAATAACAAGCACTTTATGACAGGTGTACTTTAAGATTAGTCACACTTTTTTTTTGGGCCACAGAAACTTCCCAACATGCTGTTTGTTAATTCAACATACATTATTTTAAGATTCATGATGGGTCTGGACCAGAACAACTTGTCTCAGGATTGACTTCATCTAGCAAGGTGACCAACTCTCATTAATACCTCCTATGTTTGCAGAGCTGGCTGACATTGCATAGCCCTCCTCAAAATGGTCCAAGCCACACTGATGATTCTGGCCAAACTGGCAAAATGTTACCAGAATCCCTAGAGTGACATGGGGCAAAGAGAGGGGAAATATAGGGGAATCCATCATTCTACACTAGAATACAGAGAAAGATTTGCATGACATAACTGGAGTAAAGTATTGTATCACTTTTATCTATAAAGTTAGGAGTGATACCCTTAATTGTCTAACTTAAATGATTAAACTTAAACTGAATACAGACTGACTGCTCTCAACGTCTTTATGGTAAACTTGCATCTATATTACTGCTGCTTCACATCCATCTATAACTGTATTCACATTATTGTGATGTTTATTTTGTTTTTAAATCTCTTACCTAAATTATGGACTGATCTTAGGCTGGCCATACATGGTTCGAATCATTAATGGGCAGGCTGAATGTACCAAGTTGATCAATTGTTCTCTTGTAATTATCACTACATTTATGCTATAGCCACTAGCGATCATCACTGTCTTCTCCCGGCAGGGACGACTTTCCCTGCCCACCCCCACTGGGAAAAGACAATTGCTGATACCCCTGTCAACACTGTCTGTGTTGATGGGGGAATTGTGTGAATTTGCACCGTGTATGGCCTGCCTAAATCTTTACAACCCTGCCCTATTGGTCCTTTTGCAGTTTGATTGTGGCGTGGCAGGTGTGGCAGGTGACCTCGTTGTATCCTCTCTGCTTAAACTCTCTCTCCTTCCCCCCTCTTCTCCATCCCAAAATTAGTATACATAACCCTGACTTTTGCCCTCTCCTTATTACTGCACTCATCACCTACTCTTTATTCTAACCCCACATGCTAATAAAACCCTGAGGATGCTAAGGCATGTCTGCTTCTCCTTTCCTCTGGAGATATATTCCCAAACCCTGGGCCTCTTTTATGACTATGTATCCCCTGGCAGTGGCTGAAAATCCAATTTAGTTTCCATTTCTATTCTTCCCAAAACCAGCCTCCTCTCCCCCTGTGCCCTCTGGAATGCCCGCTCTGTCTGCAACATACTCATCTCTGTTCATTACCTATTTGTCACTTATTCTTTTGGTCTACTCGCTGTCACCAAAAGCTGGCTTCATGAATCCGACACTGCTTCTGCTGCTTCCCTCTCCCTTCTCTAGACTTAATCCCCTAGACCTAGTGGACGAAGGTCAGAATCAGGCCCAACTCCTACAACCCTGGCAAACAGATAACATCAGAAGTCTCAAAAAGCATAGCTGTGTTCTTAAGCGTCTGTGGCGAAAGACTAAATCTCACAAAAACTTCAACCGATATAAATCTGCTTTCCAAAAATACAATTCTTGCCTCTACACTGCCAAGCAGACCTACAGTATTTTACCACTCTCAATAACACCTTCTCATCCAGTTCCTGTCAACTCAACCTTTAGCTCTCTACTTTGTCCTCCATTGCCTCCATCCACTAACTCACTCACTGCCCAGGAGATTGGCAAGCACTTAAAAAATTAAGAATGATTCAATTTGTGATGAAATCTCCACTCTACGGAGATATCCCCCCACTTAACACCCTATGTCCACAGGTAAAATCAGCACTTCCGTTATTCAGCCATGCTACTATAGATGAGGTTGCTAAACTTATTTGCAACGCCCACCTAACAACCTGTCCCCTGGACCATGTTTCCTCTAAAATACTGTGGTCACCCTGATACTCTATCCTACACTCTCTAACCCACATCTTCAATCTCTCCCTCTTTTCTGGCATCTTCCCCAACTCTCTAAAACATGCATTAGCCCCCCCAAACTTAAAAAGCATTCCTTGGATCTCACCAATCTTAACAACCTACGCCCCATCTCTGCTCACCCTTTACTTCAAACTCCTTGAATGACTGGTCTACAACCAACTGAGTGACCACCTCATTGAGAATAACTTCAGTCTGGATTTTGCCCTCGACACTCCACAGAAACTGCTCTCCTAAATGTCACAAATGATTTATTACCAGCAAAAAATAAAGCACTATTCTGTACTTCTACTTTTGAAACTTTTGGCTGCCTTTGATATGGTTGACCACCAACTCCTCAAAAAAAAACTTTACTCCTTTGGTCTCCATGACTGTGCTCTTCATTGGCTCTGATACTACCTTTCCCACTATACCTTCAGTGTCACTTACAATTCTATTTCCTCCTCTCCTCTTCCTTTCTCTGTCGGGGTCCCCCAAGGTTCTGTTCTTTGACCGCTTCTATTCTCAATCTACACCTCCTCCCTAGGTCAGCTGATAGCCCCACATGACTTTCAATATCATTTATACACTGATGACACCCAAATCTATCTCTCTACCCCCCAGCTCACAGCATCAGTCTCCTCACTCACCACTGTTTTACAGACCGACATTTGGATGTCACACCACTTCCTCGAACTCAACCTCTCCAAAACCAAGCTCATAATATTTCCTCCCCCAAGTGCCCTTTCCCCTGACTTCTCTGAAAAGATCAATGGCATAACCATCAACCCCTCCCCGCATGCCAGGGTTCTAGGTGTAGTCCTAGATTCTGAACTCTCCATTCAGCCCCACATCCATTCACTTTCCAAAGCTTGCCGCTCCAACCTCTGCAACATCTCCAAAATGCACCCCTTCATAACCAATAACAACACAAAGCTCCTAATCCACTCCCTTGTTATCTCTCACCTTGACTACTGCAACTCCCTCCTCATTGGCTTACCCTTACATAGGCTATCCCCTATTCAGTCCATCATAAATGCTGCTACCATACTAACAATACTAAATACTAACAATAACTTACAAAGCCTTCCACAATTTGGCCCCTAGCTACATCACTAACCTAGTCTCAAAATACCAACCAAATCGTTCTCTTTGTTCCTCCCAAAACCTCCTGCTCTCTAGTTCCTTCGTCACCGCCTCCCATGCTACCCTCCAGGACTTCTCTAGAGCCTCTCCTATCCTTTGGAATTCCTGACCTCAATCTGACTGACTATTTCCTAGTCTATCCACTCTTAAGTGATCCCTGAAAAAAATTATCTCCAGAGCCTATCCTGCTTCCACCTAATAACTGTAATTTTATTTTCTCCATCAGCTCACCCCCCCCCCCCATTTATTAGCTTCTGTATCAATTGACACTTCCTTTTAGATTGTAAGCTCTAACGAGTAGGGCCCTCTGATTCCTCCTGTATTGAATAGTATTGTAACTGTACTGTCTGCCCTCACATTGTAAAGTGCTGCACAAACTGTTGGTGTTATATAAATCCTGTATAATAATAGGTTAAGATTATTACTAAAATTAAAGATGCAAGCTTTTGGGATGCCTTCGATTTCTTCTTTAGGTTTTATACTTGACATACAGGCTTTATAAAGCATGAAGATGGGATCTAAGGCATCTTGAAAGCTTGCATCTTTACACTTTTACACTAACAGGAGCTGGTGCTTTAAATGGGCTTTGACGCCCATTGTAGGTAAGAGGGGGTCCAGATTGTGCAGCACTGTGATTGGCTGCACAGTGCTGCTGTCATCAGGATCACATCCTACCGCATCCCGATTGTGAGCTGTTTGTGAAAGCTGGGTCATAACTTTGCCTGTATTAAGGCCTATCTGCCCTGCAACTGCATATGTGTCTATAGCTGTCATAAAGGGGTTAATAACTTAAAAACGTGATACCTAAGTTAGCCAATAAAGAGTATCCCTTAAACTCCAAATATTTGAAATATAAAAGTGGATAATACATATTTTATTCCAATTGCTAATTTAAATATATAAATGCATGAAAAACAAATAGCATTGAATAGATTTGAAGCATGCTGGGAAATATCTGGGCATAAAAACATTCAGAAAGTCGTCTTAGGCTGATAAAACGTGACAATCCTTTCACCTCACATTCACTGTATTTTTGGGATTAGAAGGATAAAATACAGCGGCTGTAAGGTATTTGGTAGATCACAACACAGAGCTATTGTAAGCTTGGAAAGTATAATTCTCCATACTATAGTAGGATTTTGTAACCTTTCGTGCAAAGCTCTTTAACTTTAGTGGCCCTTTAAAAAGGAATAAAACCAAGCTATGAATTTCATGTTTTGATTCCATAAAATAATGTAGCAAAAATGCTGAATGTAAGCCACAAAACATATCGCAATTTGAGAGCAGAACTCTATCCTGGGTGAGCAGCCTTCTCTAATGTGTACAGAAAAATATCAGTAATTACCTTTTATTGGAAGAGATATTAGAGCTATCATAATAAAACGGTTATGGGTAAATAGCTTAATTCTTATTGTTATAACAAAATATACTGCACTACAGTGAAAAAGGAAGGTTGGAGGATTTGAAGTTGTTTTATTATACCAAGGAATATGTATCTGCAATAAAAGTGTAAGGCTTCTAGATTTTACAACAAAACAATTCAGTTGTGGAGTCAAAGAAACAGCAAAGTAGAACAAAGTCACCTACCTGTTTCCATACAAGGAAATAACTCTACCCAAATTCTATGAACATTTAGCATGGTCCATAGATATTAATTAGAACAAACAAACAAAAAAAAAACAATGGGGAATCAATAAAGCTGCTGCACCACATTTCTGGCATTATTCCGTCTTGTTAATGCATTGTGCCAAATTT
Organism: Lithobates pipiens; assembly: GCF_037356315.1. Lineage (NCBI taxonomy): Eukaryota > Metazoa > Chordata > Amphibia > Anura > Ranidae > Lithobates > Lithobates pipiens. The sequence goes on along the minus strand of NW_027507718.1, from coordinate 463,431,556 downwards.
ATGAAGCATTTGTGATACTTTTGGTTCTGACAGCAACTCCTGCACCAAATCCAGATAGTTCTAAAATGCACCACTTTCAATTTGTGTTGCATTGAATGGACCAAATGTAAAGATAGAGCTAGCTAAGACCAACTCTCTTTTGATATACAGAGGGGAAAGTTGTCTCAGGCAGATTTTGCGAAAGTGTCTCAATTTCATTCTAAAAGTGGTGCAGCATGAGCCAAGTACAAGTTCTAGACAGGTACATGAATTTGGCACATTCTTCACCACTTTTAGAAGAGAGGCACTTTCATAAAATCTTCCTGCATCAGTCTTTAGGAATTCCAGGGAATGATGTATCTTCATGTTACAAATTTAAAAAAAGCAAATAGTAACAAACTTTGGCAGACAAATTGTCACCAAAATGTTTTACAGTCCATTTACACGTCTCTGAGACCCATGCAGCCTTTCTCAAGCAGGGTTCTGTAGAGCCTTAGGGTTCTACTAGAGGTTGCTAAGGGTTCCTTGACGAATAAAACATTTCTGACTTTTAGATAGGTAACCACTGACACCAATTAACTTTTTAGTTACATGTAAGAGGGCATTCTTCCCACTGACCGATCTAAGAGGGCCCTTAGTCCACTGGTCAACAATTTAAAGTAGCATTTCACTGATCTACTGACTATCAATGTAAGTGACATTTTTCCACTGACCACCAATTTCAGGGAACACTATAGTCTTTGCTGTCTGGCTTTCTTTTCTGTAAATATTATTATTATTTTGTATTTCATTTTATTATTATGGAAGGGATTCATTTTGTTGTACAGAGGTTGCAAGGTGTCAAAAATACAAAGTATGCCACATGACTACTTATTTTCTTTATTCTTATCTTGCAACCTACTGTTCATGTTAATGTACCCTGTGCTGGGGATATAGTGATTGTTACTAGGGGTTGATTAGGAAAGGTTTGCAGCTTCACTCAATGGGAGAGTTAAGTGATAGGATCAGCTTAAGGGGTTAGGCTAATGTAAGGATCATGGGGATAATGGGAAAAATTTTTGTTTTCACCACTGGACATTGCCAGCTCTAGGTTCTAGGTACTGAAGCTACTTTACCATAGTTTGAACCAGACTGGTGAATATGGCAAACTCTCCATCTTTAGTTCCCATTTTCTTTCTTCTAGTTTGCATACACATTAGAATAATTTGGGAAGCATGTAATGATTCTTCCTTGTATCTTACATCCCTATAGCTCTGGATCCTAACTACCCCCCCCCCCCCCCCCAAAGTCAGGAAACAGACTACGCTAATGCAGACATTCACAAAGCAGTGAAGCTATAGGATCGGGATGATGGTCCTGGAGCCTGTACATTTATTACTCCAATGCAGCTCCTATATTTTCACTCTCACACTTTCCCTTAATATATAGCAAGAGGGCACAGAAAATAGTAGTAACTGTGCAGCTAAAACATTGCTTTATCATCATTAAAGCCAAGTTTATGTAAGATGCAAATATAATTGTTATTGATAATGGTAATCTTTTGATTAAGTATATTAGGTTACCCATTGGGTTACCTCTGGTATCTTACTTACTAGATGTATACAATGGTGTGTGAACAGACTGGTAATTGGCACCTTCCAAAAGCTTACCATTTTGTACAAAATTTACTTATTTCTTGTACTGACATACTGCTAGCATGCTGCAGCTTATTACAGTGAAAACTGAGGCTTTCACATTAGTCCCTGTTCCAGAGGAGCTTATAATCTATTGCTCTTGCCAAACACACATTCTATTGCTATGAAACTGAATGGAAGCAAATACATTATGAACAAAATTAGAGGAAATCACAGCATAATGACATATACATTTTCACTACATAGTGACCCTGGAAGAAATGAACCCAGGACTTCAGTGACCAAACGCAGGCAACCAAGAGCTAACAGGGGCTTGTAAAATTAATGTCAGTCAGTTAATTTGCTGCTGTGGAGTGAAAAGTCCTTTCTTTGAAGTAGCCATGTATTGATCTTTTGGCCAATAGACCTGTTGGGAAGAAACAAATTCATCATTCGGTTACCTCTTGCGTTTCCTAGTGTTTGTGTGTCCAAGTCATCATCAATGAACTCTTCTCCTTGGATGATATTCTGTGTGTCCTCGCTGTGGTTCACAGGACTTGTCATCTCCTGCTCCTTCTCATTGTGCATTTGAGCATAGACATTCCTGCCGGGCATTTTCCTGTGTTGGGCACAAAGACAAAGTTTACCCATCAAGTGTGACTACTAGTGTCACATGTAAACTTGGAGCTGCTTATCCATAAATTGAATAAACTGAAGTGTATCCCTGAATGACTCTCTCCTCCTCCTGTTCCCTCGCCCCCCCTTTATATTTGCTCAGCTGTTAAACATTTTTTAATTTCCCAACCACCATAATAGTGCTAAATGTATAGGGGATGAGCTCTGGCCAGAAGTTAGTGTGGTCCTGAACTCAAAAAGTAAAGGTTAGGTAGGGAACATCTAGAAATCTAAATCATGCCCAAGCTGTACCCTGAAAAATCTACCTTTTGTGTTCAATTTGCCTTAAAAATAGCACTGCACTTGCTGTACCTACAGCCATCTGTAGTATGATATCTAAGGCACTGCTGCTTATGACTGCTAGATTCACAATATATGAAGCATGATTTGGTGATCTCACTACTCTGCTGCTCACTGTTCTCTTTGCTGGAGTGAAAGCTGTGTCTGATGACCTGTAGGGCAAAAATCTCCCTGCTTCTGCTGCATTCATTCTGTAGATCTCTGATTTCCACATTTCTCCTGCTGTTGTTTGATCATTTCCTTAACAAATAAAGCCCTGTGCCCCTACCAAGATGAAAGTCTCTATACAGAGAAACAGTACAGAATAAGTCAGTAATGGGAAAATGACCTGCAGCAGGGAGACAACAGGCAATACTAGTGACTAGTCATTTATCCTCTACTTGTCTTTTTTTGGGTACAAATTTCACAGTTCACACCCTCTTTAATGTTGCATTTTAAAATACACAAAATCCTTAATAATAAAATTCCGCTTGGACAGTGCCTACCTTCTATACTCTCCTAAGTTTGAAGCCATTACATTTTTGAAACACAGGGGTTGATTTACTAAACCTGGAGTGCAAAATCTGGTGCAGCTCTGCAAAGAAACCAATCAGTTTCCAGGTTTTATTGTCAAAGCTTAATTGAACAAGCTGAAGTTAGAAGCGGATTGGCTATCATGCACAGTTTCACCAGATTTTACACTTTCCAGTTTTAGTAAATCAACCCCACAGTCTGCACTTTGCTTATTTTCTTAACCTTGTAATGTTTCAACAAATCTCTCACTCATTGCTTTATGTTACCTTATAAAATACTAGGTGCTTCACATACAAAGGTTAGTGATACAATTCACAACCACAAACATGTCCAATTGTCCAGTTCCTGAAAGTGAACAGACTGGCTATAGGTTTGGATTTACGGTAGTTCTATATTTGGTGAATTTGCTGATGGCCACTTTCTTCGATGTTGAATGTACATTAAGCCATATAGTGAATTTATAATACACCATTTTGTTTTTTTTCTTCATAAATTTGTTTCAAAGTGTAAAAGTGTGCAATAGGATATACCTGCTTATTGTGACAACAATTGTGCAAAATATTTCACTTTTCCAAAAGATTATTTTTTACAGTATTTTACTATTAATATTTCTAAATGTTTAATTTCTATACATTTTCAATAATTCCTTTAACATCTTACAGATAGCTTTTAATACAGGATGCTACTAAGCTTCAATGTGTACTGTGCATGCTGGGCTATCTAAGAAAATAAATCTGAGGTCAAGCTATTCAGTTTTATATTCTTGCCACAACAAGAACACTGGCATATCAGGCAACGACCTTAACAACTATTCCCTGCAGAAGTGTAAATTACAAAATATTGTTTACATCTGAACTTAATATATAATAAAGGATGGATCCCTGTTAAACTAACTAATATAATTGGTCTTTATTATTTATAAATGTACTGCAAGGCAAGCACAGTAGAGCAAGACACAGATTCGATGATTGAGCTCATATGGGGCATTGATTGAAGCCGATGATATAAGAGGTTATGGACATCAATCATTTTTAACCTATAACAAAAACAACTGTTTTTAATGTAATTTTTATTGCAGAATCTGTTTTGGACTTGCCTTTTGAACTTATATAGGATGAAGGCACCAACCGCTACGATGAATATTGAGAAGATGACAACTATAGCCCAATACCCTCCAGTTCCTCCAATGACCCGAGAGTCTGTAAAGAGAACACTGATTAGATACACATATATGCAGGCAAACTATTGGTAGCGATGTGGACTGACATCTCTGCTGCTATACACAACTGTCCATAGGCTTCATAATAAATATAGGGATGCACAAAAGTCTTGATCAGCAACAAAAAAAAAAGCCATTCATGTTCACAGTTAGTTAAAATACTGTTTATTTGGTAAATGCACAGTGTTTTTTTTTTGCTTTGTTTTTTATTGCAGGCAATTTTCTGTATCAATAATGAATTTTTTTTTAATTAGTGTGTATGTCAAGCCAAAACTTTTTTTTATTAGACATAGTAAGGAAGTAGTAAAACTCTTGGGTTTTTTATTTTCTTCCTGTGTCTTGCTTGGGGGATTGCCCTTCTCTTCTTGTTCTGGAGGAGCAACAGGAAATAAGAGGAAATCATCCCACAGTCAATGTAATTCACATGTTAATGAGTTGTCAAAGGATCAGGTGATGACTAAAAAATTTTAGAATGTTCCTAATTTTCTGTTCTAGTAACAGTGGTCTTCAAGACAAAAATAGGGATGATTCTCTCTTGCAGGGGAATAGACTGCAATAAAGAACTGACAAAAGGGCACCTTTCCCTACCCTATCCAAGAGTTTTGGCGTTTCCTTTCTTTTGATTACTTGCATTGATAGCATTGACTTGATAGCAATCCACAACAGTTCATCAAAAGTGAAAAATAACCTACTAGTAGGATCAGGAGGTAGACAACAAACCATCTCCTACCAGGGTGGGGGTGGACAATTGACCTGCCTCTAGTGGTTTGACTACCCAAAGAACTCCCACTTCTCTCCTTTAGCATGAACCTGCTGTTTCTGAGTGGGGGAAACGTATGCAGTTTTTGGGTCATTTCCTCTTGGGTTACTAGTACAATGCTGCTGGAGATATGAGCTGGTATCAGTGTAGAAGAGAGTTATTACAATGCTTCCTTAAAGTGTTACTAAACTTACTAAAGGCATGCTTGTTATACTCGCCGTGGAACCGAAGGGATCAATCCTCTGCATTGTGTAAAAAGGCTATTTTATCCTGTATCCCCTTCTTGCATTGCCCCCAAAACATGTCCAGATAAGACATAATTACTGGAGTCATGCTGCATATGCTCAGTTTGGTGTGTATAACTAGAGAGTTTTTTTTTCTTGGGGGAGTGCATGTGATCATCACAGGGCCGATCAGCACTGTCCAGGCAGAGGGTCAGGGGTCCTGCATCCTGATAGGACAGTCAGTGCAGTATGAAATCTCCTCATACAAGTTTTAATCAGGCACTGATAGAAGTCACAAGATTGCTATATACTTTACCATACTTACTTTACTAAAATAATTGCATTTCCACTTGTGTACTGTGGGAGACCAGATATAGTGAATGCATGGTCCTGGGTTTAGTAACACTTTAAGTAATTATCTATTAGCATAGTAGGGAGCCAGTATGCTGGAATGTCTTGGGTGCATTTTTCAATTAAATAAATCATATAAAAAAGGACCAAATCCAGCATGGCCCCATAATATTACAGGACATCAGCGGTATTTAAAGAATTTCTTGGTACTCAGTGGCAGCTAGTGCTCAATTTTTTTTGGGGGGGGGGGGGGGGGGCGGCAAGACAGGCGGGAGACGGACAAACGGGAAGTCAGTGGTCAGAGGCCTTCTTACCTTAGGAGGCAAGTGACAAGTCCTGGCCAGGATGACATTCTGATCTCCCCTCCTTCTCCCTCCACTGCCCAAGCTGGGGAGTGCTGGATGCGGCTGCAGGTGATGCTGCACACATTGTTCCCATTATCGTTTTTCCCTTGCTTCGGGGGCCATCTCCTCCTGGCCAAACAGGAAGTGGGTCCTAAGACTCCATGGCCAATTGGAGGAGAATCAGGAGGGCAATAGTGAATACTAGGGAAAGGGATGGTTGACACTCCTACTAAGGATTAACGTCTGAAATGCGTAGGCTGTTTTACAGCTTTGCACATGTATTTAATAAAGAAATACCATTTTGGATGTCATTCTAAGTGCCGGCCATCCCTTTCCTTATTCTGGAACATTGGAGGTGTCAGCAGCCCCAAGGTCTGAGCACCTGGCGGGGCTTTTATATAGGAAGGTTGCAGCGCCTACAATCCTGTTTTCCAATAGTGATTATTAATTCGCTATTGTCACACAACTGGGTGGGCTCAGGGTGCAATGCTTTGTGCCCCGAGTCCACCCTTTTTTGAAGCCTATTAGAGCCTCGAGGTCTAATCGTCTTAAAAAAAAAAGAAAAACCCCCATTGGAATCCATGCGTCCGACAACCTGTATGTAGATTAGGGGCCAGGCGCATGGATTAAGGGGAGGCGTCCCTGTGCCCCTTATGGACTGGCTGCCACGGTTGGTACTCTACTCTTATGAAGTTTAGCCAGACCTGCTTAATCTGATGGGTAAAAGATATGATATATGCTACCACTGTTTAGTAAGTCAAGACTTGCAAGACTTTAGCCTAGTTCAGATTACCTTTCTGGCTTATTCAGTTTTAAATGTTTAATTTATATCACTGAAGGCTTGCATCATTAGGAAATGAAATACAATGATAAATAGAAGACCTCTCAATCAACTTTTGCTTCCCTGGGATCTTGTGTCCTTTCCAAAGAGTCAAACAAAAGAAAAGGACTTCCTGTCATGTCAGCAGTCCTTTGAAATCTAAGAAATCCTGTTAATGAGCATATAGCTCGACTCTGCACATCTGAAATCATAAATGAATAGCTTCACAGTTGCGCGTTAAGCATACTGGGGGTTAAAGCTGAACTCTAGGCAGATATAAAAGACACAAATTATTGCAGCTTGGTATTCATTAATACATTATTAAATATTTTTTTAATGCAATAAGGGAGTTTAACAAGAATTGTGGCCACAAGAAACAAGAAAAGAGGTTTAACCTTAAACTTTGTAGAGGGTTCTTTACTGTAAGAGCGACAAGGATGTGGAATTCTCTTTCACAGGCGGTGGTCTCAGCGAGGGGCATTGATAGTTTCAAGAAACTATTAGATAAGCACCTGAACGACCACAACATACAGGGATATACAATGTAATACTGACATATAATCACACACATAAGTTGGACTTGATGGTCTTATGTCTTTTTTCAACCTCACCTACTATGTAACTATGTAACTATAACTGACTGGACATAGATATTACCTTATATTTGGTAAGTAGAATAGCTACCTTGTGTGTATTCAATTTGTACATTTAGCTGTTTGGGGAAATTTCACTTCACTCCCTGTCCAAACAGGACATGAGAAGAAATCCCTCCAAAGTGAGGGGATCCCAGTGTTACCAGGTACACCAGAACCCAAATCCTGGGGTTTTATTTTACTTTCGTTTTTAATTATAACAGTTAATAGGACAAATACAGAGGATGAATTTCCCTAATGGTGACACAGACAGCAATAAAAACTGACAGCTGTTCTAATCCCTCTCTGCTCTATGCAAAACTTAAAAAAAATATAAAAAAATTGCCTTTAGTTACACGTTAAATACATTTTTATTTTCCGTCATTGCAAATATTAAATGCATGCTAAAAAAAAATGGTCATTACATTGAAGAATTTTAAAAGACATGAGACATTACCTAAAACAGAATCGCTCAATGTCACTAAAACCCAAAATCCACCTCTCAGGAAAAACGTGATATTGTGCGAGTTCAGTGCTTGTTTTATTGCCGCTATCCTCTAAAAAGTAAAATGGGTAAACATAAAAAAGCATATAATGCCATACATAAACAGTTCAATACAGAACAAATTGTGACTTAAAGCAATCATTTACATGTTGGATGTCTCAATTCAGATATGATTTTAGAAAATATAATTGTCTCCATAGTATGGAAGTTACCAAGTGTAATATTTTGATGTGTATTTTAATTATGAAGGACTAATTTTTGCAAAGCTGGCAACTTTAAAAATATAACCCTTTGACTTTTTATTTTCTTGAGGAGGCATCTTTGCAGGCCAGGGTCTGTCTTTAGCTATAGGAACTGAGAACAAGGAGATCATCTATTTATAAACCTGCTTTAATTAATAATTTGAGTGCTAGAAGGTCAAATAAATAATTATTAATGTACTGCAGTGCACTCTTGTAATCACTAGAGAATACAAGCTGCTAGAAGGAAGCAGCCTCTACATAAATGTATCTACAGTGCAGAGGGACAAATGTCTTCAGACCAGGAAAAAGTATAGCGCAGGCCATAGATTATGCAATCCATGGGTGGAAGGAAAAAAATTAGCTTGATTACCTCATCAACACAGTTAGTGTTGAAGGGGGAATTCCTCCTGCAGAGCTATTGCGTTCTGTCAGCAGGAAGGCCTCCCTGCGAGTAGAACACAATGATGATTAGCGGTGCCGGCTAAGCCGGTGACATTAAGACCCCTTTTACACTGAGGGCGTTTTGCAGGCGCTATAGCGTTAAAAATAGTGCCTGCCATCGGCCCTCAAACAGCTGCTCTATTGTCTCCAGTGTGAAATCCTGAGGGCTTTCACACTGGAGCGGTGCTCTGGCAGGGCGTCAGAAAAAGTCCTGACTGTTGAATAAAAGGCTTCCATATTCTCGATCTGCAGTTATAGAGCAAACTTTGCAATGTTTATATGTTTTATTTTCAAAGTTCTTAATACCTTTGGCTACTTTAAAAAGCTATAGTGCTTTGAAAGCATTTTTTTCCGTTATTACACCTCTGTACACAAAACATTTAGCCCCGGTGCCATTGATGAGACCCACACTTCATTTTTCTGTGCGTCAAATGGTAAAGAAGCAAAACAAAATCCACTCAAAGAAGAAATAAAACAGAAAAGACATGAAAGAAAACAAGCATCACACATTATATATTATTTCTAATACTACTGTGCAAATTGAAATTGATATCTGCAATACACAGGCAGTAAAAGTGAAAGCCTGTAAAGCAAATTAATTATCTACCATCTTTAATTAAATTTATCAGTAGTCTGTGAAAGGAAATAGAAAAACTTCACATGGCACTCCAAAGCAAAACACAAATCCAGACATTCATCTTTCCATCGATTTAAAAATAATTACTTAAAACAATATCATTGCAAGATAGAGTGTTAATTCATTTAGGTAACAGCGTCGTTTCAACAACATAATTCCGCAATCAAAACATAATTATGGCAGGATGAGGGAAAACAAAGCTTTGCATCTATTCAGCCTCTTATCAGCAACAACAAGCATTCCATTAATCTTCACTAAAAAATGTTTTTTGAGAACATAGTTTACAAATGAGAAGGTGCTGTTTGCATTGAATAATTCCTGCCTAGTGTGCACAATATTAATGGCTGGTTTAATTAATTTATCAGCTTCAAACGGCAATTTCAGCTTTCAAGCACAACATTTTTGAAGGGCTTTAAAAAAACTACTCTGCTGGGATAACGTGTATCACTTCCAAGGAAGAGTATTGAGCTACAACTGCCCTGAATCTGGGACATCCTCTAGCATTAACGTGACACTAAAATTGGTTTAAAAAAAACTTAATCCCAAAAAAACACATTATATGGCTTTCAGCCTCCTCCAAATTACCCTTTTTTTGGTGCTGTTGTCTGATTTGTTAGCAACACTGAAGCTGCATGCCGACCAACTTTGTGTATATTTGTTTAGTTGAAGTGTGAATTATGGCCCCTTATGGCGACTGAGTAGACCACCTCGTCAGGCTTCATCCCAGAAGGAAAATATTGTCGTAAAAAACACCAGGGAGCCCTGTCCCAGCTACAATATGGAGGAGACATTCTCAGGGAAACAGTGCAGAACATCCGTTACCCTCCACCAGTTCTATTCAATTCACTTTGCTCTCAGCCTGAAGACTTTAAAGGAATCCACTAAACACCTTACATGGCCTTGTATACTTATGGTCCAGGCCAGGTCCCTGGGAATATCTGTCCTGCAGGGGGTCATAAGATAGGGTTCCCAGTGCTGAGAAGGAAATATCAATCAGTCATCTATCCACCCTTCTGACCGGAGCCTCTGTGACCAGCCATCATCACTCCCTCTATCAAACTGGCTGCTCATCCTTCTTTTTACATATATGTTCTCTCTCGCTCACTTCAATAACACCATAACAGTAAACCTACTTCCCCATTAGAAATTACTGCAGGAACATGCGTTTAACTTTTCTATCGAACAGTGTTTCTCTAACTTTTTTCACTCAAGGCACCCTTTTAAATTCAGGCCAATCTCGAGGCAATCCATTCTAAAATGTAAAAAAACTAATTATATAATGCAGCAACATCCAAACATGTAGGAACCCAACATTAGGGGTGATTTACAATAATATAACTATACACATTGGTACTGACTAGTAATCTAGCATTACTCTTCTCTGTCAGTTTCTCTCCCTTATTCAGCTGATGTGACCCCAGTGCTGATGGAGATGGGCAGGGGAAGGGCAAACAAGTACATCCTCAGGCCCCTCATGCTCTTATCAATCTGAGATGTTGGGTGTTATGTTGCCAGCAGCTGACCCACACGGTGCCCAAGATTGTAATGCTGGGCAATAAAAACCTGTGGCTTTGTGTAACAAAAAGGCAGGCTTGATCCCCCCGTTGGCTTGTTGACAACTTTTGGGCAATGTTTTGACATTATGCCAAGGCACCCCTGAAGAACAGAGAAGGCACTGCAGGGTGCCACAGTACCCTGTTTTAGAGGGGCTGCTATAGAAGTCCAGACTAGACATTGCTGAATAAAGGAATTTGTTTACTGAGCTTTATGGTGTTAGTCTTAGATACTGTAACAGGTTTCTGATGAGTATACTTCAACAGTATATTGGTTGTTAACTTGGTGTCTCTTTCAATAAAAAAATAGAACATGTTTAAGAACATTGCATGAACTGTGGCAGTCAGGGCCGAAACCAGGGGGGGCGGGGTGCCTGCCCCAGGTGACGCATCTAGGGGGGGCGCTGCCAGGAGTGTCATCCCCACCCGCACTGGGAACTGCTGCTCTAAGGGTGTCAATGCCGCCCAATTACGTGTAATGGACAGGCAGCGCCCGCTGCATAGTTTGCCAAATACCAGATAATCACCCACCTTATAGAAAGGCATACCTGCCCACCCTATAGAAATGCATTCCAGAGTGACACTCCAGCTACTTTTGCTATGTTGCTAAGAAACAGTAGCTGTGGTGTTGCTCTGGAATGCTTTTCTATAGGATGGCTGGGTGGGAGCAGAGGGGTGATTCAGCGCTAGTGCACCAGTGCGGTCTCCCTCCTATTTGATTTTCCGGTATTTGGCAAACTATGCAGTGGGCTCTGCCTGTCCATTACACTTGAACAGTGACATCCTAGAGCAGTGGCACCACCGGCGGAGTGCTGTGAGGTCTCCCTTCTAGTCCTGCCCAGTGCCCTAACAGCCTATGTCTTTTCTGCATGAGATATCCCAGAGAAGATAAGGCTTCAAAAAAGGGCTGAGGGAGGCGTGTAGAGGAGGCCCTGGACTGGGGGTGTAGAGAAGGCCCTGGACCTGAAAAGTGGGGTTAATGTGGTAAAGGACCTGGATTCAGAGAGCAGAGTGCAGAGGAGGCTCTGAACTTGGGTTGGGCTGTAGAGCAGGCCTTGGACTAGGAGAGGAGTGCAGAGGAGGCCCTGGACTAGGGGGGTGGGTGCAGAGGAGGCCATTGACTTGAAAATGGTGGTTGGTGTGGCAAAGGCTGGGGGGGGGTACTGGACTAGGTGAGGGAATGCCTGGAGGTCCTAGATTAGGATAGGGGTGTCTGGAGGCTCTGGACTAGGGCAGTAAGTGTCCGGAGGCCCTGGACTATGAGAGGGTGATCGTGGAGGCCCTATGGACTAGGTGTGTAAAGGATCTTCCAGCTTCAGGGAGAAAGAGCCAAGATTTAAAGCCTGGGCTGAGGAAGAGCCTGCCTGGGCCCTGGAGGGTGAGTTCACAACATAAATGGGGACATTTATCAATTGTTGCAAGTAATGCCAAACAGGAGCAGAGAGACAGGTCGTGTGATAGATTTATTAAAAGAGAAGTACAGTCAAATCCTGTTTGGTTGTATTTCTCCTGTTGATCACAGCAGTGCAGATTGTTTTGGATGCAAATGGGATGCAGCAGCTGCATGGTCATAGTCAAATGTCAAAATTTGACATGCAGACAGGAGGGGATGCATGTATTCAAATGCATAGTGTCTGTATTCAGATGTGTGCACCCACTTCTAGTTGAAGCTCTCTGGTGGATGCAGATGCAGCAAAAAGTGGCACAGCATAGAGGAGCTGTCTCAGTGCCTGTTTGAATGAGCCCTTAGGGCGGTGGTCCTCAGCTCCTGTCCTCAGGGCCCACTAACAGGCCAGGTTTGCAGGATAACTGAAATACATCACAGGTGATATAATTTGCTGCTCAGTGATTGCAGTATTCTAGTCTGTATCTCCCCAAAGTAATACTTAAAATCTGGCCTGTTAGTGGGTCCTGAGGACAGGGGTTGAGAACCACTGCCTTATGGGAATTTATCAAAACTAGAGCAGACAGAATTTGGAGCAGCTGTGCATGGCAACCAGTCAGCTCATAGCTTTCATCTTAAAGCTGAACAAGCTCAGTTTTGATAAAATCCCTTCACTGTGTTTTACATTTCTTACTCCTGACTACTGCATTCTAAGTGGGGCACATTCTTTGTTAAAGTGGTTGTAAAGGCATAAGGATTTTACTCTTCATGTATTCTATCCATGAAGGTAAAAAAACTTCTGTTTGCAGCAGACCCCCCCCCCCCAGCCCCACCTAATACTTACCTAAGTCCTCTTTCACTCCAGCGATGTCCACAAGAGCCTTGGCTGTCCGGGGACTCACAGTCCTGATTGGCTTTTGGCAGCAGGGGGAGCTACTGGATGGACTCACAGAGCCATGGCTCGGGAGCGCACCAGCTTGGGTGCTTCATAGCAAGCTGCTTGCTGTGGGGGCACCCAGAAAGAGGGAGGGGCCAGGGATGTCAGTGATGGACCCGAAAAGAGGAGGATCCAAGCTGCTCTGTACAAAACCACTACAACAGAGCAGGTAAGTATAACATGTTTATTATTAATAAGAAAAAAACAAAAAACTTTAATATCACTTTAAGGTTAGCTGTGTGTAGTAAAGGATATGCAACAGTTTTATTTTATTAAAATTAGTATGCTGAGGTTTGTACTGTCTGCTACATTCTCACTTGTGCCACAGTTATTAAAGCATATGCATATAGCCCTTAAGCCCCTCCCACTGTTGATGCAATCTGACCACACCCACAGTTTTGGCATGGCACCGCTATATTGCCACATACCATTTTTCCTGGGGGTGCAAGATGTGCTACCCCTCAAGTGCCAGATGTGCTAGCTACGCCACTGGTGGCAGTGGTGGGCATACCCATAACTTGTCACTTCCTAAAAGAATGGCTATGAGTCTCTTTCTATCCTGCCTCTTTTTCCATGCTCAGGTCTCATAAGTTTAGGTATCAAGTTTTAGGCATCAACATAGGGACAAGGTGCTTTGGGGGGCTACCCCAAAGCACCCTCCCCATGTTGAGGGCATGTGGCCTGGTAGATTCACTCTCTTGTCCCCCTCTTTCCCTGCGGCCTGCCAGGTTCCGTGCTCAGGTAAGGGTCTTGAATGGCTTTTTGGTGCGACCCCCACGCCATTTTTTTTTACATTTTGACACGGGGTTCCCCTTAAAATCCATACCAGACCTGAAGGGTCTGGTATGGATTTTGAGGGGGACCCCTACGCCATTTCAAAAAAAATTGGTGCAGGGTTCCCCTTAATATCCATACCAGACCTGAAGGGTCATTTTGGTTCGGGGTTCCCCTTCATACCAGACCCAAAGGGCCTTGTAATGGACTGGGGGGATCCCATGCCGTTTTCTTCAATTACTTTTATGTGTATTGCTGGGACCGATAATTCATTACAGCCGCAAGTAGTTTTAAACTACTTTTTTTCCTTTAGAAATGTCATTTTGTGCAGGGACTATTCTAAACATGGGAAAAATATGCCACTTTACAGGCATACTATAGACACCCCCAGGTATGAAATTTAAAGGAATATTTCACTTTTATTGTTTCACTTTAAGCATGATTAAAATCACAGCTTCCGAAAAAACTGCAGTTTTTAAAACTTTTTTTTGCATTGATAAACATCCCATGGGGCAGGACCCAGGTCCTCAAACACTTTTTATGACACTAACTTGCATATAAGCCTTTAAAATTAGCACTTTTGATTTTTCATGTTAATGTCCCATAGACTTTAACGGTGTTCTGGCAGCTTTTGAATTTCCCCCGAATACCGCATATTGTTCAGTGTTCACAGAACATCCAAACTTATTCTCGGGCCGCTTGCCCATCCCTAGACACGACTACGTACTACTCCTCCTGCCCTCACAGTTTCCAACAAAAATATTAAAGTGCGGAAACTTTTTGAAGACCCCTCGTATCATTGGCGTTACTTGTCTTTTTTTCTGTGCTCACACATATGCAAATCTCAAAAACTGACTTATTTTTTGCTGCAAAAGAAAGGTTTCTAGTTTTCTGATTACAGGTATACATCTGAAAAGCAAATGCCGTATTGCTGCCTTCATATAAATATATAATACCAACTATAAATATCATAAAAGGTTATAAAACAAACATTTGTCGATATATACCATTTTAAACAAACAAAAATGTAAAAATGTTTTAATTTCCTTTTGAAGTGATTTATTTTACATTTCTGCAATATACCTTGTCATTAGGAATGCTCCTCTTCCTCTTTGGTTGGCTTGTAGAAGGCAGGAGATACAAATCAGCCGTTGTTGGCAGTCCCGGTTTTACAACAGTCACAAGACTTTGTTCTGGAATGTTAGTTTCCTGTAAATATTCCAAGAAAATGTTCCATGAGTATTGGATAATCATACAGCATACATTCCCAACAGAACAATATCAGTCTGTCAAGCAAATAAATATTTAGGAACAACAAATCTCCTTTAAGGTGAACTTGCGATTTGCTCATGCAAGGAAAAGCAGTGTGCTTAAAGTCCAACTCCAGACAAAACATTTTATTTTTTTTGGATAGACTGGGGAAGGGTTAGGTCCTTTTTAAGGTTTCTATTGTCATATGTATGCCTATATAAGAGATTTCCTGGAACTTCATGTCAAGTAGAGTAGGCATGGGTAAAACTATAGGGATGAGCTACTAAAGAAGACTCTTTGCTTAGTAATGTGACTGTTTACTTAGCTTAACCTGGTCATAGATGGATTGTAATTCAGTTGGATCAGCATGGGCCAGTCGAATTCCAATCTATCCATGGTGTTTCTGCTCAATAGATGTTGATCGGGAATATTGGAAAATGTTTTATTCAGTTAGTGGCTACAGCATTGTTTAATGTATTCTTACAGTGGAGGAGTGCTATAGTATATAGTACAGTGGGGAGGATTCCTGCATTTGCCTTGCTTATGTTGATGGCTGAATTAGTTGTTTCCTTTTCGATCAGTGGCTAACTGAACAAAAAAAAAGAGCCATCTATGGGCAGCCTTAGGCAGCTTAAATTATGGCCTAAAATGTTAGGAATTGGCTAAAATGTTAGCCATAGTTGGCCCTTTAAGTACCACTGCCAGGAATCAGCAGCAGGGATGGGCAGATCTGCGTAGCCACACTTAGGAAACTGTAAACCAGACTATATATGCTTTAAGCAAGTTTATTAACAGTAAAACACTGTGGCGGCCTGTCCATATGGGGTGCAGAGGTGCCGCCCCCCTAATCTACATGCAGAGTGCTGGATGCATGGATTCCAATGGGGTTTTTTTTTCTTAGAAGCTTGTGATTAAAGCCCGAGGCTCTAATTGGGTTCAGAGGATTGCGCCCCAAGCCCACCCAGTTGTGTGACAATAGGAAATTAATATTCACTATTGTCTTCCTGATAATCCTCCTGGCACCCGATTGGCTGAGAGGAGAAACAATCCTATTGGCAGCTGAGGAGGAGGCGGAGGGAAGGAGAGGCAGGGCAAGCTGCCAAAGCCAAGGAGGAGGAGATTCAGGGTGAAGCCGCCGCCCGCAGGAAGCACTGCCTGCGACCTTACCTGCCTGGGTAAGTGCGTGGCAAGTGGACGACCGACCAGGGTGGGAGTGATGTGCCTGTGACCCAATCGCCCGGGGTGTGGGGGGGAGAGTAGCGGCAGGTGGATTGTTTGTTTCCCCACCAAAAAATATACCACCAACCGCCACAGGTGAAACATTAGCAAACAGAGAACACAGCAAACATGAAGGTGCTAATGAAACATAACCCAAAGTCAAGATACCTACCACGCTAACGTTAAAAAGTATGTACAAAATGAGGACAAAAAGCAAGCAGCATCTGGCAAGCAGAGAAAAACACTATAGTGAAGTGAATTAGTAAAGAAGAGACTAAATAACCTCCCAGCAGCTAGCACCAAGTGGAGACTAATTACTGGGATCTGCTGACTGCTGGGAGACACCTACTGGTGGACACCGCAACAACAACCTTCCGCTCTGGGAACCACAGTGCCACCAGCAGGTGATCCAGGTTCTGACAATCACCCAGCTTCACAAAATTAAATTTGTAAAATGATCAAGCCGGGTGGAAAGTTATTGTCCAAACAGTGACTGCATCCAATCAGAAATTGAAGAATGAAACACCAAACAGTAATTTTAACCCTTCCTGCACTGTATCAAACTCAAAAATAAAAATCTGGCTAGAGATAGGCTTTAACTAATGCCCTTTTCCTAGCTGCATTTTTACCTTTACTTCAGTCCTCTGCATGTATTCCGTCAGATTAGGCGACCCATCAGAATTTGGAGCAGAAGTGATGTTCCCCCGCCGCCATCTTGCTACACCCTGCACTCCTCCACAGTAATAATTCAACATGTAAACAGTCAGACAGATTTCGAAATCCTTTATTTCACTATATAAGCTCCGTTTACTGTTAAAAATAAGTGTGAAACGCAAAACTCTTGCCCCATTCTCAGTGTATCCTTACTGTGGAAGAGTGCAGGTGTAGCAAGATGGCGGTGATGAAAGGTCACTTCTGTTACAAATTCTGACAGATTACCAAGTCTGATGGAACACAGGCTCCTCTACTAGGTAGACACCAACAAAAGCAGAGATTTCTGGATATGTCTGAGCTAATAGAGGAGTAAACGCAGCCTGTGTTATGTTCTCCATGACTGCATATCAACCACACACACAGTCAATAAAGCAGGATCTAGGAAATCAGACAGAGAATGGGTACTGTTCCTTTAATGGCCTTCATCATTTTCCCCTTATTAAATAAGTTCAGGGGTGTTTATTTTGTAAATGATGCTGCTCTTTAACTTCCACTGTCCTTTTTTATTGTCGATATGCGTTTACATAAATAACATTTCTGTATAGTTTGGATGAAAAAGCTGCCAAGAAGAAATGACCATAAATCGACTCTTAATCAGGCATGTGTCTGAGGCAGGCCCGACATTCGTAGTTAAGCCAAGCGGACAGCAGGGTGATATAAGATTTCCAGAGCGGGATGTAGTCTGCTACACTGAGATCTTGGCTTTGGACAGGATCTCACACTATTTATCTTTTGACAATAATAAGAAGTGATCTGTAATTCACATTCTGGATAAGCGAGCTGTATATATTTCTTAATCTCATTCCCAGATAAACATTTATTCTGCCAGTATTTGGGCGCAGTTCTGCCAAGGAGGACATCTCTGCATATAAATCAAGCTACTATTTTCCTGGGGTAGAACCAATTCATATAGTATATGGCTGATTCTTTAAAGGTGGTAAAAAAATGGGCACAAAGTTGGAGTTGTAGCCTTTAGTGACCAGATCTCTTTTTTAACTCCTGTATTCTGTAGACTAACATTTCCTTGGGTGATGTTTAATGAAAAGGGAACATTAAGCTACTTTCTGTTTTGGAATGAGCTTGATGCTCATTCTCTGAATTCTGTCCATCTGGCTATCCATCGAGAACTAAACAGCATGGTTAGGAGTCACATGATCACCGTGTCAGTTATTAGGTGATCACATGGCTTTGTATGTCAGCAACTGTGCAGGACAATGACAGCTACCGGAGTATTTCTTCCTACGTTGATTCCTTTGTTGAAAAACATACGCCTTACGAAGAAGTCTGTGCATTTCCAAAACATTAATAACATACCGCCCAAATTTTGGAGATGGGAATGAGGGACACCTATCAGCAAAAGTATGCAGGCATAGGACACGCCCTTTGCCACGCCCCCTTAAAGGAGCTTTGTACAAAAAACAAGATTGGTAAAACCAACAAATGCTTTTTTTTACCACTATCATTCCCTTATATTGGCTTTTGGTATTTACAAATGCAGCAATTTAGAAATCAGATGAAAGGTTTAGCACTGGAAAACACTTTTTGATAGATAAAGAGTGCATTTTATATTCATCTCTATAGATCAGACCAAAATGAGGGACAATTGAGGAGGAATGAGGGACAGAGGGACATTGCTCCAAATCAGGGACAGTCCCTCGAAATCAGGGACAGTTGGGAGCTATGTTAATAATAATAAAAGTTGAAAGTGGTACTAAACCCAGAACCAAAAATGTAATATAATACAGTTTATCAATGATTAAATGTGGTGACTGCATTTGTTTGTTTGTTTTTTAGGCTTTTTTTACTCTGTTTTCCCCTGGTGATCTGGTCAGTAACACACCTCCTGTATTATATAGACACCAATCTAGATAAAGGATCACAGGGGACTGATTTGGACAGCAGCATTGTCAGTCTGGGGGGAGGGGAGTGTCACAGGTACTAGCAGATTTAACCCCTTCACGTAACACAAATATGCAGCCTTCGGCTTAAAGGGGCTGTACTGTTTTTTAGAGCCGGCAATCGGCTTTCTTGTGGAAACAACGGATGCGGCTAAGAAGCTGCTCGGCTGTTATCCCCAGCAGTGGGAGGGGACGTCCCCCCCTTCTGGCCGCCTTCAGCGTTTCGCCCGCCCTCTCCCATCCCACTGGGGGCCTGAGCGACCAGCCGACACGTCCACCAGCTGTCCGGAGACCCGAATGAAGCTGCAATCGGCTTTGTTCGGGTCTCTGATCTAGTAACCCGGAAACGATGTCATGACATCACTTCTGGTTAACTGGAGCCTTAAAGGTGCCAAATTAAAAAAAAAATTACAACTTTTATGTGCAAGGGAGGGATTTGGGGTCTTATAGACCCCCGATCCCTCCATAAAGACTACCTGTCACTTCCTATTACTGTCACAAGTGATATTTACATTTCTTGTGACAGCAATAAAAGTGATCAGACATATATTTTTTTAAAGGGACAGTGAAAAAAAAAAATTATAGTGCCCCATCCCTCAGTACTCGCGCACAGAAATGAACACATATGTAAGTCGCGCCCGCAAATGTAAACAGTGTTCAAACCACACATGTGAGGTGTCGCCACGATCATTAGAGCGAGAGCAATCATTCTAACACAAGACCTCCTCTGTAACTCTAAACTGGTAACCTGTAAAAAAAAATTAAAAGCCTCACCTATGGCAATTTTTAAGTACCGTAGTTTGTCTTCAAGTGTGTGCATATTTAAAGCATGTCATGTTAGGCATCTTTTTACTCAGCGTAATATCGTCTTTCACGTTAGACAAAAAATTGGGCTAATTTTACTATTTTAATTTTTTTTAATTCATGAAAGTGTATTTCTTTAAAAAAAATTGCATTTGAAAGACTGCTGCGCAAATACAGTGTGACATAAAATATTGCAACGATCGCCATTTTATTCTCTAGGGTCTCTGCTAAAAAATATATATGTAATGTTTGGGGGTTCTATGTATTTTCTAGCAAAAAATACGGATTTGAATTTGTAAGCATCAAATGTCAGAAAAAGGCTTAGGCATGAAGGGGTTAAATACTAGACATGTGCAGAGTAAAATATTTTGTTTCGGAATATCGTTTTCGTCCGAAAAATAAATTCATTTAGTTACTACCAAAATTCGTTTTTATTTATTTAGTTTCTCGTTCAAAAATTGCATTCGTCCAAAAATCCACATGAATTACGGTCGAATCTGTCTTTGAAGGCTTATGGTGTCTGTCGAATGTATAAAGAAGATTCGACGGAGCTAGTATATAGCATACTTCGTGTGAACTTTAAAACTCTATTAATGTCTATGGGACTCCAATGTTCAAAATCTAAAGTGCTAATTTTAAAGGCTAATATGCAAGTTACTGTCCTAAAAAGTGTTTGGGGACCTGGGTCCTGCCCCAGGGGACATGTATCAATGCAAAAAAAAGTTGTAAAAATGGACGGGAGTTTTTTTTTTTTCGGGAGCAGTGATTTTAATAATGATTAAAGGGAAACAATAAAAGTGTAATATTCCTTTAAATTTCATACCTGGGGGGTGTCTATAGTATGCCTGTGAAGGGGCGCATGTTTCCTGTGCTTAGAACTGTCCCTGCACAAAGTACCATTTCTGCCATTTCATTGTCGCCTCCCGTAATACAGAGAAAACTCATTGAAAGTCATTGATAAAAAAAAAAAAAAGCGTGGGGTTCCCCCAAACCCCCCAAATTCAATTACCAGGCCCTTCAGGTCTGGTATGGATATTAAGAATCTTCTGTCCACAGAGCAGACACTGCCACCCGTCACCTGACCCCGCCCCCTCTGACGCAAGGGGAAACCCGGGCTTCCCCAGTGACGTGTGGGTGACCCCATCGCGTCAGAGGGGGCGGGGTCAGGTGACGGGTGGCCCCGCCCTCCGCATATAAGAAACGTCAGGCCACCGGGAACCCGCAGTGTCTCCTCTCAGGTTCAGGAGGGGGGGCGCTCTCTCGTCCCCCCTCTTTTCCTGCGGCCTGCCAGGTTGCGTGCTTGGATAAAGGGTCTGGTATGGATTTTTAGGGGGACCCCACGTCAATTTTTTTTTTACATTTGACGCGGGGTTCCCCTTAATATCTATACCAGACCTGAAGGGCCTGGTAATTGAATTTGGGGGAACCCCACACTTTTTTATCAATGACTTTCAACGAGTGTTCTCTGTATTACGGGAGCCGACAATTCATTATAGCATCATTTTAAAGGACTTTTTTTCCTGCAGAAATGGCACTTTGTGCAGGGACAGTTCTAAGCACGGGAAACATGCGCCCCTTCACAGGCATACTATAGACACCCCCCCCCCCCAGGTACGAAATTTAAAGGAATATTACACTTTTATTGATTCACTTTAATCATTATTAAAATCACTGCTCCCGAAGAAACTGCAGTTTTTAAAACTTTTTTTTGCATTGATACATGTCCCCTGGGGCAGGACCCAGGTCCCCAGATACTTTTTAGGACAGTAACTTGCATATTAGCCTTTAAACTTAGCACTTTAGAATCTTTTCTCTCTGTCAAATCTTTTCTCTCTGTCAAATATTTTCTCTATATAATCTTGGACTAATAGAGGTAAGGTTAGGCACATTCGACCACAGGTTCTATAGACACAGATTGTTATTGTCAGAGTCACGTCGAATCTCCTATTCAATACTGAACTGTTGTAACAACAAAAACGAAAATAAAGCATTTATTTATTTTTATTTTGTCGGATCTTTTTCGTTTTTCGGACTCTGCACTTTCGTTATCGTTTGTCAAAACGAAACCGAAAATACCTGAAATTTGGATGAAAATGCATTCGGACTAAAACGTATGCACATGTCTATTAAATACACAAATAAATTGTAGCTGAAATCCAGCTAATACTTTATAATCAGTTACAGCAAATTTTTTTTTTTGATTTGGGATAAAGATTTTACATAAATAAAAGCTGATCATTTTAAGCACCCCACCCCTGTTAAATGATCTGTGTCCTCCCTGTAACTGCAAAAGAGGGTTCTGTTCAAAAACAACAGATTTACTGGCTGGATCACCAGATGAAAATAGAAGAAAGAAAGCCTAAAAAGCTAATACAGCCATCACATTTAGGAATTGGTAAGCTGACATAATAAATGTCTGCTTTTGGGTTTAATGCTGCTATAAAGGTTTAAATACAGTTGCATTTAAACTGAATTTTGGAAAAAAAAAAGTACACTTGTCAAGCTATAATAAAAATCTGAGCAATTCAATTAGAATTTAATTTGAAAAGTTAGTATCAAATAAAATACTAATATTTCCTTTAAACATATGTAGGTAGGCAAATTAGTCATTGGGTTATTGTCAAATTAACCGACACATATTATATAGATGGTCTGGAAATCTAGGCCTCTAGATGCAAAAGGGTTGCTTTTTTTCATAACCTGAAAATTGAATTGTGATTGGGTGCTATTGCAACTTTTTTTACTAATTTTCTAGTTTTCAGTTTAAAAGGATCAGCAACCTAGCTGTGAGACAGCATACATTTTTTTGATTTACTGACAACATATTCCAGACAAGATTTAATAACACATGAATAGAAAAAACAATTTTCCTTTGCAATATTTGCAATTCAGTAAAAGCTGTTCTTATAAGTGCATTTTTAAATGTTGTGTACATTAGTGAGGCCATAATAATAATAATAATAACAAAGTGTGGGAACCTAGTACTTCTGCATTCAATGTGTGGGAACCTAGCATTCGAGTACCTCTAATAACCCTTTATTTGATTCTAATGCTGCTGGGTGGCATATTAACCTCCATTTCACCCACAGGACCATGAGATGGAGCTAAGTCCTTCCTTCTCCCTGATTTACGTCCACAAATTAGTGGTGTGACTTAAGAAGAGAGTGAGGCTGAGCTCAAGACAAGGCTCACTGCTCCCACAGGGAACATCTGAGATCCTTCTAAGTTCACTGGCCGGTCTATTTGGCTTGCAGTTGTCCTCCTTTTCACCTGCATTTGACCAACTAAGTTGTATCAACCTACTCTGGCATTCCCATTGACTGTGGGAAGCTCATAGTGTGCAGTGAAATTAGAGTAAGCAGTTTTAGTATGGAAAAGGAGCCTGCACAACTGTAGAAGACTGAAGCAAGGTTGGAGTTCAACTTAAAATTTAGACTGAATTTCACAGATTCTAATGGTCTAATTTTCATCCAAATTTCCGTAAAATCTTTGGTGATTTTTCTAAAATCTTCTTGGAGAGAAATTAAAGGCTGTTTCCACCCTGTATTTTCTCCTGCACTTACATGAGCACCCTTAGTGTGTCTGCCAATAACACCAGGTCCTACCCTTCTATCCTAGTATCCCTAGAAGACGTTTTTAAAGGAAATGGCCCAAGCTGTCTTTATGGCCCCGTCTTCTCAACAGGCAGGTCTGCTAGGAGCTTCCCAAACCATTCTGCCCTAATGTATATAATTTCCCGTTCTGCAATATTTTTGAGCCTGGTTCTAATTTTCAATGACTTTAATTGGACCTCAGTTTTGGAAACGCGAATCTCAAAGATTTGCACATTTTTCAAAAGTTTGGCAGAACTACAACTGATCAAACTATGCAGAAGTTTGTTCCTCTCTACTAATGGTGAAAAAAGAATGGATAACTGTAGAGGCGGAAACGCTGCCCCCCCCCCCCCCCCCCACCCACCTGTCACATGTAGCCACAGGACTATAGTGCCTAATGGTAAATCTGGCCTTGCTAATACTTCTTATCATGTCATAGCTACCAATGGGTGTATTTGGAACAGCCACAGCAAAGCTTCTAGTGATTTTAAAGCAAAGTTGGCACAGACAAAATGTTATTCTGGGTGTTTGCTTAAGAAGCCTTCAGTGTATATGTAGAATTGTCAGCAGCTGTCATTAAAATGTATAGAAACGTTTTAGTTTAGACTAGGGTTCCTTTTTAGAACCATTTATATATGAATAATAATTTAATTGAATCTCTTTATGACAGGTAATTTTCACCTTTACAATTGACTGTTTTCAAACATGTGTCAAATTTACTGTAACACCAGTGACTGGCCTGATTCACTTACATTTGTCTGAGTGTTTAGCTAAAGCCTGTGATGTACAATTTGGACGATTAAATGAATCTGCCTTGAAACATTCATAAACCGAGGCCATGCAGTTCTTGTATTCCCAGATGCCTTCAAACGCAGCTAGAGTGATTTCATGCACTGTCAGCAATCCCTGAGCAACTGATCAAATCAATATGAGCAAAACAAGCTGAAGGACGTCACATAGCTGGGATTTAACGCCTTCCTGTGCCCTGACGTATACTATATATTCCTCATGTGTGGTGCTCATGTGTAGGGGTCATTAGGTTCATTTATGCTTAAAGGCTAGATTCACATTTTCCATAAAATGGATTAGTGAGGGAAAATCATCCCAATGGGGACGCTAACAAAATTATTAACCTGATAAAAAATGTTAGTTCTTCCACACTCTACAGAAAACGAAAAAAGTATGGCTTGAGTTAGGCTTTAAAGGCTAAGTCTCCCAATTCCAGAAAATAGACTATGCAGTGAAGGGGTCCCAGTAGGTATTAAAAAAAAATGTTTGTTCGCAAATTATATTCTCATTTACCTATAGGCCATTTGGGCTCCCTGGATGCCTGGTTTGAAAAAATTCCCACTTAACAATATTTTTGCCCTGCCTTGTTGCTAGGACATGAAAACCACTGGAGGTTTACTCTCACCATTACAGGAGTGAAAACCAACGATTTGTTTGTCTTAGGAACAAAGCTATATAGTTGTTTAACACCTAATGAGCCACCTTGACTGCATAGGCTATTTTCTGAAAAATGTGAACTTAGCCTTTAAAGTCTAACTCCAGCCCAACTTGTTTCAGTTTTGAAGGGCGTGGAAGAACAAATGACTCCTTTGGGATGTTTTTTTCTCTCACAATTAGAAGTGCATCTAAAGGAAATAGGGTCACATTATTTAAAGTTTATGTAGAGCTAAATATATATATATATATATATGTATATATATATATATATATATATATATGTATATATATATATATATATATATATATATATATATATATATATATATATATATATATATATATATATATATATTTTTTTTTTAGGATATAGTAGAAAAGGGTTAGATGTGTTGCTGTCTGTGTCCCCACTGAGAAGATTCACTCTCTCCTATCAGTTCTGGTGACCACTGTCACAGCAACTAAAAGTGATGGGAAATCCCAAATTATTGTCACCAGAGCAAGCGATGACACATGTTCTGGTGACAACTCTAAGATAAAAATTCCTCTCACATTGGGAGGTTTCCTCTGATTTCCTGTTGTGTCTCCAGGACAAGTGAATAGAAATCTCCCCAATGGGACATGGACAGCACAAAATAATCTGATGGGGTAATAATCCTTCCCTGATATTACCATCTCCATGATTTACTGTAGGAATGCTGTTATTTGGATGGTGAGCTGTATTGGATTTCCGCCAGACAGACATTTTGTTTGGTGTTGAGGCCAAATAATTACATTTTAGCCTCATCTGATAACCTCAAATGCACCAATATGGTTCACCATCAAAACAACACCATTTCTACAATAGAGCATGGAGGTGATCATATCCTGTTATGGGGGTGTTTCACTGCAGCAGAGCACTTGTCAGGATGGAAGAAAAATGGATGGGGCAACCATCAAACTCTTGAGGAAAATCCGCTGCCCTCTGCCACAAAGTTGTCAATGGGAAGAAGGTTTACCTTCCAACATGACAATGACCCAAAACACACAGCAAAAATTTACCACACAGTGGTTGAAGGAAAAAAAGGTGAAAGTCCTTGCATGGTCTAGTCTAGCGGAAAAGAGATTTTATTCATCTTTAAATACGGAAAGGTTTCTTCACAGTTAGCCCTTGTGCACACGGTCAGACATTCCGACGGAAAATGTCCGATCGGACCGTGTTGTCGGATAATCTGACTGTGTGTGGGCTCCATCGGACTGTTTCCATCAGAATATCCGACTGACAAAGTTTTAGAGCTGGGCTATAAAACTTTCCGACAACATGATCCGATCGGACTTTGTCTGATTGTGTGTAGAGAATTCCAATCGGACAAAGGGCCACACATGCTCAGATCAAATTCCTAGACCAAAGCTATTGGCTGCTAGCCTGAACGTAGTCCCGTCATAATGAAATAACGTCATCACGTTACGTACGACCGTATTTTCCGACAACTTTGTCCAACCGTGTGTATGCAACCCCAGTTTCGGACAAAATCCGTCGGACAAAATCCGACGGATTTTGTTGTCGGAATGTCCGACCGTGAGTACAAGGGCTAAGAGCTGTGAAAATATAGACTCCCGCCAGGGGGGATTCTGGCCTGCTCAGTAGATTGCTTTAAGAAAGGCCTGGATACTTTCCTGAATGTACATAATATAACTGGGTACTAACATTTATAGGTAAAGTTGATCCAGGGAAAATCCTCTTGGGGGATCAGGAAGGAATTGTTTTCCCCTGCTGTAGCAAATTGGAGCCTGCTCTGCTGTTTTTTTTTGCCTTCCTCTGGATCAACTGTGGGTATAAAATTGGGTATATTGGATTGTACGATATTTTTTATTTTATTTATTTATTGTTTTTAAGGTTGAACCGGGTGGACTTGTGTCTTTTTTCAACCTGATTAACTATGTAACTAAGTAGCACAGACTTAAACCACATTAAAAATCGGTGGAATGACTTGAAGACTGCAGTCCACAAACAGTCACCATCAAATTTAACTGAACTTGAGCAGTTCTGAAAACGATGAGTGGACAAATATTGCAAAAGTTAGCAGAGACATATCCCAACTAGGGTTGGGCAATGGTTCACCCCGAGGGATAAAGTGATAATTCTCCCACTCTACAAGACTCTGGTCCGGCCGCACCTGGAGTATTCTGTCCAGTTCTGGGCATCCGTCCTCAGGAAGGATGTACTGGAAATGGAGCAAGTACAAAGAAGGGCAACAAGGTAATAAAGGATCTGGGAAATATTAGTTATGAGGAAAGGTTGTGAGCACTGAACTTATTCTCTCTGGCGAAGAGACGATTGAGAGGGGATATGATTTAAATTTATAAATACCATACTGGTGACCCCACAATAGGGATAAAACTTTTTCACGGAAGGGAGTTTAACCAGACACGTTGCCACTCACTAAAATTAGAAGAAAAGAGGTTTAACCTTAAACTACGTAGAGGGTTCTTTACTGTAAGAGCGGCAAGAATGTGGAATTCCCTTCAACAGGCGGTGGTCTCTGCGTGGAGCATCGATAGTTTCAAAAAACGATTAGATAAGCACCTAAACGACCGCAACATACAGGGATATACAATGAAATACTGAAGCCTCATACATGTTATCAGTTTTTCTGCTGAGTTTTTCCCTTAGCCCTTGTACACACGGTCAGAGATTCCGACAACCAAATCCGTCGGATCTTGTCCGAAACTGTTGCATACACACGGTCGGACAAAGTTGTCAGAAAATCCGATCTTTCAGAATGTGATGACATAATTTGGTTACGATGGGACTACGTTCAGGCTAGTAGCCAACAGCTTTGATGTAGGAATTTGATCTGAGCATGCGTGGCACTTTGTCCGATCAGAATTCTCTACACATGATCGGAGTATGTCCGATCGGAGCATTTTGTCGGAAAATATTTCCGGCAAGTTGGAAAATTTGGTCCGACGGATATTCCGACGGAAACAGTCCGATGCAGACCACACACAGTCGGAATATCCGACAAAACGCTCTGATCGGACACATTCCGTCGGAATCTCCAACCGTGTGTACAAGGGCTTAGAATTAACAAAACCATATAATATGAGATCAAACCTTAGGAGTTTCAATTTGTATGCTGACATATAATCACACACATAGGATGAACTTGTGTCTTTTTTCAGCCTCACCTACTATGTAACTATGTAACTATGCAAGGAGGTGATCCTTTATTCAACTCAGTGATTCTGTTTTTTATTTATTATAAAAAAAATTCTGACATGTTGGTGCTATATCTTTCACTTGGGTGTTAATATGTTGCACTAGTAAATACAGTTGGATAAAACAAAAACTGTGTCTGTATTCATTACAGGCTGCAAAGCAACACAATGGTATTATTTTAAAGTGGGGTGATTCTTTTCTATACCCACAGTATGTTAAACTATACGACCATTAGGAGAGGTTTAAACCCTTATAAGGAAGGTACCAACTGCCTTTATAAAATTTTAATTGTCATGATACCAAAAGTGGGGCTTTTTAGGTACTCATTACACACCAATATTGTATATAATATTGAATACGTTTATACATTTTTCTTAAAAGCAAAGTGTGTGATATGAAAAAAAACAAAAAAAAAACATTCATATTCATCTAGGTAGATGCAGCTCTCCAGAGCCTGGAACACCTGAATGACATCAGCTAACAGTGGGCTGTAGCCCGCTGTCAGCTGAATACAGGTCACAGGAGTGTAGAACTAAATGCACGTTTGTTGTCCCCAGGAGAAGGATTGCCAAATGAGCTTTGGTCCTGCTTCTCCTTTAAAACAACATGATACTCAAAACAGGTACAAATTTGTTGATCACATAACATAGTTATATATATCTAGTTCAACCAATAAAAAAACAAAACAAGAAAACCCCCCATACATTTGTTGCATTCTCTACTTCTATTATTTTCCATCCTCCATTCAACTTAGATAGTGGGCATATTACACAAATATCCCCACATTTGTCATGTCAACAGTGGAGGAAAAACTAGACATGTGCACACTGAAATATTTCGTTTCGGAATTTCGTTTTTCCCGAAAAAATTATTTATTTAGTTACTACCGAAATTAGTTTTTATTTATTTTGTTTAGTTAAAAAATGCATTCGAATCTGTCATTGAAGGCTAAGGCCGCGTACACACGGGCGGATTGTCTGCCCAACTTAGTCCGCTGAACCGTGTTTCAGTGGACAAGCCGCTCGTGTGTGGGCTTCAGCGGACTTTTTCAGCGGACAGTCTGACGGACTTTGTCTTTCGGAATTTCCGTAATTTTGTCCGCTGAAACTTGGTTTTGTCCGTCCAAACTTGGTTTCAGCGGACAGTCCGCTCGTGTGTAGGCAAGTTGGACGGACTAAGTATGGCGCATGCTCAGAAAGGATTTACACGGCCGAAGGTTGCATTGCAGTGTATTGGACGTCGTTTTTCTAGTCCCGTCGTACGTGCTGTACATGTCATCGCGCAAGCTTTCAGCGGACTGTCTGTTCATCGTGTGTGGTCAAGTCCGTTCATTCAAAATTTGGACGGACTGTCTGTCGGATTGTCTGACGAACTTAGTTGGGCAGACAATCCGCCCGTGTGTACGCGGCCTTATGGTGTCTGTTGAATGTTCTAAGAAGATTCAATGGGGGAGCTAAACTGTACAACGCCACAATCGTACATTTCCGGTCTAATTTTCCGCCTACAAGCTATAGTAGAATCCTAATGTTATATGGCACTACTAATAATTATATTTCTTAATTATTATCACTAGTCAACCAACATTAGAATTCTTCTATAGCCTATGGCCGGAGCATTTGACCATAAATGTCCACTCGAGGCGACTGCTTCGTCGAATCTTCATGTCGAATTTTTTCTCTCTATGTCGAATACTCTTGGACTAATAGAGACAGGTTAGGCACATTCGACCTTTTTTGCTATTGTGTCTATAATGTTGAATATTTTCTCTCTACGTCAAATTTTTTCTCTCTATGTAGAATAATCTTGAACTAATAGAGCTTAGGTTAGGCACATTCGACCACAGGTTCAATGGACACAGATTGATATTGTCAGTGTCATGTCGAATCTCCTATCTATAGCGAACTGTTGTCACAATGAAAATGAAGCATTTGTTTATGTTGGATCTTTCGGTTTTCGGATTCTGCACATTCGTTATTGTTTGTTAAAACAATAACGAAAATACCTGAAATTCAGACAAAAATGCATTCGGATGAAAACGAATGCACATGTCTAGGAAAAAATAGCAAGTTCTTTCTTTTTGTTTCATGGGTTGCATATGCCACTTCCTCAGGAGACTCTCAGGGAATGTTTCTATGAACAGATAAACAGGAGTTACAGAACTATATAGGATATAATAAATGGAGGAGGGAAAACAAAGGTAGGAGATTCAACGAATGCATGTTATGTGATCAACACATTTAAAGTGGAAGTAAACCCATCGATTTAAACAGTTTCAAAAAACGGCATGCCGGGAATGCTAACTGCACATTGGCTCTGCTCTCAACCAAACTGTCAAACCACCCAATGGCTGGTGTCATAACGGATCACATGTGCAGCACCGTGGCAGCTGAAGATTAAACAGAGGCAAAGATGGCAGCTTCTGTGGATGAAAACAATAGGGGAGTTTACTTCCACTTTAAACCAGGCTTACTATTTTTAAGTTTCACATTGTTTTATGGAAAATTAATAAACATATTAAATTTCATATACAATATTGGTGTGTGATTGATACCTAAAAATTCCAACTTTTGGTATCATGACCCATGAGCATGCAAGTCTTTGTTGCTAGTTGCTAACAGCTGTAGTTATGGTAAAAAGACTAGTACACTGCTGTAGCCGAGGCTTTTTCTGATGGAAATTTCTATGGTTTGCATGGCCTAAAAGACCTCCGGTCATGACGGGATTAAGGGATGTATTTTTGTGAGTAAACAGATGTTCTGAATCAGTGTCAATTTGAATTAGTTTTTTTCGTTATTATCTTATGCAGTTCTCACTGTATGGATCCAGAATGACCAGCCGCACAAACTAAAACAGGTCACCTTGTATTATAACTTTGCAGTCTTTGAACTTAAAGTTCAGATTTATGGATAGATGCTGCCAAAACTGGTCAGCTCATTAGATGTTGGAAAGCAAGTATAAAGTATTTTGGAACAGAATTCAGATTTTCTCATCCTTATCCTTGAATACCTTTGCAAGGAGCCGAGTTACTACTTGTCCAATGTCTTCTCTCCACTCGGGGATGTTGGGATTGTACATATCCAGATGTTTGCTGAACATGAGTGGAAGAACTTGGAATTCATCTGAAAAACAGCATGATGTACAGCTAAGCAGCCAAGCACTATACATTCTTTGTCAGACTTGACTTTAAGCAACAATAGCATAAAACAACAGGACTTTAATGGAAAACCGAAAACCCCACCTTCAAACCATATTCTCATATATACTATACAGTATATATATATATATATATATATATATATATATATATATATATATATATATATATGTATATATATATACACATATATATATATATATTTTTTCATATATGTTCATTGCAAAGATCACTTAGTCTTTTCTCACAAGTGCATGTCACTTGTTATGTTGCCTTGTCGTGTAAGAAATCTTCTAATTGACATCAGGGCACACAAATAATGCTCATACCCCGACCATTCAGAGTAAGGCCGCGTACACACGCGCGGACTGTTCGCCCAACCTTGTCCGCTGAACAGTGTTTGGGCGGACAGTCCGCTCGTGTGTGGGGCTTCAGCGGACAGTTTCAGCGGACAGTTGGACGAACAAGGTCTTACGGAAATTCCGAAAAACTGTCCGCTGAAACAAGGTTTCAGCGGACTGTTCGCTCGTGTGTAGGCTTGTTCGGCCAACTAAGTCTCGCGCATGCTCAGAAAGGATTTTCACGCCGAAAGCTATAATGCAGTGTATAGGACGTCGTATTTTTCGTCCCGTCGTACGTGCCGTTCACGTCATCGCGCACGGTTTCAGCAAACTGTTCGTCCGTCGTGTGTGGCCATGTCCGTCCATGCTAAGTTTGAGCGGACTGTTTGCCGAAACTGTTGGACGGACAAAGTTGGGCGAACAGTCCGCGCGTGTGTACGCGGCCTTAAGCTGGCCAGACACCTATAGATTATCTGCAGATTTTCTATGGTTAGATGGAAAAAGTACAACAGATTTCTCCATGTTCGCTAAACTGTGTGGATGGAGGAATCTCCCACTTTTTTCATCTAACCATAGAAAATCTGCAGATAATCTATAGGTGTATGGCCAGCTTAAGGCAACAGGTTTGCTTTAAACCTGCCATCCCTGGCACATACTTACCATTTCTTCTCTCCTCCACCACTCCATTCGACACTGGAAACCATGGGATATATATGCTTAGATATTAGCTTCTTGAAATGCTCTATACTCCAACATTTAAGACTGGGAGCATTTCAGGTGGGTTGCATACCAACGTACTGACGAGGAACATGCTGACAGAGAACAGATCTGAGTGAGCAGAGACACAATTTTCTCAGTCTGCTTTGTCTTTTTACTGTCCATTCAGCAGACTGGGCAGTATGTATCGCCATAACCGGGCACCTGGGGCATATGCCCTGCATTTCTCTGGCCTTTTTTATGGCCTGTACCCCTGAGCACTTTACTTTGCTTAAAAAGGTGTAGGAACTCCTAACCACTGCACTCAAATGTTGACCACTCTGTATGCTGGCAGTCCAGTGCTCAGAAGTGCACAGTACTCCACAGCATAGGAGGAAGTCAAGTAATGTAAAGTACAGTATACAGAATGTACAGTATACAGCCAATTGTAAAAAGTGAAGTGTTCAGAATTTTATAATGCATAGTGCAGTAAATGGGAGGTAGTGGTCAGAAGTATGTACTGTATGACAAGGCAAACAGAATAGGACATCGGTATTATGTACCGTTCAGTGTAAATTACATACACCTGACCACTATACTATGTATGTAGTGATGTATAAACCAGGGGTCCCCAAACTTTCCTTCAGACTTTAGGAGGGCCGTACTAGGGTCAGTGGGAGTAGAAAATGTCCTGATGTCAGGGGCGGACTGACAACTCATGGGGCCCCCGGGCAATAGGAGATTATGGGGCCCCCGTGCAATCAGAGATTATGGGGCCACACAGTATACAATCACACAGTATACACATACATGTACACACAGTATACAAAAAACATGTTTCTGTTGGCTGAGAAGGTACTGGAGAGGTGGTGCAGCTATAATCTCAGGATTTTTTGACCGAAAGGATGTCGGTAAGGGACATTACAGAGAAAGATGTAAAAAAAAAACAGATTTTTACATATTGTCCCCGGTTTTACTGAGGCCGGAAACCCTGATGGGGCCCCCTAGTGACCCGGGGCCCTGGGGCAGTGCCTGAGTGCCGAATGGTCAGTCCACCCCTGCCTGGCGTCCTGTTGATGTAAACAATGCTTTCGTGAGAAGAATAGTGCCCCATTGTACGTATCAGCTGAAAGGAATTGTGCCCCATTACTGGTGTCTGTGATAGGAATTGTGCCCTTTCGTTGGTGTCAGTGGGAGGAACAGTACCCCATTGTTGGTATCATTTGTAAGGAATTATGCCCCATCATTGGTGTCTGTCCGAGAAATAGTGCCTCATTGTTGGTGTCAATGGGACAAATAGTGTCCCATCATATGTGTCAATGGAAGGAATTCTGCCACATTGTTGGTGTCAGTGGATGGAATAGTGTCCCAATGGTCAGATAAAGGCAAGTAAAGGGCCACATCCGGCCCACGGTCTGCAGTTTGGAGACCACTGGTATAAACCGCTTCCTGCTGTATGTTACATACTTACAAGGCAGAACAGTGGTGTAGTGGTTAGCACTTTCATCTAGCAGCACTAGGGTCACTGGTTCAAATCCCAACCATGACACCACCTGCCTGGAGTTTGCATGTTCTCCCTGTGCCTGTGTGAGTTTCCTCCAGTTTCCTTCCACGCTCCAAAGACATGCTGGTAGGTTAATTAGATCCTATCTAAAAATTGGTCAAATATGTGTTTGTATGTGTGTCTAGACCCTATGGAGTAAAGGACTGTGCCATACTGCAGCAAAAAGTGGCCTGAGGCAATTCAGTTCACATAGGTAGGTAGCGCTATACAAGTCACTCATTCATTCACAATATGGCTATTGCATTCTGTATGCTGGAATGTACATTGCATACTCCTGACCACTGCACCGTATATGTTAGAATGCAGATGGCATCCTCCTGAGCAATACACTTTGTACATTATATACTCTTGACCTGCACTATATTACAATTAAATACTCCTGACCAAAGTGTTCATTGTCTCAACAGTTGCTGGCTGAAAAGTAGTGCCTGACTAGTTTAACAATGTTCCTTTAAGGCACAGTAGGCTCAGAAAACGTGTTAGCTCTATGTATGGATTTTGCATGCAGAAAAGGATATGACATGAACACATTTTTAGTGTTGGTCTCTCACTAGTGGCACAATAATTAAAGCATATTTCATTGGTATAAGGACTGTGCCATAAGTGTTTTGTAAATACAGCAAGTAGGCTGAGGTTCTATTGAACTATGTCCCTTTAAACTCCTCCCATTGCGTAGTGTATGCTACAACATTGATCTCTCTGGGCTGGTTGTACCCAAGTCGATAGATAAATAGACTTGGGTACAATCAACCTGTCCATACTTGGATTACATTTCATCCAGTTCAGTAGGGACCAGCTGAGATTCAATCCATGTATGGGCACGCTGATTGTACCCAAGTCTATTTGTCTATTGACTTGGGTACAACCAGTCTATCAGTTTTTCAACACACAATTAGCAGTAATGATTTTGTTCTGCTGGCCGATAAGGCTCCCCGCATCACACCCCCCATCTGCCGGCAGAAAACACTAGCGCTGTGGCAGGGATTACCCCATCAACCATTGATGGGGGGAAATCATATCATCTCTGGCCTGCTTAAGGATTGAGGTGGGTAAAGGACGCTATATCCCTTCTATAGTCTTCTACTGTAATAAAGTGGTATAATTTTGCCTGGCTGTTCTGTGCGACAGGGTTGTGTAAAAAAACAGAAACATGAATACTTTAACAAATGAAAAAAAAATCTCTTTTTATGTACTTCACCTGTTTATTTAGCTCAGGAGCTCAGCTTTACCCGTAATGTGGTTATGCAGGTAAAGCACCTACCTGAAGGTGCGTGATTGTTTTGCTTGCCATGAAATCAAACAACAGTTACTGTGCTCATTTCCAACAAATGTTAGTAACATTTCTCTTATCTCTGTATGTAATTGCAGCTGTAATAAAATGAATTTCTGTCTTACCAAACACGCGGACAACTTTGGAGTCTTGCAGCATGGAGTTCAGGTAGAGAACCTGCACTGTCACCCTGAACTCTCCAGCATCTGCAAACCTGGTCACAAGGTAACTGTCCAGTGTCAGGAAAGGCTGCAAAACAATAAAACAACGAGACGTCACTAGCACTCTCCTGCAATCATATACAATTTTGTATTAGGACAATCAGTTAAGCCAATGTTACGGAGTCATGTAAGATCTCTTCCTCAAGGTGACATAGTGAGGCTGCAAAACAAGAGACAACACGAGATGTGACAAAGCATTGTGCTGCTTCCTAGGGCCAAACTTCTGCACACAAATAAACTGAAGACAATAGACTATATAAGGCTGAGTTTACCTTAACATTCATTACCACTTTTCCTACCACAGATCACTGATACCATATCTGAACTAAATTAAGCATACCTCCCAACTTTTTGAAATGGGAACGAGGGACACCTATAAGAAAAGGTAGGTAGGCATAGGATACACCCCCTTTCACGCCCCTTAAAGGAGAATTAAACAAAATAAACCCACAAGTGCTCTTTTTTTTACCACTACTATTCCTTTTATATTGGCTTTTGAAATTTGCAAATGCAACAATTTAGAAATTGCATGAAAGGTTTAGCACTGGGAAACACTTTTTGAAAGCTAAAATGTGCATTTTATATACAACTATATAGATCAGACCCAAATGAGGGACAAATGAGGAGGAAAGAGGGACAGAGGGACATTGCTCCAAATCAGGGACAGTCCCTCGAAATCAGTTGGGAGCTATGATTAAGCAACATCAATATCTATTCTTTAACCTGACAATAATACTCTGAAAAATGTGACTACTTTTTTTTACATTGCTTTTAAGGACATATACAGTAAAGCTTTTCATTTTAGTTTACTTTTAGTCTTTTTTTTTTACTCATTACATTGCACTGTGAAAGCTGCAGTTACCTAGCTTTGGGTTTTACTAAGACTTTCTCTGTACAAAGCTCATTAACAACTGGAAGTAGCAGTTTTGTTTATAAACAAACCTCATGTGGACTATTATCTTGGTGTTTAAGTGATTACATGATTGGGTCCACATTGATTGGTTGACCCACAAAATCAGTTTTTAATGGGCCCCATCATGATGCCCCATCCTGGAAATACATAAATTAACGTCCTCTGCTTTGAGAGCCAGCAGCCGACAGCTCAGTGGCTGCTGGCTTTCAATCATGACTGTTATTGACAGCTCAAGTCCTCACTGACAATTGGGAACCAATCAGAGTGGTTCTCGATCATGAAGCTGTGACAGAACAGTGACCACCATAACAGCCATGACATAGTGATCAAATGCAAGCTGAAAGTTCCAATAAATAAAAAAAAATACAACCTTCAGCCTGAAGAAGAACCCTGCCACCTATTTATTAAAGTAACTGCCAGATACAGTTGCATTATTATAAAAAATTGCAGGTTAATTTAAACCTTATTTCCTTTTTTTTTCATATACCAAAGCCACTTACCAAATGTATTTACTAGGTCTGAGTACCTAGGCATCGATGACCTTGATCACAAAAGAGTTAACTTTTTCCCAGCTTTGGGCACCATACTTTAGTACATTAATCTACAGTCTGTGGCCAGTAAAGGGCTAAAGGAGAGGTGACATTAAAAAAAAGCCAATAAAATTCTTTCCCATCAGCCTCTGCATCAACCATGACAGCAATTATTATAAATGGATAATTAATATAACTGCATGCCTCAAATTACAATAAAAATCAGTTTTCACTACAGACCCATTTTTAGCCAGTGCAAGGCTTATTCCCTTGGCACAGGATTTGCACATGTGGGTAACAACTACAGAACAAGGACAGTCCTCATCCTCAGCTCAGCTATCAGACTCTTTTACTAAGAGGCCTCCTGTTGGCTTCACTTTCCTAAAAGGGCCCAGGGCAAATGTTCTTATTCCCTTTTAATTAAATTAGTCTTACATTTCATTATTAAATCCAAGAACAGGTGGGCAGTTCCTGGGGCAACAAGGTAACATGAAGCGTGAAAATACAACATTATTATTATTATTATACACGATTTATATAGCGCCAGTTTACGCAGCACTTTACAATACACTTTAAGTGTATACAGACCCCTGTAGAAATTTGTAGGTAAACCAAGCAACAGAGCTGAAGTGGAGGAGCTGGAGCAGAGAGAATTACCAAGTCTCAATTTAACTTTAAAACAGGTTCTTGATCGATGAATAATCCAATTCCATAAACACACCCAAAAAATAATACATCACATTTTCCCCTAGGTCACACCTATGCATTTTTTATTGCTTTTTGCAGTTTTCAGAAATACACTACAATCCATTTAGCATGATTTCCTGTGGTACAAGTTCACATCTATGCGTTTTGCAACCGGTGCGTTTTGGAAAGGGTCTGATACTTTTTCCCCGCGATTTGCGGGTAATAGGCTTCAATGGAACCGCACCAGAAATGCAAGTGTTGTGTTTGTGATGCGATGCAAATTTTGATATGTTTTGCATTTTGCGGTTTTTATTTTAACACTGTATATAGCTGGTTGCTAAGCAGGGGGCCCGGGAAGACAGCCGTCTTGTCCTTAACAACTGATGAGTCATCAGCTGTCAGCAGGGTTCACATGATGTCACAAGGGCGGGCTCTCCAGGCAACATTGATGGATGGCCACGCCCCAGGCCTATATAAGAAGTGGCAGACGGTGGGAACATCACAACAGAGAAAGACAGCTTCATGACAAGACCAGCTTTTTTTTGTTTTTTTGGCGTGTGACTGGCAGCAATGAAGAAGATGGCGGTAAGGAAAAAGACAACACTGGGAGATGATGGCTCGGGGGGAAGACAGCACTGGGGAGAGATGGCAGCGTGAGAAACAGCGGCCAGAGAAGACAGCTCAGAGCTATTGTATTAATAAAGGACTTGTCAAAAACTTTTTTTTTTTTTACATTTCACTGCTTTTTCACATGGGAAGGTGGAGGGATCTGGGGGCCCCCTTCTTAAAGGGGGGCTTCCAGATTCCGATATGCCCCCTGCCCACAGACCCTAACAACCACCAGCCAGGGTTGTCGAGAAGAGGCCCTTGTCCTCATCAGCACTCACCTCCCCCTTGTTGAGGGCATGCTGCCTGGTATGGTAAAGGAGGGGGCAGGGGGGAGCTTGCTAGTCCCCTCCCTTTCCTGACCTGCTGGGCAGCATGCTCAGATAAGGGTCTGGTATGGATTTTGGGGGGGACCCCACGCCATTTCTTTAAAGAATTTTGGTGGGGGGGGTCCCTTCTGAATCCATACTAGACCCTTTTGCAGCAAAGTCAGACCAAAGTAGTGCAGGGACTACTTTTGAAGTCGCACATATATTAATGATACTCATTAGAAATCATGGGGTACGACTTGTCATGCCACTTTGCAGTCCCACACGCAGGACAAGTTGCACAAGTGGAAACGGAGCCTAAATAAGTTAATTTTCATCTGACCAGGAACAAAGAAAGGGTGCCATTTCTGTTGGTATAACACTTTTTGTAAACACATTAAGATCATTTTATGCTCACCTGATGTCAAATACTTTGGGTTCTGTCATTTTAAGTTTGTTATATAATATTGTAATTAATTATTTTATTTTCACACTCTGTAGTGATCTTGTTTTGTACAGCATGGACAACTGTTATAAATAAACAATTAAAAAAGAGACCATTGCTGGCAGACATATGTAGACTGACATTTTTATTCTTCTTCTAAAAATGCTAGTTGCCCGTCTGCTTCCAGCTTCAAATTCAAAGGCCTGTAACAAGTATGCAGCAAGAAACAGATGGCCCATGATGTCAGCCCACACATTTCTCTTATGCTTTAGAATAAAACTGTAGGCTATAGACATTGAAATGTTTACACATTTTTAATGAGCTGTTAATAAGCTTTAAGCTGGGTTCACACATGCGGCTGTGGTTTGCATTCCGGAGTCCGGTGCGTTTCTGTTCACTAGTTCAGGTGCAATTCAGGTGCAAATTTATGCCTGAATCGGCACCTAAACTGGACCAAAAGGGCACAGGACCCTGTTCAAAACCGCACAACGGCTGCCCCGGACATGTGTGAACCGACTCCATTGAGAGCCAGTCACATTCACATGTTAAAAGATAGTTAAAACTGCATCTAATTTGCATATATGTGAACCCAGCCTTAAAAGAGATATATGCTTTTTTTTCTCTTTAGATTCATACTTATCTAGGTGTATCCGATGCTGCAACTGTCCCCCGGTGCCTCTAACACTGAGAAGCGAGCCATTAAATACCGCGGATCGCTCAGCTCTCAGTTTGCTCTCTGCCTTCTTCTTGTCACCTGCTTTGTGTTTGCATAAGGCCCCTTTCAAACAGGCACTTTTCATTTCATCTCATCTTGGACTGACCCCCTCTTGAATCGGATCAGAATGGAAATTTATGTCACATAAATGAAATTCACATACATTCCATTTTCTCCTTCATCTTGTGATGGAGGCAAAATAGACCCATGTATTGACTATGTGTGTCCGCCTATATCCACCCACATTTGATCCAGTCTACAAATG
Source organism: Lithobates pipiens (assembly GCF_037356315.1). NCBI lineage: Eukaryota > Metazoa > Chordata > Amphibia > Anura > Ranidae > Lithobates > Lithobates pipiens. Next base: position 463,391,812 of record NW_027507718.1, on the reverse strand, counting down.
CAGACTTGGATGCAAACTTATTGCATTCTGTTGGAAGAACCTGAATATGTCCATATGTAAGTGGATGTACACTGATCCACATCTGCTCACATCCAGCTGCCCATAGGGATACACTGCAATCTGTTCTTGAGCTATCCAATCAGGGAACCAAAACTGACAGAATACCCATGTAAAAGTAGTCCAAAAGGGCTGGCAGGCTGCCAGCTTACTTCTGGTTGCGGGAGTGAGTAAAGGGAGCTGAGCTACGGAGAGAAGGTAAAAGAAGAGCTAAGAAGCCTCTACAAAACATGAGGATTAATTATTCCCCAGTGTCTACAGCTACAGAGGTCAGTGAGAGCTTGATTTCAAGTCTACTTACTGCTTGTTAAGAATATAAAAAATGTGAATGTCCATAGCCTGTATATACTTCTGCTTTCATTTATGTCAACGAAGTAACATAGAAGGCTTCACCTGTAGGTTATCTCCAATCCACCAGTAATAGACAGAGAGGTTTGCGTTGTTTGGCTGGATCACGGCTGACAAATTCACTGCTTGGTTTTTGCCGGCCACTGGCACTACTTCGAGATGAACGGCTTGGAGAGGAGCTGCAAAACAATTAACACAGTTTATTTTTTCACAAATACTTCCCACAGCATGGCATAATTCGAACATTCTCTTGTTAAAGGAAAGCTGTCTAGAAAAAGCGAAAAATCAATTCCACTGGCTGTGACTTGCATTTAAATGGGTCAGAGAACACAACTCCAATGCGGTTTTAGAAAAACAACCCCCTCTCTGAAAAAAAGAATATTCGTGTCTTTGTCATCTCCTGTGAAAGTCAATTTTTGAACCTGTTTTAGAAAGATTTCCCCTTCTTGGAATGTTATAGACAGGCGGCCCAAGACAAAGGAAATCGAATAGCTAGGCTAAGATTCACACATTTTCACCATAGGATTTCATTAGAAAAATGTTTGAACCTTAAGTGAAAGTTGTGTGAACATTGAGTAGCACCATTAAAAGGCAGACCTCTAAATGTTTGGTTTTCAAAATACTGTTACAGCAAAGAAATCCAACACTGGCAATGTTGGCAATCAATTGGCAACTGTGTCATTTGCATTTTTGTGGCCATAGTCCTGAAATGATCTATATATACTGTATGTGTATTTTTCCTATGATGAAATGTCATAATCTTTTTCTTTCCTGAAGGCTTACATAATAAACACAATAAAACAATGAATAATGGGCTGTCCCACTGTAATCAAACTGCCTTGAGTCTAGTATATGCTACCTTTCCCCATTTCCAGGAAACTTCTTATTTTTACCAGCCAGGCCACTAAGATTAAGACTAGAGGACAACCTTTCTGTAGAAGAAAAGTATAACTCAAAGCAAAACATTTTTGGAGTTTTGGATAGAGTGGAGAGGGATTAGAACACCTGTCCATGTTTATTGCTGTCTGTGCCCTTATTAACTGTTTTCTGCTGTCATATGACGTCACAGACTTTGAGCGGTGATATCTGAATGAGGCCTGAAGCTACATTCCTCATTCAGATATCTTCTTTTAGAGCCCTGCACCATACAGACGATCATAGCAGCTGATCAGCCATTTGATCATCGCCTCTCGCCACTCTCCGGTGCTTCTATCGAGCCGGAGAAGGGATCCTCTGGTGCGGATGCTGACGATAGAGATTTCTGGTGGGCCAGATGGTCCCCGGAGTCTCTAGGGCAGTGATGGTGAACCTTGGCACCCCAGATGTTTTGAAACTACATTTCCCATGATGCTCATGCACTCTGCAGTGTAGTTAAGCATCATAGAAATGTAGTTTCAAAACATCTGGTGTGCGAAGGTTCGCCAACACTGCTCTAGGGTCTTTCGGAGGCCGGGCGCAATGTTATGATGTCACGCCTGGCCTCTGCATTTAAAAAAATGCCACCGCCTTGGCTGGAAAGCTGAGATCTTTTTTTTTTTTTTATTTCAGGCTTCCCAGCCTAAAGGTGAGATCTGGGAAATTATTGACCCCAGATCTCACTGTAAAAAGGATCTGTAATGCCATATTCCTATTATAAGGGGTGTTTACATTACTTGTAATAGGAATAAAAGTGATTAAAGAAAATGTAAAAAGAAAGCATCAAACTAGAAAAATTAAAGTAAAAATGAACAATAATTATTTTTAAAGTGCCCCTATCCCCGCGTGCTCACTCGCAGAAGAGAACGCATACGTAACATATAAACGACCTGAAGAAGTCATGTGGATGAGACGTGTTCTTAAAGTTTCCAAATTGTTCCAATGGGGGAGCTTTACTAAAACTGAAACACTCATAATCTAGTGTAGCTGTGCATGACAGCCAAGCAGCTGCTAACTTCAGCTTGTTTAATTAGGCTTTGGCAATAAAACCTAGAAGCTGATTGGTTTCTATGCAGAGCTGCACCAGATTTTTCATGCTCCAGTCTTCGTAAATCCTCCGTCCCCCCCCCCCCCATGTCTAATGCTCTAGTTGGTGCAATCATGCACAAAAAGGTGATAAACTAACAGTACTCAATATAAAAATGTCAGCACTAGAGATACATCTACATATCCCTGTTGTTAAAACCCGACTACAACTTCCTTTTTTTAATTAAAGTGGGGTAGTTTCAGAACCTCGGTTGGATTTTATTGCTGTCAATGTCCATACTGGGACAATCTCTCTCATCATTGCCTCCGTGTTCACTGTGGCAGGAAACACTTGAACATATGTAACATCCTCCTAGTTAGATACTAGGTTAGGAAAATTTAGTTCTGACCCCACTGTATTCAGTGGAGCTGCATTTCATTGCTAGGCACATTTAGTTGTGGCACACTGTAATCAGTGTAGTTGTGTTTGATTGATCTGCCCTGTTTTGTATTTCAGTGGCTGCGGTATTAACTGTTTCCTCCTTTCTACTTGAAGGCTTTGGGAGATATTGAACTGGAAGAGTCTAATCGGTGGTTTCAAATTTATGTATCCCTGGCCAATCTCTAGGGAGTTTGCACAGAGGGTTGCTGAGAGAAAGCATTAATACTTTGAGACTTGGAGCAGCCCGGTCTTTTTCCCCAAGGAGGAAATCAGAGCCTATGGGGGCTGTTTGCCCCCTAGGCAAGTCTGCCATGTGCCTGTGGCTTATTGAGGCCTCAGCTGGACTAGCTGGAGGCCTATTCTACTGACCATTTTCTGAAGCTGACTGAGGACTGTCGTCTGAGGATCTAGTCTGGTACCACTGGAAGAAAGCATCTGGAAGATATCGGAAGGAGGCAACCAAGGGCATTAGTGAGTACAGACTGGTGTGAGAGATCCTAGGCTGTGCTGCTGCAATCCCTGTTATACTAGAGAAGTAATGGTGAACCTTTGCACCCCAGATGTTTTGGAACTATATTTCCCATGATGCACCACTACACTGCAGAGTGCATGAGCATCATGGGAAATGTAGTTACAAAACATCTGGAGTGCCAAGATTCGCCATCACTGTGCTAGAGTCAGAGCGCTTAAATGGACATTGTGTATGGTGTCCTGAAGAGCTCAGTCTATTTCATTCTTAGTGAAAGGACTTTGTTCAGATGTCCAAGGGGAACCTAAATCTTGTTGCTTCTACAAAGTGCAGTCCATCATTTATTTGTGCAAGGACTTGACTTACAATTCTAAAGGAGAGAGAGTTTAGTGTCCTCAAATTGATACTAAAGCCGCGTACACACGAGCGGACTTTTCAACGTCCAAAGTCCGACGGACTGAGTCCGTCAGACTATTCGATCGTGTGTGGGCTGCAACGGACTTTTGACTCGCCAAAGTCCGAAGGACTTTAGAATATGGAACATGCTTCAAATTTTCCCGTCGGAACTCCGCCGGACCCGGGTCCCTTCGAAAACTCCGCTCGTGTGTGTGCTATTCCGACGGACTAAAACCGACGCTAGGGCAGCTATTGGCTACTGGCTATGAACTTCCGTATTCGAATCCAGTCGTACGTTATCACGTTCGAATCCGTCGGAGTTTAGTGTGATTGTGTGTGGCCAAGTCCGCTCCGCCGAAAAGTCCGTCAGAACTCCGTCGGAACTCCGGCAGAACTCCGACGGAACTCCTTCGGAAGTCTGTCGGACATAAGTCCTCTCGTGTGTACGGGGCTTAAGGGTTACTGGAGTATGATACAATTTAAAAATACCTATCCAAGTTCAAGTTTGCATTAAAGAATCAAAAAAGCAAACCCCTAGACTGGTTATTGAGTTAACGAGTCTGAAGAGTGATCAGAATTGTGTGCCAGGCTGGGGGGCAATTACTGGGAAAAGGACCCTGGGCATCTAGTTAGCAGCTCCTTTGGGGGTAGCACTACACATATAAACCTGTAGGTAAATCAATGTGAATGTCAATATTTTATAGTTCTGTGTCCCTGTTGGACAGAATCCACTCATTTTGTGTGTGGTCACAGGGACAGAACCAGCAATAAAAGACTAATATAGGTTCTATCCTCTCAACATTCTCTTTAAAATTAAAAAAAAAGTTTTGGCTGAAAATGGCATTTAAATAAAAGCTAAAGGGATGTCTGCTAAATTTAGGTAGACTTTTTTATTCTAATTCTGTTATACTATTATCTACCTCTCTCATAACTGAATTATTCTTAAGTTGCTCACTTAATTAGTCATTGCAATCACTGCATGAAGTCTGGAGATTATCTTATATTAGACTTTAGCTTCAGGTCTGTAATTGCATAGTTTGTGCAAGAAATAATTACATGATAAGTGTTCTCCTTTTTAAGTGGCCAGAGTCTTTATCCCGCAGAGCTAATGATATGATTAATATCTTGGCAACAGGTGATTGATAGCAATTCTAGATTATTGATGAACTCCATCTATGTTGGAATGGTGGCACACCCTTAGTAGGTCAGGTTAGGTTCCTTGCGAATTTGTAAGGTTATACACTCCATATGGAAACACTATTGCGCAAATGAAAATAGTTTTCAAAGGCAGGGTGACATCACTGGCTAACGTTCATAGTTTGTGCATAACATCTTGAATCATTTAAGTCAACAAACTGTACTTGTGTAATGAAACAACTCAGAGAAAACTGTATAACAGTGGGAGAGGATGAGATAGCTGATCACACTGAATAACTCAAAGTTGCATTAAATGTAAGATTTGTTAATCCAAAAACGGACTTAGCCATGGGCAAGGTGGTCTTAATGGGGTTTCCATATGCAACAAGAAAACAATTCCTCAGACTGGTCCATTTAGTCCATTATAAAAAAATACACTATATAATGCCAAAGGGTAATTCTTCTTGTATTCTTTGATAGCATTGTATCTTTTTTAGAATTCCTCTTTCGTCACTTTGCAAAACTAGCCTAAATATAGTAGAAAAGACCTGTAGTAATTATCTGAGGTGGTGAGCAATCGGTGCACTGGCTTGTAGTGTCTTCCTATGACCCAAGCAAACATGTAGATAAAAGAAAGCTGGCAGCTCGATCTTCCGCAATGAATACATTTATTAATCCAGGTGTAGTACAAAATAATGCAGGGTTTACGCGTTTCAACATGTAGCCTTAATCATAGCCATAGCTATGACTGTGATTAAGGCTACACACCAAATTGTGTAAGGCCTGCATTATTTTGTACCACACCTGGATTAATAAATGTACTCACTTTGGAAGATGGAGCTGCCATCTTTCTTTCATCTACTATATTATACAATTAAGCAAGGCTAGATGTTCTGCATTGCAAATGCAACATTGGACATGCGTACAAGCATATATAAAATCAATGTATAATAACCACTTGCCGGCCGTGTCACGCAGATATACTGGGGCACAATGGCTTTCCTGGGTGAAATCCCTTTTTTCGGCCACCATAGGGCGCGCACACCCGCTGTACGGCAGGGGACCCGATGCGCCTGATCACCGGCCAATGCGCTATCATGTGCACGAAGGCCAGCACGGACATTTGTGTGTGTAAACACACAAATCCCTGTGCTGTCAGAGGAGAGGAGCCATTTTGTTTGTTGCTACTAAGTAGGAAAAACGATATGGCTCCTATCTAAGTCAATCCTATCACCATACAGTTAGGTTACAGTTAGTTAACACAGTGAGGGAACACACAATTAACCCCTTGATCGCCCCCTAGTGTAAACCCCTTCCCTGCTAGTGACATTTACACAGTAATCAGAACATTTTTATAGCACTGATCACTGTTTAGATGCCAGTGGTCTCAAAAGAGTGTCAAAAGTCTCCGATCTGTCCGTCACAATGTCGCAGTACACTAAAAATCGCAGCTCACAGCCATTACTAGTAAAAAAATAAATAAAAATGCCATAAAAATGCCATAAATCTTTCCCATAGATTGCAGATGCTATAACTTTTGCACAAACCAATCAATATACGCTTATTGCGATTTCTTTTGCCAGATATTTTTGGGGATGTTTATTATAGCAAAAAGTAAAAAATATTGTTTTGTTTTTTTAATTGTTGCTCCTTTTTTGTTTATAGCGCAAAAAATAAAAACCACAGAGGTGATCAAATACCACCAAAAGAAAGCTCTATTTGTGGGGAAAAAAGGGCATACATTTTGTTTGGGTGCAGCGCCAAATTGTCAGTTAAAGCAACGCAGTGCCAAATTGTAAAAAGTGCTCTGGTCAGGAAAGGGGTAAAACCTTCCGGGGCTGAATCGGTTAAAGCCGAACTCCAGGAACTATTTGTGTTGCTTATTTACATTAGTCCAACTTAGTAAGCATGCACATCTCATACCTGATAGTCTGCTGCAAGAGCTGAAAAACACTGTAGTAGTCAGTACTAGTACAGTGATAGCCGCATTTTTTATGGTTCTGCTTGGGTTCTGTGGCATCCCTCTTCACACTGACTGCAGCAGCGCTGCTTGCTCAGCACTGATACAACTCAGAAGACACCCCTGTATATTTTCAATGAATATGATGATTGGACAAGGTGGAGAATAGGGGAGGTGATGTCATAATCGCCACCTCAGCCAATAAGAGAACAAAAAACAAAACAAAACATGGCATTCTGTGAATGGAGGCATTTCCAAGCAAGCCGCTCCTTGTGGTTAGTCTGCAGAAGGGAAGACACTGGCATAGAACCCAAGCAGATTGCGGCTATCATTACAGTAGCTCTGACTACTATAGTGATTTTCAATATCACCAGCGCCCCATCACAGATGAGATATGCATACATTGTGCAAAGCTGGACTAATCTAAGCATGCAATACAAATAATTACTGGAGTTCAGCTTTAAATTAATGCATCAACTGGGTGAAACAGTGAATGCATATGCAGTGCCTTAAAAAAGTATTCACACCCCTTGACATTTTCCACATTTTGTCATGTTACAACCAAAAACATGAATATATTTTATTGGCATTTTAGTGCATTTGTATTCAGCCCCCTTTACTCTGATACCCCTAAAATCCAGTGGAACCAATTGCCTTCAGAAGTCACCTAATTAGTAAATAGAGTCCACCTGTGTGTAATTTAATCTCATTATATATACAGATGTTCTGTGAAGCCCTCAGCAGTTTGTTAGAGAACCTTAGTGAACAAATAGCATCATGAAGGCCAAGGAACACACCAGGCAGGTCAGAGATAACGTTGTGGAGAAGTTTAAAACAGGGTTAGGGTATAAAAACAAAATATTCCAAGCTTTGGACATCTCACGGAGCACTGTTCAATCCATCATCCGAAAATGGAAAAAGTATGGCACTGCAACTGCAAACCTACCAAGACATGGTCATCCACCTAAACTGACAGGCCAGACAAGCAGAGCATTATTCAGAGAAGCAGCCAAGAGGCCCATGGTAACTCTGGAGGAGCTGTAGAGATCCACAGCTCAGGTGGGAGAATCTGTCCACAGGACAAATATTAGTCGTGCACTCCACAAATCTGACCTTTATGGAAGAGGGGCAAGAAGAAAGCCACTGTTGAAAGAAAGTCTTTAGAAGTCCCGTTTTCCATTTTCCCGGGGGACACAGCAAACATATGGAAGAAAATGCTCTGGTCAGATGAGATCAAAATTTAACTTTTTGGCCTGAAAGTGATTAAAAAAAATAACAAACATGTCATACTTACCTCATCTGTGCAAGGGTTTTGCACAGAGCAGCCCTGATCCTCCTTTTCTGGTGATCCCTGGTAGTGCTCCTGGCTCTTCCTCTTCATCGAGTGCCCCCATGGAGAGCCGCATTCCATGGGGGCACTCGTGCGGGCACGCTCCTGACTCCTGCTGCTGCATCCATTGACACAGCCGGCAGAATTCGGCCCCACCCTTGATTCCTGTGTCACTGTGCCAATGGCTCCTGCTGCTATCAATATATCCAATGAGGACCCAAGGCAGTGGCTGGAGCTGCTGGGCTTGTGCTTGTTGCTGGAATGATTGGGTTCAGGTAAGAAAATGGGGGGCTCTGGGGGGCAGCTGCAGCACAGAAGGTTTTTCACCTTAATGCATAGAATGCATTTAGGTGAAAAAACACAAGACTTTAAAAATTCCTTTAAAGCAAAACGCTATGTGTGGCAGAAAACTAACACTGTACATCCCCCTGAACACACCATCCTCACCGTGAAACATGCTGGTGGCAGCATCATGTTATGAGGATGCTTTTCTTCAGTAGGGACAGGAAACTGGTCAGAGTTGATGGGAAGATGGATGGAGCCAAATACAGGGCAGTCTTGAAGGGAACCTGTTGGAGTCTGCAAAAGACTTGAGACTGGGATGGAGGTTCACCTTCCAGCAGGACAACGACCATCAACATACAGCCAGAGCTACAATGGAATGGTTTAGATCAAAGCATATTCATGGGTTAGAATGGCCCAGTCAAAGTCCAGACCTAAATCCAATTGAGGATCTGTGGCAAAACTTTGATGAAGTGAACATGCTTGAGGGCCGAGCATTTTGCCTGACATTTTTTAAACCATTAACATTTGGTCTAAGCGTGTTAGTTGAACCACTAATACACTGCCCAACAAGAATTCTCTTGCCTTTGTTGGTGTGTGTGGTGAAGAGATGAGTTTGGGCGTGTTATTTGGATATACCGGACTTATCAGCTTATAACACGCACCTTCACTTAAAAAAGGAAGTTTCAGGAAAAAATCTTAAATTTTAAATAAAGAACTGTGAAGCAAAATAAGGGTCAGTGCCCATCAATGCAGCCTAATCAGTAGTGATGGACGAACTTCCGACGGGACGTTTCGCGAACGCGAAACGCGAACGGACACAAACGTTCGCGAAAACGACCGTTCGCCGCGGGCTCCATTGACTTCAATGGGAGGCGAATTTCGCAAACCTTTAGGTCGAATTTGCGGCCACGGGGTAATTATTAGGGGGTAGCACGTAGTCCCACCACCTGGACAATAGCATAATACATGTATGAGGTGAATTTGGGATCGATAACTACAAGCATTTTTTTTTTATTTGGGAAATTGTTCTGACAATTCAGGACTATGGAGCTAATGAAGGCAATGGAGGAGAGGGAAGGTCAGGGACCAGGGTAGGCAAACAAGAGGGTGCAGGAGATACAGAGCACTGACAGCAGCACCGTAATACAGAGCACTGACATCAGCACCGTGACATACAGCGCTGACAGCAGCTCCGTGACATACAGCGCTGACAGCAGCTCCGTGACATACAGCGCTGACAGCAGCTCCGTGACATACAGCGCTGACAGCAGCTCCGTGACATACAGCGCTGACAGCAGCTCCGTGACATACAGCGCTGACAGCAGCACCGTGACATACAGCGCTGACAGCAGCTCCGTGACATACAGCGCTGACAGCAGCTCCGTGACATACAGCGCTGACAGCAGCTCCGTGACATACAGCACTGACAGCAGCTCCGTGACATACAGCGCTGACAGCAGCTCCGTGACATACAGCGCTGACAGCAGCACCGTGACATACAGCGCTGACAGCAGCTCCGTGACATACAGCGCTGACAGCAGCTCCGTGACATACAGCGCTGACAGCAGCTCCGTGACATACAGCGCTGACAGCAGCTCCGTGACATACAGCGCTGACAGCAGCTCCGTGACATACAGCGCTGACAGCAGCTCCGTGACATACAGCGCTGACAGCAGCTCCGTGACATACAGCGCTGACAGCAGCTCCGTGACATACAGCGCTGACAGCAGCTCCGTGACATACAGCGCTGACAGCAGCTCCGTGACATACAGCGCTGACAGCAGCACCGTAAGCAGCCCCAGGAGGAAGTCAGCACAGCACAGGGATGGTGTGATCCCCTCATAATAAGAACCCCCAGGAGGAAGTCAGCACAGCACAGGGATGGTGGGAGCCCCTCATAATAAGAACACCCAGGAGGAAGTCAGCACAGCACAGGGATGGTGGGAACCCCTCATAATAAGCAGCCCCAGTAGAAATATGACACCGCTCAACCTCTTCAAAGAGGAGGGTAGGGGCATATAGTACGGTGTGCTTTTTTGGGTCAGGGAAGTGAGCCAAATGAATTAAGAAGGTCTGTGTGCTTGATTCCAAAAATTGTTTATAGACATATACATGGTCTACTGATCACATGTGTTGAATTCCTCCGAGATCCATGCCTCATTCATTTTTAGAAATGTGAGGTAGTTAACACTGTGGTGAGCTAGGCGAGTACGCTTATCGGTCACAATCCCCCCTGCTGCGCTGAACGTCCTTTCGGACAGGACACTGGATGAGGGGCAAGCCAACAGTTCGATTGCAAATTGGGCAAGCTCTGGCCAGAGGTCAAGCCTGCCCACCCAGTAGTCTAGGGGTTCATCACTCCTCAGAGCGTCCACATCGGCCGTTAACCCAATGTAGTCGGACACCTGACGGTCTAGGCGTTCCCTGATGCTGGATCCGGATGACACCTGTCGATGGGTCGGCTGAAAGAATGACCTCATATCCGAAGTCACCAACACATCTTCAAACCGGCCTCTTCTTGCAGGCGCTGTTGGATTGGTACCCGCAAATCCTTCTCTGGGAGTGGGAATTGCTCCTCTGCCAGCGCACGCAAAAGCAGAATGCAGCATTTCTCGAAGCAAGGCCTGGAAGTGCTGCATTCTGACAGCCCTCTGCGACGGCGGTAACATTTCCGCCATTTTGTGTTTGTACCGGGGGTCTAAGTACGTTGCCACCCAGTACTGGTCCTTGACCCTCATGCTTTTTATACGGGGGTCCCTATTAAAACACTGGAGCATGAAGGCCCCCATTTGCACTAAAGTGGAAGCGGTGTGGTGGCCTGGCTCCTGCTCATCATCCAGGATAATGTCGTCCTCTTCATTCTCCTCTCCCCATCCTCGCACAACAGGGATCCCAGAAAGGTTTAAAGCATGCTCTTCTTGCTCCTGCTCATCCGCCCCGGCACCATCCTCCTCTGACTCCTCATCAGACTCCTGTTGTTGACTTGTCTCAGATAGAGTAGCCCCCCCTGGGAATTCATCCAGCATTGCGACTTCCTCATCTTCCCGCTCCTGCTCCTCCACAGCCTGATCAATGACACGACGCAATGCACGCTCCAGAAAGAAGGCATAAGGTACCATGTCACTGATGGCGCCATGGCTGCGACTGACCAGTTTGGTGATCTCCTCAAATGGCCGCAGAAGTCTGCATGTGTCGCGCATGAGCAGCCACTGGCGCGGTGAAAAAAAACCCAGCTCCCCAGAACCGTTTCTTTCGCAGAGTTCATACAGGTAGACGTTAACTGCACGTTTCTGCTGGAGCAGCCTATCAAGCATATAGAAGGTTGAGTTCCATCGCGTCGGGCAATCGCAAATAAGACGTCTGACCGGCAGATGGTGTCGCCGCTGAATGTCAGCAAGGCGAGCCATGGCCGTGTAAGATCTTCTGAAATGGGCCGAGATTTTCCTTGCCTGCCGCAAGATGTCCTGGACCCCAGGGTATTTGACAAGGAATCGCTGCACGACCAAGTTTAAGACGTGTGCCATGCACGGCACGTGCGTGATTTTGCCCTGTTTCAATGCGCTAAGCAGATTGGCACCGTTGTCACACACCACTTTACCAACTGTCAAATTGAGCGGTGTTAGCCACTCATCTGCCTGTGAACGCAAAGCTGAAAGGAGTGCCGGGCCAGTGTGGCTCTTTGCTTCCAGGCACAACAGACGCAGCACGGCATGGCAACGTCTCACCTGGCATGTGGAATAGGTTCTGGGGAGCTTGGGCGGTGCAGTGGAAGAGACGCTAGCAGCGGAAAAGGAGGAGGCAGCTGAGGAGGAGAGGGAGGAGGATGGAGTAGGAGGAGGAGAAGAAGAGTCAGGCCTGCATGCAATCCGTGGCGGTAAAACCAAATCTACACGGGTGCCACGGGTTACATGCTTGACGGCCGTCAGAAGGTTCACCCAGTGGGCAGTAAAACTGATATACCTTCCCTGCCCGTGTTTGCTAGACCACGTGTCTGTGGTCAGATGTATCTTGGCACCGACACTGTGTGCCAGAGATACATTCACTTGCCGCTGAACATGGCCATATAGCTCTGGGATGCCCTTCTCTGAGAAATACTTCCTTCCTGGGACCTTCCATTGTGGTGTTCCAATGGCCACAAATTTGCGAAAGGCCTCCGAGTCCACCAGTTTATATGGCAGTAGTTGGCGGGCTATGAGTTCTGACAAGCCAGCCGCCAACCGTTGGGCAAGAGGGTTATCCGGCGTCATCATTTTTTTACGCTCAAACATTAGGCCCACGGAAGCCTGCCTTTTTGCAGAAAAATGTGAGCTTGGCGTGATGGAAGGTGGAGTGGAGGACAATTGTGAGGAGAGAGGAGAAGGAGAAGTAGAAGACGAGGCTGGACGGTGAGAGCCTGCAGTGTGGCTTTGTGTGTTCCGTTGCTCCCACTGGGCTCGGTGATGGCTGCTCATGTGCCTTCTTAAGGCGGTCGTCCCTAGGTGAGTATTGGGCTTACCGCGACTAACGCGTTGACTGCAAAGATTGCAGATGGCAACGCTATTGTCAGCAGCGGACACGTTAAAAAAAGCCCACACTGCGGAGCCATGTGCCGGTGTCCTGGGAGCGCCAGATGTGACCGTACATGGTCGATGACTCGCTCCTGATACATTTGCAGTCTGCTTTGTCCCTGCTGTGCAATGTAAGTCATTGCTGCTTCTCCTCCCTATCTGCTGGTCCATATCTCCCTCTGAACTCCCCTCCTCTTCCTCTCTTGTGGGCACCCACGTGACATCACTAGACACGTCATCATCAACGTCACCTTCCCCACCGCTATAAGTAGAGTAGGCAGCAACACCGGGGACCAACCTCCTCCTTGGGCTGATCTGGGTACTGGCGTCAGACTGCTGAGTAGCGCTTGTTGCTACCTCCTCTTCCTGATCCAATACCAAGAGTGGCTGCGCATCAGAAATGTCCTCTTGATATGGATCGGAAAATAATTCCAGTGACTCAAGCGGAAGGTATGTGGTGGTGGTGGTGGTGGTCGTGTTGTTGGTGGTAGTGTCTTTGGGGGTGCACATAGCAGAGAGTGAAGAAGAGGGTGCAGATCGAGAGGATGAGGAGGGTGCAGAAGAGTAAGGCTGAGCGAGCCACTCAACCTAGTCTGGTGCATCCTTTAAAGTAATTGAACGCACCTTCTGCAACTTCCCACTTTGGCTCAAGCCTGTTGCTCCTGCCCTACCCCTACCACCCCTGCGGAAGGGCCTGCCTCTTCCTCTGCATGTCATTTTTTAAATGACCCTGTGACAAAACTCTTAGTCCCTATACCGCTGAAGGACTGCTGCAGTATAGGTGAGCGGTCAGCAGTGGTGCACGTCAACCCTATCTATTGTGGACCTATAGCGGTCCTTACAGAACAGCAGACTGTACCGCACTCAAGCCTATGTACCGTAGCACCCTATACCAAGTTACCAGTCCTTATAAGAACTTTTGTGGACCAAGCAGGTTGTGTATTAGTGTTTAGCAGACTGTACGTCAGTCCCTATACCGCTGAAGGACTGCTGCAGTATAGGGCAGCGGTCAGCAGTGGTGCACGTCAACCCTATCTATTGTGGACCGATAGCGGTCCTTACAGAACAGCAGACTGTACCGCACTCAAGCCTATGTACCGTAGCACCCTATACCAAGTTACCAGTCCTTATAAGAACTTTTGTGGACCAAGCAGGTTGTGTGTTAGTGTTTAGCAGACTGTGCGTCAGTCCCTATACCGCTGAAGGACTGCTGCAGTATAGGGCAGCGGTCAGCAGTAGTGCACGGCAACCCTATGTATTGTGGACCGATAGCGGTCCTTACAGAACAGCAGACTGTAACGCACTCAGGCCTATGTACCGTAGCACCCTATACCAAGTTACCAGTCCTTATAAGAACTTTTGTGGACCAAGCAGGTTGTGTGTTAGTGATTAGCAGACTGTACGTCAGTCCCTATACCAATGAAGGACTGCTGCAGTATAGGGCAGCGGTCAGCAGTAGTGCACGGCAACCCTATGTATTGTGGACCGATAGCGGTCCTTACAGAACAGCAGACTGTAACGCACTCAGGCCTATGTACCGTAGCACCCTATACCAAGTTACCAGTCCTTATAAAAACTTTTGTGGACCAAGCAGGTTGTGTGTTAGTGTTTAGCAGACTGTGCGTCAGTCCCTATACCGCTGAAGGACTGCTGCAGTATAGGGCAGCGGTCAGCAGTGGTGCACGTCAACCCTATCTATTGTGGACCGATAGCGGTCCTTACAGAACAGCAGACTGTACCGCACTCAAGCCTATGTACCGTAGCACCCTATACCAAGTTACCAGTCCTTATAAGAACTTTTGTGGACCAAGCAGGTTGTGTATTAGTGTTTAGCAGACTGTACGTCAGTCCCTATACCGCTGAAGGACTGCTGCAGTATAGGGCAGCGGTCAGCAGTGGTGCACGTCAACCCTATCTATTGTGGACCGATAGCGGTCCTTACAGAACAGCAGACTGTACCGCACTCAAGCCTATGTACCGTAGCACCCTATACCAAGTTACCAGTCCTTATAAGAACTTTTGTGGAACAAGCAGGTTGTGTGTTAGTGATTAGCAGACTGTACGTCAGTCCCTATACCAATGAAGGACTGCTGCAGTATAGGGCAGCGGTCAGCAGTAGTGCACGGCAACCCTATGTATTGTGGACCGATAGCGGTCCTTACAGAACAGCAGACTGTACTGCACTCAGGCCTATGTACCGTAGCACCCTATACCAAGTTACCAGTCCTTATAAAAACTTTTGTGGACCAAGCAGGTTGTGTGTTAGTGTTTAGCAGACTGTGCGTCAGTCCCTATACCGCTGAAGGACTGCTGCAGTATAGGGCAGCGGTCAGCAGTAGTGCACGGCAACCCTATGTATTGTGGACCGATAGCGGTCCTTACAGAACAGCAGACTGTAACGCACTCAGGCCTATGTACCGTAGCACCCTATACCAAGTTACCAGTCCTTATAAGAACTTTTGTGGACCAAGCAGGTTGTGTGTTAGTGATTAGCAGACTGTACGTCAGTCCCTATACCAATGAAGGACTGCTGCAGTATAGGGCAGCGGTCAGCAGTAGTGCACGGCAACCCTATGTATTGTGGACCGATAGCGGTCCTTACAGAACAGCAGACTGTAACGCACTCAGGCCTATGTACCGTAGCACCCTATACCAAGTTACCAGTCCTTATAAAAACTTTTGTGGACCAAGCAGGTTGTGTGTTAGTGTTTAGCAGACTGTGCGTCAGTCCCTATACCGCTGAAGGACTGCTGCAGTATAGGGCAGCGGTCAGCAGTGGTGCACGTCAACCCTATCTATTGTGGACCGATAGCGGTCCTTACAGAACAGCAGACTGTACCGCACTCAAGCCTATGTACCGTAGCACCCTATACCAAGTTACCAGTCCTTATAAGAACTTTTGTGGACCAAGCAGGTTGTGTATTAGTGTTTAGCAGACTGTACGTCAGTCCCTATACCGCTGAAGGACTGCTGCAGTATAGGGCAGCGGTCAGCAGTGGTGCACGTCAACCCTATCTATTGTGGACCGATAGCGGTCCTTACAGAACAGCAGACTGTACCGCACTCAAGCCTATGTACCGTAGCACCCTATACCAAGTTACCAGTCCTTATAAGAACTTTTGTGGAACAAGCAGGTTGTGTGTTAGTGATTAGCAGACTGTACGTCAGTCCCTATACCAATGAAGGACTGCTGCAGTATAGGGCAGCGGTCAGCAGTAGTGCACGGCAACCCTATGTATTGTGGACCGATAGCGGTCCTTACAGAACAGCAGACTGTACTGCACTCAGGCCTATGTACCGTAGCACCCTATACCAAGTTACCAGTCCTTATAAAAACTTTTGTGGACCAAGCAGGTTGTGTGTTAGTGTTTAGCAGACTGTGCGTCAGTCCCTATACCGCTGAAGGACTGCTGCAGTATAGGGCAGCGGTCAGCAGTAGTGCACGGCAACCCTATGTATTGTGGACCGATAGCGGTCCTTACAGAACAGCAGACTGTAACGCACTCAGGCCTATGTACCGTAGCACCCTATACCAAGTTACCAGTCCTTATAAGAACTTTTGTGGACCAAGCAGGTTGTGTGTTAGTGATTAGCAGACTGTACGTCAGTCCCTATACCAATGAAGGACTGCTGCAGTATAGGGCAGCGGTCAGCAGTAGTGCACGGCAACCCTATGTATTGTGGACCGATAGCGGTCCTTACAGAACAGCAGACTGTAACGCACTCAGGCCTATGTACCGTAGCACCCTATACCAAGTTACCAGTCCTTATAAAAACTTTTGTGGACCAAGCAGGTTGTGTGTTAGTGTTTAGCAGACTGTGCGTCAGTCCCTATACCGCTGAAGGACTGCTGCAGTATAGGGCAGCGGTCAGCAGTGGTGCACGTCAACCCTATCTATTGTGGACCGATAGCGGTCCTTACAGAACAGCAGACTGTACCGCACTCAAGCCTATGTACCGTAGCACCCTATACCAAGTTACCAGTCCTTATAAGAACTTTTGTGGACCAAGCAGGTTGTGTATTAGTGTTTAGCAGACTGTACGTCAGTCCCTATACCGCTGAAGGACTGCTGCAGTATAGGGCAGCGGTCAGCAGTGGTGCACGTCAACCCTATCTATTGTGGACCGATAGCGGTCCTTACAGAACAGCAGACTGTACCGCACTCAAGCCTATGTACCGTAGCACCCTATACCAAGTTACCAGTCCTTATAAGAACTTTTGTGGAACAAGCAGGTTGTGTGTTAGTGATTAGCAGACTGTACGTCAGTCCCTATACCAATGAAGGACTGCTGCAGTATAGGGCAGCGGTCAGCAGTAGTGCACGGCAACCCTATGTATTGTGGACCGATAGCGGTCCTTACAGAACAGCAGACTGTAACGCACTCAGGCCTATGTACCGTAGCACCCTATACCAAGTTACCAGTCCTTATAAGAACTTTTGTGGAACAAGCAGGTTGTGTGTTAGTGATTAGCAGACTGTACGTCAGTCCCTATACCAATGAAGGACTGCTGCAGTATAGGGCAGCGGTCAGCAGTAGTGCACGGCAACCCTATGTATTGTGGACCGATAGCGGTCCTTACAGAACAGCAGACTGTAACGCACTCAGGCCTATGTACCGTAGCACCCTATACCAAGTTACCAGTCCTTATAAAAACTTTTGTGGACCAAGCAGGTTGTGTGTTAGTGTTTAGCAGACTGTGCGTCAGTCCCTATACCGCTGAAGGACTGCTGCAGTATAGGGCAGCGGTCAGCAGTAGTGCACGGCAACCCTATGTATTGTGGACCGATAGCGGTCCTTACAGAACAGCAGACTGTAACGCACTCAGGCCTATGTACCGTAGCACCCTATACCAAGTTACCAGTCCTTATAAGAACTTTTGTGGACCAAGCAGGTTGTGTGTTAGTGATTAGCAGACTGTACGTCAGTCCCTATACCAATGAAGGACTGCTGCAGTATAGGGCAGCGGTCAGCAGTAGTGCACGGCAACCCTATGTATTGTGGACCGATAGCGGTCCTTACAGAACAGCAGACTGTAACGCACTCAGGCCTATGTACCGTAGCACCCTATACCAAGTTACCAGTCCTTATAAGAACTTTTGTGGAACAAGCAGGTTGTGTGTTAGTGATTAGCAGACTGTACGTCAGTCCCTATACCAATGAAGGACTGCTGCAGTATAGGGCAGCGGTCAGCAGTAGTGCACGGCAACCCTATGTATTGTGGACCGATAGCGGTCCTTACAGAACAGCAGACTGTAACGCACTCAGGCCTATGTACCGTAGCACCCTATACCAAGTTACCAGTCCTTATAAGAACTTTTGTGGACCAAGCAGGTTGTGTGTTAGTGATTAGCAGACTGTACGTCAGTCCCTATACCAATGAAGGACTGCTGCAGTATAGGGCAGCGGTCAGCAGTAGTGCACGGCAACCCTATGTATTGTGGACCGATAGCGGTCCTTACAGAACAGCAGACTGTACTGCACTCAGGCCTATGTACCGTAGCACCCTATACCAAGTTACCAGTCCTTATAAAAACTTTTGTGGACCAAGCAGGTTGTGTGTTAGTGTTTAGCAGACTGTGCGTCAGTCCCTATACCGCTGAAGGACTGCTGCAGTATAGGGCAGCGGTCAGCAGTAGTGCACGGCAACCCTATGTATTGTGGACCGATAGCGGTCCTTACAGAACAGCAGACTGTAACGCACTCAGGCCTATGTACCGTAGCACCCTATACCAAGTTACCAGTCCTTATAAGAACTTTTGTGGACCAAGCAGGTTGTGTGTTAGTGATTAGCAGACTGTACGTCAGTCCCTATACCAATGAAGGACTGCTGCAGTATAGGGCAGCGGTCAGCAGTAGTGCACGGCAACCCTATGTATTGTGGACCGATAGCGGTCCTTACAGAACAGCAGACTGTACCGCACCCAAGCCTATGTACCGTAGCACCCTAGACAGACCAAGTTACCAGTCCTGATAAAGAGCTTTGTGGAACAAGTGAGTTGTGAATGATTAGCAGACTGCAGCAGAAGGGCAGCAGTCAAGTATAATATTCTTTCTATATTTGGAAGAAAGAATATTATACGTGTACAAGCCTATTACCGTACCACTGATACCAGTCCTGAAAAGAACCTTTGTGGAACTAATAGTAACAGCAAGTCTTTAAAATTATCCTCACTGCCTGACACACTGCTTCCTGCCTGTCCCTATACAAATTGGCAAAAAAGAGTAGGCTGGAACGATTAGCTGGAACAGCTCTTTTGTGGACCTGATAGTAACAGCTAATGATGATGATGATGATGATGATGAAGAAAGACTAATCTGGCTGAGCTGTCCCTAAAATAGCAGCATACAGCGCTCTGTCCCTTTATCTAAACTGACAAAAGAAACTCAGGCTGCTGACCTAACACCTATACCAGTCCTGAAAAGAACTTTTGTGTACCAAATAGCTAGCGTTTTCTCTGTCCCTACTCCACACAGGATCCTTTCCCTACAGTGACAGAAGAAAGAATGTAAAATGGCCACCGGATCGGGTGTATTTATAGGTTAGGGGGAATGTCCAAGTGTCCATGAGCTGTCATGTCTCAATTGGTTGTCCTGTAACACATGATAAACGTGTCACGAAAGGTTAAAGTTCTTGTATACATTAAACACGTAAGTCCGCCGGGGCGAACGACGGAAAAAGGCGTTCGAACCCGCGGACGGCGAAAGTCGGAAATTCGCCGCGAAACGACCGCCGGGCGAACCGTTCGGCCATCACTACTAATCAGTGCCCATCTGCAGCCTCACGAGTGCCATGAATGCAGCCCCACCATTGCAATGAATGCAGACTCACTGTTGCCATGAAAGCAGCACCCCCATTACCACGAATGCAGCACCCCCATTGCCATGAATGCAGCACCCATGTTGCTATAAAAGCAGCACCCACATTGACATGAATGCAGACTCACCATTGCCATGAATGCAGAACCCACATTTCCATGAATGCAGCACCCCCATTGCCATAAATGCAGCACCTACATTGCCATGAATGCAGCACCCACGTTGCCATAAATGCAGCACCCACGTTGCCATGAAAGCAGCACCCACGTTGCCATGAAAGCAGCACCCACGTTGCCATGAATGCAGCACCCCCATTGCCATGAATGCAGCACCCCCATTGTCATGAATGCAGCGCCCCCATTATCATGAAGGCAGACTCACCATTGCCATCAGTGCAGCCTGATTCATGCCCATCTGCAGCCTTGGAGGAGAATGGGGGGGGGGGGGGGTGGGACGAGCGCCAACAGACATACAGGAGAACTCCTGTTTTCTCGGCAGCCTCTTTAATAGAAAGTCCCGCCTCCTATGATGGACAGAACAGT
This sequence comes from Lithobates pipiens, assembly GCF_037356315.1. Classification (NCBI taxonomy): domain Eukaryota; kingdom Metazoa; phylum Chordata; class Amphibia; order Anura; family Ranidae; genus Lithobates; species Lithobates pipiens. The sequence goes on along the minus strand of NW_027507718.1, from coordinate 463,371,539 downwards.
CATCCAATGGCAGTGCCAGAGACAGGACTTCCTTTTATAGAGGCCACCATGTAAATAGGAAATTCTCCTGTGCGTACGGCACTCGTCCCACCCCCTCCCTGTCGCCTCCGCTCAGGGATTCGTTGGGGGCCACAAAAGATATACATGTCAAAACTGACATGGTCTATCATATAAAAACCCAATAAAATTAATTTACCTTTTTCAAGGGGTAAAACTTTTCAAGGCCCTGTAAAAGACATAAATGAATGCAGCTATGTATTCATCAATAGATCTTTTTTTTATATGCAAGCACTGTAGGTACCTAATTGGTATCAGCCTCATACAAAGAACATGTTGATAGGAGCATAAAGACAGAGAGATAAGCTCATCATTGTGCTGCTTCTCCTTTGCTCTCCAGTCACAGGCTTGCAGTGAAAATGAGGTCTCTTGCCCTGCCAGGCAGAACTGTGCTGTGTTGCAGAGCTGTGTAAATCTCATAGCTGGATGGACAAAAGAAGCCATGTAAAATGGCTACTTTACAGGTATTTAGCAGTTTGCCTTCACATACAATGCAAACATTGCATATATACAGTGGCGTCGTGCGCGCGGGGGGGTGCGGGTCGCACCTGGGTGACACCCCCAGAGGGGTGACACCCATGGGTAGTAGCACCACTAACACTGCCCACTGACTTACACCGATCTGCCTCTCAGATCTCGCGGCTGTGTCCCTCAGCGGACCGAAGCTGCCTCCCCCCCATCTCTGTTTACATCCACACAGGAGGAGGAGGTGCCCAAGGCACACACACCACTGTCCGATGTGTATATCTGTTCTGAGGTCTGTACACTACTATATGTAGAGGGACATGTGCAGGGAGGGAGCTATGGGAGGGGAGAGGCGGGTCTATACTGATGAGGGGTCTGCACTGAGGGGGGTATCTATACTCATGGGGGGGTCTATACTGATGAAGGGGGGATCTGATTTGAGGGGGTTGTCTATACTAATGGGGGTTTGCACTGAGAGGGGTGTTTATACTGATGGCGAGTCTGAACTGAGGGGGTCTATACTGATGGAGGGGGGGAATTCCCCACTGGGGTTGTCTATACTGATGAGGGGTCTGCACTGAGGGGGTCTATACAGATGAGGGTCTGCACTGAAGGGGGAGGTCTATATTCATGGGGGGTCTGCACTGATGGGAGGTCTGCACTGATGTGGGGTTGCACTAAGAGGGGGGTCTGCAATGAGGGAGAGGGGTCTGCACTCCTGGAGGGGGGGCTATACTGAGGGGGGTGTCTATACTGATGGAGTTGTATACTTATGGGGGGTGTCTATATTGATGAGGGAGTCTGCACTGAGGGAGGGGGGTCTGTACTGAGAAGGTGTCTATACTGATGGGGGGTCTGTACTGAGGGGGGAGGGGTCTGTACTGAGGGAGGGGGTTGGTATTTGGTGGGGGGTCTATGCTGAGGAAAGGAGGTCTATACTTGGGGGGCTCTTTACAGAAGGAAGGGGGACTGTACTTAGGGGGTGTCTATACTGATAGGGGGACTAAACGTATGGGTGGTGTCTATACTGATGGGGGGTCTGCACTGATGGATGGGGGGTCTGTACTGTGGGGGGTGTCTATACTGATGGGGGTCTGTACTGAGAGGGGAGGTCTGTACTGAGTGTGGGGGGGTCAGTATTTAGTGGTGGGTCTATACTGAGGAAAGGGGGTCTGTACTTAGTGGGGGTCTTTACTGAGGGAGGAGGGTCTGTACTGAGGGGGGTGTCTATACTGATGGGGGAGGGTCTGTACTGAGGGGGAAGGTCTGTACTGAGGGAGGGGGAAGGGGTCTATACTGAGGAAAGGGGGTCTGAACTGAGGGGGAGGTCTATACTGAGGAAGGGGGGTCTGTACTTAGTGAGGGGGGTCTGTACTGAGGGAGGGGGATCTATACTGCGGGAGGGGGAACTATACTTAGTGGGGAGGTCTATAGTTAGTGGAGGAGGGTCTGTACTGAGGGAGGGGGTCTGTACTGAGGAAGGACTATAGTTGGTGGTGGTGACACCAATTTTTTCCGCACCAGGTGACACCAACCCTTGTGACGTCACTGCATAAATACTATATATTATTACCATGTGTTTTAAAATGAATAAAACAGATTACACGCAGTCTAGCAATAAAACACACAAGAAATCGCCTTTTTTTCCAGAATACATTTACAATGAAATACATAAAATATCAATGAATATGCCCATGCCCTGCAATATTTCTAGACAGCCTTCATTGTATTAACATATGCTTTGATTTAATGTCCTTATGTGTGCAGTCTTGGATTAAATAACAGAGATGTAATTTGCTGGCAGAACTTACCACTGGTAGAGCCAACAAAGAAACACACTCCCAATAATTATTTGGCTGCTCGTGGAATACACTCATACAATTACTCACGCGCTTCAAGGCTCTATATTGTTTTATTTCTCTATTAGAAATCATCTAATTAAAAGGGTTATTTTAAGCAGCGGCTGCAGTAAATTGCTAAGATTAGGCAGTCGTAAGATGGGTTATACTTCATATTAGAAAATGTTTATTTTCTATTAGAATAAAAGGACTGGTAAAACTGTAACACATAATCTGTTCCTACAAAATAAATACTCATCTCTTTTAAGAGTAAAGGCAAAGAAAGCCAAGTGATGTGATAGAGGAGAGCACATGTGGTCAGCCGATGGTGTGAAAGCACATTATTTGCTTGGAAGTGCGCAGAAGTGGCAAGTAAGACCCATGCCAATGGCTGGATTGGGTGCAGAACTCACAGCTGGGTGGTAGGAGAGACACACAGTGCCAAGACTTTCGTCAAGTGCAAGTGAGCTATTACTAAGGGGGTCCTGGATAGAACTTGTGCAAAATCCTACGCTATACATACTTAGTCTGCAAGATTGTCGTATACACAATTATTTTAATTCCCTGATAATTGTTATCAGCTACATCCTGAACTTCGACCCCTTTCTTTTTCTGTAAAAACTGTTTACAACCCTACCAGCCATTGTCCATGTAGGTGTTTCTCATTATGATTTCTTTCTATAAACCTTGTTAACGCTTGGACCTCTTCTACAGTATACACATTTGTTCGTGCTTTGTGAGTTTTAGTAGTTAGAATTTAATCTGGCATTAACTGTAAATTTTGCACATACTCAATGACAGTTAAAGAAGAATTTTAACATAGCTACATTGTTCCAGCATGAACCAATGTATATATCATACCTGGTTGATGCCCCTGGAAACTGAAAAACGACAGAAGTAGACAATTCTACTCCAGTGATCTTCAATTGCTTCAAGTCCTGTGCTGAGAGGCTGGTCTGATGCATTGTGAATACAGAAGTTCGACCATTCGGTGCAGGCGCCATTCAGAGAACATTTTGCATTTTCTGAATTAATGCAAAGCATTCTCTGATTGGACTTTTCCAGACGCCAGGGGCATGGACCAGGTATGGTAAACACTGATCAGCCATAACTTTATGATCACTGAAAGGTAAAGTGAATAACACTGATAATAATCTCATTCAAATGGTATCTGGTATATTAGACAGCAAGTAAACATGTTGTCCATGAAGTTGATCTGTTGAAAGCAGGAAAAATGTCAAACACAGCTTGTTGTGCATGGGGCTGTGTAGCTGCAAACCTGTCAGGGTGCCCATACTGACCTATGTCCGCAGTCATGAGAACCTACAATGGGTACATGAGCATTAGAACTAGACAACAGAGCAATGGAAGAAGATGGCCTGGTCTGAAGATACAGTTTTCTTTTACATCATGTGGATGGATGGGTGCGTGTGTATTGCTTACCTGGGAAAGAGATGGCACCAAGTTGCAGTTTGGGACAAAAGGAAACCAGAGGAGGCAGTGTGAAGATTTTAGGCAAATCTACATAAACATTGTTGCTTACCAAATACACCTGTAGCGCCGGTACTCCTGATGAGTACACACTATGTCCATAAATTTAGTTTTTGCCCAAATTTTGGGGTTAATTGTTCTAAATTATGCTTTGGCATCAGTTTGGCTGGACTGTATTGAGGTTCTGCCTGTCATAGGTGGGATTTGCACCTGTGAGAGGCATTAGAACGCAGTCTTGTTGGATGCATTGGGTACCAATCTTTTTCTCGGAGCCAATCAGTGGGCACGTTTGTCTCACTGTGTATTCCGGGAGAGGGTACTTCAGGTGCCGAGGTCACATGGATCTGGGTTCCGGGCTAGAAGTTGTTGCTGACTCCTTGGTCCTGGTCCTCCTGACCAGCCCTCAGAGGCCCTCATGGCCTGGGGTGCCTGGGGTGCGGATCCATCCGTTTCCAAGCCTCGAACTGGCTAGTTCGAGGCGCAGTAACTGGAAGGAGGATTCTAAGGTGTTCCGGTGCCGTTTTGGGTTTGGAGAGGCCCAGCAACTCTACATGCAACCAGGGGAGGACTCTTCAATAAGAGGGCCACGCACTAGGCTGGCTGCTCGGTAAGAGCCTGGAAGCTGAGCTGCCATGGACATTTATTGAATCCACATTTCTTACGGTATCGCCGGACCGGCTGCAAGATTCTGGTACAGTAAGAAAAGTTCCTACCTCTATCCTTCCGGTTACAACTAAGTTTTCAACCAAGTCTGTGTGAGAGATTTTGCAAGGCTATAATTACTTGTTGGCTGCTAGATCCAAGGTCAAGGATTTATCCAACAGTTAAAGAATCCAGTTGCGAGTGGCTATTCCCTGGATTATGTACAGAGAGATACTTTTAGTCAGCAGTTCCAAGCACCTGAGCTAAACTTTATCCTTATACCCTCTATTCCCAACTTAGAGACTGAGTTTGTTCAACTGTTTTATGCAAATAAAAATCCTAACAGGGAATTCAAGTGTCGGTCTCTACAGTTACTGGGCCATCAACCCTGGGAGCCCCTAGACAAGGACAACAAGTTACGAGCTGGTGGAGGTAATCGGTAAGCCCAGAAAAATCCAGCCGCTCCTTCGTGGGTAAGTGCTACACACCCCTTCATGGAAATGGTTTTCCCGGATGGCAATGACCTCTTTCAGCAGGATAATGCATCCTGCCACACTGAAAAAATGTCTCAAGAGTGGTTTGAGGAACACAACAACACATTCAAGGTATTGACTTGGGCACCAAAATCTCCAGATCTCAATACAATCAAGCATCTGTGGGGTGGGCTGGAAAAACAACTCCTCGCAACTTAGAGGACTTATAGGATCTGCTACTGATGGCCTGGTGCTGGATACCACAGCATGACAATTGAGCAGCCATGCAACACTGTACCCATACTACATTTGTATCATTTTCTTCTCACAAATAGAGCTTTCTTTTGGTGGAATTTAATCACCTCTGTGGTTTTTAATTTTTGCGCTATAAACAAAAAAATAGCGTCAATTTTGAGAAAAAATAACTGATAGGCACTGATAGGCGGCACTGATAGGTGGCACTGATAGGCAGCACCGATGAGGAGCTAGTGAAGGCTTTACTGAGTGGCACTGATTATTTGTTTGATGTAAAGGACTAGTGTAGCTACACAAACAATGTTTTTTTGGGGGAAATCTATCACAAAAGGAGAAGGGATCACAAAGTAAATATGTAAACTTAACCATTAACACTTCAATGGTAAGTTCTCCTTTTCATGAAAAATGAAAAGGTGAACAAACTGCAAATATCCAAGCTACTTCTTTGGACCCCATTGCATAAATATCCTGTCCTAAACCATACACCACAACCCCAGAGTGAGTATCCATCATAATGCTCAGAAGGACAAACAATCATTGGTCAGCACAGCCACATTACACTGCTGACCCATGAGAAGCACATCTGAGGCATCTTCTTCTGGTAAGGTGTTCCAGAAGAAAGAAGCTCTTCTCTTTGGTCAGCATGGCCACATGGTCATGTTGACCATTGAGCTCTTGCCATTGTGATTAATTATGATAGGTAGCTAGCATATCTGGAGATACTTCACCTTCTAATACTAGAACTCTACCCATAACTATGATTGTTTTTGACAGGGAAGGGTAAGAACCTCTATAAGGTTGTGAAAGCCGTCCCTGTCCTCAATAGACAGACTTTAACAAACTTTCTATTTACAGTGGCTCCATTAAACCAGGGCAGGAAAAAAAGGGAAAGCTTCCCAAAAGGGTCAAAGACATGAAAAAACTGAGAGGTTCTAAATCTAAATCCTCTCAACTTTACCAAAACCAGAACACTGAGGATGGGTCATGGAGGGGTCTTCCAACATGACAATGACCCAAAACATGCCACCAAGGCAACAAAAAAGGAGTGGTTTAAAAAGAAGCACATTAAAGTCATGGAGTGGCCTAGCCAGTCTCCAGACCTTAACCCTATGGAAAATTTATGGAGGGAGCTGAAACTTCGACTTGCTAAGCGACAGCCAAGAAACTTTAAAGCGGAGTTCCACCCAAAAGTGAAACTTCCGCTTTAATCACTTCAGCCCTGGACCATTTGGCTGGCCAATGACCAGAGCACTTTTTGTGATTCAGCACTGCGTCGCTTTAACTGACAATTGCGACATGGCTCCCAAACAAAATTGACGTCCTTTTTTCCCCACAAATAGAGCATTCTTTTGGTGGTATTTGATCACCTCTGTGTTTTTTTATTTTTTGTGCTATAAACAAACAAATAGCGACAATTTTGAAAAAAAAGCAATATTTTTTACTATTTGCTATAATAAATATCCCCCAGAAATATATTTATAAACAAAATGTTTTCCTCAGTTTAGGCCGATACGTATTCTTCTACATATTTTTGTTAAAAAAAATCGCAATAAGAGTTTATTAATTGGTTTGCGCAAAAGTTATAGCGTCTACAAAATAGGGGATAGTTTTATGGCATTTTTATTAACAATTTTTGGCGCCGATCAGCGATTTTTACTGTGACTGCAACATTATGACGGACAAATCGGACACTTTTGGAGCTATTTTGGGCCCATTCACATTTATACAGCAATTAATGCTATAAAAATGCATTGATTACTGTGTAAATGTGACTGGCAGTGAAGGGGTTAACCAGGGTTAAGTGTGTCCTAGGGTGTGTTCTAACCGTAGGGGGATGAGCTACATGTGTCATGACACTGATCACCGGTCCCGATCACAGGGAGCTGTGATCAGTGTCCTGTCACTAGGAAGAATGGGGAAATGCTTGTTTACATCAGCATTTCCCTGTTCTTTCTCTCCGTGTACTATCGCGGGTATCCCCATGGACATTGAGTGCCCACAATGCCACGTCTTAAAGGCGACGTACAGGTACGTTAATTCTGCAATTCTGCCGAAGAATATTGGCGTGAGCCAGTCGGCAAGGGGTTAAGCACTCCTCGCCCTCTGACATGCCACATTTGGCATGTCATTTTTAAAGGAGGGGAGTGGGTACCTAGTTTAGCGTGGGTCTTCCTGTCCCACGTCCTCCTTCCTGCTCTTGGCCGCCTAGATGACTCCTCCTCTCCCCCTAGGCAGCCCCTCCCTCTCTGCAGACTTCTGGGACATGTCACAGGTCTCAGAAGATTACCTGGCCACTAGCAGAGTGCTGCACGACTTGTGCATGCCCAGTGTGTGCCCAGCCATGAAGCTGAAAGCTGTCACAGCCGTGTACCCACAGTTACTATGATGGCGCCAGCGGAGAGGAGGGGGAGAGGAGTGAGGCTCCAGACGGCCACTTCGCTGGACCATGGGACAGATGAGTGGCTGTTTATTAAAAGTCAGCAGCTACATCTTTTGTAGCTGCTGACTTTTAATAAACGAAAAAAACGCGTGGAACTCCGCTTTAAGGACTTATAGAAGATCTGTAAAGAAGAGTGGACCAAAATCCCTCCTGAGATGTGTGCAAACCTGGTAACCAACTACAAGAAACGTCTTACCTCTGTGCTTGCCAACAAGGGTTTCTCTACCAAGTCATGTTTTGCTTGGAGATTAAATACTTATCTTACTCACTGAACTGCAACTCAATTTATAACATTTGTATCGTATTTTTTCTGGCTTTTTGGTTGATTTTCTGTCTCTATCATTTAAAATATACCTATGATAAAAAATTATAAACACTTCATTTCTTTGTAAGTGGGCAAACTTACAAAACGTACAAAATCTGCAAGGGATCAAATAATTATTTTCCCCACTGTACATACATATATATATATATATATATATATATATATATATATATATATATATATATATATATATATATAATATACTAGGGATGCACAGAAATTTCGGCCGCCGAAACATATTGGCCGAAAATGGTGTTTTCGGCAAATTGCCGAAAGGAAAATCTTGCCGATAATGGGGCCGAAAATGGGGACGGGGCCTGTGCGGGGCTCCGCCCCCTGGTGCCGCCCATTGCACAGGTGTTTTCCTGGCTCGTCCCCAGTCCTCCGTCCTCCTTTCCTCCCTCCTCCTTTCCTCCCGCCCGACAGTGTGGTCATCTCCGTGTGTCACGGAGCTGTGCATTGAATTGCCTGGGCGGCTGCAGTAACAATGTCCCGCCTCCTGTGACAGACGGTACACTGATCCAATGGCGGGACATTGAATCAGCGTGACGTGATTACAGGAGGTGGGACATTGTTACTGCAGCCGCCCAGGCAATTCAATGCACAGCTCCGTGACACGCGGAGATCACCGCTCTGATCCGGGCATGGGTAAGTGGAGATGAATGTGTTACAATGGATCCTTAATACATATTTGGTGGCAGTGTGCCTTATTCATCCCTTTTTAGGACAAAGTAATAGAACTAATCAAATTGATTATAGAGACCACATTGGTACTTGATGCAACATGCTGCTTACTGCATATATCAAACTGGCCCAAAAAAAATAAAAATAAAGTACAAGTCTGAAACTATCTACCTCTGGCCACTTGTGTGAATGTAGCCATGCTATATAAACCAGGTCACATGACAAAGGCTGTACTCCCTTTATTGGCCATATAAAAAAAAAATAATAATCTTGATTTTGACCCAGCTAGGTTTTTATCGCCATGTGATAGAATGGGGAAGGGTTAAGTTATTGCTAGTAGAGGTAACGATATGAGCATTCCCAATAGAAGTCTGTTGTAACGGAACCAGGAAGCTTGCTTGGGGCCAGTTCACACCAGATGCAGTTCCGTGTGCTTTTTTTTGCACAAAATGCATGCACAGTGTTTTCCATGTATTCCAATGGCTCTAGTTCACACCATGCAGTCAGTTTCCGCACCGGAAACTGACTGCATGGTGTGAACTAAAGCCATTGGAATACATGGAAAACACTGTGCATGTATTTTTATCAGGCAGGCTGCATCTGAGGGGAACTGGTGAGGCTGCTTTGATCTCCTGTACCATGCCTGCAGTCTCTGACCATCTCCTGTACCATGCCTGCAGTCTCTGACCATCTCCTGTACCATGCCTGCAGTCTCTGACCATCTCCTGTACCATGCCTGCAGTCTCTGACCATCTCCTGTACCATGCCTGCAGTCTCTGACCACCTCCTGTACCATGCCTGCAGTCTCTGACCATCTCCTGTACCATGCCTGCAGTCTCTGACCATCTCCTGTACCATGTCTGCAGTCTCTGACCATCTCCTGTACCATGTCTGCAGTCTCTGACCATCTCCTGTACCATGCCTGCAGTCTCTGACCATCTCCTGTACCATGCCCGCAGTCTCTGACCATCTCCTGTACCACGCCCGCAGTCTCTGACCATCTCCTGTACCATGCCCGCAGTCTCTGACCATCTCCTGTAATATGTCCCCAGTCTCTGACCATCTGCTGTATGAAAATCTTTTTTTTAAAACAGTCATTTTTGGTATCGGTGCTGTTTCGGTATCGGTTTTCGGCCTAGTGTATTTTTCATTTTCGGTATCGGTTTCGGCACCAAAAAACTCATTCGGTGCACCCCTAATATATACACACAGTATATACACATATGTACACTCTATATTTATGTATTAATTATTACTGTCCCAGTTGGAAAGATTCTGATCACTTGTTGTTCTGGTGACCACATATAAAGTTAGAGAAAATGAGGACCCAACTGGGACACAGCAGGGAGAAAAACTCATAAACTAAAGAAAAAAGTTTTGGGTAGAGTTACACTATAACTGCTTCTATTAAACTTGTCCTTTAGTAGTTCCTGAAAACGAAGCAATATTTTGAATTCTGAATTCTGTCGGGCAATGGAAATGTATTAAACTTATGCAAATGATCTAAAGAAGACATCTTCAGCTATTGCCTTGGCTGATTTCCTCAGGGTATCACAAAACATTATGTTTGCATAGATCAAGAGAGGCAATTGTATTTATAGGTTTCTGTGAATTAGGAGACAAAAGTCAGCACTGTATGAGGAAACGGCTGCCGTGATGCTGTAAAATTACTATCATTTTAATTTGCACTGAGATTTTTTTCGGCTTACCGTCAGGGGATGTTTTTGGAATGAGCCTATGACTAATTCATGTATAAACAGCTTCCTGAAACAGTTCCCATATGTTTTTTGTGAATGAGGCTGTCTCTTCATTTCCCTGAATGCAGACTGTTTTACAGTATGGATCAACTCTTTCTAGAGAAAGTGCATCAGGGTACAAACTCTTCCATCTAATGCAGTCTGCAGGCTCTGAATTAAAAGGCTTTTTTCTAGCTGGTTTCATCTAAAAGCGTTACATTACACTGCAATGGAACACACACACACCCATAAACACCCGGAGAGGACTTTTCACATGCAAAGCAATACAGCTGTGACAAGTCGAATTGACGGGTAGCACCGCTTGTCAAGCTTGGCCATTAAAGTCACTGGGGCTGTGCCGTAACTGAGAGTCAAACACTTGGCTTGTGGTTGTGGCGCATTAGTGCCATTGTAAATTGCTATTCAGCACGCCTCCTGAACAGCTGATACCACCACTGCAGACCACTTTTTAGAACTCAGGCTATTGTTAACTTAGCCTAAGGGGCAATAGGGCAATATAGGGCACCAGTAACTCTCCTGGTCCAGCAATTAGTTTCACTGCTCATATTCACAGGCTCTATTTTGAGTTCATTCATTCAGTGGCAGCCACTCCATTAGGGATGCAGGGGCGCCACCCCCCTAATCCATGCGCCCTGCCCCTAATCTAAATATAGGGTGCTGGATGCTTGGATTTCAAAAAAGAGTGGGCTTGGTGCACAGAACATTGTGCCCTGAGCCCACCCAGTTGTGTGGCATTAGAAAATTAATATTCGCTATGTCTTCCTGCTTCTGATAGAAAAGTTTTAAATGTTTATTGTGTGACCATTAGAAAAATTATTAGAAAAACAATAACCTTGAGACTGATTTTTAAAATGATTTCTGAGCACGTTGTTGTATTAACTTGCTATATAGTTTGCTTTAACTCCACAGAAAGTTGTAGAATAATTAGGCTTAGCCATATATGGTAGAGCGAGACTGTACAGGAAACACTAATTAGCCAAATAAAGTACCATTTTGTACCAGGCACGCTATCTGTGTTTCCTCAGCCAATAGAAGCATTGAGGCTATATTATTGTAGGTATTAGGAGGGGGGATGTACATCTCTTTGTGTGATTCTTACTGCATCTTTTGGCTTGTAAGCATCAACCCATTTGTGTGACACATCTGGAATAAATTGTCTGCATCTCAATACACCTGGAGTTTGACTGATCACAAGAGAAGAGTAATTCTAACATTTTCTCCTCCCGGGCCAATCAAGAAGTGGATCCTGAGGCCGGATTGGCCAGGGAGTGTGTTGAGGAGAATCAACAGCCCCTCAGCACTGAGCGCCACCTTCCCGGCTCCATAGAGCCTTTCCTCCTATCAGAGCCCATAGAAGAAGCCCGGGCCAGGAGCGTGTACTGGCTGCAGCTCTCTGTCAGGGGCAAGCCGCTCTCCCATCGCCGAGGAAGAGATTGCAGTAGCAGATGGGAGAATAAGCAGGAGCCGGTGTGGGGATGAGTGTGAGTACCGAGGCTGGCCTGTGCGGAGGGTTGCTGGTGGCGTTATGTGCGTGTGATGGGAGCAGGTTTGTTTGGCATGCGCCCCCAAAATATTGAGCACCAGCCGCCACTGCATTCAATGTTCTTATTTTACATATTGGCTGTTTTTAGTAGAAAATTAATAATAAATTTAGACTCTTATCCTTTGGTATAGTGCTCCTTCCGTTTGTGCATGTTTTTTGTTTTTTTTTAATAGCAGATCTGTCGTTAAATTGGATCATGCTTTGCTGGGGTTTTTCACCTTCCTCTGGATCAACTGTGGATATAGGATTGTGTATATGGGATTGTAGGATATTATTATTATTATTTTTTATATGGTTGGTCTGGATGGACTTGTGTCTTTCTTCAACCTGGCTAACTATGTAACTATGTAAAAGAAAGATTGGTGAAAACTAGGACTGAATTTTTGGAGGCTGACAAGCGGGAGGCTCGGAGAGCTTGATAGGATAGTTAGAATTGCCCTTGGTGTAGTAAGAACTGAGATACAGCTAGGATTTTGTTTTATCTCTTGTCATTTTTTTTTGAACACTGCACCTGTAAATACCCTGTGTATGGCACAAAACAAACTCACCAATGTTTGGCAACCATCACATCACTAAACTGGTATTTTGGCTAAAACGCTACTTGTCTCCAGCTTACAATATATATATATATGTAGCGCAGGCTCCTGACGAGCATGCGCTATATGTTTTTGTAAGTTAATATTCCTGAAACCACAGTTGGGTTTTAGGGCTAATTTTACTAAATTATGATTTCTGTGCCAGTCCAGCTGGGTTGCACTGGGTTCTCCTTGGCCGCAGGTGTCGCTGTCACTGCCGGCAAGTGGTAGAATGCAGTTTAGCTGGGTGTATTGAGTGCCACGTTTTTCTCTGAACCAGCCCAGTGGGAGTGTTCTCCTGCTGTGCATTCTGGGAGGTGGTATTTAAGGTACTGACTTCATGTGCTGCGGGGTTCCATGCCAGAGGATTTTTCTGTCTGTTTGGTTCTGGTCCTCCTGACCAGCCCCCATGGCCCTCCTGGCCTGGGGTGTGGTTCCATGCATTTCCAAGTCTCGGGGCTGGATAGTCCAAGGCAAAGCATCTGCAGGGACAGGCCTGAATGGATATCAAGGCCTGCTGATTCAAGGGTGGTTCGGTGCTGTCTCATCTAAGGAGAGGACCAGCAACTGGAGAAGCACCCAGGCGAGGACTCTTCAGGAGAAGGCTATGCACAAGGCTGGCTTCTCTGAAGGAGCCTGGAGGCTCAGTTGAAGGACACTTCATGGATCTACACTCAAACGGTATTGCCAGACCGGCTGATAGATACTGGTACCGTATGATAGCTCTATAAATTTGTCTATGTCCCTCAGTTACAATCAAGTCTGTGGCAGAGACTTTTTCTCAAGTATTCTACATTCAAGTCTGTGGCAGAGACTTTACTTTGCTTGACTGTAGGCAAGACACACTTGTCTTTGTACTCCTCACCTGGTTGCAGCTACACACGCTTGAAACCATATGAACCAAATACGTTTACCTTGGTCTCATCAGACCACAGGACATTGTTCCAGTAATCCATGTCCTTAGCCTGCCTGTCTTCAGCAAATTGTTTGCGGGCTTTCTTGTGCATCATCTTTAGAAGAGGCTTCCTTCTGGGACAACAGTTATGCAGACCAATTTGATGCAGTGTGCAGTGTATGGTCTGAGCACAGACAGGCTGACCCCCCACCCCTTCAACCTCTGCAGCAATGCTGGCAGCACTCATATGTTTATTTCCCAAAAACAACCTCTGGATATGAAGCTGAGCACGTGCACTCAACTTCTTTAGTCGACCATGGTGAGGTCTGTTCTGAGTGGAAACTGTCCTATTAAATCGCTGTATGGTCTTGGCCACCGTGCTGCAGCTCATTTTCAGGGTCTTGGCAATCTTCTTGTAGCCTAAGCTATCTTCATGTAGAGAAACAATTATTTTTTTCAGATCCTCAGAGAGTTCTTTGCCATGAGGTGCCATGTTGAACTTCCAGTGACTAGTATGAGAGAGTGAGAGCGATAACACCAAATTTAACACACCTGATACTCATTCACACCTGAGACCTTGTAACACTAACAAGTCACATGACACCAGGGAGGGAAAATGGCTAATTGGGCCCAATCTGGACATTTTCACTTAGAGGTGTACTCACTTTTGTTGCCAGCGGTTTAGACATTAATGGCTGTGTGTTGAGTTATTTTGAGGGGACAGCAAATTTACAAGCTGTACACTCACTACTTTACATCGTAGCAAAGTGTCATTTCTTCAGTGTTGTCACATAAAAAGATATAATAAAATATTTTAAAAAATGTGAGGGGTGTACTGAGTTTTGTGAGTTACTGTATATATAGTATATAATAATTCTAATGAAAACGTGGACAGTGGGATACTTCTCTAATATGCCATTTTTTTTCTAAATTGCTGACTCTTGTTTCGAGTCTTTCGAGTAGTACAATTATAATATTCGAAGGTTAAATATATTATCCCAATGTTTAATTTTAACTCTGCAGAAATGCTTGGAAGCTAATTGGTTTCTACAGGCAACCAGAATTTTCCTTTTTAGACCACTTTTCGTAAGCGCCTTAATAATTGACTTTGTGCAGCCTTCCCATTTTTTAGCTTTGAAAGCAAAATTATTAATAGACATAACTCACAAATTGACCTCAATAAATGGTCAAAAAGGAAGTGTAAAGTAATACCTGCTGATCTTGCCAGATCCTGTGCTCTCTGCCTGTGCTGTCTGTTGTCAGTTACACTGTTCTCAGTTATTTCTTCAGCTAACTACAGCTCTCTGCCCCTTTTTTCTGCCAGCTCAGACAAGCTTTATAAATTCTGGACTTGGAATGGATGTAGAGAAGAAAATACTGTAGATTAACAGGCACAACTTATGTAGAAGGATTTGTTTCATCTATACGTATCACGCGAGGCCAGTCACTTCACTGGATGCAGGCAGGCCCACGGGTTACGAGCATGATAGGTATGTAGGTCTGGCCGTTTTTTTTTTAAGTCAGCAACTACAAACACTGCAGCTGCTGAATTTTAATAAGGGCACTTACCTGTCCAGGGTGCCCACGATGTCGGCCGCCCGAGTCTGATCTGTCCATTGGATCGGGTCCCAGCGCCTTGCGGCTTCACTGCCCATTTTTCCTACTGCTCATGCGCGAGTCGCGCATCGCTTTGTGAATGGCTATGTGGTTTTCTGGGACACACACATGTCCCAGAAGACAACGGGGCCGCTCGCCGAAGAGGAGGAAGTGAAGGAACAGCGCCGCAGAATAGGAAGAGGCAGATTTGGAAGACTGCCTAGCAACAGACATTTCTGGTAATAAAAAACTTTTTTTTTATATATATATATATTTTTGGAGAATGTTAATGTAATTTTTTATTTTAGGGTGGACCTCAACTTTAAATTGAATTTGTTTGTAAGTTGGAATAGATACATTTTGTTTAGGTGTAGCTCCAGCCCAAAAAATGATTGCTATGTTTTGGATAGCATAGGGAAGGGTTAGCTGGCCATGCAATGATGTGGGATTGCTGACAGGTCAGCCAGACAGTAGGTGGCAGCATGCAGTGAGCAGCAAGATGGCCGCCCGGCGGTTTCTGGGCCCAGACTTCATTCATGTAAGTTAGATGTTTGTAATACGGGGACTGCCTGTATATGTTAGGGTTTACAACCACTTTAATGGTGGTAATTGCAGCAAAAATTTGTTTTGTTATTACATCTTTTAGTAAACTATTCATATTATGTTTTTTTTTGTCTGGAGTTCAGCTATAAACAAAGATTTATTGGTTGCTGAACAATATGTTTTCATCACAACAATTTTAAATGATATCCCCAAAGGGTACTCATATATGTTATAAATTTTACTTACAGATGACCTGGACATAGATCACAGCTTCATCATGGCCCGCCACATTCTCCGCTTTCACCGACACTCTGTATATTCCAGGGCTCTCATACCGGTGTCGAATGGGCTCACCAGTCAAAGTGAGATTCACGTAAATTGCTTTGAATCCATCCCCCAAGTTCACCTGGTACTTGGTGTTCAGAATATCCCCCTGTAGGAAACAATGGAAGATCCACACTTCAATGCTAGAGATAAATCAAGCTATAGAAGGTCATAGAAGCAGATTTTAGAAGTCCTGTCTCACAGCCCTCCACTTAAGCCCCCGGACCATTTGGCTGGCCAAAGACCAGACCACTTTTTGCGATTCGGCACTGCGTCGCTTGGGGGGCTTTCTCAGCGTCGCTTTAACTGACAATTGCAGGTCGTGCGACGTGGCTCCCAAACAAAATTGACGTCCTTTTTTTTCCCACAAATAGAGCTTTCTTTTGGTGGTATTTGATCACCTCTGCGGTTTTTCTTTTTTGTGCTATAAACAAAAAAATTGCGACAATTTTGAAAAAAAAAAAAAACATATTATTTTTTACTTTTTGCTATAATGCATATCCCCAAAAAATATATAACATTTTTTTCCCCTCAGTTTAGGCCGATACATATTTTTGGTAAAAAAAAAATCGCAATAAGCGGTTATTGATTGGCTTGCACAAAAGTTATAGCGTCTACACAATAGGGCATAGTTTTATGGCATTTTTATTAATATATATTTTTTTTTTTACTAGTAATGACGGTGATCAACGGTTTTTATCATGACTACGACATTATGGCAGACACATTGGACACTTTTGGCACGATTGTGCAATTAAAAATGCACTGATTACTGTGTAAATGTGACTGGCAGTGAAGAGGTTAACCACTAGGTGGCGCTGTAGGGGTTAACTGTGTCCTAGAGAGTGATTCTAAGTGTGAGGGGGGGGGGGGCTGTGTGTGACACATCACTGATCTCTGCTCCCAATTACAGGGAGCGCAGATCAGTGTCCTGTCACTAGGCAGAATGGGAAGATGCTTGTTTACATTACACCCGTTCTTCTTCTTCGTGAGACAATCATGGGTATCCCTGTGGACATTGAGTCCGCGGGACTCGCGATCAGACTCACGGAGCCCTCAGCGGGCGTGCCCGCAAGCCGATTCTTAAAAGGCAACGTACAGGTAAGTGATTCTGCCTGTACGTGCCCTTCTGCCGCCGTATATGTGCGTGAAGTGGTCGGCAAACGGTTAAAGTGTTACTGCATCTTTGTTGTGGTTAAAAATATCATAGCCACCCCCACCCATCATCAGCACCACCTCTTAGTCTTAAAGCGGAACTAAATTTTCTCAATCAACAGTGGCTATTTTTAATTCTTATGCTGCTAGAATTAGTAAATACACAGGAAGGTATATTATATTTAGTTGTTTTAGACTTGTGTTTTTTATTTTATTTCTTCTGGCACTTCTTGTTTTCTGGCCTAGGCCATAATGATGTCATACATCCCAGGAATCTTCATGGGCATTTATTTTCTTTCATCTGGAGGATTTCTTGGGGGGCTTTCTCAGCTAAGTATGTCCTCCTCCCTGCATGCCTAAGCTAAGGGCAAATGGATTCCAGTAAGTAAATGCTTACATGAATCCTCTGCCCATATTTAAGATGGCCATGGCTAGAAATGCTGGAGGGGGGGGGGGGCAGGGGTGGGGTCCTGAGCAAAATAAAGTATGGAGACATGGATAGATGGGTGAATTTGCTTTGAATATTAAAAATGAATGAAATCGTGTTTTCAGTTTGTACTGCTCATATATAGTTTAGTTCTGCTTTAGGATCCATGCACACTGGCTTGACCACTTTACAGCCACCCTATTGTAGCTTTACTACTACAGGGTGGCCGTTGTGCACAGGATCATGTATATACATTACATGTGATCCCGCACTTCCACTGGCGGCATGCTTCCAATGTGATTGTGCACAGCAGGAGCTGATCAGTGGGTACCACGGACCCGATCGTTCTGTACACATGGAAGAATGGCAATCTGCCTATGTAAACAAGGCAGATTACTGTTCTGTAAATAGTGAAGGCATAAATCCTGTGTTCCTGCAAAGCAGGACCATGGATCTATGCCTTACCCTAGTAAGAGCACCTCCCATACAGTGCACAAACACTGGTTAGGCACACAGTTAACCCTTTGATCATCCCAGCCAGTGTGAATAGTACAGTGACAGTGCATATTTTTAGCACTAATCACTGTATTAGTGTCACTGGTTCCCAAAAACGTGGCAAAAGTGTCAGTTAGTGTCCGATTTGTTCACCGCAATAACTCATTCTTGCTATAAATCGCTAATCGCCGCAATTACTAGTAATAAAAATAAATACGAATTCCGTAAATATATCCCATATCTTGTAACCAAACCAATCAATATAAGCTTATTCGGATTTTTTTTTACCAAAAACATGTAGCAGAATACATATTGCCCTAAATTTATGAAGAAATTCGATTTTTACTGGATATGTTTTATAGCAGAAAGTAAAAAATATAGTTTTTTTTTTTTTTAATTGTCGGTCTTTATTTGTTTATAGCGCATAAAATAAAAAGCACAGAGGAGATCATATACCACCAAAAGAAAGCTCTGTTTGTGGTAAAAAAGAACATACATTTTATTTGGGTACAGTGTCGCACGACCACGCAATTGTCAGTTAAAATAACGCAGTGCCGTGTCGCAAAAAATGGCCTGGTCATGAAGCGGGGTAAATCTTCTGGAACTGAAGTAGTTAAAAACACTGCTTATAGAGAGGAGTTTAGCATTTGACATGTAGAAGTAGCTCAATGTTATCCTATGTGTCCATGCACATTAGCACGTTTAGAGGCAGAAAAACAAATCCTTGGGTTTTTTGCGTTTTTGAGAGGAGTTTCTGCCAGTAAAAACGGCTAAACATTTCTAAACACCTGAACAAAAAACACTCTATATAAGCATTTTCCTTTTCTGCCAAGAGAACTGGCGTTTTGTTCATGGACCCTAAAGCTGGCAATAGAGATTTTCATTAAAATGTTCTTCAGGATTTCTGCTAAATAATTTGTTAGAAAATTCTTTCTTGCCATCATTGAGTCAATTCATTTTGTTCAAAAGCCCAAAAAATTTTACAAAGACACTTGCCACTTGAATGAAATCCCAGATATAATAAACAAGATTCATTACAATATGTACATTTTTTTCCTCCTGAATAAACACCATATTCACAGTTAGAATTTCATTGAATCAAGAATATTTTTCGATCATTCTCCTTTGAATTTTCTCCTCACTATGGTTGACAGTGACTGTTGATTTAACTCTAGTACGTAATTGAAAATTAAATGTAAGTTCCAAAAATGAAAATTTTGGAACAAGATTGTACTGGTTTATGGCCAGCTTTATTCCCCCCCTGTTCCTGATCTAGAAAAATAGCTTTCTGGGCCTGTGCACACACTATGCACTCATTCATTCCTACTCTTTGGAGTAAGGGCTCTCCATAGGATAATGAGAGTGCAGTGCGCATGGACAGGCCAAATATGAAAAATTGGGACAAACAGCTATGCCAACTGGTCAGCAATATCAGGTCAGCTGATTTAGGGACAGATGAGTATGAAATTGAAAGGAGGGCTGAGGGTTGGCGGGACTACATTATAAATTTGTAGTCCTCCCTCAAATACAGGGTGGCCCACGGCCAGCCTTCTAACTTGTAGTCGGAGTCTTCGCTGGAAATGTGATCCCCTAACTTCCAAGGCCTAAGGTGTGCCTTGGCCTAGCTGGTCAGTAAGCCTGAAAGAGAGCATACCCTGAATGCATGAATATGAAAAGGTACTGTGTATAAATGGGGCACATGAAGATTGGGGGAACCGGGTGGGTGGGAAACCCTGAAAAATAACAGACGCAGGCTCAGATAGAGGAGGAGGGACTCCTCCTCAGACTCCTCCCACAAATACAGGGTGGCCCACGGCCAGCCTTCTTACTTGTAGTCAGAGTCTTTGCTGAAAATGCAATGCCCTAACTACAACGGCCTGATGTGTGTCTTGGCGTAGCTGGTCAGTAAGCCTGAAAGAAGGCAAAAAGACATGAAGTAGGTGTGATAAGAAAGCTTGATGAAGGGTCGGTAACAATCTGTCTAGTGGAGTAGCGCATGCCCGGATGTCTTCTGTATATAGTTCCGGTATGTATCAGCTATAAAAGGAGGAAACTAGCGTCCCCTGAATTGATGATAAGAATGCACCACCTGTTTGGAACCTGCGCAACTGCCCAGAACCCAAATCAATATTCCGTACATGGTTTGGATTGAGCCTAATTCCTGGGAAATGCAGCCATGAGAACGAACTGTTGGAGTGAGAGGATACGCCTGGGGAAAGGGGAGCGAGGGCTGCCCCTGCGAAATAGCAGAGAAGATCAAACACATCAAAACAGACATCATTGGAGAAGCCCTATGAAATTCCCTCGAACCCCAGGCCAGTCTGTCTGTTCTAGGAATAGGGCAGTTTGAGAGGGTAAGCGGCACAAATGGACGAACTGCCAGGATTTTTCAGGGGTCTGAAGTGCTGGATACCTGATAAATATGCTGGCAGATAAGGTGGATAAGGTCCAAAAAAAATGTTGGCGGATAAGGCCCAAAACGTGTGGCAATATGCATCCATAACATAGGGAAACCATACCAGACACACAGCAACTGGTCCCACGACCATTAACCTATGAGTATCTTTTTCTTTTTAGGAAGGACATTGAGGTGCCCAAAGAAACCAAGAAAAAAGGGGGGTGACATATGCATTTGTGTCCAAGGGTTTGATATGGAACCAAAACCTACATACTGTAAGCCAGCAATGCATTTTCATCCCCATGCCTATGTGATTTACCTGGTCCTGCTGTAATATGAATGTTATATCTTCTCCTGGCTTCATAGCATAGGAGTCTCCTTTTACAGAGATGCGCAGACCTTTGGGTGCTAGTAGGGGGCACTGAAAGCGAACAAGATTTTCCTGAAGGTCAATACCCCCTTCACAGACATTGGATACCACTTTCCGATACCTGCAATTAAAAAGTAAAAGGAACATAGAACATGCGTCAGTATATACAATAAATAATCACAATAACAGCCAGCTGATCTTTTGGCTTCAGTGCTCTTTGAATCTCTCAATTGGAACAAGTATGCATCGGGAGTTTTTACCTCCCTTACCACAAGCTTATTCCAGGTCTGTGGTTCAAAGTATTGAAGCCAGAGATATCCAGATAAGTAGCAATTTCAGAGTTAGGTCAAGCACCATATTTTGCTCATGACAAATTTTCTTTAGGGGAAGTAAACACAATACACAATGGGGGAGATTTACTAAAACTCGAACATGCAAAATATTGGGGTTGATTTACTAAAGGAAAATAGACTGTGCATTTTGCAAAGTGCAGTTGCCTTCTGCAAGTGCAGTTGCTCCAGAGCTTAGTAAATGAGTTAAGCCTTCACTTTGGAAAGAACACCCAATCACGTTCAAGGAAAAAAAAAAACGGAATTTTTGCTTGCACATGATTGGATGATGGAAATCAGCTGGGCTTAGTAAATGAGGTAAGGTTACACTTTGCAAAGAACACCCAATCACGTATAAGGAAAAAAAAAAAAAGAATTTTTGCTTGCACATGATTGGATGATGGAAATCAGCAGAGCTTCTGCTCATTTAACAAGCTCTGGAGCAACTGCATTTGGAAAGTGCATAGTCCTTTTGCCTTTAGTAAATCAACCCCACGGTGTAGTTCTGCATAGTAACCAAATAGCTTCCAGGTTTTATTGTCAAAGCTTAAAGTGGAGTTCCAGCCCCTAAAAAAAATTTAAAAGTCAGCAGCTACAAATAATGTAGCTGCTGACTTTTAATATAAGAACCCTTACCTGTCCAGGGATCCTGCGATGTCAGCCCCCCGAAGCTGATTCGTCCAGCGGCTCGGGTGCAGGCGCCAGCAATGCAACTAATGCCGCGTACACACGAGCGGACTGTATGGCGTACTTAGTCCGTCGAAACACATTTCAGCGGACAATCCGCTCGTGTGTGGGCTTCAGCTGACTTTTTCAGCGTGCAGTCCGGCGTACTAAGAATTTCGGATTTTTCGAAATTCTGTCCGTCGTACTTTGGTTTCAGCGGACAATCCGCTCGTCAGTATGCTAGTTCGACGGACTAAGAATGGCGCATGCCCAGAAAGGATTTACACGGCGGAAGGGTGCTTTGCTGTGTCTTGGACTTCCTATTTCTAGTCCCGTCGTACGTGCTGTACACGTCATCGCGCAAGCTTTCGACGCACTGTTTGTGCATCCGTGTGTGGTCAAGTCCGTTCAGTCGAAAGTACGACGGACTGTCCGTCGGATTGTATGATGAACTACGCCATACAGTCCGCTCGTGTGTACGCGGCATTAGGGAAACTTTACAGCGCATACGCTAGTCGTGCTGTGCTTATTGAATGGCCCGTCGTCTTCTGGAACACACACAGGTCCAAGGAGGCAGCGCAGGGGGGGGCAATGCAAATGAGATGACATACCTCGCCGAGGCAAGGTAGGAAGGAAGTCCGGCTGGAGCAGGATATCCGGGGGGGGGGGGGTTCTGTTGTCCTCGATTGGGACCTAGTTTCATTTTAGCCTTGAACTCCACTTTAATTAAACAAGCTGAAGTTACAAGCTGATTGGCTACCATGCATAGCTGCACCGGATTCTGAGTGCTCCAGTTTTATCAAATCTCCCCCAATATGTATTTGTATTTTCCTGTACTCGTGATCAATATTTCAATATTATATAGCACATTATAACAGCTGAATGTGTATATTTGAAAATTAGGAAAGTTGTTACTATTTTTGGAATAATCATTTAATGAAAGATTGTTTATCTGACAAGTTGGCTACAAGTCTGGACTTTCACTCTTTGAGCTCCCTGTGTGATAATTACTGCGATTTCATCATTTGTGGTTGTAATATGGAATAGCTAGCATTCTCATAAAACTAAGGCGCATACACTGATTACAGTTATGATTTTTTGACGTTTATCCGTCTACATTGTTCCCTGTAATTATGGTAGCTAGAATATTTTTAAAACTTTAAAATAAAAGCTTTGGCTGGACTCACACTTCAGTTTGGTGCCTACAAGACCAGCATGGTAATTCATGTAAACCAATCAGCATTTAACTGACTTGACATTTAACCAAACTTTGATTGGCTGCGTCTCCTTAGGTTACCTTATTAAACTGGTGCGCTAATGAGCAACATTACTCCCATCTAATTATTCTGACACATGTTGGGATTTTGTATGGGGCTCTGTTTTGCATGTAATTTTCTGTAAACATTGACATTGTATATTAGCCTTCCAAGTCTCTTAATCCTACATAGCAACCAGAAATGATGGGCGAGCCGCAGATTTCCTAATGGCTGACTGACAGCGCAAGCCAATTAAAAGCCATCATATCACAGAGGAAATACAGACGATCTTCCAGCACGAAGCTGACACAGTCTGAACTAACCCAAGCATGAGTTCTGCTTTCCTAAATAGCCTTGTGTTCTCTGTACACCGGAATCCTTTTCTAAATTGGATGGGCCTAAAATGTAAAGCAGGCAATTATTTTCTATAGGGCCGGCCTGCTTATTCCATTGGAAGATGTGCTTTCCCCTTCATTGGCTTGTATGGTCTAAGAGTTTCACGAACGCCCGCTTGCTTGCAGAACACTAACACTGAATTTAATTAATAGTGCAGCTGATGCGGGCTGAATGGAAATTACAAAGAACAGACTTGCAACATTTTTAAGTGCAGGACGCTCGATGTTCCACTTTGACACGTTGTACAAATCCAATTTATTTTATGGCACAGAAAAAAAGAGTAGAAACATCCAAGGCTGGTTTACTACGCAAAGATAAATAACTACCATCTCTGCAGTTGGTGTATATTAACGATTAGACTCATTAAACAAAGAATAGCTGTAAAAATAACATTGGCTTAAAGGACAACTCCAACCTTCTGACAGATTCGAATTTTCAAGGCTGAATAGCGGAAATATCTATTAATCAAATCATGTATGTGAGCCCCAACAATAAACCTCTCTCCTTTTCTCCCCTTTAGTATGTTATTGCGGCCGTAAACGATTTGAAAAATGCTCGATTTATTTTCTGGTTGATCTCTTCAAATAGGAATATTCGATCTGTAGTGGATAACCCATTAGGTCGTTATTCCACATCTGGGGAAGCCGATTTCAAATGATAGTTAAGATAAGATCATAACTTATGATTGTAAGATATCAATCACATCTCTGTTTACACCATGTAATGTTCTAATCTGATCAATATACCATCATATTCCTGGGGAATCAATTGATCATTTTTCACCCTGGCTGATTGACTCAGCTTGATCGATTCAGATCTAAATCTACCCTAAATTGACCAGAAGGTAAGTTGTGCTTATTTAATTGTTTGCACAATTGTATTATTTTGATTAAACCACACATCAATAGGATAAAAAACCAAAGGGTGTATGGTCGCCATAAGATATACCTTTGAAAGTATTTTGTTATTATATCTGTTGATAAAATACCTGCCGAATCTACCAGAAACTATGGAGCTTCTAATTTCCCATGCCCTCTGTAGTGTTTTTGCAAGAAGATTATCAGCCTTGCCTAATTCACCTCTGTGAACCACCACCAGAACATTAACTGTACTCATCTCCATAACATAGGAGAAGGGGAGTTGTAGTCCTAACACACTTCCTGCCCTAGGGTGAAAACCCACATCTTCCATAGATACAATGTGGTAAGTGAGGGTTTCCACCCTAGGACAAGAAGGGTGTTACTGGCAGGATCACCAAGTAAAAAAAAAAAAAAAAAAAAGAAAACAAATGCAGCCATCACATGTCAATTTTAATAAAAATTTAATTTTTGTTATTGGGTTTAGATATACTTTAATAGCTATTTTTGTTGCCTAGGTTGTAAAGGCTTGTACAGACTTCTTTAAATAAAGTTAATATAAGTTTTAATATATAAATAAAAATGGGAATACTGTGATATAAATGATATGATCATAAAGTTTGTTGCTTGTTAATGTTTGTTGCTTAAAAAAACTGTTTTAATAAGAACCTCTTTACAAAGGAAGACTTAGAGTGGAGCGTTAGGCCGCGTACACACGGGCGGATTGTCTGCCCAACTAAGTTCGTCAGACAATCCGACAGACAGTCCGTTCAACTTTTGAATGAACGGACTTGACCACACACGATGAACAGACAGTCCGCTGAACACTTGCGCGATGACGTGTACAGCACGTACGACGGGACTAGAAAAACGACGTCCAATACACTGCAAAGCAACCTTCGGCCGTGTAAATCCTTTCTGAGCATGCGCCATACTTAGTCCGTCCAACTTGCCTACACACGAGCGGACTGTCCGCTGAAACCAAGTTTGGACGGACAAAACCAAGTTTGGACGGACAAAATTACGGAAATTACGAAAGACTAAGTCCGTCAGACTGTCCGCTGAAAAAGTCCGCTGAAGCCCACACACGAGCGGATTGTCCGCTGAAACACGGTTCAGCGGACTAAGTTGGGCAGACAATCCGCCCGTGTGTACGCGGCCTTAGTCAGAAAATTAAGTCCTGCTAGTGCACTTCATACTGGCCACTTTTGAATGTATAGATATGTAAAACATTAATAAAAGTGGCTATACTATTTTGAATCCAGTAATACACTGTCTCACCCTGCTCTGCACATACTCAGTTGCTTTCCATTTTTAGGCAGTGCTGAGTTTGCAGAGGCTGATCTGCTGACAGCCTTAGACCCCTTTCACACTGCCGAGCCCATAGCGCAGGCGGTAAAACGCCGCTATTTTTAGCGGTGTTATACTGTCGGATTTGCAGCGCATTTCGGTAAAAGCGCCCCCCGCTAACGGCCAAGAAAGGGTTAAAACTGCCCACAATGCACCGCAATACACCGCTCCTTCACCGCTCCTTCACCACTCCAAAGAAGCTGCTGGCAAGACTTTTCCTGACGTCCTGCCAGCGCACCGCTCCGGTGTGAAAGCCCTCGGGGCTTTCACACTGGAATGAATGGTGCAGCAGTTTGAGGGCGGATTGCAGCCGCTTTTTCTAACAAAATGCTCTCAGTGTGAAAAGGCTCTAAAAGCTGAATTAAATCCTCCTATCCTATCTTACAGCCAAGGAAGCTGCTTCTGTTTGATGTGAAACTACCATGGTGCTGCACAAGTGACCAGTTATGACCAGTTATGACACCAGCCATTTGATGGCTTGGCAGTTTGGTTGATGACACAAGCAAATGGGACAGTTAGCAATCCTGGCATTCCAGGAATGTATCTGTTTTTTTAAACCGTTAAATTGATGGGGTTAGTTCTGCTTTATGATTTACTGCTGTTTAGGGGCTCTGTGCTTCAGAAAAAGGCCAGTCTCCAGCAAGAAGAAACAGGAGCAATGATGGAGGCAATTTACAGCACACACTCATTTTGGTGGCATAATTAATAATGTGAAAGATATGTTCCTTGCTGGAGAATATCATTTTTTTAATCAAATTATCATGTTAAAGTTCCACTTTAAAACCCTTCTCGGTGGTCAGCAGGTCCGAACTTTGCTGTCTTCAAATGCTTTTGGTTATGTCAGATGAATGCATCCCTTGCCATGTGCTGTGGTTCAATCCACTTACATTTATATCACTATAGGGTATAATAATACAAGAGTAACACAGAGGCAAGCAGGGAGAACCACAGCATGCAGTGGGGAGGGGAGGGGAGGAATCCAACATATTCTTGTAGACACCTACAACCCTCTTGAAATAATAACATCATGTTTTAAAAACTTTATGTGTATTTAACGTTTTTGTCTTATTTTCTTCTCTCATTAGTTGTTAAGCAGTAACCAATCTGGCCGCCTCTATAGCTGAACATACATGTAGAAACCCAACTGTTCAATCGCACTTTCAATTTGAATTTCTATCAGAAAAGATTTGAATGAATAACCCATTATCTTCTATTGACTGCTGGGAAAATGGAAGAAGCCCCGATTGACTGTGTCAGAAAATCTGATTGCTTTCCATCAGGTTTCTTCACAGGGTTCCTGTTTTTGATCACTTGTAAGTATATTTTCAATGTAGTAAATCTATTTCAATCTATAATATCAGTTGAAATTTGCTGGTCATTGTGGTCAACTAATTAATGGTTGTTCTTTCAACTAGACCTGGTTGAAGTTGCCAGAAAATTGCTTTGAGTGTGGCTAGCACAATGGCTAGTCTACACATCACTTAATTTTATAAATTTACAAAAATGTCAAAGAGCAAACAATCACTAAAAATAAAAAATCACTTTAAGGTAATAACAGCTTAAGTTATGCTCCCTTTTTTGCTGTTCCAAGCATATCATGTTATATGAGAAATTGTTGAATGAGCTGTCTATGAATGAGGAATTCATAGACAGCTGTCCATCCACTGAAAATTCAGTAAGTGTTAAAGTAATAGGATAACAAACCAAGTAAACCACAGCCAGACCAGAGGTGCTAAACAATTTAAAGGGCTGATAATTATGTGAATTTTGAACCCCTAACACCGTGCTGTTGGCAGTCCACTGGAGAATTGGAAGTAATCAAAACAAAATAAAGTCTATATGCTGGGTATTGGTAGAAGGAAGGACGTCCATGGATATAAAAGAGGTAAATGGTTGGGAGGATAAATAGCTCTTGCTTCCAAGAGAATCCATAAAATACATTTATCCTATAGCCATAAAAATAGAACACAGTCTTATGTAAAAGCAGGTCACATCCATCCTCTGTACACTCAAGGTTATTCCAGCCCTGGTGGTTGGTGGTGAATATGAAAGTCTATAAACATACAATACATGTTTTTATGGATTCTCTTGGAAGCAAGATCTATTTATCCTCCCATTCCCAACCATTTCCCTCTGTTATATCTATGGACATCGACCAATGTGCAGCACACAGACTATGTAAAGTATAGGATGCTTGCTCGCTGGCCTCAAACTTATGCACAGAGTTCTATCATCTGGGACTTTGGTTGTCCTCCACTAAGGTCTTGATGCCAGCTGTGTGAAGCAATAAAAACCCAACCCCTTCATTTGCACTTATGAATGATTGCTGCAATCTATTTATAGCCAAACTCAGTACAGGCATACCCCACTTTTAAGTACACAATGGAGTTTATTTACTAAAGCTGGAAATTGCAAAATCAAGCTCACTTCTGCATAGAAACTAATGAGCTTTTAACCCCAGATTGTTCAATTAAGCTTTTGTAATAAAACCTGGAAGCTCATTGGTTTCTATGCAGAAGTGAGCCTGATTTTGCACTTTTCAGCTTTAGTAAATAAACCCCATTGTGTACTTAAAGGTGGGGTATGCCTATAATAAAAACCCCATGGCAGATTTTATTAAATGTCCCTGTTTTGGGTAATATTATCTATTAATGCTCACCAAAACATATATGACCTACTGTTATGTTGTCAAGGTTGAAAGAACAAAAAGTTGTTTTAGCCTATATAAAGTTATCTGCTTACTCATGTCATTTTCTTACCTATATTATGTGAGCCAATCAGCTTTTCAATGCAAGTCTGAAAATTGACCAAAGGTTTCTTTGATAATTAAAAGTGTTAATGAGGGAAACTCATGTGGGCAGCACAGTGGCTTAGTAGTGTCTTTGGTTGGATTTTTGGCCAGAACACTATCTGCACAGAATTTGAATGTTCTCCCTTTGCTTGTGTGGGTTTCCTTTGGGTACTCTGGTTTCCTCCGACACTCCATAGGTATGGTAGGTCTAAACTGGCCCTGGTATGTGTGTGTGGGTCAAAAAGTTAACTGCAGCCTCCTAGGCAGACCCTGGTAATACTTTGTTGAGTGGCTAACTCAGCTCTGGTACTCATTTCAAGCATGGAGACCCTTTCTTAGGTTTAAAGCATGGAGCCAGGTTGTTAGGTTTGAGGATCACAACATGGTTATGGCAATGGATGAATGGAAGCTCTTGACGCTGATAGCAAGCAATAAGATCCACTTATTTTCTGAATAAAATTTGAAAGGGAACATTGGTTTGCTCTAAGCTACAACCGCTCTTCCTTCCTACACAAACTTTCCAACCATGAAGTTCTGGCTGCTAAGGGGAAAAAGACACCATTGACAAAAAAGGGCTGGTGTGGCTGTGTAGACTCTGCATGTACTGTATGTATAGTACATATCTGAAGTTTGAGCTAAAATAAAAGAGTATATTTTAAAACAGATTTATTGTGAACGTTAAAAATCTTGACAGATATAGGGTATTAGTTCTCTTACATGAGCTGCATGCAGTGTATAATTGATCATTCCTGGCACAATGGACATTTAGTACCCGCGGTGTACCTGTCAGAGAGTATGCCCACAGGAGCTCAATAGGCTTAGGCAGGCCATCATTCTTCAGCAGTAAATGTATGATCCATCAGACATCAAAGTGCATGCGAGAAGCAGGACACACTGACAATTTATCAACGTGCCCTTGTGGAACAAGCACAGTACAAAGTCCATTCCGGCTTACAGGTCCTTTATTTTATTTCAGCCGGGGATATTTCTCACATCATCAGTGTGTATGATAGAGGTGCATTCTGTGCCTCTAAATTTCACGCTTCAAGACTCCCATTCATAGCAAATGATGCTGCCATCCATCCAGCTTCAGCGGGGAAGTGCTGGACTTAATAAATAAAGCCCAGTATGATAATGCATTGTCTACTCTCATCACTGGCTTATAAATAACTAAACGTGTTGGTAAATCACCATTCCATGAACAGCCTGCA
This sequence comes from Lithobates pipiens, assembly GCF_037356315.1. NCBI lineage: Eukaryota > Metazoa > Chordata > Amphibia > Anura > Ranidae > Lithobates > Lithobates pipiens. Next base: position 463,341,935 of record NW_027507718.1, on the reverse strand, counting down.
TGAACAGAAGATGCTAATCACAACCAGCAAACATTCTTGGGACAAACATTGAGCTATACACAAAAAATTTTAAAAATCAAAAAAGGAGAAAACTCAATGGACCAATTGATCTATTCTGCTATCATTCTTCTATGTTTCTACTGATAAAAGTTGTGAATTAAATGGGTTCATTTGACATGACTTGAGCTATGACATGTAATTATCCATAGCAATCTGATATCACCTTTCATCAGTTTGTAGTAGCAAGAAGCAAGGATGCCAGGAGTTACTAAACTGCACATTGCTCCTTACCTTACTAGAAAAAAAAGAACACTTTACTGCCCTTCAAACTTTAGGGAGGCCAGACTGTAGCCGGTGGGAGTAGAAGATGTCCTGGCATCGCTGAGATTAAACAATGCCATAGACTTGATGGTCATTGTCAAAAATAGTGCCCCATCATTGGTGTCAGTGGGAGGAATAGTGCGCCTAACTGGTGTCAGGAGAATTAGTTCCCCATCTTTGGTGTCAGTGGGAGGAATAGTGCCCTGTCATTGCTGTCAGTGGAAGAATTAGTTCCCCATCATTGGTGCCAGTGGGAGGAATAGTGCCCCATATTTGGCGTCAGTGGAAGAATTAGTTCCCCATCATTGGTGTCAGTGGGAGGAATAGTGCCCCATATTTGGTGTGAGTGGAAGAATTAGTTCCCCCATCATTGGTGTCAGTGGGAGGAAGAGTGCCCCATCACTGGTTTCAGTGGGAGAATTAGTTCCCCATCTCTAGTGTCAATGGAAGGAACAGTACCCCATCGTTGGTGTCAGTGGGAGGAATAGTGGCCCATATTTGGCGTCAGTGGAAGAATTAGTTCCCCATCATTGGTGTCAGTGGGAGGAATAGTGCCCCATATTTGGTGTGAGTGGAAGAATTAGTTCCCCCATCATTGGTGTCAGTGGGAGGAAGAGTGCCCCATCACTGGTTTCAGTGGGAGAATTAGTTCCCCATCTCTAGTGTCAATGGAAGGAACAGTACCCCATCGTTGGTGTCAGTGGGAGGAATAGTGGCTCAAATGAATTGAAACAATAGTGCTCCAAGGGCCAGATAAAGAAAAGCAAAGAGCCACATCTGGCCCGTGAGCTGCAATGTGGAGACCCCTGCTATAAACAAACATACCCTCTCCCTCCCCAAATAAAGAGTGACCTCTCTAAAGACTGCACACTATTATGCATGGCGTAGGAAATGCTTAGTGTTTGGGGAGTACTTAGTGATTTGCAAATGCCAATTTTTAGAAAAGTCATTACTTGCTTAAGACTCACAGGAGGCCAGGCAGGGGGAGGTAAAAACAAGCAGATGATTTGTGCTTTTATTGCCCCCCTACAAGCAGACATTGTGCTGCTCAGGCTCTGGCTATGCATTGTTGCTTGGCAATTTTAATGCTACATGCAACCATTCAAATTCCCCGTGTAAGTTATTGGTGCTGTGCAGCAACTACAACCCAAACATTTTGGTTAGCAGTTGTGGCTCCTTCCCACTATGCAAATTTAATGGCTTACAATAAAAAAACTAAAAAAAAATCAGGCATCAGGAGGCAGCCGTATCACATCCTGAATGTTTGCAAACCTCCTTTTACCACCCTTTGAAAACTTAATTCAGTACAAATGACTTCTTTGGCCCTATGAGGTCTACCACCACACATAGGAAAGACGGTATAAACTATGAATGTAAGATGGCCCTGGGAGGTTATTTTGCGTGTTTTAACAATATGACCGCTTTAGTTGTAAAAAAAGGTTTGCTTCAGTTTTCCATTTAGAACTCCTTATTCAAATGTATCACAGAGTCATGAAGAGGATGATGTATTTACTTTCCATTTGTATACTCCTATTTTTTCCACCATAGAAATTCCTTTTTTCTTTTTTCTTCTTTTTTTTGTACTCTATGTTTCTTCTTATGTACCAAAAACTTTAATAAACAGAGATTATACACAAAAGTATCACAGAGGCGTCCCCTACTCCTCCCTCTGCTTAAAATACACATCTCTCTAGATGTGTTGCCTGCTGGCGAGACCTGGTATTGCAGAGTGACCTTAAAATGCCATGATTAAAGTGACTTTGTTGCAAGGAAATTATGACTACCTTTGCTTAGCCTCTTTTGAAAATGCTGGTTTTCCAGGCTGTGTCTTGTCTTAAACTGACACTAAAAGTACATAGTACATAAAAAAACAAAAAAAAAACAACAAGCATGTCATACTTACCTGCTGTGCAGCTAATTCTGTGCAGCTAATTTTGCACAGAGTGGCCCAAACCTCATCTTCTGGGGTCCCTCGGTGGCTCTATTGGCTCCTCCCCGCATCAGATAACCCCCTAGGAGAAGTGCTCTCCCGGGGAGGTTAACTTGCGGGCACGCTCCTGAGTTCAGCATTTGGCGGCCATAGATGCCGAATGTAGGACTCGGCCCCACACGGCGGCCGCATCATTGGATTTGATTGACAACAGCGGGAGCTAATAGCTGCGCTGCTATCAATCTATTCAATAAACAGCCAAGAACTCCAGGCAGAGAGACGGCACGTCCCCGTGGGACACGTTTGAGGGTTCAGGTAAGTAAAACAGGGGGGGCTGGTCACTGACAGGTGTTTTTTCACCTTAATGTATAGAATGCATTAAGGTGAAGAAACATGGACTTTTACAACCCCTTTACAGGGTTTGATTTACTAAAGGCAAACAGGCTGTTCACGTTGCAAGGATAATTACCCCTGTGAATTAGATAAAGCTCTGCTAACTTCATGGATGGGTATCAGTTTGGGGGAGTGTGCCTTCCTATGCAGGCTGTATTAAATGTAGACCACCCTAGTTAACACCTACATTTGATGCCAAGCCTCCCTGATTCAAAGAAATGAAGTCCAATGAATAAAAGGGGCAGACCAGGGACAGTCCAGCTTGGAAGGAAATGGCTAGATGACAACGGATGGCTTCCAGCCAGGAAATGAGACAGGATCTAATTTGCTACAGCTTCAAATACACAGTATTGTAGTGAAATCAGAGAAATCAGAGGAAGCAATTTTAGTACAGTAGAGGAACCTGTACAACTGTGCCAGACTGAAGGCAATGCTGGAGTTCAGTTTTCCGCACAATGTCGCACAGTGACCCGTGGTAAAAAGCACCTTTTACTGAAAAGTACAAGTGTAAAGACAGCCTAAACCAATATGTATGTACTGACAGTATGGTGAATGTCTGTACCTTTCTTCTCTTTGTTCTTTTTTCAGTTTTCATGGTTATGAAATCCTCTGTATCCACAAAATCAATAAAATGACTTTGTTAAAAAAAATTCTGCTCAGCTCTTGGGACGTTGTAATGCGAAGCAATATATTTTCTTATTCAGTAACAATAGTACGTTTTGCAGAGGCTCAAACCAAAGAAAACTGAACAGAAAGTATGGTAGCACAGGTAAGTATATAATGGGTCCGATCTATGTACATTAGTACCCTCTGTAAGCATATAGAATAGTGTTGTTTGCAAAGATTTGTAAGCATTTTTTATATAAACTTTTTAACATTAGATCAATCAAAATAAAACAGTGAGCCATTGGCCTCCTTGTGTATTTTAAGCCTACATGTTTATTTTACATTTTCGATAAAAAAAAAAAAAGGAAAAAAAGCAAGGATAGGTAATTCTAGCTGTTTTTTTTTTTTTTTTTTTGCTGTCTGTGTCCCCAGTGAGGAAATTCACTCTCTCTACTTGTCTTGGTGACCACTGTCAGTGCTGTCACTGAGACTGATGCCGCGTACACACAATCGGAAATTCGGCCAGCAAAAGACAGATGCAAGCTTTTGGTCAGAAAAAGCAACCGTGTGTATGCTCCATCAATCTTTTGCTGGCCGAATTCCAGCCAGCAAAAGATTGAGAGCATGTTCTCAATTTTTCGGTCAGAAAAAGTTCAGATCGGAAATTCCGATCATCTGTAGCAATTCCGACGTGCAAATTTCCTACGCATGCTCAGAAACAATTTGACGCATGCTCGGAAGCATTGAACTTAATTTTCTTGGCTCGTTGTATTGTTGTACATCACCGTGTTCTTGACGGTCGAAAGTTCAGCGAACTTTTGTCTGACCGTGTGTATGCAAGCCAAGCCTGAGTGGAATTCCATCGGAAAAACCATCCAAGATTGTTCCGATGGAAAATCCACTCGTGTGGGGAACATTTTCTAATTGGGATACCGTACTTGTTTCCTTGACAGTCTAGAAGGGGTTTCTCTCACTTTGGACAGATTTCCTCTCATTTTCTAATGTATTAATGTACCAGGAAGTATGGAAATCACCCCAACTGGACATAGATGTCAAATAATCTGAGAGGGGTTTAAACCTTCTGCTACACTTGCCAAAATCTAAAAAAAAATGTTGGCTTTAGATATTCCCCTTTAAAGTGAATGTAAACCTTATTCATGAAATTTGAGCTAAGCACATATATCTATAGTTTTTTCTTATCTCTCTCCAAAGCCTTAACTCCCCTGTCTTTCTGCTGCTCCATTCTTCTGTTGTCAGCATGATAACTTCTGACAAGTTCCCCAACAACTGAGATAAAACCAGCCTGAAATTTGTGTTGGGTGGGTACTATAAATAGATTAGTAGAGAGCTTGTCTAATCACAGCATAGATCTGCACATTCCCTCCTTCCTTTGCCTATGTGGAGTGGGGATGTGTGCCTTTAATCCAATCAGCTGTCACACAGTGTAAGCCAAGAATCCACACCCAGCGGTGAACAGGAAGAAAAAAATCTCTAACATGATGTGCACCTTCTAAAGCAGGGGTCTCCAGACTTTCTCAAGAAAGGGCCAATTTACTGTCCTTCAGACTTTAGGAGGGCTAGACTGTAACCAGTGGGAGTAAGCAATGCCCAATCTTTGGTATTAGGGGGAGAAATAGTTGGTGTCACTAGGTGGAATAGTGCCCTATTTTTGTTGCCAGTAGAAGGAATTATGCCTCACCATTGGTGTCAGTGGAAAGAATAGTGCCCCATTGGTGTCAGTGGCAGGAATTATGCCACATTGTTGGTGTCAGTGGCAGGAATAATGTTTCAAGGGCTAGATAAAGGCAAGCAAAGGGTCTCAGTTTGGAGACCACTGTTCTAAAGAATATAGCAAGATGAAGACAGCAGATATACATGTAAAACTTATATAGGGTGATTTGTTTCATCTCTGTGTATCATCTGAGGCTTCTCACTTCACTGGGTATATGTGAGGGTTTACATCCACTTTAATTAACTACTTTCTCTGAATCCTCCACCTGCACAGATGAGTAATAACCTACTCATGTATTGAGGGCCTCTGATGCACCCCACGCTCTAGCCCATCAGCCTTCTGTATACCTGCATGGTACACATGCCACCCCACAGGACACCTGCTTCATCTCTAGCTACACTTATATAGCCGTTACTTAACACTGCAACCACCTGCACCTGCTTCAACCCTATGGACCCCTGACTTTATGTATATAATAGTGACCAGGACTATCTCAATGGTATGATTGATATGTCAAATTACCTATCCTTTTATATGGTGCCTGTTGCACCCCACATTACTTTTATGTAAACCCTGTTTTTACTCTCATGCTCAATAAACTTGATTTTGGTTAAAAAAACAATTAACAACTTTTTTCAACTTCTTCACCTGGCTATTATATTTCTCTTGACTTGTTTATTTTCTCTTTTTTTTCTTTTTTATTAAAGTTTAAACTTTTTTTTGTTTTCATTAGTTTTGTTCTTTAGCTTTTTCTGTGTTGCAATTTAAAAAAAATGCAAAATTAAAAAAAAAATGCATTGTCTCTGATAAATAATTTTACAGCACTTTATATCAGACCCCTTCTTGCTTTTCCTTTCACTGAAGATCTTTCCACAAAGATGAAGATTGTTTCTGTAGGATGGCCCTGCCCAGCTGATCATATGGTCAATTGTCCAAAAGCATTTTTCCAAATGACTGATATTCTTTCCTTGGTGCCAGGATGGCTGCTTTGGACATACACCGGCATGGTTACCCGTGATGATCATGAACGTTTACATATCTTTTGTAAACTTGCCAATGGACAGACAGATGTCTCCCCAAGAATTATGAGTTTGGTAATGTGTTTCGTAGGACTCAGTGATGGTCAGAAGATGAAAATACATGCTCGCTGAGTAAAATGAAAGACAGCCCCTGCTGCAAGCAATTTGCAGTGACCCGCTAAGGTAAGTCTTCATGCATTGCATTAGACTGCTGTATTGGCGGGTGGGGGGCAGGATCAGGTTGTTTATGGCCACCCTAAGTAAGATTCTTCAGTGGTCCAATCTGACTGTCAAAACTGTTGCTATCCTTGGACTACAAATGGTTCCTACTATTGTGTGGTCACTGGAAAATGGAAATTCTGCAACTTTACCTTAACTTGTTATAGATTGCCCTGTGACTCAGAAGACTCACCCAGTGGTGCTTGTGTATGTCTGTCCAAGTGTACAGTCTTCAGGAGGAGATTCGGGGTTAAACCAAAAATCAGCGAAACATCGACTGGATTCTTTATGACTATACTCATGTTCAAACCCATAATCACTGAAAGACAAGAACATCTGTATTATATATGTACTTCAATGGAGAAAGACAGAGAAATACCACATAAAGTTACATTTAAAACTCCATTGCTAGATGTAACGATGAGGTACCGTATATACTCGAGTATAGGCCGACCCGAATATAAGCCGAGGCCCCCAATTTACCCCCAAAAAAACTGGCAAACTTATTGACTCGTGTATAAGCCGAGGGTGAGACATGCCTGTCCATCCCTGTGTGTGTGTCCGTCCATCCCTGTGTGTCCGTCCATCCCTGTGTGTCCGTCCATCCCTGTGTGTCCGTCCATCCCTGTGTGTCCGTCCATCCATCCCTGTGTGTGTCTCCATCCGTGTGTGTGTGTGTGTGTGTGTGTGTGTGTGTGTGTGTGTGTGTGTGTGTGTGTGTGTGTGTGTCCAGCCTACCTTTGTCCCGAGCCTCCGTCCCGTGCCTTGCCTCCTTGCCTCCGTCCCGTGCCGTGACTTGCCTCCTTGCATCCGTCCCGTGTCGTGCCGTGCCTTGCCGCCGCCGTCCCGTCCCGTCCCGTGCCGTGCCTTCCCTTGCCTCCGTCCCGTGCCCTCTTCGTCGGCGGCCATTGTAAAGTTCAAAAGCTGCGCCGCCGCCTTCGCCTGTGATAGGCGGAACACTGAATTTCCCAGCAGCCTGTGTTCCGCCTATCACAGACGTCGTATCATCCTCGTCCGTAGTACGAGGATGATACGATGTCCGTGATAGGCGGAACACAGGCTGCTGGGAAATTCAGTGTTCCGCCTATCACAGGCGAAGGCGGAGCCGGAGGCGCGGCTTTTGAATAGAATGGCCGCTGTCTGTCTGCTCGACACGCTGATCGAGCGGGCAGACAGCGATGACTCGAGTATAAGCCGAGGGGGGCACTTTCAGCCTCAAAAAAGAGGCTGAAAATCTCGGCTTATACTCGAGTATATACGGTAATCAGAGATACAATGGATTGATGTGGCATAGAAAGAAATACAAGGCAAGAAATTTTTTTTCTTCGTTTTTTTCTTGCCTTTAAACCATAGTAAACCATTTTACTGTGTTTCTGCTGTGACAGCTTTGCTGATTGTATATTTATAATGCTTTTGGTAGCTCTCAGGCAGCTATGTGAATTGCCTGCTATGGAAAAGATTGCTACCTGCTGCAGTGCCTTACAATCATAAGAGGTAAAGTGTATATCAATAATCTTTAGGGCATGTTCACACTATGGGCCAAATTCATCAAGCAGTGCCACCACATACTGCGTACTAAAAGTGGCATATCAAACATTATAATTACTTATGATAGTTACACTTGCCTCATTAAAGTGTACCTAAAGCCTCCTTTATTAAGTTTGGATTGAATGGGGTAGTGTTATAAGTTGGCAATTTGATCAAGTATGGACTGGGCATGCAACAAGGAAAGCACCAACATATAATGTCCTGATTACATTTTATTCAGACTTATGTATCATAAAAAATGTATTATGTTTTGGGGGTTCAAAGTATCCCCTGTCAACAGAACTTGACACTTGGTTGCTGGACTAATAAAACTGTAGGAATTCTGAGGGGTAATTATTTTTAATTGCTTCAGATTCCAGTTAAGCCTTGAAGTATAACCAAAATCAAAGTGAAAGTAAAAAGGAGATTCCAAGCTTTGGGTTGACACTAGAACAGAAATAAATGGGAAATCTTCCAATCGGGGCACTAGTTCATGTGCCCATTGGGATACCCCTGGATTCCCTTAATTTGGAGAGATTTCACCCCCTGTTTTGGCTTTGGGACAGGAAATGAAAAGAAACCTCCCAAATAGGACACAGATAGCAAAAACAAAAAAAAAAAAACTGACAAAGATTATAGCCCTCCCTTACTCTACCCAAAATGAAAAAAAAAAGTTTTGCCTTTAGTTCTACTTTAAGTCTTAACTTAAATGATCCCTTGTTGAGAATTTAGGGGGTAGGTTAAAGAAAATGTACTTACCCAATCCTCTGTGCCTGTTAGCTGGTAGACTGGTCCCTGTCATATCTTCTCCTATACACTCCAGCAGTTTAAGGATCTAAAATCATCAATTCCAATGCAGGGTTCATAGCAGTGGACATGAGGACAAGAAAGAACAGTCCACCACCAGATCATAGGAGAGTGCCATCCGCCATGGGAGCATGGGATTAGGCAGATTTAAGGTGCTTCTCCTCTCCTCTAGACTAAACAAGCAGTTAACCCTTACAATGTGGGTGCAGACCCACTTCAAGGTAAATTTTTCAAAATTCCTGGAATTGGACTTTAAGCCTGATGAAAGGGGATCATTGGACCCCCACCCCCCGAAATACATTGGCTTTCAAAGATTAAAAATCAAAATAAAATTAAATCTGCGCTTTATATTTTTGTTTGTGGTGTTTTTGTTCTTGTGCACTTAGCTTTTTATTACTGTCTGTGACCTCGCTGGGGAGGTTAACCCTCTAATTGTCCTGGTGAGCATTATTAGTAGGTTGGAAATGTTACAGTGGCCACTAGAATAAGATTCAAGTTCAAACTGACTAAGGCTGACTAAGACAGTACTAATTTCTTTCCTGCAACCTCGAGTTGGGGAAGCTGGGATGAGACAGTGATCTAGGAACCGCTAGCAATAATTGCAAGTGAATTGGGCAGGCTGGTTGTACCAGGGTCGATCAATCGATCACCTTGGTACATTCAGCCTGCCCACACATGGTTCAGATCTCGGTTGGTTCCTGCTAAACCGGTCGAGATTCAAACCGTCTATGGCTGGCCTAAGAGGTGATTTCAATCAATTTGGAGAGATTTCGACTTGTTTCTTGTTGTAAAGGGGAATCTCCAGAATGGGAGTAAGCCCTGCCCCATTAAAACTAAAAAAGATATTTGGCTTTAGATAAACTTTAATGATGGAACAGTTTCAGGCATTAATTCTAAAAGAAAAAATATCTGGTCAGGGTTTTGACTCTTCCATTCTCTATCCAAAACTAACAATAAGTTTTAGCTTTTAAGTTAAAGAGGTGTTACTTTATAAAAGCACTATATAACTCTATGCTATTTTTCAGAACAAACTGTCATGTGAGTTATGTGTGAAGTGGTTCTGTACAGAGACTGTTCTACTTTTGAATCTTTGGTAAATGAAGTTGGTAAGTAAGTTAACATACCACACAAAGTCAGTACTTTCACACTGGCAGATTTTCGAAGTCAATGCGGAGGTGAAACTTCTTCCCTTAATACACCATGATGAGGTCTTTCTTCTGCGAAAACTTCTTTGCCGACCCATAATGCAATGTTCTCCCTGTATGTGCATTGCATAGAAAACTGCATTATTCATATATAAATATCTCCTGCTAAATATCAGGCAGTTGCTTTTCCAAACAAAAATTCATAAAATATTTTACTCTGCATTGTACAAGTGAACAACCTTTATAACATGCTCCAGCATGGGCAGCAATATAGAGAACCAATAAAATGTCTATATTCTAACCCACAACTCACTATTCTCAGCATATTTCAGGTCATAACATCAATGTTGATGTTAGATATATTCATTCTCAATAATAAGATGAATGAGTGCCACTCACTTACACCGGCACGGCTATCAAATTGGAATGAGAGGCTGTGTCTATGCATCTGTTGCATTCCCATAGACACAATTGCCTGCATGTCCAGGCTCGGGTGTCATCACGACCATAGAGTCCGGATCCACCTAGATCCCTGAACCAGCACCCAGCTCAGACTTTTTCCAATCATGTGTAGAGAATTCCGACGGACACAGTGTGACGCATGCTCAGAATAAATTACGAGACGAAAGCTATTGGCTACTGGCCTCTTTATAGTCCCATCGTACGTGATTTACGCCACCTCGTTCCAAACGATCGGATTTTCCGACAACTTTGCCCGACCGTGTGTATGCAACACAAGTTTCGGCCAAAATCCGTCTGAAAAAATCTGACGGATTTTGTGGTCGGAATGTCCGACCGTGTGTACAGGGCATTAAAAGGCATGTGAGGCACTTTTTCAAAATCTGTTTGAGACAGTTTTTCTTTCTGTACCCCAAAAGAGACATGACCGGGGTGCGGAGTGAAAAGAAACATTGGGGGTGTGACCTGGTTGGAGTCCAGGTTGAAGTTGCCACTCCATTAATCTTAGTAGAACACCATAGATGTGCGACTTAAAGGGGTCACCCTTCCCTCCTTGAATGCCAAAAGAGAGTTGGTCTCAATTAGCTTAAATTTTAGGCAAATTCAATTTGGCAAATACAATATAAAAGTGCCACATTCAATGTGGCACAAAAGTGGCGCATTTTAGAACTATCAGAATTTGGTGCATGAGCTGCTGTCAGGACCAAAAATTGTCGCAAATGCTTCATTCATTCGCTGCAATACATTAATATGAGCGATTAAGGCCAGAAAAGTGTCCCTTTGTTGAATTCCCCCCAGAAAGTGCCTGCACTTTATTTAGAATTGGACACATTTCATTGCGCCACAATGGAAAAGTGGCGCATTTTAGAACTACCCGAATTTAGTGCACAAGTTGCTGTCAGGACCAAAAGATATGCAAATGCTTCATGAATGAAATGAGAAAATTTACAAAATCTGAACTACTGTGTGGCCCTTTGGATATCTGTATTTAGGGCCCTCTGTTTTTACTGATTTAAGCCAGCCATAGACAGTTCAAATCACTGCCAGTTCAGCACTGACCGTGTTGATGGAGGAATTGAGCGATTTTCTTTCCTGCAACCTGTGGTTGCAGGAAAGAAATTCCCTCTGTCTATGGCCAGCCTTAGCGACCACCGCAATATATCATTTGCTGGGCTAATTTTCCAACAGAATCTATTTAAAAATATAATTATATATTAGAAAATATTCTCACGCTCCTTCCTCTACCTGTACAATCATTATTAAATTGAATGTCAGTGCTCTTCACCCCTACTGTATAAAAACTACTTGATGGACATGTCTGTGTGTATGACATAGAGGGCGCAATTAGTCACTTTTTTACTAATTGGGACTCTGGGTATGGTAATTACAGAAAACTAGAGCTACATACTTGTCAATTGTCAAAATGTAAATGTTCGTAAAATATATAACACTTCACCAAAAACTTTTAGCACCCAAATCACAAAGTATACTATATTTCTAAACTGGAAAATGATCATAATACCTGGGAGTTGGAGAGGTTCCAAGAATCATAGTCTTCCTCTGTACATTCTCTAAAGAACGAAGGTCTAAAATCAACTTTTACCAATTCCCAGTCTGAACGGTAACTTATATGCCCAAACACTCTGTAAAGTTAAGAAAAAAGCCATATTACATATAAAGAACTATACAAATAGTACTTTAATCAACATGCATGTGGGTTTTTGATACAAATATTTTATAGAAAAATCAAGCTAATAAATCAGTCTGGTAAAAATCCTATTCAATCATCACTAAATGTATTTTTGCTGTATTATATACTGTATCTGGGATATGCAATTAGCGGACCTACAGCTGCTGCAGAACTACGAGTCCCATGAGGCATAGCGAGACTCTTACAGCCACAGCCATGACACCCAGAGGCAGAGGCATGATGGGACTTGTAGTTTTGCAACAGCTGGAGGTCCGCTAATTGCATATCCCTGATATATATCATTATGAGAACGAAGAGACTGAAGTGAGAAAGACATTCCCATTGTCATCCCATTGCTTCTATCAGCTTTGTGTTTTAATACAAAAACAAAAAACAGAAGGAGGCATCTGAAAATTGTCCAATACATCCAGTTTGCCTGATGCCTTCTGTTTGAGTCATAGTTACACAGTGTTTTTTGTTTTGTTTTTTCTAAAACTGCATGGTGCAAAATCTGGTGAAGCTCTGCATAGAAACCAATCGGTTCCAGGTTTTGTTGTCAAAGCTTAATTGCAGAAGCTAAAGTTAGAAGCCGATTGGCTACCATACACAGCTACACCAGATTCTAAGTGCACAAGTTTTAGTAAATGTTCCCCAGTTAGTCAGGCTGAACAAAATAACACGTCCACCAAGTTCAATGATTCTAAAATACCCCCCCCCCCCCAAATGATTGAGCATGATTTTGATACTTTTTTTTTTGGAGGGGTGTTGCGGGGGAGGGGGGGCAGTAGTGGTGTTGAGGGGGTGGCAGTGGTGGCAGTGGGGGGTGGTATCAGTAAGTGGAACAGAGGTGGTAGAGGTTTGGGATCGATTGCATCAATTTGTCACTTACCCCTCCCTCCTTTCCCTCCCTCACCCTCCACCTTCCTGGTTCTTCGTTTGTCCCCTTTCAAAGATTATATAGACCTACATTAGAATATACCTTATGTCTTTTGATTTCCGTTATTGCACCTTTTAGTGCCTCCTGTGTTTGCCCGTTTAGGGTGCCTCAAATTGTGCCATCTGGTGCCCTCTACGGGCTTCCATTGGTAAGCTATGCCTGACTATAACACTCCAAAATGATCTTATTTATATGTAGATTATTATTATATTTACTGTATCTATGTAAAATTGTACTCTTTGTCCTTTTTACTGTTTCCATTATCTACGATCACATAATTATGAGACTGTATTTTTCTATAGATGTTTATGGTCGATTCCTCCTGAAGAAGCCACTTGTGACACGAAACATGTAGAGGATTACGCCTGGACCTACATCTTTACCCCCCATATATCAGTGGGGGTTATCTGTTCTCTTTTGAACCACCTATAACTGTATGCAATAACTATTCTATGTATTGTTGTACGTAATATTTTTTTTCAATAAATGTATACTTTGTATATTTACCTTGTCTAAATCCCTGGGTACCCAGAGAGTCCACAACAATTCTTGTTGTCGTGGGGCAATATTTTGGAGTAGCCCCTGAATCACTCTTTGTCCACTATCCTAATATAAGGGTGATGGTACCCAGCCCTATCTCTTTTTCTACTACCTAGATTGAGGCAACATCCTATATCTTTCTTTTTCAGTGACCGTCCCCCCATCCCTACATTCTCTCTGGATAGGCGGGGCAGTCCACAGTCTCAACTCTGCCTTCTGTCCCCTCAGCGTTTTCAGCGGGCGAAAGCCTCCCGTGGCGAAATGAACTGGCAGACGGGTGGGCGGGGCCTCACACTGATAGATGGGCGGGGGGGGCTCACAGGCCCCCCTGAAGTGACGGAACTGCAGGGCCCATTTGCAAGTGCGATTGCTGAGACCCTGAAAATTCCACCACTGCCTGCACCCATAGAACCTTATACACACAGTTGATCCAGAGGAGGGCAATAAAACCCTTATAAAGCATGGTTCAACTTGCTCTAGCAACAAAAAAATGCCTTTCTGATCCACTAAGGAAATCATATCAACTCTCTATGGTGTTATTACTTATAAATATTATTAACATTTAGGTTTTGAACACTTAGAAAGGTATCTATTTCACATTTCACATCTCTTATTGCAAAGTGTGCTTCCTTGCCATTTGCAATGACCAACCAATGATGAACTCTGCACCATGTTAACTTCATAAGCCTTTTAATTTCTTTATATAAACCCTTTATTATATAAACCAGGGTTTCGCCTGGGCTTCCTTCAGCAATGAGCAGGTCCTGCCTCTCAGATAAGTCCCCAGTAATGCCATCAATCTTTTCAGCTCTATGTAAGGGGGTAATGACAACACATGTAAGGAGAATTCTTCCCATTGACCATCACTCTAATGCAGGGTTTCTCAACCAGGGTTCCATGGGACCCTATCGCTCCTTCAGAGGTTGCTAGAGGTTTCTTAAGCAATGAGTAATCTCTGCTTCTTAACCGCTTCCTGACCAGCAGTCGCAGTTATACTGCGGCAGGTTGGCTCCCCTGTGCGAGATGTCGTAGCTGTACGTCTGCTTGCGGAGTCGAGATAGTCGGAGTCAGTCCCCTCCCCCGTTCAGTTAAAATCACCTCCTGGGGAACACAGTTAACCCCTTTATCACCCCTTAGTGTTAACCCCTTCCCTGCCAGTGACATTTTTACAGTAATCAATGCATTTTTATAGCACTGATCACCGTATTAATGCCAATGGTCCCAAAAATGTGTTAAAATTGTGAGATGTATCCGCCATAATGTCGCAATCACTATGAAAATCGCAGATTGCCGCCATAACTAGTAAAAAAAAAAATAGCTATAAATCTATCCCCTATTTTGTAGACGCTATAACTGTTGTGCAAACCAATCAATCGCTTATATGCTTATTGTGATATTTTTTACCAAAAATATGTAGAAGCATACATATCGACCTAAACTGAGGGAAAAAAAAATGGGGATATTTATTATAGAAAAAATTAGTTTTTTCAAAATTGTCGCTATTTTTTGTTTATAGCCAAAAAATAAAAAACGCAGAGGGGATCAAATACCACCAAAAGAAAGCTCTATTTGTGGGAAAAAAAGGGACATCAGTTTTGTTGTTTGCTGCTGACTTTTAATAATCGGACACTTACCGTATATACTCGAGTATAAGCCGAGATTTTCAGCCTCTTTTTTGAGGCTGAAAGTGCCCCCCTCGGCTTATACTCGAGTCATCGCTGTCTGCCCGCTCGATCAGCGTGTCGAGCAGACAGACAGCGGCCATTCTATTCAAAAGCCGCGCCTCCGGCTCCGCCTTCGCCTGTGATAGGCGGAACACTGAATTTCCCAGCAGCCTGTGTTCCGCCTATCACGGACATCGTATCATCCTCGTACTACGGACGAGGATGATACGACGTCTGTGATAGGCGGAACACAGGCTGCTGGGAAATTCAGTGTTCCGCCTATCACAGGCGAAGGCGGCGGCGCAGCTTTTGAACTTTACAATGGCCGCCGACGAAGAGGGCACGGGACGGAGGCAAGGCAAGGCACGGCACGGCACGGGACGGGACGGGACGGGGGCAAGGCAAGGCACGACACGGGACGGATGCAAGGAGGCAAGGCACGGCACGGGACGGAGGCAAGGAGGCAAGGCACGGGACGGAGGCTCGGGACAAAGGTAGGCTGGACACACACACACACACACACACACACACACACACACACACACACACACACACACATGGATGGAGACACACACAGGGATGGATGGATGGATGGATGGAGACACACACACACAGGGATGGATGGATGGATGGATGGAGACACACACACACAGGGATGGATGGATGGATGGATGGAGACACACACACACAGGGATGGATGGATGGATGGACACACACACACACAGGGATGGATGGACGGACACACAGGGATGGACGGACACACAGGGATGGACGGACACACAGGGATGGACGGACACACAGGGATGGACGGACACACACACAGGGATGGACAGGCATGTCTCACCCTCGGCTTATACACGAGTCAATAAGTTTGCCAGTTTTTTTGGGGGTAAATTGGGGGCCTCGGCTTATATTCGGGTCGGCCTATACTCGAGTATATACGGTACCTGTCCTGGAGTCCTGCGATGTCAGCACCGCAGATAATGTTTCCATCAGCTGCTGGGTGCTGCTGCCTCCATTGCAAGTAGGGGAACCTGGCAGTGTAGCCTTATGACTTCACACCGGGAACCCTACTGCGCATGAGCGAGGCTCCACTCCTCTCTCCTACTGGCCCAGCGGGAGGAGGAGGGAGCCTGGGCAGTGACATCAATACCCGCAGCTGAGACTCCCGGAAGTGTAAACAGGTTACCTGTGAAAGACAAGAAGACAAGTATCCTGCCGCCCCCCCCCCCCCGAAAGGTGGCAAATGTGGCACCTGAGGGGGGAAGGAGTACAACAAGCGGAAATTCCACTTTTGGGTGGAAGTCTGCTTTAATTAACCTCCGTTTTGGAGTTTCCAGCAAAGAACAAGTTAAAATGGTAAGCAGCATTTTATTATGCTATGTTCATGAACATGTAACAAGTATAAAGTGGGTGCTATACCAATTTGGCCTCAAAAGTGGAAATACACTTAGGGGTTGCTTACATGTGCATTGCCCTTTTAAGAGCGATACACATTTTGTTTGAATTTCAGAGGAAATTTGACAGGCGGTGAGAAGGCTGTTATAACACCACCTGATTTAACCCTGTAAGTGCCACACTACCACTCTGCAATTGCGTGCATTGCATATGGCAAATCCACTGCAACAGAGCAGGTAAGTATAACATGTTTTTTATTTTTGTAAGAAAAAATACAAGCCTTACAATCACTTTAAGGCAAAAAACATATTTCTTAATTTATTTTAAATATAATAAGTAGCTCAGGGCCAGGACTCAGGAGGGCAAGAAATTAGAATAATCAAGCACACACACACATAAGATTGACTCTCATAGTGACACTGACAGCAGTGTGCAGCAGCACAGACGATGGTGACACCTCACCGACACGACATGTCCCCTCACAGTCACAGTCTCTCTCTATGCCAAGTGGTTCCTTCAGTCCACTCGAGTCCAAAGAGCACTGACTGACAGCCCCACTCTCGGCTTGCCTTTGTCCCGTCCCGCAGAGCCACACATAAGGCCACGGCCTCTCCGCTCAGCTCCCTTGCACCATCACATCACAAGACACACTCAGGTACCACCTCCGCCAGACCCGCCCCCTGCCGGCGCCACTCAGACACACTGTACCAAGCACTCGGATGGTCTCGACTGGCTCCGGAGTGTCTCAAACTACGTTTTTTACTAGCAACCTTTTCATGTCACTGGCATTTACTGGCAGGTGAAAAGTGACCATTTTTTACTGGCTGCCAGTAAAAATACTGATAGTTGGCAACATTGCTGTGGGGCAGTGTAATGGACCGCTGCTGGTAACATGTGATTGCTGTGACCAATCATAGCAATGGTTGGTTGAACTGGATGGACTTGTGTCTTTTTTCAACCTGACTAACTATGTAACTATGTAACATGACAAAAATAACATAAAAGGAAAGAAATTGGGACTTTTAAAGCACACAGATATACAAAATGTAGGAAAATAGAAGATATTTATTGAATTAAAAATACATTTGTGAAAAAAAGGATAAAACCACAGTACATCAGTAACAAATATCAACAGAAGTAAAATTGTCTCGCTACATGTTTCACCGTTCACGGCTTCTTCAGGAAATTCTGTTACAATAAACTGTTTGTATAGACTGATCACTATAATAGAAAAATATACAAATCAACAACACAAAAGTTTTTCTAAATTTTGTATATGTGTGCACTTTAAAAGTCCCAATTCCTTTCCTTCTGTGTTATTTTTGCAATAAGGGATGTGGCACCTAAATTGAGTCTTTCTAACAGGGTAGCTCTAAAAAACTATACTTCTCCTCTATGTAACATGACAGTTGTAAACATAGAATGGCTTCCTTTCATGCCATTCATTATATACAATTGTGCTGCTAGCTGTGATTGGTCACAGTGATCACATGGTACAGCATAGCTCCACACTGTCCCTGATTTTGAGGGACTGTCCCTGATTTGGAGCAATGTCCCTCTGATTCTCATTCCTCCTCATTTGTCCCTCATTTTGGCCTGATCAATAGAGATGTGTGTAAAACTAACTTTTTATCTATCAAAGGGTTTTCCAGCGCTAAACCTTTCATCTGATTTCTAAATTTGCATTTGTAAATTCCAAAAACTAATATAAAGGAATAGTAGTGGTAAAAAAAGGACTTGTGGGTTTAACTAATCTTGTTTTTTTGTACAATTCTCATTTAAGGGGGCGTGGCAAACTTTTTTTTCTGTCTTTTTTTATTTGTGGCGCAAAAAATAAAAATCGCAGAGGTGATCAAATAGCACCAAAATAAAGCTCTATTTGTGGGAACAAAATTATAAAAAACATTGTTTGGGTACAGTGTAGCATGACCGCGCAATTGTCATTCAAATTGCGACAGCTCTGAAAAATTGGCTTGGGCAGGAAGTGCCTGTTGGTTAAACAAAGTACAGCATGCTGCAAATGTATCAGAATATACTGCAAATGCATGTAACTGCAACTCAGTAAAAAAAAAAAAAAATTATAAATGCCTAAAAAAATGCACTCCAAACACATCATAACTGTGGCCCAAATGTACTGCAAACGCTTTACAGCTGTATATACAATAAATGCACATGCAGAACTGTACAATATATATGGGATTGTGATATAAACGAGCGTTTACAATGATGAGCCGGTTTGTCATTCTACCATCGGGTGGCACTGTGACATCAATCCTGCACTTCGAAAAATGTTAGAATAGAAATAAAAAAGTCATGAGCTTTGAAGAATATTAAAAACTTGTGGTTACTTTGCAGAGGAACTCCTATGAAAAATGCCTAGCTTTGAACACATCTGTTAGCATTACAGGTAAGCCCGCTACATTTATCTTCTAAAAAGGGCTGAGCTACGGAGGCCTGTCAAAGGTATTCTCAGTTTATTCTGTCGCTGTAGATATAAACTCCTCTCTGTGAACTTATCACTCTGCACTTATTAAAATGCTTCATTTAACAGGCTCAGCAGCTTCATATCATTTAAAAAAAACATGAAAACTTTGCACAAGGTCCAATGAATTGAAAGAGAGAAGCGTTTTTGTTTTTTTGATCTTTCCAACTCATTAATTGCTGCTCGATGTGCATATCTCCTGTATTTATAAAGCTGCATACAGTTCCCAGCAAAATCAAACGGCGTCATGTAAAACTGAGAAAAATAGAATGTTATGGATTCCATGTACCGGTATTTACAATGTTTGTTTTGCTAATGATACCTTTGATTAAATAATTAATCTGTGCAACCTCCTGAAGAAATCATTATTACCGAATTATAACATAATAATAATAATAATAATAATAATAATAATAAAAACAGCTAATAATATTATTACCTATTAGAATAGATTTAACTGCTTCAATACAAGGCACTTTTACCCCTTTCCTGCCCAGGCCAATTTTCAGCGCTGTAGCACTTTGAATGACAATTGCATGTTCATGCAACACTGTACCACAGACTATCAATTATCAACTTTTTTCCCCGCACAAATAGAGCTTTCTTTTGGTGGTATTTAATCATTGCTGTTTCTTTTGAAAAAGGAAAACAGACCGAACATAAAAAATTGTTTGTTATTTTCTGTCAGAAAATGTTGTAAATAAGTAATTTTTCTCCTTCACTGATGTGCGCTGATAAGGCTGCACTGATGGGCACTGATGAGGTGGAACTGATGAGGAGGCACTAATATGCAGCACTGATGAGCACTGATAGGTGGCCCTGATGAGCACTGACAGGCAACACTGATGGGCACTGATAGGGGGCACTGTTGGGTACTGATCAGCAGCACTTATGGGCAATGATAGGTGGCACTGATGGGAAGCACTGATGGCCACTGATGGACGGCACTGATGGCCACTGTTGGGTGGCACTGATGAGTAGGCAATGATGGGCACTGAAAGGCAGCAGTGACTTGCATCACTGATGGGCACAGATTGACCTCACCGATGGGCACAAATTGGCATTACTGATGGGCACAGACTGGCATCACTGCTGGGCACTGTTGGGGCGGCACTGATAATCAGGGCACTATAGTCATTGCATGTGGTTGCAGTGGTTCTAAAGTGGTCTAGCGATGTGCACGAGAGCAGTGGCTCACCTGGCTCTTTCCCTCCTCATTGGCTGAGATGCAGCAGCAAGAACCACTGGCTACTGCTGCTGTCAATCACAGCCAGTGAGGAGGGAGCAGGGTATGGGGCTGAGTTACACACAAAGAGTGGGGCTCCGGAGCGGATATGCTCAAGTGCCCCCATAGCAAACAGGTTGCTATGGGGCCACTCGGCAAGGGGAGGGGGACCGAGAGCACCAGCGGGGGACCAAAAAACATTACACAGATCAGATAAGTATGACATGTTTGTAATTTTTTATTTTCTTTCCTTTTACAAACACTTTAAAATACATCACCCTGATTTTTTAAGGCCTTATGCACATTGGACTTTTAGCCTCTGTGCAGGAAAATGTTTTCATGTGCCAGCGAGGCACTGGAGCCTGTGAAAGTCTATGGCGGGCTGAAATATGCTGCAGATAAACACTGAAATGAGTGTCACTCACATTTAGGAACATATGTGTTCGGTGACTAATGCCTGAAACTCAGGTAGACAAAAAAGGAGGAAGGGGAGGCACCACCTGAATGTAGTATTAGAGCATCAGCATTTATTCCACAAGATTAAAAATACTGAGAAGATGTAAGGCATATTCACACTTTTAGCCCCATAGCTACCGCTTCCCTGTGGGTTCCTCCAGCAGTCCGGATGGCTGGATGGAAGATGTCAGGAGGCTAGGATGCCTAGATATTTCAGCAAGTGTGGACTGCACGGGTGGAAGTGAAGTCACTGAAGGTGGAGATTGGAATTGCGATGACAGTAGTGCAGGCTACGTGCTTGGAGCTCACAGCTCCTTCTACTGTATTTCAACAGCTTGTCTGGCTGTACATCTCTTATGGATCACAGGAGTGCAGTCCATTCTGCACTCCTGTGATCTGTTTTCAGCAGACAGCAGGCTAAAGCCTAAAGATGTCACAGAGCCAGTCTAGGATGGGGAAAGATCACGACCAGCAGTCCAGTGAGAGGTGGGGGCAGAGCAGACAGTGATGACTGAAAGTCATGGCTCTCTGCTCAGAGCAGCAGAGAGAACTGAGCGATCAGCAGTCTTTGATCGCTCAGTTCTCAGCCTTAGAGCAGGCTAGGGACAGATGCAGCATCAGATCGATGCTGCCTCCGCCTAGGTAAATATGATTTCTAAAAAAAAAACACTCTCTTTTCACCTCTTACTGGATGTATGCATATATGTGCTGCCACATCTTTAGTTACCTCTATTGTGTTAGGAGCAGACTCAATCCTGTACCCCCAGGACTGCGATCATGCTTGTAGGGAGGTGCAGCGTGGTTCGGTTGTAGAAAACAAAACTAGTATTAAAGTTAGTTTGACAATTCTTGTGATCATGGTGAGAGCCAATCCCAGAGATCATATGACCAGGAAGCCCAGGGCGTGCAAAGGGGTTACCCAAACGTAGTTGTGGACAACTACAAAATAGTAATCAAAATGATTTTTGTGAACTGATAGGATTTTATCATTCAGAACATAACAGACACAAAGCATTTAATAAATATCCGGCCTATAAAACAATCTGATACATTGCTCACAATATTGTAACCTTTAAAAAGTTCCACATTGTCTCATCAAAATTCCCAATCTTCTAAATTATTGGCAGTTTATTATCTAAGTTTATTCTTCTTTTGTTTGCCTATGAGCCGCAGTAATCTTCACCTCCATTTTTTATTAAAATTGGTATTTCACAGGCTTGTTACAATAGCCAAAAGAGATTAGCTAATTACATTTCGTCTGTGTGATATGAAATTCCAGTGGATAATTACATCAAAATATTTAAAACACGGTTGATTATTTGAATAAAAGTCAGACACATTGCTACAAGCCCATCAGACAGAAAAATGTCCTCCTGAATCATCTCACCAGCCAACTACGTGCACAATTTTATGGATAAGGAGTTATCATTCCATACTGGCTCAGTGGATTGTACTGCTACCATTACAGCATTGGGGTCTTGGGTTTAATGTCTACCAAGAATGCTATCTGAATGAAGTTTGCATTTGTTGGTATATTTGTATGGGATCACTGGTAGCTTGTACTTAGCCAATCTGGTCATGATTTCTGAGTGTGACTGTGGTGGGCACTTTATATTGTATTGCCCTGTGGAATAAGGAATGTGCATAGTTTAAAGAGGGATTCCTGGTATGGATGTTTTATACATAGTTACATTTTTCCAGCTCTGCATTTTTTTGAAAAAAATGCAAAGTGTTATCTGATTGGATAAGGTGGGGGTAGTCATTCTTAAAGGGCATGGTGCCCGGAGGCAAGTGGAGATCCCTGGAGCAGCAGCGTTTATTTCAATGATTTCCAGCTTCCAGGGCATCAGCCATGTATGGGATATATATAGTTATATTAGTCCAAACTGAAGTAATGTAACTATGTATAAAATATTCATACCTGCAATTCAGCATGCTTACTGTCTTGGAAGGGAGAGGAGTTGCCTGTCTGAGCTGAAAGGAAGCTGAAAGGAAGAGTGATGCCAAACAATAAAGCAGCCAACACCCCCATTACTACTGAATCTTTCCAATGAAGCAACCAACATCCAAATGTATTCCTTATTTATTTTACTGTTAAGGTAACAATTTTTTTTTAAACACACCACCGCTATTTATAACTCCTCCCTTCCGAAACGCTCGAATCGTATTCTCTTTGTATTTTTTTCCTTTGTGTGAAATACCTGGTGATCCTGTCAGTCCCCCTGCTTTCTTTTTCAAGCTGACCACATCAGTGCATGGAAGCACATCCCTCCCAGTGTGGTCAGTTTTCCTCTTTGACTTCAACTTGGGAGCACAGCCTGCCTGTACTACAGTGGTCAGACGTATACTGACATGCCTGCCCCCCCACCCAGCCTGTCACTGCAGAGATTGGTGTACCACTGTTTCTCTGCCTTATGCTGACACTCACCTATACCCAGCTCTTCCAGCTGTATTTCTGTCTCTGCATTTTACACTGGACTGTGTTTGGACATGCACAATTTTGTCCAATGAAGCACACCAGAATGTACGGTAGTTCCCTACCATGTATTGTGGTGTGCTGCAACACATGTGCATCAAAGATATGTGCATTGCCGCAATGCACCACATTTGATCAGTGTGAATGGACCTTTAATGTAAGCAAAAGAGGAAACATAGTAGGGTCCCAACTCCTTCAGATATAAAATATACAGGAAACTAATGAAAAGCAGTTTCCAGTCTATAAAACCCCATCTGTAGCCAGAAAAGAATGCAAGAAAAGTAAGGCCGCGTACACACGGGCGGACTGTTCGCCCAACCTTGTTCGGCAAACAGTTTCATCAAACAGTCCGCTCAAAATTTGCATGAGCGGACTTGCCCACACACGAGCGGACTGTTTGACGAACAAGGTTGGGCAAACAGTTCGCTCAACTTTTGAAATGAACGGACTCGCCCACGTAAGGCGGAGGCAAATCCGCCCATTTCGAGCGCGTGTACAGGTAGGCGGGGCCCGCGAAGGAGACGTCGCGGGCTCCGCCGCCTGGAATGGGCTTAAAGGGGAACCCCAACGCCGAAAAAAATCGGCGTGGGGGTTCCCCCCAAGTCCACACCAGACCCTTGTCCGAGCACGCTACCCGGCCGGCCAGGAAAGGGGGGCGAGCGAGCGCGCCCCCCCTCCTGAGCCGTACCAGGCCGCGTGCCCTCAACATGGGGGGTGCCTTGGGGAAGGGGGGGCCGCGCGGCCCCCCCACCCCAAAGCACCTTGTCCCCATGTTGATGAGGACAAGGGCCTCTTCCCGACAACCCTGGCCGTTGGTTGTCGGGGTCTGCGGGCGGGGGGCTTATCGGAATCCGGGAGCGCCCTTTAAGAAGGGGGCCCCCGGATACCGGCCCCCCACCCTATGTGAATGAGTATGGGGTACAATGTACCCCTACCCATTCACCTGTGAACTAAAGTACAATAAAAAACACAACACAGAGAAAAAATATTTTATTGCACAGCTCCGGGGGTCTTCCGTCTTCGGGGGTCTTCTCGCCGGACTCCTCCGCTATCTGTGTGTAGCTCTTTTGCTAGCGGAGGAGTCCGGCTTTCTTCCTCCCCGCCGCCGGCCTCTTCTCCCGACTTCGGGGGTCTTGTCCCCCTCTTCGGTTCTTCTGCCGGGCCACCGCGCCTGGTCCGGTGGCCCGGTCTTCTGTCGCCGTCTTCCGTTCTTCTGTCGCCGCCTTCGGTTCTTCTGCCGGGCCACCGCGCCTTCTTGTAGCTCTTTTACAGGCGGTGGCCCGGTCTTCTGTCGCCGCCGCCACCTTCCGTTCTTGTTCTTCTTCTTGTTCTTCTTCTTCTCCTGGAGATGTTGACTCGACGAGCTCTCCGGCCGGAATGCCAGGGACACGCTCCGCTGCCACTTATATAGTGACAATGGGGCGGTGTCACATGGTATATGTCACATGGGTTGGTCACATGGGTTGATGTCACATGGGGACTATGACATCGTAAGGGGGCGGGGTCACCATGTGACCAACCCATGTGACATATACCATGTGACACCGCCCCATTGTCACTATATAAGTGACCGCACAGCGCGGCTCTGGCATTCCGGCCGGAGAGATCGTCGAGTCAACATCTCCAGGAGAAGAAGAAGAACAAGAAGAAGAACAAGAACGGAAGGCGGCGGCGGCGACAGAAGACCGGGCCACCGCCTGTAAAAGAGCCACAAGAAGGCGCGGTGGCCCGGCAGAAGAACCGAAGGCGGCGACAGAAGAACGGAAGACGGCGACAGAAGACCGGGCCACCGGACCAGGCGCGGTGGCCCGGCAGAAGAACCGAAGAGGGGGACAAGACCCCCGAAGTCGGGAGAAGAGGCCGGCGGCGGGGAGGAAGAAAGCCGGACTCCTCCGCTAGCAAAAGAGCTACACACACATAGTGGAGGAGTCCGGCGAGAAGACCCCCGAAGACGGAAGACCCCCGGAGCTGTGCAATAAAATATTTTTTCTCTGTGTTGTGTTTTTTATTGTACTTTAGTTCACAGGTGAATGGGTAGGGGTACATTGTACCCCATACTCATTCACATAGGGTGGGGGGCCGGTATCCGGGGGCCCCCTTCTTAAAGGGCGCTCCCGGATTCCGATAAGCCCCCCGCCCGCAGACCCCGACAACCAACGGCCAGGGTTGTCGGGAAGAGGCCCTTGTCCTCATCAACATGGGGACAAGGTGCTTTGGGGTGGGGGGGCCGCGCGGCCCCCCCTTCCCCAAGGCACCCCCCATGTTGAGGGCACGCGGCCTGGTACGGCTCAGGAGGGGGGGCGCGCTCGCTCGCCCCCCTTTCCTGGCCGGCCGGGTAGCGTGCTCGGACAAGGGTCTGGTGTGGACTTGGGGGGAACCCCCACGCCGATTTTTTTCGGCGTTGGGGTTCCCCTTTAAGCCCATTCCAGGCGGCGGAGCCCGCGACGTCTCCTTCGCGGGCCCCGCCTACCTGTACACGCGCTCGAAATGGGCGGACTTTCCGAGCGGGAACAGTCCGCTCATTTCGAAAGTACAGCGGACAAGCCCACACACGGGCGGACTGTTCGCTCAAACACAGTTTCAGCGGACAGTTTTTCGGAATTTCCGAAAGACTTTGTCCGTCCAACTGTCCGCTGAAACTGTCCGCTGAAAGCCCACACACGAGCGGACTGTCCGCCCAAACACTGTTCAGCGGACAAGGTTGGGCGAACAGTCCGCCCGTGTGTACGCGGCCTAAGGTTAACTATCACATGGGTTGCTTCAAAAATGGATTTTCTGATCATCAAAGTTGTCAAATCAGTTACTGTTTTTAAAGGTATAAAAAATAAGACTGATTGAATTTATCGTGTTACACTATCCTTATTCCAGATGCCTGTGGTTTTTATTTAAATTCTCATGCCAAAATTAGCGACATTCCTTATATGAATAAAACCTGCAACTAAAATAAAGTTGAGAGACATACGTCATAACCAGGGTCTCGTCTCCTGGCTCACTGAGAAGTCCATCCACGAACACTGATGTGCTGGTGAAGTTGTGCACACTCCAGGTTTGGCCTTCGTCTACACTGAATCTAGTGAGAAATAAAGAAAAAAGGTTATTTACAGCATGCAAAGACATTTTAGATGATTGTGCACATCCAACCTTGTGATAATATTTTAAGGAAGGCCCTTTTTCTGTTCTAGCATGACTGTCTTCCTGTGGGCAAACCGGCTCCATGAGGACATGGTTTAATATGTTTGATGTGAAGGAACATGAGCGGTCTTCACAGAGCCCTGACCTCCACCTTTTGGCTGCATGAGCACAAGTTGTAACAGAAATTCTCCAAAATGTTGTGGCAACCCTTCCCAGACCAGAAGAGGTCATTACAGGTACAAAAGGTGGGCAACTCCATATTAGCGGCCATGATTTTGGAATGTAAAGCCCAAAAAATCCTTATAAGTGGTAAGGCCAAGAGTCCTGAAACTTCTGGCCATATGAGCCTTAATTCACAGAGCTAATACAGGATAAGGATACTTATTTTTTTGTGGTAAGAACAATGAGACTGCTTTCTTTTCAGTATTGACCAACATTACCATTAGGTCAATTACTTTTCATACTACTTAATTATTATTATTATAAAGGATTTATACAGCGCCAACAGTTTATGCAGCACTTACTTAATAACTATTGATACTACTTAATAACTATTAATGATTAATCAACAAGTAAAAATTGTTATATGTTCAGTATTACCTCTCTCATTTTAATGGTCCTTTCACATTATTATATATATGAAGCACTAGGGGACAGTTTTATGCAGCCTTCATCTGATTTATATATTCTGTGGAGCTACAAATTTCAAAGTTCCCATCAAATGTTCTTTTAAAAAAATTTTAAATACAGATAACTCCTTTAATATAATGACATTAATAGAAAGAAAACTAATAAACATTTGTAAAAACAGGGCAATTGAAGTGAATAAAATGGAAGCTTTACAACACATCCTCTGATGAAGGAAAAAGCTTTAATCAATATTACCATAAAAATTCACCATGAATAGTGAATTTTTTTGAAAACAACTGCTCCAGGCTTCATAAAAGTGTCCCTGTGTCTATAGGCACCTTCAGATAAGAACAGAATGTAACCAGCCAATTATTCTCAAGAAAGGCCGTTGGTGTAGGTGAAAATCAATCAACTAGCTGACAGTCTTTCTCCTAATATCAGCACCAGATATAGGCATACTCACACACCACGAGTCTGTATGCTAAAGGACATACCTGTTTTAAACACGGTTTAGGATTTTTAGGCTACTATGTACTATGCTCCATACTAATTAACCGTCATTAACTGGTTTTCAGCCTTATCTGATAACCAGCTGTTTGTGCAGTTTCACACATAGATCATATTTGAAAACCCTCCATCACAAAGGCTCATATACCTGCCACATGTTAGGAAAGGCAACAAAAACCCTCAGCCACACACCAGGAGTATTTTGATGCCACATCTTACTTCTACAATACCCATATGACCCTGTGTGCTGAAGTAGCTCCCTAAAAAATGTATGCTCCCTAGTATTGGGCAAACATGCGAGTCCCTTTCACTAGACAGTACCTGAGGGACCTACTGCCAGGCCATGCCATATGGGTATTTGTATTAGCTGTAAGGGGGCTGTAGCTTGTGGAGGGCCCTAGCATCCTAAAGGCATTGGAGGGTACCTGTTATGTAGCTGTGGGATTAGTTTGCTTTTCAGGGCCTGTGTTGATGAGCACTTTGGGCTTGTTTCAGTGGCATCAGCTTGACGTCAGTTTTAGATTATGGTGACCAGATTTTCAGAGATGAATCTAGGAACACCCTACTGACCATGAGGTGGGCCGAGGCGGAGCAGAGGTGGGGATAATAGCAGGAGGTGAAATGCACCACACCAAATGTTGAGTGTGGCCACATTGCACTAAAAGTGGGAGGGGAGTAAAAGGTGTTTTTTAACACCAGAGCCTACTTTGCTCTGGGTCAAGAGTGTAAGTCCAGGTGTGTACTGCAGGCCACCGTCACAACTAAGGACAAGGAAGCAAATTATCCACTTCATACCTCCTGCAACAAAGTCTGCATGAGTGGGGAGGGACTGATGATGGCATGTGACATCATCAATAACCTTGGGCACAGTTGGAAGCAGGTACCCTCCCCTCCCTCTTCTTGCTTCAGGCAGATCACAGAAATGTTGCTAAGATGGATTACCTTGCAAATGTTTGGGCCAGGGACATCATTATTAAAGTTGAAACTAAATTTGGGACACATTCTTTTAACAAAGGATAACATTGAGTATATTTTTTCTCAGTGATAGCTCCATAAATTCAGGGACTGTCTCTGGAAATGGGAGACATCTGGTTAAGGTTTTTTAGATTCGTCTGATATTATTTGGAAGAATCATTGACAGTTACGTTTGACCTGCAGTTCACCTCCTGACTAGCAAATGGCCTGCTTCAAGCAGGTTTTGCATTCCAATAGAATTTTCAAGGATTGCAAAAATATTTTTATACACATACAGCATATTTCATTTTATATTAAAGTCAATCAAAAACCTGCTAAATGGACCAGCTGAGTCTGAAAACTCTAAAGCAATGCAAGGACAAATATAAGTGTATTAACACTATGTCGCAATTTCTTTTTGTGGTTGGACTTGCTTGGTTCATAGTCCCTTTAAAACTTCACTGAGGACTGTCCTTGAATTCACTGATGTAGAACGCATGTTTGATGAGCTAATTTCTTAATCAGAGAACCAAAATATGTGACTGTGCATATGATTTAGCTCAGTCACTGAGATAAGAGTTACAGTAATATTACAGAATATTGATTATCTAGATCAGCCTTTCTCAACCTTTTCAACACAGAGGAACACTTGAAATAGTTCTCCAGTCTCGGGGAACCCTGCTAAAAATGAGAAATCTACAACTCATGATGCATTAGTGTGATGGTCAGTGGGAAGAATGGTCCTTACACTTGTGGTCATTGGGAAGAATTACCTCCTTATAAATCGCTAAAAAGATCAATGGTGTGAGTGGGAAATTATCTGAGAGGCAGAAATGGCCCAATGCTGAAGGAACCCCTAGCAACCTCTGGAGGAACCCCTAGGGTTCCATGGAACCCTGGTTGAGAATCACTGATCTAGATCAATTAGCAGTTGATGGAACTTTATTACAGCAAACTAAAAAGGACTCAATCCATCATTTCTGGCTTTATTTTTAAAGCTACATATAAACTCTACTGAAAAGAAACCTATCTGACAGAACTAACAGCATGGCAGCCTCTATCACTAGTAATAAGGTGAATGAGTGCTACAGGGCAGTCAACCGTATTATGTTTCATTTAACCTCATAAGTCATGACTACTGTAGAGGGAGCATTCTGGGGGCTCAACTCTGCACATACATGTTTAAGGGCTCATTTCAGGATTAGGTGTTCAGTTTCAGTGTGCATTAATGTAAATGCGTGCATGAACATATGCATGACCTTTTTAACAATGCAGTGCACCACAATGCACAGTATATGGGTTGTGGCATGCTGCAAAGCATTGTGAATTAAGCTCTACTGTACAATGCATTCAGAATGGATGGCACTGCAATGCACTGCACACAGAGTAGATAAGTTGCTCATGCATTGTGGCAAGATGAATTAAGATGCGTTGTGTGAAATAACTCTAACTCTTGGCTCTCTGTAATAATAAATAACATTATATCCAAGTTGCAGAGGCTGGAAGAATGTAAATTTTCCAAATCAAAATAGGATGATAAAACAGCGTAACAAACATAATGCTGCTCCAAGAAGTTCCTCCGGTGCTGGTTACATAAACAGAAAGTCTGGACATTTGCTCACATGATCCATTCCGAAGGGAAAAATCTGCCAATTCAACTTCACTCCTCCATTTTTGGCAGACACATGACATTATATTCTAGGCTTTTGGTTATGTGAGCAGCACTGGAGAGAACCTAAAGCAGCATGCTGGTCCTTAAGCCCAACAGGACTATTATTCAATTATGGTGCACCAAGCCAGTTTGATAAAGACATGGACTGATGAGTTTAACGGCCTGCACAGAGCGCTGACCTCAACCCTATTAAATGCCTTTATGATGAATTGGAATGTCAATTGTGAGCCAGGTCTTCTCATCCATCATCAGAACCTGATCTCACAAATGCTCTTTTGGCACAAACACTCAGAAGAATGGAACATTTTGGATATGGAAAGGGGGTGATGGGAGCAACTTGTTATGAATGTCCATGGTTCTGGAAAGGGATGTCCAAAAAGAATGTGATGGTTAGGTATCTACAACATTTGGCTGTATGAAGTAGCTTTAAATTAACAACTGTGGTTTATAATAATGTAGCACCTGCCTAGATAAGTGCTAGAATGTAGATAATTTGTATAGTATGGCCACCTGCTTAACAGGAGAATGTGTGGTAAAACATGATAGCTTTCCTGCCTAACAACAAAGTTACATTTGCTTAGTGAGGGTGCCCTGTGTGACTCACAGTCAGGAGCGGCGGGTCCATAGGGGGTGCAAAGGCGCTGCCTCCCCTAGTTTGCATGCAGAAATGCATGCGGTGCGTCAGTTTTCTTTATTTTTCAAGCTGCATGATTAGAGCCTGAGGCTCTAATTGGCTTGAAAAAGGTTGGGCTCGGGGCGCAGCGAATCACTAGCAAATCAATATTCACTATTGTCTTCTGGCTTCTCCTCTCGGTCAATCAGGACAGGAGGCAGATCAGGTTGGTTGGAAGGAGAAGCCAAGGAAGCTGCGGTCCTGCAACCGTGGAGGGGTGAGTGTGGCCCGGGGGGGGGGGTTGTTTGCTGCTCCCCCAAAAAAGTTTAGCTCCAGCCGCCACTGCTCGCAGTGCTGATGCTGCTGTGATGTGCTCATCTGTACCCAGGCAACTTTGGAAAGTTCTGGGTGAACAGGTAGTGTCGCAGGGAATGCAGGGTGCTGGCATATATAGTTGAGTGAGCACATGGGACCTGTGTCTTCCTCCAGAGAAGAGAGGTCCAGTTGGGGAGGAGGCCTGCCACTTCTCCCCAGCACAGGCTGCCATGCGGCCTCAGGTGGGTGACCTGAGGGCCTGAACAGTGAATGCTGAAACTCAGGGTTCTCCTGAAAGCTGACTGAGGGAAGATGGCCATAGATCCTGTCTGGTATCATGGAGAAAGTTGACCAGGGCCTTGTGAGTACAGACCCTCTGAAGGTATCTCAGGGACTGGAGTATCTGAATCCCATTCTGGGTGCTAGAAGTCAGCTGCTGGGTGTAGGCTAAAGGTGGCACCGGCTGGTGTCTTGAAGAGAAAGAGTCTCCTAAGTCCTTCTACGAGCAAGAGGCTTTGCTTCATTCTGTACAGTGTGCTACACAGTTCTACCAAGAAAGCTGTCCTCAATTGTGCATAGTTCAATTGGAGTATCCCACTATACCCCCTTCTCCTATCTAAGTTCCTAAACTAAAAACAAAAAAACACTACAACCCCCTAGACTGATCATTGAAGTAGTGGGTGGAAGTTGTGCACCTGGCTGTAGGGAAATACTGTGTGCCTGGCTGTGGGGCTGAAACAAGGGAAAATACCAGCGGCTCCTCCGGGGGTACTGATACAATAAAACAGACCTCTGTAAAATATTAACAAACATGACTGCAGCATCTCCAAAAAAATGTGCTTTATTTTAAGGCTGATTACTGTTTAAAACAATGAGCATTCCAGTAACAAAACTTTCCAGTATACAATTCCCGAACCCGGAGGCTTACCCTGGAATCTAGGTTAGCTGACAACTATGTGAATGAAAGTCTCAAGCAAATTAACTGTAATAAAAGACTCCATTGAGCTCACAGCACTTCAGAACATGCAGTTATAACGCAGCGTTATATTTTACTTACTTGAGAATTTTCAGAGGAATAGATGTATCCTTGATGGCCACAATAACGCCACCATGGTCCAAATACAAGATATGATGTTCTTCTTCAAAGACCTGGGCGAAAAGACAAATGTGCACAAAGTTAATATATAGCAGTTCACAGTTTTAAAGGACCAGTATTGTAAAACATATTCTATTCTTTAGATTTTTTTTTTTTTTATACATGCCTTTATTTGTATTTTTTATACATTTATATTTCAGACCAACATGTCCAGAAAAAAAGTGTCAGGAGTTGCATGAGTGATTGCAGCAATGATTAAAAAACATTTAAAGCGGGATTCCACCCTAAAGTGGAACTTCCGCTGATCGTAACCCTCCCCCCCCTCCGGTGTCACAATTGGCACCTTTCAGGGGGGAGGGGGGTGGAGATACCTGTCAAAGACAGGTATTTACACCCACTTCCGGGCATAGACTCCCGTGGGAGTCTACGCCATTTCCTGTCCTGCTGTCTGCTGGGACACACACGGGTCTCAGAGACAGCGCGGACAATTCCTATTGCGCTGCGCGACCCGCGCATGCGCAGTAGGGAACCGGGAAGTGAAGCCGATTCGCTTCACTTCCTGATTCCCTCACCTAGAATGGTGGCGGCAGCAGCCGAGAGCCGAGCGATCGATCAGCCTCAGCTGCCAGCATCGCTTGAACCCGGGACAGGTGAGTGTCCATTTATTAAAAGTCAGCAGCTGTAGTATTTATAGCTGCTGGCTTTTAATATTTTTTTTGTAGGTGGAATCCCTCTTTAATGTATATCTAGGATCCCAATGTAAATTCATATATTCAATTCCACCTTGTATTTCGATTATTTCTCGCCTACCCCTATTAATCTGAAGGATCTTGACATTTGTAAACTTATATGAAGATCCTCAGACATTTACTTTGAATTCTGAATTCACTATGCCCTGTAGGCACTGCTGTGTCTGCTTTCTCAATTACAGAGGTGTTGAGAGGAGGAGTTTTAGGAGGCTTAGTCAGTACCGGAATCACTGCTTGCAGGCAGCAAAGTACCATGGGATATGTAGTCCTTAGAAATTTAAATTGAGCAACAGGAGGAAGAAGCTGCAAAGCATGCAGGGAATCCCGGAAGTTGTGTAAAGAGATGTCCAGCAGACAGGAAGAATACACAACATTAAATGAATGTTTTCAAGTGGATTGTCAAAAATGACTATTGTTTGTACCCACAGTTTGTTTATTAGATTGTTGAGGTTTGCTTAACCACTTGTGTACTGCCCATCCTCAATGTACTGCAGACGGGTGACTCTGCCTCTGATGATTGTACACAACAGGAGCCTGTCAGCAAGTCCTGGTCAATGATTTTATGGCCATGACCTGCTGATCAGCTGTGTGCAATCACAGCCCAGAGCCATGTGTTGACAATCAACACAGAGCTCTGTACAGAGAGAACAATCTCTCTGTTTCTCGTCCCTGCAAGGCAGCAGAATTTAGAGATCTATTAGTAAAAGCAGCACACTTTGCATACGCATTTTTTCCCACAATTTTTTTATTGCCGGATATTCTTTGTTTTACATTCAGCTTTCAGCAGGGAAACTCACTGACAGCTAAAGATTCATTGATTGTTAAGGACACCGTGACCGATTGCTCCATAACAACCGGCTATTCAAGAAAAAAGAAAACGCATGAAAACGGCATGCAAACACACGCCAAAATCACGTGTTCAAAAACACAAAATGCACTGCAAAACACACCGGAAAACAACATCAATCACAACTGCATAGATGTGTACGTAGCCTCAATAGTGTCACCTATGAACAGTTTTAAGTATTATTGCTTATTGCCAATTCATGGGCCTAAACAATTTGAACTCTTCACCTATTTGGTATCTATTTATTTGATGAAACATCAACTTTTATATTTTACCAAAAAATTGGGTATTATATTGTGTGTGTATGGACACTAAAATTCATTTTCCTAAAAAAATTGCATTTGATAAAAGCATGCGCAATATTGCATTATATACAAAATTGCAACAGCCTTATTCTGCAGGGCCTCTGCTTATAGAAGTTATATAATGTTTGGGGGTTCTAAGTACGTTTCTAGCAAAAAATACTGATTTTACACCTGTGTGAAAAAAATTACAATTGCCTCAGACAGCAGGTGGTTAAAGAACCGCTGTCACTGAAAAATACGTTAACAAAGATCACATTATAAAATGCACCTCATATGTACTGTGGCTCAAACCTTCAAAGCTGGAGGGACACACATACAGTGCCTTGAAAAATTATTCATACCCCTTGAAATTTTCCACATTTTGTCATGGTACAACCAAAAATGTAAATGTGTTTTAGTGGGATTTTATGTGTTGGACCAACACAAACTTGCACATAATTGTAAAGGGGAAAGAAAATTATAAGTGGTTTTAATTTTTTTTTTAAATAAATATCTGAAAAATGTGGCGTGCATTTATATTTAGCCTCCTTTATTCCGATACCCCTAACTAAAATCTAGTGGAACCAATTGCCTTCAGAAATCACCTAATTGGTAAATGGAGTCCACCTGTGTGTAATTTAATCTCAGTATAAATACAGCTGTTCTGTGAAGCCTTCAGAGGTTTGTTAGAGAACCTTAGTACGCCAACAGCATCATGAAGGCCAAGAAACACACCAGACAGGTCAGGGATAAAGTTGTAGAGAAGTTTAAAGCAGGGTTAGGGTATAAAAAAATATTCCAAGCTTTGAACATCTCTCGGAGCACTGTTCAATCCATCATCCAAAAATGGAAAGAGTATGGCTCAACTACAAACCTACCAAGACATGATCGCCCACCTAAACTGACAGACCGGTCAAGGAGAGCATTAATCAGAGAATGGTAACTCTGGAGGAGCTGCAGAGATCCACAGCTCAGGTGGGAGAATCTATCCACAGGACAACTATTAGCCCTACAGTCCATAAATCTGGCCTTTATGGAAGAGTGGCAAGAAGAAAGCCATGATTGAAAGAAAGTCATAAGAATTCCTGTTTGCAGTTTGCGAGAAGCCATGTGGGGGACACAGCAGACATGTGGAAAAAGGTGCTCTGGTCAGATGAAACCAAAATTGAACTTTTTCTGCCCTAAAAGCAAAACACTATGTGTGGCGCAAAACTAACCCTGCACATCACCCTGAACACACCGTCCCCACCGTGAAACATGGTGGTGGCAGAATCATGTTATGGGGATGGTTTTCTTCAGCAGGGACAGGGAAGCTGGTTGGAGTTGATGGGAAGATGGATGGAGCCAAATACAGGGAAATCTTAGAAGAAAACCTGTTAGAGTCTGCAAAAACTTGAGACTGGGGAAGCAGTTCACCTTGCAGCAGGACAATGACTCGAAACCTACAGCCATAGCTACAAAGGAACATACAATGGGGTATGAATACTTTTTCAAGACACTGTATGAGCAGCCAAAGGATAGAGTTCATAGCTGAGAGACATGGATAACACATACAGAAATATCAGATGCTGAATATTCTAGCAGAAGTACCATAGCTCTTTCCTCAACAAAGACAATAATGATAATATAATTGCATTTTAAATTGCTGTTCTTGGCCACATTATTTCCAGCAGCAGTGTCTCTTTAAGGACATCTGTTCCTTTTGTTTCAAATCGATCTCGCTCACGGGTGTATTGAACGGCACCTGAAATCAATGCTGGCTACAGTATTTGTCAGGGCTGCAGTGTCACAGAATTCTAGCAAAGCCCAGTGCACAGCAAGATACATGTTATGATAGTCACTAACCAAGGTATTCAATGAGCTTCCATATTGTATACATAGATATCCTGCAACTGACCAATGGTCTATAACGTCTGTAGAATGTTAAAGCAGAACTTCAGCCAAAAATAACAAGAGAAAAAGGAATAGTAGAAAAAATAAAAAGGCGGATCTTACACTATTTCCCTTCAATCTAGAATTTCCTGCATTAATTTTCTTTTTCAACCACTAGATGTTCTCAGTCTGATGGTCATCACCATTTAACCAATTTCCTGTGAGCCCAGAGTGTCTAATATCTGCCCCAGCCTGTGAATGGACAGCAGTAGCACCGTGATGAGCTCATCTCCCAGTCACTTTGCTCTCTCCTCATATCAGCATGCTTCTAGCCAGCACATGAATGGATTAGCACCTTGTGCTGCTTCTTCCTCTCACACTTCAATGCTATTGTACAGACACTGCAAGAGGCTGACAACCAGATTAAATTCAGGTACTTACAGTTGTTGCAAAGTGAAGACACATACAAGATAGGTACAGCAGCTGTGCACCCCAAAATAATTTGTGTAACATGGTAAGGTTCCCCCAGGGGAAAAAAACATTTCACATTTACAGAAAGCAAACACAAAAATATCTCCTTCTTTTGAGATACTAAATATATCTGTTTTTAGCCAACCAACCCCCTGAAGAAGACCATATGGGTCAAAACGCATCGGGGCATCGTCACGACAGACCAATGATATGTGATACTGTAACTTTGTATTTGCTTTCTGTAAATAAGAAATGTTTTTGTTATCCCTTAACCAGATTATACTGTTTGATATGGCAACATGCCATCGACCCTACATGTCTCCAATAAAATACTTTTATATAATTCCTTTCTGAATTGCCTGTATTGCTGTTTTAAAGCCCACTGGGGGAACCTTCCCATGTTACCCAGGTACTTACAATGTTTGCAGAAAAAATAAAATAAATTTCATGATGAATGTTTCCCTTTTTTTTCAATTTACATTGGACGAGCTAGAGTACGTGCACTTATCTAATTTTCACATCCAGGGGGCTGCTGGGGATGCAGAAATTCACTGTGGTGGTCTATGCTGTATACAGTTATTGCTGTCCTATTGCAGATGCTGCTGGAATGTTTTGCTGTCACTCAAAAGGTCATTAACTCCTATATCTTCACCATTCAGTGAACATCTTGTATTTTTTTTTTCAAGTAATAAAAAGCATTCTCTGATTGGATGAGGCGGGGAGGAGGGACAGATGAAGTCATGATCACCATCTTGTGCAATCAGAGCATACCTTGTATTCAGTGAAAAAAAGTTGTTTGCTGAAAGGAGGTGATGAGTGAGTGGCTCCCTGTGTTCCATATACATAGAGTCAGTTACTTGAGCAGCACCTAGAAGAGACCACCACTGACTGTATGTAACACAGGCTACTACAGTGGATTTTGGCATCCCCAGCAGCCCTCTGGATGTGATGCATACGGTATATAATGACATGTAACCAAACTGGCCCAATGTAAATGTAGCCATGCCCCTTTGGGGGTTGCTGAAAGATGTGGTTCACCCGTCATCCTGCCCAGCCCAGCCCAAGGTCCACCTTACAGTCACTCAGTAACACAGACCAGTCCATAGATTGTTTTGCTTTATTGATGGGATTAAACTTGGATGGGTATTAGGGAATTATGGGATGCCCAGGATTTCAGCACAAACACTTGTGAACTGTAGATCAATCAATTGTAGGTTGTGGAACATTAAATTGTGAATTGTATAACCATCAATTGGGACTACTATGTAAACTCCCTATACATACACCTCAATCTTCTCTCCAGCACTTCACTTGCTGCAGATTGTTCCTCCACCAGCATTTCCCTTGCTGCAGACTATCACTCCTCCAGAGCAGCTAGTTTTTAAAAAAGGATTGAGGACATCCTTTCTTGTGTTTCTTGCGGGTACAGCAGATCTTTCAAATATTTCATACACACCTACTACTTAATGGCCCTGTAATTTATTTTTCATTAATTTTTACTGTGTGTATCTGCTCCCCTGTACTCTCCTCAGTGAGCTTCCGAACCTCTCCTTTTCCCCCTTGCTATTACATGTACATGTACACTTGGGGCACAGTGGCAGCACTTGGGGTACAGTGGCAGCACTTAATGAGCACAGTGGCAAGACATAATGGGCAGAGTGGCAGCACTTGTGGCTCAGTGGCAGCACTTAATGGGCACAGGGGCAGTACTTGGGGCACAGTAGCAGCACTTGGGGCACAATGGCTGCATGTAATGGGCACAGTGGCAGCATTTGAGGCACAGTGGCAGCATTTAATGGGCACAGTGGCAACATTTGGGGCACAGTGGCAGCATTCGATGGGAACAGTGGCAGCATTTGGGGCACAGTGGCAGTGTTCGATGGGAACAGTGGCAGCATTTAATGGGACAGTGGCAGCATTTGGGGCACAGTGGCAGCGTTCGATGGGAACAGTGGCAGCATTTGGGGCACAGTGGCAGCGTTTGATGGGCAAAGTGAGGCTGCAATTGATGGGTTTTTTTTCTGAATTTTTCAGTTTGTTTGGACCCCCCAAAAATTTTGAGCACCAGCCACCACTGCATCCCATAGTTCCCAGTTCATCTCATGAGTAAATACGAGAAGGTGGCCGTGTCTCTACATACAGAGGGACGATGGAGAACAGATGTAGCCACCCTCTGACAGGAAGTCAACAAAAAAAGCAGCCAATCACACAAGCAGGAAATTACATTTTGGAGAAGGGGAAAGAGAGGGAAAAGCAGTGTGTACCTGGATGTCGGGATGTGCGATATTGTCTATCTCTGTGCACTGGAGTAATTGGGCGCTAGGTGGCTTCTCAACAAATCGGGTTCTCATTTGATCCAGCACATCCCCTATTTCCATACGGCCGACCTTTGACCGCAAGGCATAGGAATTGGTGTTTAATCAATTTAGTGATTCCAATACTAATTCTATGTGAATAAACTTCTTTTGATGCCCTCTTTGCCCTGGGATAGCAGCCCCACTGACATACCAACCATATGTTGTCATCTCTTCATTTTTTAAGTTTATGATTGCAACATTGAGACATATATCACCTATTATCATTGTATGAACCTCTCCTTTTTTCTTTGCACCCCTGAAGAAGGAGGTTTTATCATACCAATGTCCGATATGATGATATTAACTGACTGCATTCAGTAAATCAATGTTTCATTTTTTATTATGTCTAAAATTTCAATAAATAACTGTTTTACTATATTACTTTGATACTATTCTATTTAAATTGTGTGTTGCCTATAAAGTCCACTCAGGAATCCTTTTTCTTTCCATTTTGGGGGGGGGGGGGGGGGCGTTCTGTTCTGTATACCATCTGTGTACAGAACACCTCCAGGTAGCCATATTGCATTGCACAGAACATTGCAGAGCTACAGATTGCGATGAAAGAAAGAAAGGTAATTTTAACTGCTTCTGGACTGCCCCATGTACACTCACTGTGACAGGGCAGCCCAGCTATGTAAAATCATGTACCTGTATGCGATTTTGTGCATGCGGTTTGGGGGGCGAGTGCGTGCCACTGGCGCACCACTCACGCTGTGATTTGGCACAGCAGGAGCCAATCAGCTGGTCCAGCGGCTGCGCTGGCCACCGCGACCTACCGATCGTTCACAGGAGAGACAGATCAGCCATCTGTCTGTGTAAACAAGGCAAACAGTGGTTCTGTTGGGAAGGGAAAGAGAGATCTTTTGATTCAGTATGACACTGCCCCACACAGTTAATAAGCACCTCCCTAGAGAATATTTAACCCTTTGATCTCCCCTGGTGTTAACCTCTTTCCTGCCAGTGCCATTTCTACAGTAATCAGTGCATTTTTATAACACTGATCACTGTATTGGTGTCACTGGTCCCCCAAAAAATTTCAAATTTGTCCACTGCAGTGTTGCAATCCCACTTAAAATCGCAGATCACCGCCATTACTAGTAAAAATATAAAAGTCCCTAAATCTATCCCGTAGTTTGTAGGTGCTATAACTTTTGCGCAAACCAATCAATATACGCTTATTGGGATTTTATTTACCAAAAATATGTAGAAGAATACATAGTGGCCTAAACTGATAAAGAAATAGTTTTTTTTTTTTTTTTTTTTTGGATATGTATTATAGCAGAAAGTAAAAAATATCGTTTTTTTTTCAAAATTGTCGGTCTTTTTTTGTTTATAGCGCAAAAAAAAACAAAACGCAGGGGTGATCCAATACCACCAAAAGAAAGCTCTATTTGTGGGAAAAGAAGGACATGCATTTTATTTGGGTACAGCGTCACACATCCACGCAATTGTGAGTTAAAGCGACGCAGTGCCGTATCGCAAAAAAAAATTGCCTGGTCAGGAAGGGAGTAAAACCTTCCGGAGCTGAAGTGGTTAAATAACATTCAACCATAATATGACTTGTGTCGCAATTGTGTACACTGTATTATTATTTCTTTGCAATTTTTTCTCATGGAAGCGGAGTTACTTTTTAAGAATATATACTAGACTAGAATTACATTGTTTATACGCAGAGTTTAGTGTCACTTTAAACTGTATATTTTATATCTGCCTACAGTTCAGCTTTTCAGTTTTAATGACCTCAGAAATGTTCATAATGAATCTGTGACTATAATGGGCTGGCAGGGAAAGATTTTAATAATAATCAGCCAGGTTCAAAAACTTGGAAAATTTTGCAAATATATGGAAATCTTCTTATCACAATAGACGCAACACCAGTAAAAGCAATCTTGCGTTGAGTTACTGATACTTGCTTTAGCCACCACTTAAGATCCTATTAACACTTTGGAAATTTTTTATTATGAATGTAGAGGTAAGGAGTGGGGGGGGGGGGGGAGTATAATCATTACCTAAAAAGATCTTAAGACAAAGTTTGGAATAACTGCTAAGCCCAGTAAGGTGATACTTGGAGCCAGCACTTTTTTTCCCCATCTTTTTTATGTTCTGCTCTTGTTTGTTTTGGATTGATACTTTGTTTGACAGCACTGGAGAAGTCATGAAGCAGCTGCCGCTATCTGCGGCTGTAAAGAATGACACATTAATACACAGAAAGGTGATGACAATCCGCTTAATCTTCACCAGTTCCTAAATCTTCTTCACCCCCTCCTTGTTCTCTTGCTGCCAAGAGGGACATTCTTGTAGACAGGGGGATTTTGAAAGGCTCTTTTAGGGAGCTGGCAATGGCTCTTGTTCATCATCTGCTCGGAATGATCTGTCAACTTTGTTTAAGAGCTTAGAACAATTGAGAATTTCTCACAGGCCTGAATCTATTTCCTTTTATATTCTTACCAGATATTACTCGGTATGCTAGCATTGGGCGCAGGGTTCTAACCATATGATGGGGCCCCCAGCCATACCTCACAACGTTTTGAGATGGGAATGAGGGACACCTACTAACAAACGTATGTAGGCATAGGACACGCCCCCTGCCACACCCCCTTAACCACTTGCCAACTAGCGCACACCAATGTACATCGGCAAAATGACACAGACAGGCAAATGGACGTACAGATACGTCCCTTTAAATTTGCCACTGTGCCATTGCGTGCGTGCCGGTCAGGACCCCCAGGAGTCCGATCGCTGGTCCCGCAGACTCGATCGCCGGGGATATTTATTATAGCAAAATGTAAAAAGTAATGTGTTTTTTTCAAAATTATTGCTCTTTTTTTGTCTATAGCACAAAAAATTTAAACCGCAGGGGTGATCAAATACCAGGAAAAGAAAGCTCTATTCGTGGGGAAAAAAGGACATAAATTTTGTTTGGGAGCCACATCGCATGACTGCGCAATTGTCAGTTAAAATGACGCAGTGCCGAATTGCAAAAAGTGCTTTAGTCTTTGGCCTGCAAAATGGTCCAGGGATTAAGTGGTTAAAGAGGAAGTAAACTCTCCCACTCTGATGCTTCTTTTCATTTAGTCCATTATAATAAGTAATTAAATCACAAATTTCTTACTGTTTAAAGAAACTTTAAAAAACTTGTTTCCAGGGGCAAGGCAGCGCTATCTTAAGTATTGTTTTCGGAGTCCACAGTGGAGTGTATTTCCGCCCTTACATGGAGCACTTCCTGTACTTTTAACCAAGCTTCCTTCTCAATCCAACGTTTCTATGGCAACCCTGCTTCCCTGCTCATAGCTGACTTCATAGTATTTACTTGTGCTGATTATCTAGTGTTTGCCTATGTCAGTCTTATCAGCTTCAGCTGATAAGACTGCAGTAATGCTGTCCGATGCCTTTTTTTCCACTCCATGTGATGTCACATGGTGACATGGGGTACAGTAGTAGGAAGCTCTGAGTGATTATGCAGTTTCATGGGATTTCAGTGTTGTGCCGTAGGAAGTCCTGATAACAGATAGACAAGCAGACAGATTGTGCCGTAAATCAGGGGAGATCTGGGCATGCTCAGTGACGTCATTCTAAAGAACAAAAAGGATTACAACAATACTAAGCAAATAAGGAGATACGGTATCTACAAGCAGTGTTCATTAGGGGTTTTTATGCTGATTTACATGGGACAAAGTTGTGGGGGAGAGTTTACAACCACCTTAAAGGAGAATTAACCAAAAAAAAAAAGGTTAATTAAATCCACAAGGACTTTTTATAACCACTTCTGGCTATAATTCATTGGCCAGGACCTGCTGATCAGCTTGTGCTGCAAGTGAATGGCAGCTCAAGCTTTTAGATGCATGTGCACAAGCATGAGCAGACCTGGAGGAAAGTTGCGACGCATAGTTATGTGATTGTGCCTAGACAAGGCAACCTGCCCCTGTAAATGTACTGCGTCGGGTCGGCAAGCCATTAATGACACCTCCACGTGTTTGCTAATGTGCTGTCCATGTGGTTGGGTGCAAATTAATAAAGAAAAAAAGAGTCAGGGACTTCTTTTCCACATTTCTCCTGCATAGAGCAGCCCATTGATGAAAATCGCAGAAAAACGCTCTGTCACA
This sequence comes from Lithobates pipiens, assembly GCF_037356315.1. Taxonomy (NCBI): domain Eukaryota; kingdom Metazoa; phylum Chordata; class Amphibia; order Anura; family Ranidae; genus Lithobates; species Lithobates pipiens. The sequence continues at coordinate 463,299,307 of NW_027507718.1, read as the reverse complement.
CCCTTATGGTGTGAATGGAGTCTTGGTGTTCCAAACTCCATGTTAGAGCAAACAGATACGCATGGCGCATTTATGACAGCAGTTGCACATTCATTATGGTGTTATTTGCATGCAAAAATGTAAGCAGTATTTTGAGTCTGTTTTGCGAGCAAAGCCACACATTTTGTTCTGCAGCCAAATAGCATCTGTCTGCCTATCGCAGGTACCATTTTTGCAAGCATCTGTCCCAGAAGCAAAGGAGCACTTTATAAAGTGGCACAGATATGCTGATTGTAGCTTACTTATTATGCAGCTTGTGAATGGATAATAAATCTGCCCGTAACTAGCGATACGTAATATTAAATGCGACAGATGCAACCACTTATTGAAACAGTATAAATAAATCTCCTCCAGAGTTGCAAAACATATCTGTTTAATGTTTTACCAGGTAAAAGAGCTAACATATATTGTATGTATACATATCTTGGTGTGTTCTTCAGAGATGATCTTTTTGTAATTTTACAACTCTGCATGAATTGCTCTCATGGACCCCTGGCCTTGTTTATGGGCTGAAAGAATTGAACTCTCTCCGTGAACATTCATCTCAACAAAAGATGCTTTTCCTCCCAGAAAGCAGTGGAGGCTGCAGTGGGGTGGAACTAACCAAGGTGATCACATCTGTCCCATCTTTAGTTGACCATGTGCTGGTTAAAGGGCCAGCCTACACTTTCCCGAAGATTGGTGTAGGACACAAACTTGACAAGATGTCATCTGGGGTCTTGGTGTTTGGACCATGGGCACTGCCAACAAATTTGTTCGTTATTGTTTCATTTGTTTTTTTTTTTTTCGTTTTTCAGGTCATTCGTTAAGATCGCAATTAGTAAATTCATACATTGGTAAATTCATACATGCGCACGTTCGTACATTCATGAATTCGGAAATTTGTATATTCGCAAATTTGTACATTTGTGCATTTGTAAATTAGAAAGTTCGGAAATTTGGAAATTAGAAATTTGAAAATCCGAAAACCCAAAAATGCGAAAATCTGAAATAGTAACTATTAAATTATAGGTATTGTAATTTCCTTTCAAATTTGGCTGTTAGTGAACATAATGAATATGAATTTATCCGAAATAAAAAAAGCCGCATCTAAACAAATGGAATGGAACAAATTAATAATAAAAAATAATCATAAAAAGTGTTTATTATTATTATTGTTATTTATTATTATTAATTCATTACGTTCCATTTGTTTGGATATGGCATCCATTATTTCGGATAATTCGTAACTTCGGATAAATTTGTATTTGTTGCATTTACTACCTGTAACAGCCAAATTTGAAAGGAAATTCTAATACCTATAATTTAATAGTTAGTAATAGTTCAGTTATTATTAGTTCATTGTTATTTCAGATTTCTGAATTTACAAATTTCCGAATTTACTAATTTACAAATGTACGAATTTCCGAATGCACGAATTGACAAATTTTCGAACATTCGAATTTACAAATATTCGGAAAAATTCGTCAAATGGGTTTTCGTTAATTCTGCTATTCCAAAATTAACGAATTTGTCTAAATTCGTTAAAAAACGAATTCAGAACGAAACGAATTGCACATGTCTATTGTTTACCGGGCTCTGCTGTCCCACTTGCAGGCTCAGGACCTGCATGGAGGGTTTTGCCAAGTAGGAAGGAGGGACACCAGCTTTCCATCCCCCTTGTAGGCAGTGCAATGGCTTAGTGCAGTGATGGCTAACCTTGGCACCCCAGATGTTTAGATGTTTTGGAAATACATTTCCCATGATGTTCAACTACACTGCAGAGTGCATGAGCATCATGGGAAAAGTAGTTCCAAAACATCCTAACCTTAACCCTTTATTCGGCCGCTAGTGGTGGTTAAAAGCGCCCCGCTAGAGGCTGAAAAGCGCCTCTAAAATGACGGTAAAGCAACACTAAAACTAGCGGTGCTTTACCAAAGATGCCCAGATGTAAAAAAATTTAAAAACGTAAACCTCCATGCGTGCACACACATATGTATGTAAATGCATGCATTGGTGGTGCATACATATGAAAATGTTCATTGCGCTGAATATGTTACATATCACAATGCACAGTGGAGTGGGAGCAATAATTCTATTATTCACAGTAGACTCGAAACTGAGCATTTAAGAGCATTTAACATCTTGCCTATGTACAATTTTCATGGGCACACACAATTTTAAGGCTTGACATGTTGGGCATCTATTTACTATTGTGTGCAATAAAATAATTTTAGTGTATTTTTAACTGAAAATTTGCGCTTGCTAAACTACTGTGCTAATATCATGTGACATAAAAAGTGTAATCATACAGATGTGCACGAAGAGATTTTATTATATTTTTTCATTTCAGATTCATTCATTAAGTTAATCATTTTGTATTGTCAATATTCGTTATGTTAGAATGATTCATTTTTGGAATTTGTTTCATATATTCAGATTTCTTTCATATATTCATTGTTCTGAATTGATTCGTATTTTGAAAGTTATTTCAGAAGATTGACTATATTCATTTTAATGTGTTCATTCGTTATTTTGGGAGATTACTGCTCTGTGCTCTGTGTGTTGGATGGTGGATCCATCAGAATCTCAGAATCATAACATAACGAATGGAACAAAATGAATTTCGGATTCCTTTGTTATGTGATGATTCAGAAGTTCTGATGGATCCATCTCCATCCAACCCCAACACAATAAGTGAACAATCTTCATCACCATCTTATTTCACTTTTATACCTTACTGTATTTATTGCAATATGTTTCCATTTCACATGTAGTGCATTTTTTTTATAATTATGAAAAATGTTATTGCAACATAAACATTAAAAGGATCCCAATCAATTCAGATCCCTGTGATGTTATGTTATTTCAGATGCTTCAAACATTAATAAAAGGCCCAAACAATTGCATTATGTCATATGAATGAATATGAATGAATATGATATTTTTGTATAATTTATTTTGGATTTGTTTACATTCATTACTATAGTGATTCAGAGATTCATATACATCCAGATCTCAGAATAATGAAAATTGCAGCCGAATTGTAATTCGGTATGAAACAAATAGCAGATGTCTAATCTACCATCATTTTCTTCTGCAGGGTCTCTCCTTTCCAAAAAGATATAATATTTGGGGGGATTTACCTAGTTTCAAGCTCTAAAATCATTTTTTTAATATGGGAACAAAAAACAGGTCTGGTAGTATCTAAGTCCAGTAAGTAGATGCTGACCCTGAATGATGCCTGAACAAAGACGGCTCTGTTTTTTCAAGAAGTAAAGCGAATAAAGAGATTGTCGGGGGTAGTAGCCTGATCTCTGCAAATTGTAATAAATAGCTATACGTGTTACACTTACACTTTCATTAGAATGAATGGACTAAGCATGAAAAATATATCTAATGTTTGGTCCACTTTATTATCTTAATTAGTTAGGTACCTAGACATTATGTGAAATAATAAGCACAATTGTAAGTTTCTTCCTTGTATTTATAATATGGAGTACTCTATAGAGAATTAGTTCCTATTTCTAAAGACGCTTACGATCTACTTACAATCAGGTGTCATGGAGGTAATCTCCGAGTCCCCGCCCCCCCCCCCCCCCTTTAGTGAACCACCATACTGATGTATACGGGTAACATGATGGGGTCGGTTCTCTCCAATCTGCCTGAGAACAAATGTTTGCACACATATTCTATTCTATTCTATTTTATGCTCTTTATTTCCAGTTGAATCATGCTGAGATGACTATTATTGTCTGGTTTGCCGGGTACTCTCTGAATATAAAGTTTTATGTATTATATTGTATTTGTGTTATCCTGTTGTTTGGTTAACCAGTGAACCTCACCTGTTATATCATTGTTGTATTATCCAGCTGTAGTTTTAGTTGTTAAACATAAGATGGCGATATACAATTATATGTGCAAGTTAAAATGTGATTGGCCAGCTTGCCCTATTTAAGCAAAACAAAAAGACAGGCACAGTCCAGATAAAGTGTTTGGATTAAAGCACGAAATGCGTTAACCTTACAATGCCATAGATGCTGACAAACCCCACCCCCCGGTACCCCTGAGCTACTTCATACTTGATAGCTGTTGGATTTTCTGCACAGTTACACCGCTGCTCAGAGCTTGGGTATGGATTTATAACAAGAGTGACCTCTGCTGGCTTCCTATGTGTGACTGGACTTAGGGTGGTGGGGGCCCCTGGGCTTGAGTCCCTTTCAGGCCCTACCTTCTATACATTACTACATTTATTGGCATATAACACGCGCCAGCGTATAACATGCACCCCAAGTTTAGGAGGGAATTGTAAGGAAAAAAACTTTTAGGAGAGAAGTTTAAGGAAAAAAACGTACATTTAAATGCCCATCCATGAAGCCTTGCCCATCCATCTGCAGCCTTGTCCAGTGTCATTGCAGCCTTGTCAGTGTCATTTGTAGCCTTGCCCCAGTGTCATTTGCAGCCTTGTCATTGCAGTCTAGAAGTTTAAAAATGGCGCCGCCGAGATACAGAGTCCTGTGTATCTCGGCGGCTCCCGGGTCCTTTCGGCGTCTCTCGGCTGCTCTTGGTGGCTCTCGGGTCCTCTTGCAGTCCTGAGTGGAGCCAAGTGTACTCAGCTCGGCTCACAGTCATGCCCAGTCCCTGTGTTATTTCCATCATAGGGCGAGACTGGGCGTGACTGTGAGCAGAGCCGAGCCAAGTACACTCGGCTATGTATCTTGGCGGGGCCCCCCATTGGGCAGGGCTCATGGGCTTGAGCCCAGTCAAGCCCAATGGTAAGTCCGGCCCTGCTGATCCGGATAGTGAACCTGTTGAACCTGAAATGTTCAGACCCTCTGTTTTCCATGTGGACAAGTGAACACACCACCGGACATATAGAGCCTATCCTGTTTGGAGCTTGTCTCTGTTTGATGGATCCAACTATTATACATGCATGAATCATGCTTTTTGGCCAAGCAGTGACAGCAGAGTGAAGGATATAGCCTCACATGGATTGGTATGGTATCTTCACTATAATTCCTATGTCATTTTTCATGCTATAGACTCGTGGCTGATACATGTATTTTCGGATATAAGACAGCTTGTGAATCTCTATAACGGATAGTACATTGCTGTATTGCTCTGCACCATTTGATTTCAACAGTGTGTGTTCAGGAGGGCTCTGCTTTTCACAAGCCGGAGTCTCTTGGTCTGTTGAACAGGTTCTTCCTATGATCATTAGGATCGTCACCACTATCCTCATAACATCTTCACCCTAGGAATACAGAGACATTGGGCTAATTGGAGCATCCCCTATCAGGACTGTTTTTCTCCTACCCTTCAGAATTATTTTGTGATATTCCCTTTATGGGTGACTGAGGTTAAATTAGAGTGGACCATTATACTCAGAGATGTTTTCACTTTTTTATCTCACGCCAATAGTTATTAGTTTAAGGAAGGGTTGGGCTTGGGAAAGGTGGGGGTGTTTTTCATCAGCATCTATTTTTAAGATACAATGTTGTTTTTCATTGTTTCTACAGTTTGTGTGTCTTATTTTTTGATATTGTGCAGGAACAGGTCCCACCTGTGCAGCTGTGTGCAGCATATGTGGGACTTTTCCCTAGATTTGTGTACGGTATATATTTTGTCAATAAAATTTACAGCATAAATTGATCATATTGCGTAGTTGTTTCCCCCTTTGTGAGCATTCCTGAGACCACTTGGGTCTCACCTTTCTCCTTTTTTTCATATAGATTATTTTGTTATGTGGGGGCTAGCTTGTCTTATTGACGAATCGCATGATCATTATTATGGTGTGGTTATACACATGTGGATTCAAGTGTGTTTTTATTATTTACTGCCATTCACTGTCCAAGCCTACTTAAAGTTACACGGTTACATAGTTAGTAAGGTTGAATAAAGGCACCAGTCCAACCTGAGTGAGTGTCTACAATTGTCCCTATCCCTGTACATTGCACACTCACATCAGTCCCTACCCTCAAGGAGACCACAATCCAAGGTCCCCATTTATATACTAGGGTCAATTTTGGAGAGAAGCCAATCAACCTACCTGCATGTCTTTGGAGTGTGGGAGGAAACCGGAGTACCCGGAGGAAACGCACACAGGCACAGGGAGATCATGCAAACTCCAGGCAGGTAGTGTCGTGGTTGAGATTCAACCCAGCAACCTTTTTTACTGCTAGGCGAGAGTGCTAACCACTACACCAATGTGCCACCTAAGGTTGCCAATATATATATATATATATATATATATATATATATATATATATATATATATATATATAGTACAAAAACACAGATGTATAACTATAACCATCAGGTCCACTGCTCAGGTCTGAATGGATGTTATGGCGCTTGGCGCCCCTTAAATTTTAAAGCGTTGGGAACAAGGCAGGGTGCCTTGGGCCCCTGAACACCAGGGCCCGGTTGCAAGTGCAACCTTTGTGGCCCTGGTAGTTCTGCATTATTTTACCAACAACTATGTTGAGCACAGGTCTGCCTGATTTTATACAAATAGAATAAATTGTTCAGGTTTGTTCTCTTGTTACAAAATGTTGGTGACTATAAAGAAGATTTTACATTGGTTTTACAATCATCTTGTATAGTGCATGGCCAGCTTAAAGGAGTTGTAAAGTCAGAAGGTTTTTTAGCTTAATGCATTCTATGCATTAAGCTAAAAAGCCTTCTGTGTTCAGCAGCCCCCCTCGGCCCCCCTAATACTTACCTGAGCCCCTTCACTGTCCAGCGATGTCCACAAATGTCTCGGCCATGGGAGACTTTCCCTCCTGATTGGCTGAGACACAGCAGTGGGGTCATTGATTCTCTCTGCTGTCAAAGTCGGTTAGCCAATCAGGAGAGGGTGGGGGCAGGGCCAGCCCGGGGCTCTGTGTCTGAAAGGACAGAGCGAGCTGTGACTCGGCTTGGGTGCCCCCATAGCAAGCTGCTTACTGTGGGGGCACTGAACACAGAATGAAGGGGCCAGGAGCACAGAAGAGGGACCTGAGAAGAGGAGGATCTGGGCTGCTCTGTGCAAATCCACTGAAACTGAGAAGGTAAGTATAACATGTTTTTTATTTTATACTTTAAGGCATATGCAATGCTTATGATGTCCAGAACGGCTTCCTCTTGGAAATAAACTATAAATACAGAGGTCATGTCAGAACTTTTTTGTTATTTTTGCTAAAAAATAAATAATCTTGCATCAATACTAGTAAAAGTGGAATAAATTACACTTCTGTTGTACATTTCAATAATTACCCATACATGTAATTTCTCTAACATTTACATGAAAGTAATAATTTCTAGGGGGCTTTACATTTTCCCTTGTTTAGTGTTCACAGAGTAGCCCTCCAGTACAGTCTTTTTAAACCTACTTAACACAGAGGAATCCTTGAAATAACTTTCAGCTCTCAGGGAACCCCTGCTAATAATTACTGTATTTACAGCTCACTCTGCATTACCGTGAAAAACAAGCTAAGGCATAATAAATGAAAGCATAAGCAGTGTACTTAATGTATTTAACACCTAGGGCTGCACTATACAACAAAATTATTTTCAGTAATAATTATGAAATGAAAATATATTAGTAAGTTAGTAATATATTAGTAAATAATAACAACTATAACTAGAAAAGTGAAAACTGTAAGTGTTTCTTACATTGGTGATCAGTGGAGAAAGAATCCTTAGTTTGGTGGTCAGTGGAGAAGGACTACTTGATTGATGTTCAGTAGGATAAAGGCCATTGCAAATTCATGGTCCTTAGGTGGCCAGTGGAGAAATGGGCAACACAGGGCCTAAATGATAAGTACTTCAGCCTAGAAGGGTCATCAGTTTGAATCCCACCTATGGCAACACCTGCATGGAGTTTGTATATTCTATTTGTGCCTGCATGAGTTTCATCCCACAGTAAAAACACATGCTGGTAGGTTAATTGGTTCCTGTCTAAATTGGCCCTAGTATGTGTATAGCCCCATACACACTATCAGTTTTTCTGCTGAGTTTTCCCTTCAGATTTACCAAAACCATATAATATGAGGACAAACTTTAGGAGTTTCAATGTGTATGCAATCAGGCAGGCCCTTCTACTACATGGTTTTGGTAAATCTGAAGGAAAAACTCAGCAGAAAAACTGACAGTGTGTATGGGGCTTTAGTATGACTGTGAGTTAGGGACCTTAGATTGTAAGCTCCTTGGGGGCAGAGACAGATATGAATGTACAATATATACACTATATTGTCAAAAGTATTGGGCTGCCTTCCTTTACACAAACATAAATTTTAATGGCATCCCAGTCTAACTGTGTAGGGTTCAATATTGAGCTGGCCCATCTTTGCAGCTATAACAGCTTCAACTCTTCTTAGAAGACTGTCCACAAGGTTTAGGAGTATGTCTATGGGGATGTTTGACCATGGTGTGGGGTTGCTTTACAGGGGTTGGGCTTGGCCCCTTAGTTCCAGTGAAGGAAACACTTAAAGTGATTGCAAAGTCAGAAGGTTTTTTTATCTTAATGCATTTTATGCATTAAGATAAGCCTTCAATGTGCAGCAGCCCCCCAGCCCCCCAGCCCCCCTAATACTTACCTGAGCCCCATCTCTATCCAGCAATCTTCACCAGTCCCTCACCTATCCAAGACTATCCCTATTGATTGGCTGAGACACAGCAGGGGCGCCATTGGCTCCCACTGCTTTCAATCAAACACAATTAGTCAGGAGAGAGAGAGGGCGGGGTCAAAACACAGCTCTGTATCTCTGTATCTGAATGGATACACAGAGCTGCAGCTCGGCTTGGATGCAACCATAGCAAGCTGCTTGCTGTGGGGGCACTCAACAGGAGGGAGGGGCCAGGAGCTCCAGCCAGGGTCCCGAAAAGAGGAGGATCCTCAAGGTCCATAAAGACCAGTGAGCGTGGGGGGAAGAGCAGAGAGCCACTGACTGACAGTCTTAGAGCTGACATGGGACAGATGCCGCATCGCACCAATGCTGCATCCACCTAGGTTAGTATGATTAAAAAAAATAGAAAACATTCCCATACTTCTCTATTAAGCTTCAATAGCATTTAATGCACTCCAATTTTGACACAAGTCATGTTGTAATTGAATGTTATTTAAAATGACCTTTCCTTTTCAGTCTGCAGCTCTGTAATATTCAGTGAAATGCAATGCAATATAGCAACCTGGAGGTGTTCTGTACAGAACGCCCCCCAGATTTGTAATTTCCTGCTTGTGTGATCGGCTCACTGATTTTCCCAGAAGTCTGCACTAAGATGACAAGTCAGATTTCAGGCATCCGCTGCAACAAAAATTGTATTTTTGGTGAGATACTCCCAATAGAAAAACACATCTAAATCAATGCAGACTCTGCAATTTTCCTCATTAGAGCTTTGTAGGTGCAGAAGCTGGTTGATAATTAATACACCACTCCCATTAGACTCACTTCTGCCCATGGGCACTGAGAAACACACAGGGATTTCTTCAGCATAACAAAAGGTAGGAATCTGCAACAAAGTTTGTCAAAATTCTTGTAATGTACAGAGATCACCCAGAGGGGAATGTGTTTTTCTCAACAAAAGTGGAGTTACACAAGATAATCACCACTTTTGTTGCAGATAACCCCCGTCCCGTTAACTGAACAAATCCAGGCGCTTACACTAAATTGCGTGCTTGTTATCTGGGGGCTGTGGAATTTTTTTGTGTATTTCTATTTAGCAGCTGTTTTAAAAGGGATTTAAAATTAAAACCCACACAAATGTCATAAAAGAAAATCTATAAAATGAATCAATGCATGGAACGATAGATCAATCCACCAATAGAAAAACAACGCGTATTACTACGTTTGCAATAGGTAATAATAAAGTGCAATCCTCTATTCCAAATCAAACATATATATATAATAATCATGCATGAGTCATTAGTGTGCATTCAGTTCATAAGAGCGGCACATGCATCCGACTTGTGGTTCAACGATTCTCCCTTAATGGTCAATCCAAACAGGGAAAAAACTCTGCCACAGTTCTTTAGGTGTATGGTATATATTGCCCCTCTGCCAGGAATACACCTCCACACGTGCAATGATATACACACAAGCCACGCTGGGGGATATGTGAAAGTGAAGGGATCCCCCTTTGGTATTACTCTTACCAGACTCAGCTGGTTTCACAAGCCTTATAGATCACTCGTGCTGGCTCCTAGTACAGGGTTCCATCCACATCATAGACACCAGGTGTTCAGAATCAAGCATTAGGGCATGATCCCGATCATCTCAATGCTGAGCGCAGCTGAGGCTCTTTGTCCAAGCAGCTTTAATTGACTGCAGCAGACTAGGTGCAAGCAAGCTCTCCTGGGACACGAAGAAAGCTCTCTGGCCTGCCCTAATGCTTGATTCTGAACACCTGGTGTCTATGATGTGGATGGAACCCTGTACTAGGAGCCAGCAAGAGTGATCAAAGTTGTATCGGTGGGTAAAGTTGAAGTTCACCCTAGAATTACTCTGTGAGCATTACACGGCCATAGAATTCAGGCATGTTAATAAATGCATAACACCATGTTTGAATTCTGTCCTGGCTCTGTTTTTCCAGCAATCAGCACCAGACATTGCTGGCCATTTACCAACGACACCATATAACTCATGGTGTCACTCAGCCCTCCTTGAGCTATCTACAATGCTGTGAAAAAGTATATGCCCCCGTTTTGATTTTAGATTTTTTTTGCATATTTGTTACACTTAAATGAATCAGATCATCAAACATATTTTATTATTACACAGAGATTACCCAAATAAATACAAAATGCAGTTTTTAACTACTTCACCCCTGGAAGAATTTACCCCCTTCCTGACCAGGCCATTTCTTGCAAAACGGCACTGCGTCACTTTAACTGGCAATTGCGCAGTTGTGCGACGCTGTACCCAAACAAAATTTACGTCTTTTTTTTCCACAAATACAGCTTTCTTTTGGTGGTATTTGATCACCTCTGCGGTTTTTATTTTTTTGCGCTATAAATAAAAGAAGATTGACAATTTAGAAAAAAATACAATATCTTTTACTTTTTGCTATAATAAACATCCCAATTTTTCCTCTGTTTAGGCCGATATGTATTCTTCCACATATTTTTGGTAAAAAATAAAAATCGCATGTTCCCTAGGTGTGTTCTAACTGCGGGGGGATGGGACGGACTGGGGAGGAGACCAATCGGTGTTCATAGTTAGTATGAACACACGATCTGTCTCCTTTCCCCTGAGCAAACCGGGATTTGTGTGTTTACACACACAGATCCCGGTTCTCACTCTGTCACGAGCGATCGCGGGCGCCCTGGCGACTATCGTGCCCGCCGAGCACTCGCATCGGTTCTGGGGACAAGCTGCGGGTGCGTGTAGCTCCGGTGGCGTGTGCTTGCCTCCTACAGCGTCTTAAAGAGCCAATGTACAGCTACGATGGCTCCCCCATGGGGTCCAACCTGCCGCAGTATAACTGCGGCGGCTGATCGGGAACCAGTAAATGACAGTTTCATTTATTAAGGCAAAAGAGCTGTCCAAACCTGCCTGGCTTTATGTGAAAAAGTAATTGCCCCTAAACCTAATAACTGTTTGTGCCACCCTTAGCAGCAACAACTGCAACCAAACGATTTGCGATAACTGGTAATGAGTCTTTCACATTGCTGTGGAGCAATTATGACCCACTCTTCTTGGCAGAATTGTTTTAATTCGGCCACATTGGAGGGTTTCCAACATGAATGGCATGTGTAAGGTAATAATTCAGCATCTCAATTGGATTTAAGTCTGGGCTTTGACTAGGCCACTCGAAAACCTAAATTTTACTTTGTTTGAATCATTTGGAGGTGGACTTGCTGTTGTGTTTCGGATCATTGTCCTGCTGCATAACCCAAGTGCACTTGAGCTGGAGGTCACAAACTGATGGCCGGACATTCTTATTATTTTCTGGTAGAGCTCATAATTCATGGCTCCATCAGTTATGGTAATTCATTCATGTCTGACGGTTGGTATGATGTTCTTGTTATGAAATGCTGTATTAGTTTTCTGTATGCAGGATCCACACCTTCCAAAAAGTTTCATTTTTGTCTCATCAGTCCACAGAATATTTTCCTAAAAGTCTTGAGGATCATTAAGACGTTTGTAAATGTGAGATGAGCTATTGTGTTCTTTTTGGTCAGCAGTGGCTTTGGTCTTGGAACTCTCCCATGGATGCCATTTTTGCCCAGTCTCTTTCTTATTGTTGAATCATGAACACTGATCTTACCTGAGGTAAGTGAGGCATGCAGTTCTTTAAATGTTGTTGTGGGTTCTTTTATGACCTCTTGGATGAGTCGTCATGCTTTTGGAGTAATTTTTGTAGGCCGGCAACTCCTGGGAAGGTTCACCACTGTTCCATGTTATCTCCATTTGTGGATAATGGCTCTCCTCATGATTCACTGCAGTTTCAAAGCCTTAGAAATGGCTTTGAAACCCTTCCTAGACCGATACGTGTTTGTTTCTAATGTGTTCTTGATTTTTTTTTAGATTGGGGCATGATGTGTGGCTTTTTGTGATCTGTTAGCGTGCTTCAATTTGTCAGACAGCTTCTATTTGTGTGATTTCTTGATACAACAGTTCTGGCAGTAAGCAGGCCTGGGTATGGCAAGTGAAATTTAACTCAGCTTTCCAAAAAATGTTGGTTAATCACAGTTCATTCAAGATTCAGCATGGGAGGGGGCAATTACTTTTTCACACAGAGCCAGGCAGGTTTAAACATCTTTTTTCCCTTAATAAATGAAATAATAATTTAAAAACTGCATCTTGGATTTACTTGGGTTATCTTTGTGTAATATTAAAATCAGTTTGATCATCTGAATCATTTAAGTGTGAGAAATATGCCAAAAAACAAAATCAGGAAGAGGGCAAATACTTTTTCACAGAACTGTACATCTTTGCTAGCATAAGGACACAGAGGAAGGGTTTCCCAGTCAGTCTTTGCCAGGTCTAGATAGCATGGGGTTTAACGACACATTGATTTGCATGGTGTTGGTAATAAATAGCCAACAGTTCCTAATGCAGATTGCTTAACAACTGGAGCGTGGACAAAGTCCATGTTATTTGGCTTTTTAAAGTTTATCGAGTGATTATAGGGTGAACTTCCACTTTAAGCTTTATTTTGATTGCCTTATGCAATTGAAGAACTTGCTTGAGGAATCGGGTCATATTTTGGCAAGCACATGAGTTTCATTTAAAGTAAAGTTAATGATTGGAAGCCTGGTAGGCAGAGTCAACCCTTGGATTCTTATGTGGCTTTGGCTATTCTAAGAGTGAGAACTCTCTACCATGCATCCTGAGCTTCCGTCTACCTAAGACTTTTCCAGCTGCTCCTGTTACACTCTCAGAAGAAAAAACAGCGCCAATCTAAGTGCAGTATTGTTGAATCAAAGACATTTAATTTGTGAAGTTATGCACTCACACTCTACCAGAAGGTTTCAGGCACATCATGTATCTAGAGAGCATCGCAGGGCTCTCGAGGAGAAGCGGTAACTCGTTCGGCTGTATCTCTCGTCCGGTGGCGCCGGTGGTTCCCAGCGTCGCACGGCTTGGTGTAACAGCGTCAGGGAGGTCCGTTCGTCCGTTCGTTGTTATGTTGAGGGGCGCACTGCGATGACGTTTCGTTGTGGGTTACGTTGTAATCACATACAACCAGCCTGCAACACATGAGCAATCAACACCATGCTTTGGTCGGAACAGCTCCGCCCCATAAGGTGGAACCTAAACGACCAATTAGAACTGCCCCCTTTCCCTATTTAAACCACTCCAAACATAGTAACCCAGATGCCTGATGAAGGAGCACGCATGCTCCGAACGCGAAAAAAAAAAGCAACGTAAACCACAACGAAACGTCATCGCAGTGCGCCCCTCAACATAACAACGAACGGACGAACGGACCTCCCTGACGCTGTTACACCAAGCCGTGCGACGCTGGGAACCACCGGCGCCACCGGACGAGAGATACAGCCGAACGAGTTACCGCTTCTCCTCGAGAGCCCTGCGATGCCCTCTAGATACATGATGTGCCTGAAACCTTCTGGTAGAGTGTGAGTGCATAACTTCACAAATTAAATGTCTTTGATTCAACAATACTGCACTTAGATTGGCACTGTTTTTTCTTCTGTTTATATGTCTTTTACAAGGTACCTTCTACCCTTAAACATGTTGCCTACCTGCCTGTGCTAAAGAAATCATCCCCTTTCTATGACTATTTTCCACAACCAGTAACTGTGGACTATAATTTGTGATCCTGCCAGCTATCCATTACTTCTGCTGCATTTACTGACATACACAGCAAGGATTGCAAAACTCTGTGATAAGCAGACTTGACATCCCTAAATCCACCACACCAATTTATCAACTTCAGCGGTCTTTTTCCCCCAAACCTTTTTCCCCTCCCCCATAAAAAACCCCCTCTTTTTTCCTTCCTCACTCCCCCCATCCAGGACATATATAATCCAGCAGCGCAACGCACAAAAAAACAATTTTTTCTTACCCTGTTACACTCTCGACTATATAAAATATATTAAGATCCAACAGGGAAATTGAGCCCTATAATGGTCACAACAGTTATACAAACTCAAGTTAACTACTTGACCTCCGGAAGATTTACCCCCTTCATGACCAGGCCATTTTTTGCAATACAGAACTGTGTTACTTTAACTGACAATTGCGTGGTCGTGCAATGCTGTACCCAAATAAAATGTATGTCTGTTTTTCTTCACCACAAATAGAGCTTTCTTTTGGTGGTATTTGATCCCCTCTGAACGATTTTGAAAAAAACAAAAAACAATATTTTTTACCCAATAAGCGTATATTTATTGGTTTGCGCAAAAGTTATAGCGTTTACAAACTATGGGATATTTATTATTATTTTTTTACCAGTAATGGTTGTAATCAGCGATCTATAGTGGAACTGCGATATTGCGGTCTTAGCAAGGACATAAAGACATAAAGACATGGATGAGCGAGTTTGGGGTAAGGGAACTTGACTGGCCTGCTCAGAGACCTGACCTCAACCTGATAGAACACCTTTGGAATGAATTCGAATAGAGACAGAGACCCAGGCCTTCTCATCCATATCAGTGCCTGACCTCACACTTTAGGAAGAATGGTCAAACATAGACACACTCCTAAACCTTGTGGACAGTCTTCCCAGAAGAGTTAAAGCCGTTATAGGTGCAAATAGTGGGCCAACTCAATATTGAACCCTATGGACTAAGATTGGGATGCCATTAAAGATCATGTGTGTGTAAAGGCAGGCATCCCGAAACATTTGGTAATATAGGGGTTGATTTACTAAAGGCAAATTCATTTTGCACTACAAGTGCACCTGGAAATGCAGTCGTTTTAGATCTGAGGGGGACATGCAAGGAAAATAAAAAAAAAACAACATTTTAGCTTGCATATGATTGAATAATAAAATCAGCAGAGCTTCCACTCATTTTAGATCTTCCGCTCAGATCTACAGCGACTGCACTTCGCAGTGCACTTGTAGTGCAAAGGGGATTTGCCTTTAGTAAATCAACCCCATAGTGTATGTGTTGTGCAGTCATAAGATATCTCACCAGAAGAGACCCAGAGACATTCAGTATTATAAACATTCAGGTAGTTTAACTCTTCTGCATCTCCCAAAAGCAGAAATATCCATTTTGAACCCTTTAAGTGTTTTGTCAGGTGTCGCTCATGAGAGATCCCACAAATTCAAGGCTGCTAATATGGCTTCATTCGGTGTTTGGAACCCAATACATTTTTCTGTGCTGTCGCCCTATTCACTCTTATTGTTGAAAAAGATATTGCATTACATCTCTTGTCTGATTTCTACATTTTCACCTCCTGACTTATTACTTCAGCAAATGTTTAATTGTCAGCATAAAAAGTTACTACTGCCAAGTTAAGCTGGCTTTTCTGTCATCAATCTTTATTCATAACTTGGCATATGTGCAAACGTTTATTACATTCTCAGTAAGTGGAACGCTGCAATTACATTGTGACATAAGTAATTCATCTAATAAGGTAACAGTACCCAAAGTAAATATCTGTTTAATAGACTGTAAGTAAGAGGTAGCAGCAGCATTTTCTGTGTGTGCGCTTTCAAATTCTTTGCCAACCTTCATCTACTCTTACACCTTATGAAGCTGGCATTTCACTTTTCATTTCGGCATTATCTTGAATTTAAGATTATGTATACTGTCTGATTCTGAGCCCTCTGTGCAAGTACATAAAATTGCTCCTCGTTATTGTCCTTCTGTGAATACACCGGGAAGGGCAGAAACCTTGCGTTCCAAATGCATTTAATCCCAAACAATTGTCTGAACTCTGCAATGTTTTGCCAATTGAAATTCTCATATCAAATATCATTGTTCTGATGCTACAATAAATGAGACTTGGGTTGACTCCGCAGCCAAACAAATAGTAGGGGGAAGATTAGTATTAACCTCTGAATGCAAACCAATTTATAAAAAATATTTCTCCTACTTCACAGAAATCCATCTTTGGTCTGAAAATTTAATTTCACACACCAGCGGGACACACGGTAGAGCTAAATGATTATCTGTATTACTAAGAACCATACAGAACCTATGTCTGTTAATATTCTGAATGGGTGGAAGGAGACTTAGATGCTGCTCATTTTTCTTTATTAAAAGAAAATATTTTTGGTTGCTGCCTTTGTGAACAACTAAATATCTGTTTAGTAAAAAGCGTACACAGTTATATTGGAATGTGTCTCGAGACGTGTGAAACTAGGGGAACGGGTGCTTGGCTGGGGTACGTTGGAACGGAGAGTTTAGCGTGGTGGAACTTTAGCGTTTAGAAGTTTTGCATGGTGGAACTTTGATGTACTCCAAAGACTAGGCTTAGAGAAGGTGACATTTTGAGTTTGCAGACATTGTCCCATTCACCCTTCATTTATCAAGGACCCATGCAAATAAAGGTGGTCAACTGTAGTGCGTTTAAGGTTAATGTAGCTCAATTAATTTCAATGAGCTCCCATCGTATGCCAGCAGACTAATGATAGAATTTGCAGCAAAGTGCACTGTAATGCACGGTAAGTCGATGTAAAGCAAACATGTTTGGAAGGTACATTGAGTTGCTCTTTATAATGAATGGTGCTGCAGTGCACCAACACATGTAGAATGCATTATTGTACATTGTTGTAACATTTGAAATTCCATTGTACACTGGTGTGAAAAGGCCCTAATGGTTGCAGAATGGGGGGAGGCATTGTTACAAAGGGTCAAGAAGGAAATTTAGTTTAAATTCTTGGTCAAACGAGTTTATGATTGTACAATTCAGGATTTCTATGAGGTTTAAGTGTTTTGCTACAGCTAAGTGAGGGTTTTTGATAGCGCCAACGAAGAAAGGTAGCTAATTTGTGACCTTCTAATGTGTAGGTTAACTTAATAGTAACAACATTTTTTGAAATCTTGTTGACTTCTTGGAGGGATACGGGCCCAGGATTTGAGGTTACATTTTGGGGCCCCAGTCTTTATAATGTGTATATGCCAAGATGTTTAAGTACTGTAGCTGGAAAGGTTCTGTTATAGAAGCCTATTGAAAGGGCGCACTGCCAGGGTACTTTATTTACCAAGAATGTAAAAATCAGTTTGTACTATTGGGGAGTATCGTTAACAGATATGCAGTTTTACCTTTGTAGAAGTAAATAATAAGTAAAAAAGGTAATTAAATGAACTATATTTAATTGTCTAATCTTTGACCAAAACATTCACAAGGGGGAAATTTGTCTATGGCCTCAATTTGCAATTCAAAATGCCCTCAATATACACACACATACTCCTCCTATTCAATAGGATAGCAAGAATGTATAAGGGGCTCCAGCAGGTATGTGCACCTCTAGGTGCTTGCAAAACATACCAGCATTTAAATTTGTAGGCAACAGAGTCTCTTTAAAGTGCGTGTAAACCCTAATAATTAAAGTGGTTCTAAAGGTAAAAAGGTTTTCCCTGCAATCCCTGCATTAAGGTGAAAAAAAAAAAACTTCCAGTGCCTGCTTCTCCCCCCCCCCCCCCCCCCCCCCAAAACTTACCTGATTACTCTTTCATTCCAGAGTTGTCCCATCTGCAGCTATACTGCTCCCTCATCCTGGTCTCACAGGAGACAAAGGCAGCAACTGAGGCCATTGGCTGCTGCTACTGTCAGTGAAATCCTGTGAGAAGGTGGTGTGGTGCGGGGGCCGAGCTGCGCTGTCTGTGTCTATGAATGCACACAGGCTGGCTCGGGAGTGCACCCACACAAATGCCCCCATAGCACATGGCTTGCTGAGGGGCCACTCTGAGAATGGGAGGAGCAGACAGTGCTGGTAGGGGACTGCTAAAGAAAATGTGAGCCTTTAGAAATAAACTTTAAACCTTAACTTCTCTTATTTGCTCCTTTTTGTTCTGTTTAATATACTAATGTTTATATCTTTTTTTAAGTGAAATAAAAACAATTCTCATCCTCAGCAGGTAACTTTCTTTTGCTTTGTGCCGCTAATGGCTGTTATCAAAAAATTTCCCAACGCTCTCTGTAGACTGCAAAACACCCTCCCTATGTTATTGAGATATGGAGAAGGGGTAGGTGTTCTACAATCCTCTAAATCCTCTAACACTCCCTGTCCTAGAGAGACATCTATATCCATAGCTACGGTACAGTGAATGAGTGTTGTCATCCTAGGATAGTGGTCTCCAAATTAAGGCCCACGTGCAAAACGTGCTCCTTTGCCTTTATTCTTCCCTTGGGGCACCATTCCTTCTACTGACACCAACATTGGGGCACTATTCTTTCCACTGACGCCAAGAATGGGGCACTATTCCTTTCGTTGACATCAACAGTGGGGCACTATTCCTTCCGCTGACACCAATAATGGGACGCTATTACTCCCACTGATATCGACAATTGGTGCTATTTTTCAACAATATCAATGATAACATACTATTTCTTCTCCTACTGACAACAGCCACTATGTCATTTTCTTACTCCCACTGACAATCAAACCTGAGGCATTGTTTATTCCCACATTGACATCAGGACATTTTCTACTCCCACTGGCCAAAATCCAGATCCTTTCAAGTCTGAAGGAAAGAAATCTTGCCCTTTGTTTAGAAGGTTTGGAGACCCCTGCTCTAGGGCAAGACGTGTGTTACTGGCAGGATCACCAGGTGAAACAAGGAACAAATGCCAAAAATGGGAACAAATGCATCCACAACATTGAATCCTGTAATATACTACATTTTTGTTCTAGAAATTAGAAATTATTTCAGTATTGACTTCTGATCTGCAAGCATCCCTTTGTGTACAGATACCTCCATATAAATTCACATTCTTGCATCGTCACTGACCTGTGTAATAGTTTGGCATGAAATTAGAATTATCAGCATTTCCATTTTCCCATTATAAGCAATGAAAAACACAAGGTGACTTTCTGCACATGCTTTTTAATCACAGTACTTCTCTAATTGGCTCATTTCTACCATAACTAGATGGCATAGTGGGTAAGTGGCCCGCTAGATAAGCAGAATTATTATTTACATTACAGATGATATTTATTTATATGCACTAAGCAGCCCCGGGCAAGGAATAACACAAACAGAATTTAAAGGCGTAAGATTCTGTGATGCAGAAAAGTAATTTCTTTCTAAGGTAATTTCAGTTTTATAAATTAAAATGAAGCTCTCACTTATTATAATGTACATTTAGGCCTTGACTTTATGCTAACATTGCCTTTCCTGGGAGCAGAAATTTCTGTGAAGGAGTATCTCCCCTTTAATAAAACTAGAAGGTGTATATCCCACAATGGCGGTACGGAGAGACACCTCTGGCGCCATCATAATTCCTATATACTATAAGGGATAGCTCTTTCTTTACAACACTTTTGAACAGATTAGCACTGAGCTCAGGCACCATGCAGGTTGGTCCACAGTACATTCACAGGAGAGACAACGGGTAGTAGCCAATACCTATCTTTTCCCACTCAATGGGTCTCACTGTTTCCACTTCACTTTCCACTACATGAGCCCCCCTTATTGTGCAGTCTGCCCTATTTACACTATGTTCACACCTATGCGTTTTTTTAGTGCATTTTTGCAGTTTGCAGAAATGCACCTCAGTCCATTTAACATGATTTCCTATGGTACACGTTCATATCTATGCGTTTTTCAGCCGGTACATTTTTGGAAAGGGTCAGGGACTTCTTTTCCTGCAGCAGATTGCATTTTGCGTGTAATAGATTTCAACGGAGCCGCACCAGAAACACAAGTGTTGCGTTTTTGATGCATTTTTTATGCATTTTGCATTTTTATTTTCTTCACTTTAACATACTGTGTATAGCTGGTTGCTAAGGAGCTGCCTACCAGGGCCTTAACAACCGATAAGTCATCAGCAGGGTTTTTTTTTTTTTTGCTGGCAGACCCCGTGGGAGTGTTGGTCGCAATCAGAGAATTTTTTTATTTTTTCGAGTGGTGCAGTGGGCATTGTGATTGACAATGGATCTACATTGGGGGGACATTGTTTTTTTTATTTTTTAATAAAGGACGCATCAAAAACTCTTGTACTGTTTTTATTCACGTTCACACTTGTTTGGTGAATAGGTAGGCCACACTCATTCCCACGGGGGGGGGGGGGGATCTTGTTAAAGAGGGCTTCCAGATTCCGATAAGCCCCCCGTCTGAAGACCCCCACAACCACAGGCCAGGGTTGTGAGGAAAAGGCACTCAACATGGGGAGTAGATGCTTTGGGGTGGGGGGGTATATGAGAGTATATGGCCTGGTATGGTTCAGGAGGGGGGGGTGCGCTTGCTCGTCCCCTCCCTTTCCTGACCTGCTGGGCAGCATGCTTGGATAAGGGTCTAGTATGGATTTTGGGGGGGCCCCCACGCCATTTAAAAAAAAAAATTGGCTTGGGGTTCACCTCTAAATCAATATCAGACCTGCTGACAGCTGATGACTCATCGGTTGTCAAGGGTTCGGCGTTTAGTTTTCCGGTCCACTCCTTAGCAACCAGCTATATACAGTGTATTTAAAGAGAAAAAATAAAACGCAAATTCGTGAAAACTGTATGGAAAAACGCGGGTTTAAAGATCGCAAAACACGCCGGAAAAACGCAACAAGCGCAGCCCGCATAGATGTGAACCTACACTTATTGCACATCTGCAACCAAAATAGTAACTAAAATCTGCCAGTGATCCTATGTTCCAATCCATGAATACCTATTTGCTAACACAGCACAGATCATTGAGTAATGTCCGAAAGTTTTATTGAAGAATGATCACATAAAGGTCGAAAAAAGAAAGTGCAATGTATCAAAGCCGCACAGAACCCCTTAGTCAGGCACGTAATGACAATTTATTAAAACATAGACAACTAAAATAAAGAGTAGCTTACTTGTCTCCATGTAATTCCACAGTCTGACGTTATATACATCTCTTCCTTATATTCCACCAGCTGTGAGCCCAGGTTACCTAAGGAGGAGAAATTATATAATGACACTGAAATAATGATATTGTAGAATAAATCCTCAGTTGTACATAGTTAAAGAAGAACTATCGGAAAAAAATTTATGTTTCATTTTGGATAGAGTAAGGGTGGGCTATAACCCCTGTCAGATTTTTTTTTCTCCATCTGTGTCCCATTTCAGGGATTTCCCTTCACTTCCTGTCCCATAGCCAAACAGGAAGTGAAAGGTAATGCCTGCAAATTAAGGGAATCCTTTAGGGACCCCCAGGCCACCAGAACTAGTTTCCCCGTTGGAAGATTTTTCCTATATTACTTTTCCAGGGACAACCCACAAATAGTATTATTCACTAAAAAAAGCAAAAGAAGAAAAAAAGATGCTTTTAGTTATACTTTATTAAGAATAAGGTACAAATTAGCAAAGTCTCCATATCTCTCCAGTTTCAGTGCTAGGAGAATGCGGCTCCATCAGGCCCGGATTGGCCATAGGGCAAACCGGGCACTTGCCCGGTGGGCCACGGCCGCCAGGCTGCAAGACCTTGCGGGGCTCAAGGCTTGAGCTTGCGCCGCTCATTCAGCCTCTCCTTGGCCGCCCGGCTGCCAGTTAAGCTCAGTCATCGGCGCCGGGGGGAGGAGATAGATGAGACACCTTCGGCCTCTGCGTGACTGCACAGTCACCCATATAGGTCAGCCGTCGGTGCCGGGAGGAGGAGCCAAAGCAGACACCTTGGAGCCGGTCTTCTGTCGAGACGTGCCAGAAATAAAAAAACGTGAGTTCAGCCCCCCCTGTAAACTGCATAGGAGGAGGGGTGGGGGCAGCTGCATATAGAAGAATAATTCTCTCCAACTTCCTCCTGCAGTAATGGAATGCCTGCGAGAGGTAGAGGAGAAGCAGGCATTCAGAGACTGGAGGAGGAGGATGGAGAGAATTATTCGTCTATATGCAGCCGCCCCCACCGCTCCTCCTATCCTGCTTCTCTCTGCTGCTCCCCCCTGGGCTCTCCACCACACCCATACTCTCTGCCATCCCCCCATACTGTCCACCTCCCCCCCATACTCTCCACCTACCCCATGCTCTCTGCCATCCCCCCATACTCTCCACCTCCCCCCCATGCTCTCTGCCATCCCCCCATACTCTCCACCTCCCCCCATACTCTCCACCTCCCCCCATGCTCTCTGCCATCCCCCCATACTGTCCACCTCCCCCCCATACTCTCCACCCCCCATGCTCTCTGCCGTCCCCCAATACTCTCCACCTCCCCCTTGCTCTCTGCCATCCCCCCATACTCTCTACCTCCCCCCATGCTCTCTGCCCCCCCTGTGTGCTTCACATCATCCCCACGCTCTCCGCCTCCCCCCATACTTTCCGCCACCCTCCCCATGATCTCCACCTCCCCCATGCTGTCCGCTGCCCTCCCTGTGCTCTCCATCAACCCCCGTGCTCTCCACCACCCCGTGCTCTCCGCCAGCCCCCCATGCTCTCCGCCAGCCCCCCTGTGCTCTCCGTCACCCTCTCTGTGCTTTCTGCCACCCTCCCTGTGCTCTCCATCTCCCCACATGCTCTCCACTGCCCCCTGTGCTCTCCACCTCCCCCTATGCTCTATGCTGCCCCCCTGTGCTCTCCTCTTCCTCCCTGTGTTCTCTGCCTCTCCCCTGTGCTCTCGCCCCACCCCATGTTCTCAAGGTTATTCCCTGTGCTCTCCAATCCCCCATGCTCTTTCCTGGTCCCAACTCACCCCACCCCCCCCCCCCCCCACACCTCTGGTGGGTTCCCCCTCCCCCTCTCAGCAGATCTGTCAGGGAGGAGAGTGGGGAAGGGGCTGGTTAACATGTCATGGGCTGCTCAATGCAAATTGCCCGGGCCTATTTTTTGTCCCAGTCTGGGCCTGGGCTCCATTCACACTGAGTGTATAGCTCTGGTGCATGGGGCTATGGCATTTAGCAGTGGGTAGAGGGCAAGAAGACTGCATTTCAGGAAATCATCTCTAAACGCATACTGCTCTAAATGTTTGTACAGCTGACTACACTGTCCAGGTCCATGCAGTCGCAGAAGCTGACAGACTCTCATAGTGTTTGACAGGCTGCTGGCAGTTGAGCCAGACAGGACACCTGTGCCCTCCGCCCGCAGCTATACAATGGTGAGGCTAAATGCCCAGTGTGCATGGGACCCAAACTGTCATTCCTTAAAAACATTTTGGCATAAATAACGTAAGAAAAGAACAACACACCATCTCCACTTCCCACAACTAACCAGTCAGGCACACCAGGAATATGGGTTAGAATTCCATAGGAAAAGAGCAACATTGGAAGTTAATTTAATATGGTTTTTCCCAAAAGATGGAGGTCTTCCTCCCAAATTTCATTTGAGCAAGTTCTTGCATGTGGCATGTATTTACAGTAAATGCCCAGGAAACTCTAGGGAAGAAGTCTATGGTGACATCATGCCATCTTTGGACAAATTATGGGCAGCTTCAGGTACAGTATGTGTCTTAGGAAGCACTGAAACCAAAGGGTCAGCATCCAGGCCAGGTGACTTGTATTTTTAGAAGGTCAGTTGTGGGATCTGCTGCTTTTATTTCATAAGAGGTTTACTTTAAGCTCCTTGAAGAGTCCAGAGTGCTACTTACATGACACATCTGAAGGTGATCAGGACACCGATCGTCTATGAGAATCCAATAACATTTAAAAATACAAATAATATTAAAATATTTGTATAGATACATTTATGCTTAAAAATAACCTAGAGGAATAAACGTGATGCTATTAGATGACTTACCGGCACCCATAATAAGCCCCGGAGCTGTATACTTGGTGTGGACAGTTCCAGATACATATGGATTGTCCGCCCAACGCAGATGAAGGTGAAGATGGCAGTCAGGCTAATAAGATACAAAACAGATGAAAGAATGCAAATTATATTGTAAGGAATTATCATAGAAAGAGCTGAATAAAGGAATCTGCAGTGCATCCGCAAAGTATTCACAGAGCTTCACTTTTTCCACAGCCCTATTTAAAATGGATTAAATTCATTAAATCAAAATTAAATAAATAACACCCCCTTGTGATGAGTTGAAAGAAATTTGTATTAAATATTTCCAAAAATATTTGCAAATTTATTAAAAAACAAAAACTGAAAAAAAAAATCCCATGTAAATAAGTATTCACAGCATTTGCTCAATACTTTGTTGAAGCCCCTTTGGCACCAATTACAGCCTCAAGTCTTTTTGAGTATGAAAAAGAAAAGGCAAAGACCAATTGCAGCAGCAATATACAATGTGCATTGTTTACTATCTGTGTGTACACTTAGGTTAATGCAGTACAATGCAATACTATTCAGGGATTCAAACTGTAGAGTCTCAAGTTCTGAATTAATAGAGAAAATAAAATGTACTGCAAAAACTTGCTAAAAGCTTATTTAAAGCTACAACTACAGATCTGTATTCAACATTCCCATGCTGCAGTTCAAGTGTGCTTTAAGTTATTTACAAAAGCAGCTTAAATTATGTAAATTATTGCTGAAGTGTTTTGAAGCCAATTTTATACAGAGGACACATATTATACAGATACACATATAGGATTTGAGGGCAGAGAAAAATGCAGACTAGCACAGCTGACTTATGAAATGCTAGTTACTTGGCTGTCATGCTAATGCTTCAATACTTTCTGAATCACTGACCTAGAATGTCAATGTAAATCAGAAGTGTTGACTTCACTGTCTACATGCCTGTTCTGGGTGACAGAAAAAGCAAGAAAATCAGCATTAGCAATAACAACCTACATCATTTCCTCAGTAATGATGTTTACATGGCTCAAATAATAATTTTTTACTAAGGTCTCATTATATGGGAATTTTATGCATGGACATTTCCATGTGGTTGCTTTTTGACTTACCGGTTTGCAGTTGGTTGGCTTGCCATTCATGTCTAGGCTTGGTGGAGCCAGATAGTCCCAGTCCCGGCCTTTGTTGTATGTGATGAGAGTTGTTACTTTTCCATCAATTTTCTGATTGGCCAAAAAAACACCTTTAATGCCTTTGACCTGCAAAATATAACACATCATTATTACATTTCAGAAACAAATGGGTTTTACTGTCCAAAGCAAGGTTCTTCAATCTATTCAAGATGATGGCCATATTGTATATCTCACAAATATTTGTGATCTGAACAATTCAGCCCCCCTTTTGCATCAGAAGTTCTCCCCGTTCACATCAGACCCCCCCCCCCCCATCACATCAGCATCACCCTTTCACATCAGACCCCCCTCCCCCATCACATCAGCATCACCCTTTCACATCAGACCCCCCCCCCTCCCCCCATCACATCAGCATCACCCTTTCACATCAGACCCCCCTCCCCATCACATCAGCATCACCCTTTCACATCAGACCCCCCCTCCCCCCATCACAACAGCATCACCCTTTCACATCAGACCCCCCATCACATCAGACCCCCCCATCACATCAGCATTACCCTTTCACATCAGACCCCCCCTCCCCCCATCACATCAGCATCACCCTTTCACATCAGACCCCCCCATCACATCAGCATCCCCCTTTCACATCAGAAGGTCCTGCATAACATGGAGTCTTCCCTTCCAGTAGAGTTCACCTTTTATAATAGTTCTCCCTTTACAATCTGAACTCTCCATCACAGAAGAGTCTCCTCTTTCATATTAGAGTGCCCCCATCACATCAGAGCCTCTTTTCACATCAGATCTCCCTTTCCCATCAGAATCCCCCATCACATCAGAGTTGCTGCAGGCTGGGTAAAATCTTGTAGTAAGCCACATGTGGCCCTTGGACCATAGATTGGAGACTCTTGGTCAAAAGGCTAGGAGCCAAAGATCCTGAAAAGCCACATCTTATCTCCAGCACAACCAAGTTCATTTAGGTAACAGACGAAAAACAAGCTCTGGACTGCCGCACTCTTCAGAAGACCAATTTCTTTTATTGGAAAATCACATCACAACTCAACAAACACAGCGAACAAGGAAACATTTCTGATGTTTCACACTAGCTGTAGTGCTTATTCATTGCACATATGCCTATGAATAAGCACTACAGCTAGTGCGAAACGTCAGCAATTTTTCCTTGTTCGCTGTGTTTGTTGAGCTGTGATGTGATTTTCCAATAAAAGAAAGTGGTCTTCTGAAGAGTGCGGCAGTCCAGAGCTTGTTTTTCGTCTGTTGCTAGTGGTAATAGCCAGCACCTGTGGCTTTCCATCGAAGAGACAGTTTACAGCCTGCATGTCTGCTCCTGGAGCAGTGAGATCCCTTCAAGTTCATTTAGGTAGTAAGAAGAATGGGATCCTGGTCAGTCTTACTGGATTGTGTGAAGAAGCAAACCTTTTAAGATTTTTTTTTGTTATCTTCTCCCAACAAAGCCTTTGCAATAGTGTTGAGAGAATTTCCAGACATCAATAATATAGTTGTTTTATGTAATTGGCTGTGAGCATTTATGCAACTGACTGAGATGAAAGTTTTCTTTATGGAGTCATACAAAAAGAGATTTAACTCCATTGCTGAGAACTATGAATACACTAATGTTTTCACCAACATTATCTCCTTTTTTTATTGCCCCTTTTTCTTTTATTGGTCATAGTTTTTCTATCTGCTTTAATACATCTACAAATCTAAAATGCTATTTTGGCTGAATGGAAACACATTCCCATATACACATTCCAAAATCTTGTGGGAAGCCTTCCCAGAAGAGTGAAAACTGTTATACTTGCAAATGAGGGTCATCTCCACATTTATGGCCATGTTATTGGAATGGGAAGCCCAATAATTTTTATAGATGTAATGGTCAAGTTTCCGCAAATGTGTAGTTATATAGTGTAAGTCCGTCCCTGCTTATTAGGCATGCTAGCCAATTTTGGACACATTTGCCAAGGTTTCATTAAGCATAAACAATCTTTGTTACACAGAAACATCAATTTACATTATTTACAAAGTTAATGCTTTTATAGGACTGTTTTAGAATACCCTATTTGCCAGAAAGATAGAGCAGATTTTTTTTTTTTTTTCAGATCTTAAAGTGATATCAATCCTTTAGTTTTTTACGTGCTTTCAGCAGATGATTTAATGCCTTACTGAGTACACACTCTTATCTTAATTCTTGCCTGTGTTCCTCTTTAAAGGAGAAGTTTGCGATTAATAAAAAAATAATATAAACGGTCATACTCACCTCTATGCTGTAGCAGTGATGTGATGCTGCAGCTGTCCCATGTCAGCTCTAAAAATGAAAACTGAGTGATCAAAGGACCACTGACCGCTTAGTTTTCAGTCTGCTCAGAGTGGAGAGTGGTGACTGTCAGTCATTGCTCTCCGCTCTGACTCCAGGTCTCAGTTGTGTGCTGAAAGGCAATGCTAACTGTCTATCAGGCAGCTGGGTGGATCCCCACAATATGGTCAGGATCCTTCCAGGGCCTGGGGCAGCTCTGTTTGTTTTCAGCTAACATTGGGTCACAGGAGAGCAAAAAGTAAGTGCACTGTTGTGTCCCACAAGAGAAGAATGGCCAAGAAAGCTTTGACCACACTCCTCTTTTAAGCCGGTGCCATAAATGCCATCCCAGGTTTTCTAAGCAAGAATGATCACGTGACTGCTGATCACTCAGTTCTTGGTCTTCACTGAGCAGAGAGTAGTGCCTGTCAGTCATCAGCTCGGTGCTCTGCCCCTCCAGTGCTCACTGTATCACCAGGCAGGAGAGGGGGTGGGAGCGGTTGGCTCAGCCATACACTGAGAGTCAGCTGCTGGCCAGGCATCTGGGTGGATCTCTGGACCAACTCTGTGATGTCATCCAACAGCAGGCTTTCGTTAATTTAAGGTCACAGGGGACCACATGTAGGCGCATGCCTATGATTCAGAAGAGAGGTATGGACAAAAATGTTTGGACATACTTCTCTTTTAACCACTTCCCATCATGCCTATTGTATATGACATCTGCAGATGGGATCTCCCATCCTGGGCGGGCGTCATATGACGTCCTCAGCTTCCCGGCTGTATAGGGGGCACCCACGCACCCGCCGCACCACGAGGATGTCCACCGGTCACCCACAATCACTCGTGACAGAGCAGGAACGTGGATCTGTGTGTGCAAACACACAGATCCACGTCCTGTGAGGGGAGAGGAGACAGATTGTGTGTTCCTAGTATATAGGAACACTGATCTGTCTCGTCCCCTAGTCAGTCCCATCCCCCCACAGTTAGAATCACTGCCTAGGTAACACATTTAACCCCTTGATCACCCCCTAGTGTTAACTTCTTCCCTGCCAGTGACATTTATACAGTAATCAGTGCATATTTATAGCATTGACCACTGTATAAATGTCAGTGGTCCCAAAAAAGTGTCAAAAGTGTCCGATCTGTCCACCGCAATGTCACAGTCATGATAAAAAAAACGCAGATCACTGCCGTTACTTTTAGAAAAAATAATAATAATAAAAATGGCATAAATCAATGACATATTTTGTAGGCAGTATAACGTTTGAGCAAACAAATCAATATACGCTTATTGCCATTTTTTTTTAAACAAAAATATGTAGAAGAATACATATTGGCCTAAACTAAGGAAAACATTTTATAGCAAAAAGTTAAAAATATTGTATTTTTTTTTTTCAAACATGTCGCTCTTTTTTTGTTCATAGCGCAAAAAATAAAAACCGCCGAGGTGATCAAATACCACTATTTGTGGGGAAAAAAAATGATAAAAATTTAATTTGGGTACAGTGTTGCATGACCGGGCAATTGTCATTCAAAATGTTATAGCGCTGAAAGCTGAAAAATGGCCTCGGCAGGAAAGGGATGAAAATGCCCTGTATTGAAGTGGTTAAATATATATATATATAGAAATCCAATATGATTTCCTTACATCCAGCTTTCCTCTTCTCATAAATGGTTTGTATTCCAAGCCAGGCACTTTTTTCCAAGACAGTGATCTGGAAAGCAGTAGCGCTAATGAACTACAAAGCTAGTCAAGTCATATGCAGCCCCCCTACATAGTGGGCAATTCACCATTCTAAATCATTTGTTTCTTCAACTGTATTATTATGTAATAATCCATGCACAAATCATCATATTGAGCACCAACAACCAACCATCTACAAAACTTTCTATTTTTCAATAAGTGCCCCTTTCTATATTAATATGTACATAGTCTGTGAGCGGCTTGCAGAGTTGTACCGGTACAATTATTATTCCTACCTGTAAAGTGGAAGCTTAAGGCTCCAGGAGGCAGATACTTTACCTCTTCAACATAGCTAAGTGGGAATGGAAAATGTACTGGCCTAAAAACCTGAACAGTATATTGCTGTTAATTCAAATCTCACTGTATGTTGTCATAAAACAGAGTCAGCCTCCTCTAATGGAATATAAGTATATGTCTATATGCAGCATAGTGCGTCTGAAAACAGGGCTATCACCCATTTGTAAAATAATTTATCAAATAAAGATGGGGAAAACAGTACTGCTGTGAAAAATACTTGTTGGCTTATTTATGATTGACAAAATAATTGCTTTTTATTTCATGTTCATGTTCTTCTCTTTTGCCTTATTTCACATTTTTTTTTAAATATTTTTTTTAGAAAGTTGGGAAAAGTAATGTCAATGTCAAAAACAATGTAAAATAACACAAAAGTAAAAAAAATAAAAAAAATAAAAGCAAAAAAATAAATAAAACACTTTCTTCTGTAGAAAGTTCCTTCTCCATGCCGACTCTTTTGAAAATAATGAATTACACCTGATTAGTTTAGTACATATTATTGTTAAAACGGTCTGCTAAAATAATGGCAAATTTTTTTTATATAACTGAAAATGTATCTAAAAAGGATATTTTCTGTTGGAAAAAGGGAAAAACAACATATTTCACTTTTTTAAAGTGCACTTAGCATCAAACCTACATTTCCATGTTAGGCGAATGTATGCTAAGCAATGTGTAAGTTTAATATTTACAAGTATTTCTTATTTCTTACAGAGATCCCTATGACAAAGCTTTTATCTGTGTTCTCACCAGAAGGATAGAGACATTTTTATTCAGGCATCCTCCAGAGTCAACATCCACTTAATATAGTACAAAATAAATAAAAAATGGTATTTAAAGTGGTATTCCAGCTTGAAGTATAGTAGAGTTGCATAGTCCGGACCATAGGCTAAGAATAATATTGTTTTGGCCAGGCAATAGACTAAGAATAATATTGTCTTGGAGTGCCAACACTCAGAGTAAGTATTGGAAAAGAAAATATATAGAGAGGTAGGGCATTAAACTTTCTCCTCCAGACAAGTAACAATACGTATATGTATATTTAAATATCTATTTAAAAAATTGAAAAACCACATATAAACAAGAGACAGTAGGGAAAAGACATACCCCTACATATATAAACAACTTAACACAATAAAGATGTTACATTGAAATAA
Organism: Lithobates pipiens; assembly: GCF_037356315.1. Lineage (NCBI taxonomy): Eukaryota > Metazoa > Chordata > Amphibia > Anura > Ranidae > Lithobates > Lithobates pipiens. The sequence goes on along the minus strand of NW_027507718.1, from coordinate 463,268,410 downwards.
TCAATAGTCAACATTCGCAGTCTTCACATCTTAAAACACATCTCGGGACATCAGGATTATGGGGAGACCAAAAAATAACAATCCAGACATAAAGAGAGCACCATCTATATCAAGTCAGATGGACTTCTTATATTCAAAAGCAGGGAAAATTCCCCAAAGGAACTGATTCATTCCCTCCATGTATATAAGAAATCTACCATCATTGAGGAGCCACTCCTTACTTCGATGGGCACTGTGAGTCTCACATGGAAGCCGCCCTGTACCAGGGTAGACCTATAATGGTGGTCGTCCAGTGAATAGAAGTCCAGCGTGTGGTACAGTCTGGGTCTTCCAAGGATCCAGCACCCCAGCATGTAAATGCTTAACCCTAACTACTCTAAAAATTGTTTCTCCCTTCTACTAACCTGTGTAATGCCGCGTACACAGGATCGGACTATCCGGCAGACTAAGTCCTGCCGGACTTTGCCAGACTTTGCAGCGGAGATCTGCCGGACTTTCCGAACGAGCGGACCTGCCCACACACAACCGGATTGTCCGCCGGACTATGGCGGGAGTCGGCCAGACGTTTGAAATGAACTTGTCCACACATGGAGTAAAGTCCGTTCATTTTGAACGTAGCTCCAGGTAGCTGGGACTAGCGAAGGAAGTGAATGTTGCCGCCTCCATCGGTGAGATTGACACCTCGCTAGCCCCGTCACCTGGTATGGATTTAAAGGGGAATCCCTACGCTGAAAAAACGGTGTGGGGGTCCCCCAAGGTCCACAGCAGACCCCTATCTGAGCATGCAGCCCAGATGGTCAGGAAAGGGGGTGGGGACGAGCAAGTGCCCCCCCCCTCCTGAGCCGTACCAGGCCGTGTGCCCTCAACATGGGGGGTGCCTTATGATGTCACAGTCCTGGAGGATGCTGGAACTGTGACATCATAAGGGGCGGGGTCACCATGTCACATCACCCAGTGACCCCGCCCCTTGTCCCTATATAAGTCACCGCACAAGGTGTCCCTGCCATTGCGGCCAGAAAGAGCGTCATGACAACATCGCAAGGAAGAAGAAGAAGAGAAGAAGGCGGCGGCGGCGACAGAAGACCGGGCCAACGCTAGTAAAAGAGCTATAAGAAGATAGGGGAGTCTCTGCAAGAAGAACCGAAGAGTGGGACAAGACCCCCGAAAGGGCAGGACAAGACCCCGAAGTTGGAAGAAGACCCCCCGGACGGCGGCAGCGATGACGAAGAAAAACAGGGGCTTCTCCGCTAGTAAAAGAGCTAGCAAACGAGCAGAAGATAGCAGGGGAGTCCGACGAGAAGACCCCCAAGACGGAAGAAGAGAAGACCACCTGATCTGTCTAATAAATTATTTTAAAAACTTGTGCTGTGTTTTTTTATTTACACTTTTTTCACCAGGTAAATGGGTAGGGGTACATCGTACCCCATACTCATTCACATAGGGTGGGGGGCCGGTATCTGGGGGCCCCCTTATTAAAGGGGGCTCCTGGATTCCGATAAGCCCCCATCCACAGACCCCGACAACCAACGGCCAGGGTTGTCGGGAAGAGGCCCTTGTATTCATCAACATGGGGACAAGGTGCTTTGGGGTGGGGGGGCTGCAGGGCCCCCCTTCCCCAAAGCACCCCCCCATGTTGAGGGCACGCTGCCTGGTACGGCTGACCGGCCGGGCTGCGTGCTTGGATAAGGGTCTGCTATGGACTTTGGGGGGAACCCCACGCCATTTTTCCGGGTAGGGGTTTCCCTTTAAATACGCCGGATAGTCCGATTGTGTGTACGTGGCATTAGAAGTACACACAGGTCCAGTCATATGATCTGGCTCCCTTGTCATGGATGCAGGGGAGAGGAGGGAGAACTGACAACGGCTGGACCATTGAAGCCTATGGGGGATGCCATTTTTCCAGGCTTTACAAGCTGTTGTCAAAGTGCTCCCTCCTCTCCCCTACAGCTGGCACTGGCTGACAAAGGACAGATCATGTGACTAGATCAGAGCAGCCTGAAAATAGGTAAGTATATTTGCATCTTTCTTGCACAGGTTAGTAGGCATAGGTGTTAGGAGGGGACATTTTAAGAGTAGTTAGGATTAAACAAATACTGTCAAAAGAAAACTTTATATGTCTCAAAAATAATGTAAAATTAATTTGGGTGCAGTGTTGCGTGACAGAGTAATTGTCAGTCAAATTATCACAGTGCTGAAAACTGAAAAATACTAAAGTGCTTAAGTGGTTAAACAAAGAAAACTCCGAATTTCATATTATACACACAAACTGAATAAGTGATTTGACTCAGCGTCATCTGGAAATTTTTACATGCTGTTTGTTTTCCTGTGGTTTAAACCAGGAAGCCAGCCTAACTGCAGTTCAAACACTCATATTTTATTCACTCAGGTAGGTTTTGCCAACTAATCCGTTTTCAGGTTTGCTGATGAAAAATTGGATCAAAATGTTCCTGTAATCTATTTTATTCCCATGTCCCTTAACCTTAAATTCTGTGTTCTACAAGTAAGATGCTGTGCTGAAAATCATGCAGAGGTATGGAAGTATGTTGTAAACTTCTACTTTGTAATAGTAGCCCTTCTACTACACTGAGCACCTATGTAAGATGGAACTTTTCCACTGACCTTAAAGTAAGGGTAGCCCTTCTACTTTGTAAAGGTAGCCCTTCTACTACACTGACCACCTATGTAAGATGGAACTTTTCCACTGAACCTAAAGTAAGGGTAGCCCTTCTACTTTGTAATGGTAGCCCTTCTACTACACTGAGCACCAATGTAAGATGGAACTTTTCCACTGACCTTAAAGTAAGGGTAGCCCTTCTGCTTTGGCCAACAATGAATAATACATTTTTTTTACAGACCCCAATGTAAGGGTGGCACTTTTACATTAACTACCAATGTAAGATGGTATTTTTCTACTGACCCCAATGTAAGGGTGACATAATGCGAGCTGGTAATTTGCCAATGACCCCAATTATGGGTGGCACTTTTACTTTGACAAAAAAGGTGAGCTGGTACTTTGCCAATGACCCTGATACTGGGGGACACCTCTACATTGTCAAACAATGTAAGATGGCATATTTCCATTGACCCTAAAGTAAGGGTAGCATTTCTACACTGACCAGCAATGTAAGATGGTACTTTTCCACAGACCCCAAACTAAGGGTGGCACGTCTACCCTGACCACTGGTGTAATATGCCACCTTTCTATTCTGCATACATTTAAAGGGACACGGCAGTTTCTCTTTTGTTTAATATTCGTTCATGTCAAAACAATTACTGAAAATACTGTTTATAAGTCTTATAGAGTGGAGGATTGTTAGAAATCCTCACTGGGTGCAAAATAAACCACTTTTCTTATTCCTTTATTTAATAATAAACCTACAACATACTCATCATTTTAATGTCCTGTAAGCTATACATTTCATCATATTTTAGCAGGGGTTCCCTAAAGACAAGTTATTTTAAAGGTTCCCCCTGGTGAAAAGTTTGAGAAAGGTTAATCTAGAGTAAAAACATGAACAAAGGAATTAAATACCATATTTAAAAAAAATAGTAATAATTTCCCTTGGGCTTAATAAAGTATTCTGAATTCTCAATATTTTTATTTACAAATAAATAATAATAAATAATGCTGTTTTGGTTTATCTGCAGTGCTGCACAAAAGTTTTGTTTTATTTAAGGTAAACATGCATGTATTTATATATTCTAAATTGTTCTATAGCATAAACACTGCTTATGTATATTATAGAAAATTAGACCTGGAACTCATTAAGCACTAATGGCCTTGGTTGTGCGCTGTCAGCATCCACATCCACCGTTCGGCGTCTTCCCTGCACAGCGTATACGACCGCTACAGGAAGGAATCTGGAGCACATCCACATAGTAAAACTTCTCCTACTTTCCCTGTTTCAGCTTGTGGTTTTGGCACACAGTAAAGAAGAAGAGCATGGTCTGGGATATAGTGAGAATTAATGATCACCCCGCATGGAAGTTTGGCATTGTCTAAGAACTTCAGTACTTACAATGAAGAAAAAAATAATCAAATGTGATTTAAGAATTTAACTTTTAAATCTTTCTGGCAGATATTTCTACTGATGTTACTATAACAGGAAAAATAAGCTCTTACAGGAAGGCAGTGAGACTTATGTAGGAATCATTCTCACCATATTTCATGGGGTAATGCGAAATATGAGCTTCCTACTGTGGTGATATATGGGAGGGTTATATAAAGTAGACAATTTGGCTCCATTTTACAGTATGGATCAAAAAGGGAGGTAAAACCACATTTTTTTTTGTTTGGCGACCTAGTTTTATCTCTGATCAGAAATGCAAGATAAGGATACATCAGTGTTATGATTTGCAGACAAGACTTGTCTTCTAAATTTTTAAATGCTTGTTAAAATCTGACTAACATTTTATGCCGCGTACACACAACCGGACATTCCGACAGACTAGGTCAGACGGAATCATTCCGTCGCCTAGTCCAATTGTGTGTGGGATAGTCTGATTGTCTTTCTTTAAAAAAATCAGATGGACTTAGAACAAGTTTCAAATCTGTCCGATGGAATCAATTCCTATCGGGAAAACCGTACGTCTGTATGCTGGTCCGACTGACCAAATACGATGCAAGGGCAGCTATTGGCTACTGGCTATTGAACTTCCTTTTCTAGTCTCGTCATACATCATCACGTTTAAAACTAACGGACTTTCGAACTGACTTTTTCTAACGGACTTTCAAACAGACTTTAGTCCGTTCATGTGTGGGCAAGTCCGTTCGTTCAGAAGTCCGTCAGAACTCCGTCGAAAGTCCGTTGGGAAGACCGTCTGAACTTTTCTGAAGGAAAGTCTGGTCATGTGTACGCAGCATTAGAAGCTTTTTCTCTAAATGCTTATTACATACTTTGTAGATGCTTGCTAAACACCTATTCATTTTTTAGTAGATGCTTGCTAAACTCTAACTACATTCTTAGCAGGTACTTTCTAAACTCTGATTCAATTATTTGTAGATGGTTGGTAAATTCTCAATAAATTATTTATAGATGCTTGCTAAACTGTAAATGAATGCTTGGTAGATGCTTTCTAAATGTCTATTAAAGTCTTTGTAGATGCTCACTAAACACTTACTAAAATTTAGTAGACAATTGTTCAACGCTGACTAAGTTCTTAGTACATGCTTTTTAACCCTTTATTAAATTCTTAGCAGACACTTGTTACTCTTACTAAATTCTTGGTAGATGCTTAGGAAACTCTTATTAAATATTTAGTAGATATTTTCAAACTCCTAATAAATTCTTAGTAGATGCTTACTAAAGTACAGTGGCTTAGCGGTTAGGACATATCCCTTGCAGCACTATGTACTTGATTCATATCCCAATCAGTACACAATCTTCATGGAGTTTGCATATTATCCCTGTGCTTGTGTGGGTTTCCTCCAAAGATATAGTGGTAGGTTTCTTGGCTCTTATCTAAATTGGCCCTAGTGTGTGTATATATGTGGACTAGGGACATTAGCTTGTAAGCTCCTTGAGGGCTGGGACTGATGTGAATGATCAATATGTAAAGTGCACTATAAAAATACTAATAAAATAAAGGCTTAGCAGATTCTTGCTAAATTCTTATTCAATTCTAAGTAGATGCTTGCTAAACTATAACTAAATTCTTAATAGATGCTTTCTAAACATCTATTCAATTCTTAGTAGATGCTTTCTAAACCCTTGCTAAATTTTTAGTAAACACTTTGAAAACTCGACGTTTTTAGTAGATTCTATCTAAACGCTAATTAATTCTTAGCAGATGCTTGATACCCTCCTGTTAAATTTTTAGCAGAGGCTTATTATACTCTTAATAAACACTTAGTAAATGCTTATATAAATCTCAGTAGATGCTTGCTAAACTCCTATTAATTTTTTAGTAGATGCTTGCTCAACTCTAAATAAATTCTTAGTAGATGTTTGCTAAACTCCTATTAATTATTAGTAGATGCTTGCTAAACTCGAAATAATTTCTTAGTAGCCACTTGCTAAACTCCTATGAAATTCTAAATAGATGCTTGCTAAATACTCACTGAATTCTTAGATGTTTGCTAAATGCTTATCAAATTGTTAGCAGATGTGCTAAACTGTTTTAATTTGTAAATACATGCTTTCTATACTCTTATTAAATTCTGAGCCGATGATTGCTAAGGCTCCATTCACACTAGTGTGACTTGTCATGCAACTTTGGACATTAAAGGGGCATTACAGTCATTTCCCATGTTTTCCAATGATAACCATTCATATATGTGTGACTTAAAGAGGAAGTAAACCCTGATGGGTTTTACTTCCTTTTTATTAGACATGTGCATTTGTTTTTGTCCGAATGCATTTTCGTCCGAATTTCGGGTATTTTCGTTATCGTTTTAACAAACAATAACAAACGTGCAAAATCGGAAAACCAAAAGATCCTACATAAACAAATGCTTTAGTTTAGTTTTCGTTGTGGCAACAGTTCGATATAGATAGGAGATTCAACATGACGCTGACAATATCAATCTGTGTCCATCGAACCTGTGGTCGAATGTGCCTAACCTTAACTCTATTAGTCCAAGATTATTCTACATAGAGAGAAAATATTTGACATAGAGAGAAAAGATTCAACATTATAGAGACAATAGCAAAAAAGGTTGAATGTGCCTATCCTATCTCTATTAGTCCAAGATTATTCAACATAGAGAGAAAAGAAAAGATTTGACATGAAGATTTGGCGAAGCAGTCTCCGCGAGTGGAGATTTATGGTCAAATGCTCCGCCCATAGGCTATAGAAGAATTCTAATGTTGGTTGAGTAGTAATAATAATGAATAAACAGAATTATTACTAGTGTCATACAACATTAGAATTCTGCTATAGTTTGTAGGCGGAACATTCGACCAGAAATGTACGATTGCGGCATCGTACAGTTTAGCTGCCCCATCAAATCTTCTTAGAACATTAGACATTAGACACCATAAGCCTTCAATGACAGATTTGACCTTAATTATTTCAGATTTCCGGACGAATGCATTTTTTAATGAAACAAAATAAATAAAAACGAATTTTGGGAATAACTAAATACATTTATTTTTCGGATGAAAACAAAATTCCAAAACAAAATATTTCAGTGTGCACATGTCTACTCTTTATTCCCCTACAAATTAAAAGCATAATGGGCTAGTATGCATTGCATACTAGCCCATGATGTGGCACTTACATGCAAATGAAGCCCATGATGTCCACAAAGTCCCCGCTGGTGGAAGCATCCATCTTCACCCTTCTTCCTTCCAGGGCAGCGGACTCCGGCTCTGTGACTGCGTGCGGGAGCCGCCAGTCACGGCACATGCTGGGGAAGAAACGGCATGGAGGGCCGTTTCTTCACTGCACATGTGCCGACGACTTCATCAGTGCACTACAAGGTAAATATCTCCTAAACGGTGCACCTTTAGAAGATTTTTTCAGTAGATATAGGCAAGCTTTATTATAGACTTACCTATATGTAAAAAAGTCTCCAGCTACTTTAAAGTTGCAGGAACTTCAGAGTAGTTCATGCACTACTTTGGTTCGATTTTAATGCAATTTTAGGGTCATAGACTTCAATGTTAACCCTCAAAAGTTGCATGAAAGTCCTACCTGAATGTTAGCAAAAATTGTCCATAATCACTGGCCAAAGTCATATCCAAGTTGAGCCCATCCAAAGTTGCGTGAAAGTTGCACCCCAAAGTCTGTGCAACTTTGGAGTCGTACATGTGTGAATGTAGCCTAAATGCTTACTAAATTCATAGTAGATGCCTTTGAAACGTTAATGTGCTAAATCAGGGGCCCCACTGCGGAAGCCTTTTTTGTTGGCACGCCGACTCCCTCTTCATCTGCAGAATGGGACAGGGAAGTGTCAGTGACACAGCTGCTGCCGTGCTAGAGCATGCCAATATCTGAATTCCCCGATCCACAGCAGCATGGGGGGAGGGGGGCATACTGTACCTCCAAACCTTGTAGAACATGTGAAATTTTTTGGTTCTAACTCTTTGCTGCAACTGCAATCGTTACTCACAGCTGCAGCAAAGATCCGCCCAGCTTCTATGATGGGGAGGAGATCGAGTCTCAGTTTGCTAGGGGGCGCGACCCTGTTTCCAGGGGGAGAAGGACTGTGATTGGCCACTGAAAAGGTCAATTACAGCCCTGCTAGCCACGCCCACCGTGAGAAGAAAGCTGACTGGCTTGGCTGCAATAGGGGGATCTCACTGTGACTGAAAAAAACAGCAAACAGTTGAAGGTTTTTGAAAATACTAATGAGCTTCTTGGAACTTTGTTAGAATAGTCAGAGCCCAATGTGTTTCCATTTGCTGTTGCTGCTGCTCTCCTGCCACATTGGCCTTTTACATTTTTGGTGGAGAGGACACATGGAAAAACTGCCATATCCTTGCCTGGGGCAGATTAAAAAAGAGGTACAGTGATGGTGGGCAGATGAGGGGGTATAATGGTGGACAGATGAGAAGGGGGTACAGTCATGGGGCAGATGAGAAGAGGGGTACAGTGGTGGGGCACATGAGAATGGGGTACAGTCATGGGGCAGATGCGGGGGTACAGTGGTGGGGCAGATGAGGGGGTACAGTGGCGTGGCAGATGAGGGGGCACCGTGGTGGGGCAGATAAAGGGGGTACAGTGGTGAGAAAGATGAGAAAAGAGGTACAGTGGTGGGGCAGATGAGAAAGGAGGTACATCAGTGGGGAAGATGAGAAAGGAGGTACATCAGTGGGGCAAATGAGAAGGGAGTACAGTGGTGGGGCAGATGAGGGAGGCACAACTGTGAAGAAGAGGAGAAAAGAGATACAGTGGTGGAGCAAATGAGGGGGCACAGTGGTGGAGCAGATGAGGGGGGCACAGCTGTGAATAAGATGAGAAAAGTGGTACAGTTGTGGGGCATATGAGAAGGGGGCACAGTGGTGGGGCAGATGAGGGGGTACAGTGGTGGGGCAGATGAGGGGGGCACAGTTGTGAAGGAGATGAGAAAGATGAGGGGGTACAGTGGTGGGGAAGATGAGAAAGAAGGTAAAGTGTTGGGACAGATGTGCAGAAGGTACAGTGGTGGGACAGAAGAGCAGGTAGGTACAGCAGTGAGGCAGATGTGCAGTGGGGTTCAGCAGGAGGTAACAGACAAGAAAGGGGGTACAGTGGTGTGGCAGGTATGCAGGAGGGTACAGTAGTGGTAGGACAGATGTGCAAGGGTACAGTTATGGGACAGATGACAAGGGGGGTACAGTGGTGGAACAGATGATAGGGGTACAGTGGTGGGAAGAGCAGGGGGTTACAGTGGTAAGACAGATGCATAGGGGGGTACAGAGGTGAGACAGATTTGCAAGGGGGTACAGTAACCTGAGGTGTGAAAGTGCAAGAATTGCAGCTGATTTGAGGTGTAAAGGTGCAGCAACTGGGTCTGATATGGGATGTGAAGATACAGGGATTGGGATTGATCCAGGGGGTGAAAGTGCAGAAATTGGGGATTAACTAAGGTGTGAAGATGCGGATAGGAATTGGGGTGATCTGAGGTTTGAAGGTACAGGAATCTGGAGTGAACTGAGGTCTAAAGGTGCAGAACCTTGGGTGATCTGAGGGGTGAAAGTGCAGGAAATAGGGTGACCTGAGGTTTGATGGTGCAGAAATTGGAGCTGATCTGGGGTGTGAAGGTACAGGAACCGGGGTAATCTCAGGTGTGAAGGTGCAGGAATTGGGGTGATCGGCTGTGTAAAGGGGCAGGAATTGGGGTGATCAGCGGTGTAAGGAATTGGCGAGATCGGAGATGTGAAGATGCAGGAGCTGGAGTAATCTGAGGTATGAAGATGCAGGAGATGGGGTGATTTGAGGGGTGAAGGTCAATATTCATAAGAAATAAATGTTAATTTCTTACTAATATTCAAGTAGTTTACAGAATTTACTTTATAAAAATGTATTTTTGTGATTGAAAATGTGAAGTTGACGTTTTATATAACTCACACTCATTTTCTTTGAAAACATTTTTCGGCACACTGTGCTCAAAAGGTTGCTTACCCCTGTGCTAAATTCAGGACCGTTTTTAAGGCAGGGCAAAAGGGGCAGCTGCCCTGGGCCCCATCATTGTTGTGGGGCCCAAAGCAGCTGCCTCATACTTGCCAACTATCCCAGTTTGAATTCACTTATCCCTTGAAGTTTTAGTCCCGTGCTGTGTCCTGATATCTCAGTGTAAAGTTCTGTTGCTGCTGCCCAGCTCTGCCCTATTGCCATGTACAGATGACTCACCTGCACACCTTGTGTTTATATGTAAATAACCAGCATTGATAAGTAAATAGCGGCAGCATTAATATGTAAAAAGTCAGGGACCGCTGTATTGATATGTAAATAGAAGCTGCATTCATATGTATATCATGTCCCCACTGAGGTCATATCTACCATCACTTCTGCTGAATGCTGCCCACTGGAGAGGTAAAGGAGCATGCTCGAAAGTCCTGCCTACAACTGTGGTCATTCAGCCTAACATCAGCCTGTTCTGCAAAGGTAAGCAAATTGGAGGTGGAACCCTTCTTGAAAAAAACATGATGCCACAGCAACCTGAATTTTGGTGTATGTGAATACGCACAGCCGATGCATGAGGGTGTCATTAACAATTAATGGTCCCCTCACCTCCCCAGTTCATGGTGCAGGCAGTGAGGAGATGATGTGCTGTAACCTTTAGCAATCAATCAGTGAGCAGTAATGCTGTGCACTAACCTCTTGCAACCAATCATTGAGCGGTAAGGATATGCAGTAACCTCTAGGAACAAATCAGTGAGCAGTAATGATGTGCAGTAACCTCTAGCAACCAATTAGTGAGCAGTATTGATGTACAGTGTTCTCTAGCAACCAATCAACAAGCAGAAGTCATGTGCTGTAACCCTTTAGAAAATAAACAGTGAGCCATAATGTGTGCTGTAACCTCTAGCAGCCAGTCAATGAGCGATAATGATACACTGTAACCTCTCAAAACCATTCGCAATCGCTGCCTGATCTGATTCAGTAAACTGATTTTGAGTTTATATATATATAGGTAAGCAAATTGGAGGTGGAACCCTTCTTCAAAAAAAACATGGTGCAACAGCAACCTGAATTTTGGTGTATGTGAATACCCATATCACAGCCGATGCATGAGGGTGTCATTAACAATTAATGGTCCCCTCACCTCCCCAGTTCATGGTGTGCAGGCAGTGAGGAGATGATGTAATGCAACCTTTAGCAATCAATCAGTGAGCAGTAACGCTGTGCACTAACCTCTTGCAACCAATCATTGAGCGGTAAGGATATGCAGTAACCTCTAGGAACAAATCAGTGAGCAGTAATGATGTGCAGTAACCTCTAGCAACCAATTAATGAGCAGTATTGATGTACAGTATTCTCTAGCAACCAATCAACAAGCAGAAGTAATGTCCTGTAACCCTTTAAAAAATAAACAGTGAGCCATAATGTGTGCTGTAACCTCTAGCAGCCAGTCAGTGAGCGGTAATGATACACTGTAACCTCTGAAAACCAATCGCAATCGCTGCCTGATCTGATTCAGTAAACTGATTTTGAGTCTAGCTGCTATTTATTGTATGTCTCAGAGCAGGTGAAGAGTGAAATTGCATGGAAGAGGGGGCCGAAGAAAATGTTTGCCCAGGGTCCAGTCAATATTAAAGACGACCCTGGCTAAATTCATCTATTTGTATCTGTAGTTTAAAAATGTATTGATCCTAAAGTAAAGGATCATTTAATTTCTGGACAGAGTCGATGATGAATTTGGCAAGAGATTAATGAACTTTCTTGTGGTCAAGTAACTGGGAACAGTGACAAGGGTTGTCAGAATATGTATAATCAATGCACTGCTTTAAATTTATGATGGTGTGAGACTCACACAGTTTATCATGTTACTTTGAAAGCATGCTTATTATGATGTTATTCAGAGCCATGTGGCAATACAGTTTTATGTATTATTTATGACCTATATTTATATTTTATATTAATTTAATGTCAGTGTTTAAAAAGGAACATGTACTGTATTTGGTTTTAAGTGATTAATACATGTTTCATTGATAGCTGACTTATCTAACACAAAAACTGGTTATAGATCAGGAAGACTTTTGCCGATTATATTGTCTTAAACCAGTAAACATATATCCCTTTAATGGTTACGTTAAAATGTGCGGCCTGCACTTTGTGAGGTTGATTTACTAAAACTGGAGAGTCTGGTTTAGCTCTGCATAGAAACCATTTGGCTTCCTTTTATTGTTTTATTGTCAAGGCTTAACCACTTGACCTCTGGAAGACTTACCCCCTCCATGACCATTTTCTGCCATACAGCACTGCGTTATTTTAACTGACAATTGTGTGGTTGTGCGACTCTGCACGCAAATAAAATGTATATCCTTTTTTTCCCACAAATAGAGCTTTCTTTTGGTGGTATTTGATTACCTCTGCGGTTTTTATTTTTAACGCTTCATATAAAAAAGATTTAAAAAAAAAAAAAAAAACATTCTTTACTTTCTCCTATAAAACAAATCCAAATAAAGAAATGAAATGTTTCATCAATTTAGGCCAATATGTATTCTGCTACATATTTTTGGTAAACAAAACCCAATAAGCATATATTAATTGGTTTGCGCAAAAAGTTTTTGCGTTTACAAACTATGGAACATTTTTATTTATCCATTTAAGTAATGGCGATGATCGGCGACTTATAGCAGGACTGATATTTTGCAGAGGACATTCTGACCCTGACAGATACTTTTGACACTTTTTGAGGACCAGTGACTCTGATACAGTGGTCAGTCTAAAAATATGCACTGTCACTGTACTAATGACACTGGCTGGGATGGGGTTATTATCAGAGGCGATCAAAAGGTTAACTGTGTACTATGGAAGGGTGTTTTTACTAGGGGAAGGCATGGATCCATGTCCCTGCTTTGCAGAGATACAGGATCCATGCCTTCACTCCTGAAAGAACGGTAATCTGCATTGTTTACATAGGCAGACTGCCGCTCTGCCTCTGTACCGAACAATCGCAGAGTGCCCAATACCCGCCGTTCCCGAAAAGGGCCGGATCACGTATATATATGTGATCCGGCACAGAGGTGCCGCCCTGTAGCAGTAAAACTGCTATAGGGTGGACCTTAAGTGGTTAATTGAACAAGATGAAATTAGAAGCTGATTGGCTATCTTGCACAGGAGCACCAGATTTTGCACTCTTGAGTTTTAGTAACTCAGCCCCTGTATTTCCAACCTTCTCACATGTTTACTGAAATGCAGAGACTTGGTAGAGTCTGCATACTGGTGACAAAAATTGGGGTCTGCTTTGAAGAGATGTTGACTAGCTTTAGGCAGACCCTTTCCCATCTGAGTTGGGTGCAGGGGTTCTTAAAGCAGAACTACGGGATTGGCAAACAATCCCCCATTAGTACATCCCCCTACACAAAACACTAAACAGTTATTACAGTAGGTGCCGCCGATATTGTGTTTTCAGCGCGATAACCGCTGCGAGCTTTGCTTCTCACGCTCACCGCCCCCACGAGATGCCGCGCATCCAAAGGAATGTATTGGGGCAGCGAACGGGAGGAGTGACATAGCTCGGCGCTGGCTCCCACGACGGGGCTCGCGGGTGTCAATCTCACTACTAACAGCGGTGAGAATGACACAAAATCGGCAGCACCCACTGTACATTTGTGAAATTCCTTACCATTTAAGACAAAAGTCTAATTGAATTTTCAGGAAGTCAGCTCTTTAATGATTACATCATATCCTCCCCTCTCTTTACACTGTCATCAAACTACATTTCCCATGAATCCTTGGGATTGGAATGAATGTAGGAGGGTACACTAGGCCTGTACATGTAAACAAGCCCCTTTCAACATAAATCACTCCCGCTTTATGCAGACAGCCAGTGACACACAGCAGGACAGGTAGGTTACAGTCTTATAAATGCAAAGCATGTCTGTGCTCTCCCACCTCCAGCACAACAGGAGATAAACATATTGCCCTTATTTGTTTTATGTAATCATTGCTGAACTGTAGACACATCTGATAATTATATAATATACACAGTGTACTCTGCTGTAATTCAGTATTAGAAATATTCCTCCTCCTGTTGTAGCTTTGATACCTTTCTAACAGCAATCAGTGTTTGTATGGTGTATATGAGAACATCCCCAGCCGCAACACAGAAAGAGCCGGGCCATGCTGCTTTACATTACAATGTGGCACAAGTTAATGTCGGCATGAGAAAAAAACAAAAAAGGGCAGCTCTAACTTACTAATCAATAACACAATAATGGTGGAAGCCTCTAATGTATGGAAATCTCGATGAACGTCAATATCCCCACAAAACGGTCTGTGTGATATGTAACATCACATATAATGCACAAGCTGAAAATAATACATAAAACATTACATTACAAACTTTGCAGGGATGGTGGAAACCCTTCATACAGATATTTGGCAGTGAATGGTGTCAGTAAAGCAGTGGACAATGTCCACTGCTTATTAGTACAGTCTTATCAGTGCCCATAAGTGTGGTCTCATCAGTGCCCATAAGTGTGGTCTCATCAGTGCCCATCAGTGCAGCTTTTCAGTGCCCCTGAGTGCAGTTTAACAGCGCAGCCTCATCAGTGCAGTTTATCAATACCCATAAGTGCAGTCTCATCTGTGCCCACCAGTGCAGCTTATTAGTCTAGTCTCACCTATGCCCATCAGTGCTGTCTCATCTATGCCCACCAATGTGGTCTCATCTGTGCCCACCAGTGAGGTCTCAGCAGTGTCCACTGGTGCAGCTTATCACTGCCCACCAGTGCAGCTTAGCAGTGCCGATCAGTGCGGTCTCATCTATGCCCACCAGTGTGGTCTTATCAGTGCCCAAAAGTACTGTCTCATCAGTTTCCACCAGTGCGGTCTTATCAGTGTCTTCCAGTGTGGTCTCATCAGTGTCCATCAGTATGGTCTCATCAGTTTCCACCAGTGCAGTCTCATCTATGCCCACCAGTGTGGTCTCATCTATGCCCACCAGTGCGGTCTCACCAGTGCCCACCAGAGCGATCTCATCAGTGCCCACCAGCGCAGCTTATCAGTGACCATCAGTGCAGCTTATCAGTGTCCACCAGTGCAGTCTCATCAGTGCCCACCAGTGCAGCTTATCAGTGCCCACCAGTGCAGTCTCATCAGTGCCCACCAGTGTAGCTTATCAGTGCCCACCAGTGCACCTTAGTGTCCACCAGTGCAGCTTATCAGTGTTCACCAGTGTGGTCTCATCAGTGTCCACCAGTGCAGCTTATCAGTGTCCACGAGTGGGCTCCCATCAGTGCCCACCAGGGCAGCTTATCAGTGTCCATTAGTGCGGTCTCATCAGTGCCCACCAGTGCAGCTTATCAGTGCCCACTGCCCACCAGTGCAGCTTATCAGTGTCCACCAGTGAGGTCTCATCAGTACCCACTAGTGCAGTTTATCAGTGTCCACCAGTGGGGTCACATCAGTGCCCACCAATGCAGCTTATCAGTGTCCACTAGGGCAGTTTCATCAGTGTCCACCTGTGCGGTCTCATCAGTGCCCACCAGGCGGGACGTTACAACAATCGGCATCTCATATACAAGATCAGCCTGAGCTCTCCGCTCTGTCATCCGGATGATTTCTGGTAATGATCCCGCTCTGCACTGAGATGGCGGGCGGCGGGCCGGAGGGGGGGGTGTAGCTCGGAGTGGGGGCTAGCAGGGAGCAGAGGAGGAGAAGGACACCACCTCCATAGACAGCACAGACTGGGGGCTGTGAGACCCCTCTGCCCACTATAGAGAGCAGGGAGGAAATATAAATCTGCTTGCTTTAAAGAACTCCAACTGGGCAGAGACATTGCGATGGACAAAGGGAATGGAAGGCTGCACACCGAGGTAGTGATGAATCTCTTTATTGGAAAATCCATAACATGAATAACACCACAGGACAAGCAAACAGGTTAGAGGTGGACACAAGGGGGAGCCCTATTTAAGGGATGTCAGTGGAACATTTTAGGGTAAGGAAGAAGCGCAGTGTCGCTGTGTGAAACGCGTCTACCTGAACCTGTTTGCCTGTCCTGATAGAGACTACAAGTGAATATTCCAACACACATTATGTAGACATGGTGAATTGTTGTCAACATCAGAAAACCCACCCTTTGTAAAGCCAATGACAGAGCGCATGCATGTAGAGTGGAAGTGGATACAGAAAATCAACAGAATAACGATGCAACAAAGAATAAAAAGATTTAAAAATAAATATTTCTTTAAATGCCAATTATTTATGATATACAGTGCTGTAGTTAAGTAAATGTCATTTAGTTTGGATTTGTACTTTCTAGTTACAGCTCCTCTTTCCAAAAACTTAAAGTACAATACGTGCTGTTTAAAAATACTGTGTGAAAAAAAACTCATAAATAAGCAATGGGCAGCTAAGGAACTACAAATCTCATCCCCGACAGCCAGTGACTGAGCAGAGATGCCGGGATAGCCGCAGGGCTGCCAAGCCTTTCTAAATGTCAAGGAGCTGCTGTATGCAATCAGCTAAGTGGGAAACATAGCAAACCACACGGCTACACAGCATAATTGAAACATTTATGTAACACTGCATCACTCAATTAGCATCTACTACATACATTTATTAAATAATATACATGACTGAGCACATAAATTAGCTGTAATTTAAACAGGCTAACAACAAACCTGTAAAACGTGTAAAGTGGGGAAAAAAAGCCTGACTGGAGAAAGTCTTAGACCGGCTACTATTCCTAATGCATATATCAATGTGTGTGTGTGCATGTATACTATATGTGTGTATATATTTATATTTATACACATACACTATATTTTCAAAAGTATTGGGACACCAGCCTTTACACGCACATGAATTTTAATAGTTTAATGGCACCCCAGTCTTAGTCTGTAGGGTTCAATATTGAGTTGACCCACCCTTTGCAGCTATAACAGCTTCATCTCTTCTGGGAAGGCTGTCCGCAAGGTTTAGGAGTGTGTCTATGGGAATGTTTGACCATTCTTCCAAAAGTGCCTTAATGGGGTCAGGCATTCATGTGGACAAGACGGTCTGGCTCGCATTCTCGGCTCCAATTCATCCCAAAGGTGTTCTATCGGGTTGAGGTCAGGACTCTGCACAGGCCAGTCAAGTTTCTTCACCCCAAACATGCTCATCCATGTCTTTATGGACCTTGATTTGTACATGGCTCCAAATCATTTGGATTATGGTGTGGGGTTGTTTTTATAGACCTTGCTTTGTGCACTGGTGTGCAGTCATGTTGGAACAAGAAGGGGCCATCCCCAAACAGTTCCCACAAAATTGTTATGCTGATGCCTTAATGCCGTATACACACGACCAGACTTTTCAACGGACTAGGTCCGACGGTCTTCCCAACTGACTTTCAGCGGAGATCCGGTGGACTTTCCACACACGACCGGACTAAGTCCATTGGAAAGTCCATTTGCTTTGAACGTGATGACGTAAGTGGGACTAAACAAGGAAGTTCAGTAGCCAGTAGCCAATAGCTGCTCTTGCATTGTATTTTGTTAGTTGGACCAGCACACAGACCAATGGTTTTCCCAATTTTTAGTCCATCGGACTTGAGTCTATCGGATAGATTTGAAACATGTTTTATTTTTAGGTACGTCTGACTTTTGGTAAAAAAAAGTCTGCTGGAGCCCACACACGATCGAATTGTTCGATTGATTCTGGTCCGCTGGACCAAGTCTGCTGGTAAGTCCGATCGTGTGTACGCAGCATAAGAGTTCCCTTCACTGGAACTAAGGGGGCAAGCCCAACCCCTTAAAAACAACCCCACACCATAATCTCCCCTCCACCAAATGATTTGGACCCATGCACAAATCAAGGACATGGATGAGTGAGTTTTGAGTGGAGGAACTTGACTGGCCTACACAGAGCCCTGACCTATGTATATATACAGTATCTTATGAAGGTTAGTACACCCCTCACATTTGTGTAAATATTTTATTATATTTTTTCATGTGACAACACTGAAGAAATTATACTTTGTACAAAGTAGTGAGTTTAGAGCTTGTTTAACAGTGTAAATTTGTTGTCCTTTCAAAACAACTCAACACAAAGCCATTAATGTCTAAACTGCTGGCAACAAAAGTGAGTACACTCCTGATTGAAAATGTCCAAATTTGGCCCAATTAGCTATTTTCCCTCTCCGTTGTTATGTTATTCATTAGTGTTACAACGTCTCAGGTGTGAATGGGAAGCAGGTGTGCTAAATTTGGTGTTATCGCTCTCACTTTCTCATACTGATCACTGGAAGTTCAACATGACATCTCATGGCAAAGAACTGTCTGAGAGTCTGGGAAAAAAAAGAATTATCGCTTTACATAAAGACACACTAGGCTATAAGAAGATTGCCAACACCCTGAAACTGAGCTGCAGCATGATAACCTATACCATACAGCGGTTTAACAGGACAGGTTCCACTCAGAACAGGTCTCGGCATGGTTGACCAAAAACGTTGAGTGCACATGCTTAGCTCCATATACAGAGGTTGCGTTTGGGAAATAGACATACCGTATATACTCGAGCATAGGCCGACCCGAATATAAGCCGAGGCCCCCAATTTACCCCCAAAAAAACTGGCAAACTTATTGACTCGTGTATAAGCCGAGGGTGAGACATGCCTGTCCATCCCTGTGTGTGTGTCCGTCCATCCCTGTGTGTCCGTCCATCCCTGTGTGTCCGTCCATCCCTGTGTGTCCGTCCATCCCTGTGTGTCCGTCCATCCATCCCTGTGTGTGTGTGTGTCCATCCATCCATCCATCCCTGTGTGTGTGTGTCTCCATCCATCCATCCATCCATCCCTGTGTGTGTGTGTCTCCATCCATCCATCCATCCATCCCTGTGTGTGTGTGTCTCCATCCATCCATCCATCCATCCCTGTGTGTGTCTCCATCCATGTGTGTGTGTGTGCGTGTGTGTGTGTGTGTGTGTGTGTGTGTGTGTGTGTGTGTGTGTGTGTGTGTGTCCAGCCTACCTTTGTCCCGAGCCTCCGTCCCGTGCCTTGCCTCCTTGCCTCCGTCCCGTGCCGTGCCTTGCCTCCTTGCATCCGTCCCGTGTCGTGCCTTGCCTCCTTGCATCCGTCCCGTCCCGTCCCGTGCCGTGCCGTGCCTTGCCTTGCCTCCGTCCCGTGCCCTCTTCGTCGGCGGCCATTGTAAAATTCAAAAG
Organism: Lithobates pipiens; assembly: GCF_037356315.1. Taxonomy (NCBI): domain Eukaryota; kingdom Metazoa; phylum Chordata; class Amphibia; order Anura; family Ranidae; genus Lithobates; species Lithobates pipiens. Next base: position 463,249,171 of record NW_027507718.1, on the reverse strand, counting down.
CTGCGCCGCCGCCTTCGCCTGTGATAGGCGGAACACTGAATTTCCCAGCAGCCTGTGTTCCGCCTATCACAGACGTCGTATCATCCTCGTCCGTAGTACGAGGATGATACGATGTCCGTGATAGGCGGAACACAGGCTGCTGGGAAATTCAGTGTTCCGCCTATCACAGGCGAAGGCGGAGCCGGAGGCGCGGCTTTTGAATAGAATGGCCGCTGTCTGTCTGCTCGACACGCTGATCGAGCGGGCAGACAGCGATGACTCGAGTATAAGCCGAGGGGGGCACTTTCAGCCTCAAAAAAGAGGCTGAAAATCTCGGCTTATACTCGAGTATATACGGTATGCCAGAATTGCTGCAAAGGTTAAAGGGGTGGGGGGGTCAGCCTGTCAGTGCTCAGATCATATGTCACACACTGCATCAAATTGGTCTGCATGGCTGTTGTCCCAGAAGGAAGCCTCTTCTAAAGATGATGCACAAAAAAGCCTGCAAACAGTTTGGTGAAGACAAGCAGACTAAGCACATACAGTAGATTACTGGAACCATGTCTGATTTTATAATCTGACCTAAAACAATCAATATATCTATAACCCTCCAAATAAAAATAATATAACTATAAAATGCAATGACAATGTTCACGCTCCCTGTTATGGCAGAAACATTGATATGCAGAAACTAAGAATAAATAAACCTGTTACATATAAGATTCTAAGATTCCCAAAAATATTTTATATAAAATCTAATAATAAATAATGGGACTATCGTAAACATTTGTATCCTCCAATCTATAAGAACGCCACATATGAATAAATATATTATGTTAATATTAATACGTCTATATCAGGGGTCTTAAACTGGTGGTCCTCCAGCTGTTGTGGAACTACAATTTCTATCATGTCTCTGCCTGTGGGAGTCATGCTTGTAGCTGTCAGCCTCGCAATGCCTAATGGGACTTGTAGTTTCGCAACAGCTGGAGGGCCACCAGTTTGAGACCCCTGGTCTATGTTATGCCCGATCAAAAAACAATTCTAGTGCCCCCTACTGTGTCACCTGTGTTTTGCACCATTAAAATCATTAATGAAGCGATTTAAATCAAAATCCACATTTAACCTTTTGGGGGTCAATGTTCTTAATTCATATATCCATCTAGATATCTTTTGACTCAACATTCTAATTTTGTTACTACCTCTCTAGTGTCTCTTATATTTTTAAATTCCCCAAAGTAACAGACCAGATGGATCTTTATTATGAAATAACGTGAAATGCTTTGATAATTGATGCTTCTTAAACCCCACAGAAATGTTGTAACCATGTTTCTTTATTAATTTGGCCATCATTTTCTTTGTGTGGCTAATATTTTGGAGCCTGAATGAGTTAGGGTGGCCACTTCATCCCTTTAAAACAGAAAACATATTAATTACTCAGGTTCTGAGGCTAGTTTAATGCAGATTAGGCACTAAGTGAGTTTAATTACTACCTAATCAGCCACAGAACCTGTGCAATTAATATGTGTTTTAAAGGGATGAGGTGGCAACCCTAGCATGGGTATAGTATACCAAAAACTACCCCTTCTGTATGGCAAATGATACAATCTTCAATCTCATATTGTTTTTGTATATATAAATTTGAGCTTTTCTGGTAATATCTCTCCCAGATGTTTGTCCACTTTCAATAGCTGTCAATGCCTTCTAATTATCCTTTCCTCGACTCTACCCCCAACTTTGTGTAATCATATAGTGAAGAATTTAATAGATCCCTCAATGAGTGATATGTAATTTTTTTTAATGACAAAGGTTCCTTTGCATTCAGTAGGTGCAATAGCTGTAGTACACAATACACAAAATGAGAAAACCAATCCTGACCAATCCATTCTTCCTTTGAACCGGCTTGAGAATTTGCCATTGAGGGAGGATAAACAAACATCGGTTAGGATAACTCTTAGTTTTCTATGATAACACTGATGCGGTGAAACGTTCTTTCATGATAGCTTATGGGAAATATGCTGGTCTTGCTTTTCGGTCAGCAGGCCGCCTGTTTTGTAATACACTGATGAAGCAGGGGAAGCATTCTGATTGAGGTACCCCATTCTGTGTCCAGCATGGAAGGCAATGTCCTTATCTCCTGCCTCTGCAGACAGTAATGAAACTGCATGTCTTCACTGTATCTTTAGTGTCTATACTGTTGAGATTAATCCACAATGTTGGTGGTAGGGGCATCTCACTAGGTTTGGGAATTCCTAACAAGAGGAAGAGGGTAACTGGTCATTGCCAAGTCATCGTTTGTAAAAGCAGAACTGATTGCACCTTTGTGTAAGGCCAAAGTATACATATCATTATTGATACCAAAAATAATTATTTTAAATACTGTTAAAGTGGTTTAAACCCTTACAAACCACTTTGACCTACAGGTAAGCCTAGATTAAGGCTTACCTGTAGGTCCAAGAAATATCTCCTAAACCTACACGGTTTAGGAGATATTTACTAAAAGACAGTGACTGGTGTCAACGGCGCATGCGCTGTAGACAGCGGCACGCAGGCGCACTATCGCCGTTAGCAGCATGCCGCTGTTAACGGCGATATGCCGTTAAGGGCAGCTCCCGTGCACATGCAAGTAGCCGGAGCAGCGATACCCAGAAGAAGATGAATGATCCGGACTACAGGGGACAGCGGTGACTTTGCTGGCTCCTGTGTCAGGTAAGTGACACATAATGGGCTACTATGCGATGCATAGTAGCCCATTATGCTTTACCTTTTCAGGGAGACAAAGAGGAAGTGAGCCCATCAGGGTTTACTTCCTCTTTAACCATCATGTAAAATGACAAGAAAAGTTCCTGGGTGTGAAATTGAAACTGAGATGTAAAAATTGTCTGCAGAGACTAGTCTCATTTTGTGCCGGAATACTTAGAATGGGCTTATTCTCAACCTTCTAACAGTCTTGCTAAAATAAAAAATTAAAGGGTATTAGACATGTTCCTTCATTGAGAGACACTAGACGTACTAGAGAAATGTTGCTCTGGGTTCTGTTCAGTGCTGTTTACAGCCAGAATCCTTGCCTGGTGCATCAGAGTTCAGATTGGCAGATTCTCCTTTTCAGCAGAGATCATATAACCCCAGAGCAATTGGTGTCTCCATATTATCTGCAATGCACATGGATGATTGAAAAGGTAGGCTGGTGCAATTAGCTCTGTGCTTTCTGAGCTTGGTAATTGAAATGGAACCTGGTAGAGGTTCCAAGCGTAATTAACAAAGAGATTGTGGCAGGTTTCAGAGTATAAAACTGAAACAAATCAGTGCTGGATTGGACTTGGTGTATGTGTAACTGTCTGCAGCTAACCTGGCAGATAGCTTACATGCCTCTATCTGTCCGTACAGTGAACTGGATATGGGCAGGGAAAGCCCCTTCTCTTACCTGGCATTCTCCTCCCTTCTGTACTCAAAGTGGTGGAAGGAGGTGCAGAAAGAGCCATACCATGCAGCTAATTTAGTATTTAGGAGCTGGATCTGCTCCATTTTCCCAGTTTAGAAGAGTGGTGCAATGCCTTTGGTGCCATTCATTTCATTATCATTTATTTTTTGTTATTATTATTATTATCTCTCAATCAGTTTTTGCAGCTTGGAAATTCAATACCGTTTGAAAAAATGGCTGAAAACATTTGCAACTTGCCAAGCTGGTGTAAAGTGGGGAATAACCATTAGAAAATGACCAAACCAAGTTATTTGACTCTTTATAAATTGCTCCTTTATAATCATATAGAACATTCTTTCATGCCTAGATTAAAGGCCCTGATATACTTTTCATCTATACTTCTATTTCTCACCTTGGTTGAGGGCCTCACATAATCTCAATAATAATGATTATGAAATGTGAGTAGCCCACTCTCTTCAGCTAATACTTACTAAGATAAAGCATAAAAGCATAAAACCAAAAAAAGAACACATGGATATGCCTGAAGTTTAAGGGCACCATATCCCTGAATAAAGAATGCATTACAAAAAATAACCTTGGCATTTTAAAGGTGCCATCAACACCTTTCGTTATTTTTTCGTAATGCACAAGATAAAAGCATGACTTCAAGGAAAACTGCATTAACCAGGACCACCCAGATGTTATATGTCTGGAAATATCAGAGTCTTGTAAAAGTGTATATTTGTAAATCCAGTCTTGTTTAACTTTGTCTGCTGAAAGAACTGGTCAGATATCAGAGGAAGTCAACTATAATTCTGGTTTACAAGCTTTCAAATAAAATAGTTTATGATTTAGTTTCACGTCACCAAGATGTGATCCAAAAACGTCAGGTGTCCTAGGCTTCCCTTTGTAACATGTTGTCTGTATGACGTTTACTGGGAAGGTGGGGGGGGGGGGAATTACAGGGCAGGAATACAGGGGTTCAGCAATGACAGGACCCAGAAGGTCACAAGATCCCAGCATGCTACAGGAACAGGGAAGGAATACAGGGGGTTCATCAGTGATAGGGCCCAGGAGGTTACAAAGTCCCAGCATGCTGGGGGGGGGGGACAGGACAGGAATACAAGGAGGTCCGCAGTGACAGGGCACAGGAGGTCACAAGATTCCAGCATACTAGGGGGGATAGAGTTGGGATACAGGGGGTTCAGCAGCGACAGGGCCCACAAGGTCCCAGTGACTACTCAGCAATCAGCATGGCTGCTTCACCCACCTGTTCACTTTTCTCACATGTTGGACACAACAAAGCCATAATATATTATCCTTCACTAGCTGCTGATATTCTTTATTTAATAGTTGAGCCACTAGGCCAAAACAAGAATGCTGATAAGAACTTGGGACTTTTATAACAGCCAGGCAACTAGCATTTTCAGAAGGAGGTCAGCAAAAGTTGACACCTAGTTATTTACTTATTTTTAACTAGTTTGAATGGAAAGGGGGGAGATGGGAATTCTCTCATACTGCTGCCTATGTTCCCTATGTTCCCTGGCTTTATTTCCTAGTGACCACCTGTCACAAGTGGGGAAGTCTTACCAATAGCTATGTAGCCAGCAGTAAAATCATAGCAGAGTATCTAACACCAGAACTGAAGTGAAGGGAACACATATAGCAATATAAAACAGTTTATAATCTCTATAGCTTGGGCTATTCCATTTTAAAAGAGAAAACGATTGCAGCCACTGCACCATGGGCTGGAAAAGCTGCAATATATAACATTTTTGGTTTTGGGTTTAGATACAGATCCTGCTTTCTTCCTCCTGCATGCTCAGATTATCCCCAAGAAAACAAACAAGAAAATTGATTCTCAGCCACCTTCTTAATGCTGCCAAATCGAGTATTGCTCTGAGATGGAATGATCCACACCCTCCCTCCATTTCACCCTTGCTTACGAAAGTCGAAGTACTGAACAGGATGGAGGACATTCAGAAGGAGTTCAATATAAACACGAGATCTACTCCAAAACATGGATCCATTGGAATATGTTTACATTCTCGGGTAAAGCCCTATTTGGATCCTACACCCAGTGATGTGGTGTGATTCGCCGTCCTAGTTCTAGCATATCCCACACCCCACCCCACCAACCCCTTTTGCCTTTATTACTATCATTATTTTTTTTTCTTAACCTCTTTCCTCCTCCACCAAACCCCTTTCCCTTCCCTTAGCCCTGTAACCCCCTGATACTTACCCCCCCCCCCCCCCCACACACAATTTAATTGAGATAAACGTCCGTATCCTTAGCAGTCACATCATCCAGTACGCCCTAGAATAGTGATGGTTTGTTTATGTACTTCATATGTACTTCATATGTGCAACAGGATATTTTCCATGTATTTCTGAAATTGTATGTATGCTGGATACTTTAACCACTTCACATCCAGGCCAATTCTGACACTTCGCTCCTACATGTAAACATCAACTTTTTTTTTGCTAGAAAATGACTTATGCCGCATACACACGACCGGACTTTTCAACATCAAAGGTCCGACGGAACGATTCCGGCAGACCATTCGATCGTGTGTGGGCTGCAGCGGACTTTTGATTTGCAAAAGTCTGACAGACTTTAGGAATGGAACATGTTTCAAATTTTTCCGCCGGAACTCCGCCGGACCCAGTTCCTACCGAGAAATCCGCTCGTGTGTATGCTGGTCTGACGGACAATAACCGACGCTAGGGTAGCTATTGGCTTCTGGCTATGAACTTCCTTATTCTAGTCCGGTCGTACGTCATCACGTTCGAATCCGTCGAACTTTGGTGTGATTGTGTGTGGCCAAGTCCATTCATTCGGAAAGTCCGTCAGAACTCTGTCAGAACTCAGTCAGAACTCCGTCGAAAGTCTGTCGGACCTTGTCCCTCGAAAATTCTGGTCGTGTGTACGCGGCATTAGATTCCCCAAAAATTATACATTTTATTATTGTTAAAAAAACACTAAAGTTAGCCCACTTTATTAGCATCAAGCGAAAGATGATGTTACGCCGCTTAAATAGATACCTAACACACCATGCTTTAAAACTGCATCTGCTCGTGGAATGGTGGAAAACAATGGTGCTTAAAATTCTCCATAGCCATTGCTTTAAACCATTGTTTCTAAACTCCAGTCCTCAAGGCGCCCCAACAGGTCATGTTTTCAGGCTTTCCATTATGTTGCACAGGTGATTTTATCAGTTTCACTGCCTTTGCAATTACCACAGATGTTTCATCTAAGAGAAATCCGGAAAACACGACCTGTTGGGGCACCTTGAGGACTGGAGTTGAGAAACACTGCTTTAAAGTGGGAGTCCACGGTTTTTTTTTTTTAAAGCCAGCAGCTACAAATACTGCAGCTGCTGACTTTTAAAATAATGACACTTACCCGCCCAGCGCTCCTGCGATGTCGGCACCCGAAGCCGATCTCTCGATCGTCTCTTGGGTGCTGCCGCCGCCATCTTGGGTATGGGAATCAGGAAGTGGAGCCTTTCGGCTTCATTTCCTGGTTCCTTACTGCGCATGCGAGAGTCGCGCTGCGCAATAAGGATGGTCCCCGCTGTCTCTGGGATCCGTGTGTTTCCCAGCAGGCAGCAGGGGACCTTCGGAAAGGGGCGTAGATTCTGCAGAAAGGGGCGTACCTTCTGCAGAATCTATGCCGGAAGTGGGTGCAGATACCTGTACTGTACAGGTACCTGCACCCCCCTCCCCCCTGAAAGGTGCCAATTGTGGCGCCGGAGGGGGGGAGGGTTCCAATGAGTGGAAGGTCCACTTTAGGGTGGAGCTCCGCTTTAAACGCCTTTACAGGTTACCACTTTAGAGTTGCACACGAGGTCTGGTGCTAGAATTATTGCTGTCACTCTGATGTTTGCGACAATACCTCAGGTGTGTGGTGCGATCACCGTTTACATACACGTGCGGGAGTAACATATGCGTTCACATTAGCACGTAAGCACAGTGGGACGGGGCCACTTTACATTTTTTTTAAGTTACTTTCATACAAGTTATTTATTTCTTTTTTTACACTTTTTATTTTTGTACTAACTTTATTGCTATCACAAGGGATAAACAACATCCCTTGTGCCAGCATGGGCCATGACAGGTCCTCTTTATGGAGAGATCTGGGGTCTATTAGACCAAATCTCTCCTCTGGCCTCCCATGCAGCTGATCAGACACAGATTTGATTGGCTGTTTTCCTGGCCACTGGCGGGCAGGTAAACAAAGAGGTGGAACCAAAAGTGATGAACTACTCATGGCTCCTGGTTTCAGGGGTTACAGAGAGAGGGGAATGACATCACTTCCTCTCTCTCTGTTCAGGGTGGCCATCGCCACCGGCCGCATAGTTCCCAGGCACCGTGATCATACAGTAGAACCAGAGGCAGTGGAGGGATGGGGGTGGGACCCCCTTTAACAACCCGTAGACGTGATGGAGTAGCTAATTAACCACTCAGATCACTTCTTACTTGAAGGGAATTGCCGGCTAAAAAAGGATGAATACTGGGATGATGTCTGTAGGTGTAGGCCGAGGATGTCCATGGATGTCCTATGAGCGGCAAGTGGTTAAATAAATAAAGAATTTGCGGAATATGAATTGAGCACCTCCAGATCCAGCCAGAGATGGCCAGCTCTTATCAATGGCCTCTTCAGAAAACAAATGCAACTAATCTCCAAAATCACAGCTTGATTCTTTTTTTAGCTGACCTTTTTAATTGCACAGATAACTATTTAAGAGCATTTTAACACAGTGATCTATTTTCATTTGGCAGACATTTTCTGTAGATTTGTCATAATTTCACTTGCAGAGTCACCAAATATTTACTTGATAACTTCATTTACCCCTGGATAGGTTGCTTTATAAGGGGTGAAGATTAGCCCAGACTTTATAAGCACACTCTTTAGAGTTTTCCGTTTCATACAATGCCCATAGGACCATAATCTCTTACACATTCTAATAAATGCTATTCTGTCTTCAGCACAGGTGGTCTATTCTCCTCTTTCCTTATACAAATATTTTACATTTAAAGTGGGTTTTGAAATGCAAATCTCTAACGATGACTGTAAAAAGTCTCAGCGGTGAGCACGGCTTGGCTGTCGGTTCATAGTTCTCTAAATTGTGAAAAGAGCAGAGTAATTAGAGCGATTAGTGTAATTAAGTGTAATTCATGAAATACTGGTGACTGAAGCTGGGCTCATTACTATGTCCGGAGTTCTATTATCCATCCAGTGTATCTGACACTAGGTTTGTACTCAGCCAGTCATGTCACCAACATCCAAGATGATGTCAGATCTTTACTATTGGTAATATATCTGTGATGAACTTATTATCAATTTATATGGCATTAATATAAAATTAGTTTTTAAAGGTACCCTACCATTTTTGATAATCCAAGATGAAATTACATGCAGTTTCTCACAAAAGTGAGTACACCCCTCAAATTTTTGTAAATATTTTATTCTATCTTTTCATGTGACAACACTGAAGAAATGACACTTTTCTAAAATGTAAAGTAGTGAGTGTACAGCTTGTATAACAGTGTAATTTTTTTTGTCCCCTCAAAATAACTCAACACACAGCCATTAATGTATAAACCACTGGCAACAAAAGTGAGCACATCCCTAAGTGAAAATGTCCAAATTGGGCCCAAAGTGTCAATATTTTGTGTGGCTACCATTATTTCCAGCACTGCCCTAATCCTCTTGGGCATGGAGTTAACCAGAACTTCACAGGTTGTCACTGGAGTCCTCTTCCACTCCTCCATGATGACATCACAGAGCTGGTGGATGTTAGAGACCTTGTGCTTCTCCACCTTCTGTTTGGGGATGCCCCACAGATGCTCAATAGGGTTTAGGTCTGGAGACATGCTTGGCCAGTCCATCACCTTTACCTTCAGCTTCTTTAGCAAGGTAGTGATCATCTTGGAGGTGTGTTTGGGGTCGTTATCATGTTGGAATACTGCCCTGCAGCCCAGTCTCTGAAGGGAGGGGATCATGCTCTGCTTCACTATGTCACAGTACATGTTGACCTAAGATGAATCCATTGGCTAGCCTTGGCTACATAAATATTCAAGTAGAACTCCAGACAATTTTTATTTCATTCACAGTGGAATAGTAACAGAACCATTGAAAGATTTATTTGTCTAGTCATTCTGTTGTGGAGATTTCCACTCACTTCCTGTCTATCTGAAAACTGTCCCCGGGACAGGAAGTGAGAGGAATCTCCTTAAAGGGACAGAGCTGGCAACAAAAATTAGACAGGATTTCAAAATCCCCACTTACTTTCTTTCCTGTGTGACACCAGCCAGCAGGAAAGAAGTGAGTTGGAACCCAACCCTGTGTGAACAAAGTCAGCAATATTAAAGAGAATGAGGTTTCAGCCATTCTTCCCTCCATCCAAAACAAAACACAACAAGTTTGGGCTGGAGTTTCTCTTTAACAATGAATCATGAGAATTTATAATAAAGTGAATCATCTATGGCTAGCTTTAGTGAACTGTCACATCAGCCAAATAAAATTAACACTTTGGAACCTTGCAGAAAACAAATCATTTGCCCATGGGACTTTAAAAGAGGCATATAAATATATATATATATATATATATATATATATATATATATATATATATATATTGGTGATTTATGCATAAAATATCAGTTTAATATACAATGGATGAACATCTTGTACATACAGTACATGAAAGAATTAGTTAAAATATGTCAGCATAAAGCAGTGTTTCTCAAACTTTTTTTAGTCGAGGCATACTTTAAAATTAAAGACAATCTCAAGGCACCCTTTAAAATTGTGGACAATCTCGAGGCACCCCATTCTAAAATCTAAAAAAAAGATTCTAATAGCTTTACACAATGCAACAACATCCACACGTAGGGCACCCAATGTTAGAGGTGATTTATTCTTCCAAAGGAAAAACACTTTTGCACACTGGTACTGACTAGTATTCCAGTGTTTCTCTTCTCCTTCAATTTCTCTCCATCAGTGAGCATATGTGACCTCAGTGCTGATGGGGAGAGGCACAGGAGGGTCAAACAAGTATGCTGTGGAGGCAACAAACATCCACCTTATTAACTGATGATGTCATTGGTTGTTAGGATGCCAGTGTCTAGAGAGGCTTTGGGTAACTAAAAAGCAGGCTTGATCCACCTATTGGCTTGTATACGATTTTTGATACATTTTTCGTCATTTTGCCAAGGCACCCCTGAAAACCCCTCAAGGCACCCTGGTTGAAAAAGGCTGGCATAAAGTATCCATCATCTTAATATAATTACTCCATATATAAGTTCCACACAGCCAAATTTCTAAAACAAGAGTGCATCCCATAACTCGACACGTTTTAGGAATGTTTTCTGCACTTCCTCAGGAGAGGATGCCACCAACATGAGATCTGTAAACTAAATAACAAGTTCACAAAATATATTCATGTACTCCCTTAAAAATACAGAGAATTCAATACTATACATATTGTTATCACTGATTAATAAAAACGAACTTACAAATCAGCTTGATGGTTGTCTTTTTTAGATCAATCATCAAGCTGGCTTGTAATAGGGATGCACTAATGCTGATACCGGTGTCTGTGCCAATATCAAACGTAAAAATGCTCACGATACCAAAACTGATACATTGTGGTGTGATTTGCATCAATATAAAATTAATGGGCGCAACTTGCACTGCAAAGAATCACGTGTGTGTGTGTGTGTGTGTGTGTGTGTGTGTGTGTGTGTGTGTATGTATGTGTAAAGAAAGGGAACACCATCTAGTGGGCAGTTTATTAAAAAAATTTAATTTTAATAAATTAACTTAAATTAAATTAACTCACAATAAGTACCTATCTGGTCAAATGTAAAATTTGTATAGTGTCCCGGTCCCACCAGTGATAGCAAATCATGGCCGCTGGAGGTGCTCACTGGGCTGGAGGAGAAGTTCCAAGATAGAAAGGGATATGATAGAAAATGAACAGATTCCGGCATCCACACAAGCAATGTGGATGGTGGAATCCTCGCACTGTGCCACTGTGTTCTGACGGCAGGGACTCCTCCACTTTCATAGTACAATGATCAGCTGATTGAAGGAGATTTTGCAGCAGAACTCTTCGACAGAAGCCAATTCAGAAGCTGAACTGGCTGAATTTTGATCCGTTTGTACCAGCAGCGGCCTATTCATAAGGGGCACAGGGACCCCTCTAATCTCTATGTGCCTGGCCCCTAATCTCCATGTGAGGCCACGGATGCTGTATGTATCTTTAATTTTTTTTGCAAAGCACATGATTAAAAAAGGGTGGGCCCGGGGCACAGGGCACTGTGCCCCGAGCCCACCAACTTGTGACAATAGCGAATCAACATTCGCTATTGTCTTCCTGCTTCTCCTCCCAGCCAATCAGGACAGGAAGTGGGTCCTGAGACCAGACTAGCCAGGAGGAGAAGCGACTGGACTGGCCAGGAGGAGAAGCCAGGGAAGCCGCAGAAGCCACCAGGGACCTGGATGGGGTAAGTGTGGATGCTGGCGGGCTTGCGAGCAGGGCTGGCATGGGGGCTGGCAGGGAGGGTGTTTGCCCCAAAAATGGAGCACCAGACACCACTGGTGTGTACCTAACTGGTGTGTACCTAACTAGGTTCACATTAGGGCAGATGCAGGAATGTGTGTAAATCAGGCATTCCCGCCCTGCATGCAACTGCACACAAAACATGCTGTTTGAAAGAAAACACGCAGAGGTGGCACCCCCACACACTGAAAAAACGTGGTGCGGTATACCGCACATAGAATCGCATGGTCCCAAATCACTGTGCGGTTTCCATGTGGCTGTGGTTTAAAAAGGTGTAGAAATCTTTTACCTGCAGGAAAACGCAGGGCTGCAGTGCCCACACAAAAGCTAGACTCAGACCCGCACTAATGTGAGCCTTGCCTAAAAGAATACCAAATGAATCCAGATAAGAATGACAATGAGAAACCAGGCTGACTACTGCCTAGCGGCCCACTACATTTGCAACAGGCACACTTCAGACACTGAGCAAAATATGTGTTTAAATCAGCATAAATGTTCACTAATAAATGCAAAAAGCATGTTAGTTTATGTAGCTGTCATAGGTATAAAAGGGGCCGAATGATGAATCAGTTTATCCTATCTATGGCGGTATAAAACTGCTTTAAATCACATAGGGGATTAAAGCGTTTGGGCAATATAAATCTATTTACTTTCTCACAGTGGAAATGTGATTTAATTACTGTTGATTTTCCACATTCTGCTATTCAGTAATGTGTCTGGAGTCGGCCTAAGCTGAAAAGAATGCTTATTTTACAGATAATTTACAACGCTGTTCCAAAACCACATTGGTCAACACCATCAGTCTCTTTCAACACCCATCCCACGAACACTGTTGCTTACACAAGAGGAATCGCACTTCACATTCGTGTACACTGTTATGTATGCATATGGCTAAGCGTTAATCTATCTTAGATTACAACAAATTAGTTGTGACCTGTTGTTTATGCAGTTTTGTACTGTACAGAGAAGGTAATTCTGTAACCTTGAAATCCAAGCAGTGAAAATGAGCCATAAAATTCTTTGCATAACTTTCCCTTGTCTCATTGCTTTGTTTGAAATGTATGTATAGCTAAAAGTGTTTTTTTTTACAAAAAGGTATCCATGAACAGACCTTACCTCAGTAACGTCTCTTAAATTCACCCCTTTTTAACAAATGAAACCACTGAGCTACTCATTCACTCCCTTGTTATCTCTCACCTTGACTATTGCAACTCTCTTCTCATTGGCCTGCCTCTCCATAGGCTATCCCCTCTTCAGTCTATCATGAATGCTGCTGCCAGACTTATCCACCTTAACAACTGCTCAGTGTCTGCCAACCCTCTCCTCCAATCCCTACACTGGCTCCCGATCGCCCAGTGAATTAAATTCAAAATACTAACCACAACATACAAAGCCATTCACAACTCTGCCCCGAGCTACATCACCAATCTTGTCTCCAAATATCACCCAAACCGTCCTCTCCGCTCCTCTGAAGACCTCCTGCTCTCAAGCTCCCTTGTCTCCTCCTCCCATGCTCGTCTCCAGGATTTCTCCAGAGCCTCTCCCATCCTCTGGACCACTCTACCTCAACCTGTCTGGTTATCTCCTCATCTAGTTGTCTTCAGGCGATCCCTAAAAACTCACCTCTTCAGGGAAGCATATCACGCCTTCAACTAATTTTTTACCACTTCCCTACAGTTATAAACTTTTGTACTGTCTGCCCCATCCTATTAGATTGTAAACTCTTCTGAGCAGGGCCCTCTTAATCCTCCTGTATTTTATTGTATTGTAAAGCACTGCGTATTGTAAATATATATATTATTGTAACTGTATTGTCTCGCTTTTATATTGTAAAGCGAAGCGTAAACTGTTGGCGGTATATAAATACTGTATAATAATAATAATAACAGACACACGTGTACTTCCTAGTTGGATATAAGTTTCTTTCAATATTTGTGACATTCATTTATTTCCATTGACACAATGTATAAGATTATATATTGGATAAATCCTGGGCAGGAAACACCACTTTTCCACACTAAATATGTATGGGAATAGCTCACCCCACCATCACGCTATCTACTATTTAAAGAGAAAATCAACAACCCAATAGGCATGGGCATCCGCAGAACTTTTTTCAGGGGGGCATCATTTTAAGGTCATCCACCCCTTTGCCAATATCATTATCACATTATCAAGGTCAGAGACGGTGGACATAGTACAGGAGACGGTCAGAGTCTCCTTTGTACTATGTCCACAGCCTTGAAATTCAGCTTTACCAGTGCCCACGAAATGCAGCCTTACCAGGGCCCATGAAATGCAGCCTTATCAGTGCCCATGAAATGCAGCCTGACCAGAGTCAGTGCCCATGAAATGCAGCCTTACCAGTGCCCATGAAATGCAGCCTTACCAGAATCAGCGCCCATGAAATACAACCTTACCAGTGCCCATGAAATGCAGCCTTTCCAGAGTCAGTGCCCATGAAATGCAGCCAGATCACACAGAGTGGCGATCTCCCGATCTGTCTTGGAGCTTGGATTCGAATATCCCCGCGGCCACTGTACCAAAGTCCCGCCTCCTAGACCCGGTTCCTATGATACTCGTCACACTGATTCACTGTCTCGGGATTGGATTAGTGTTCCATCTATAACAGGAGCCGGGACTTTGTTACAGCGGCCGCACCGCAAACACTCCATGATACAGTGGGAGATCGCCGCTGTGTCTGTGTGTTACACTGTGACTGACATACACAAGGAGGAGGGAGGGGAGGACTCTGGCACTTGACCTTTGTCGCCCTCACTCTGCCTCAGCCTGCGGCGCCGGGTTCGGCCTTGGATCCGATCCTGATTTGGGGGAGGGGGGGCACTTGCCCCTGCGTGCGGATGCCCATGTCAGTAGGATTGATTTACTAAAACTGGCGACTGCAAAATCTGATGCAGCTCTACATAGAAACCAATCAGCTTCCAGGTTTTTTTGTCAAAGCTTAATTGGACAAGCTGAAGTTAGAAGCTGATTGGCTACCATGAACAGCTGTCCAGATTTTCCACTCTCCAGTTTTAGTAAAATCAACCCCAATGGGAGCATCGGGAAAACACGTTGGGGTGGATTTACTAAAGGAAAATAGACTGTGCACTTTGTGCAAGGAAATGCTGTTTTTTTAAAAATTTTCTTACACCTGATTGGGTATTGTTTACAAGGTGAAGTTTTATCACATTTGAATTTAGTAAGGAAAATTAGTGCAAAGTGCACAGCCCATTTGCCTTTAGTAAATCCATTCTCAATCACCATTGTGCAGGTTTCACAAGGAGGGTTGAAGAGGCATCCCCAGCCTATAGTAAGGACTTGTGGTGTTATTTCCTGTGTTTGTCATTCACACATTGAACACAAGTTAGTAGTTTCCTATTTTCTTCTATGGTACAATGGGGATGGAGGTGGATGCAGAAGGTCTTATTGAGAAGCATTTGCAAAGCAGGGCCAATACAACCTTTTTACTGCCTCAGTGACATCACAGCAGTCGCGGAGGGCGTGCCGCATATTAGTGGAGGATTAGAGGCTGTATTCTTGCCCTTGGTCTGGACGAGTGGGACTGGAGCCTTTTCTTTGGCTTTGGAGTGGCTCAGCCCTCATTTTTTGTCCTGAACATCACCTGATATTTCCTCTAGTACCTATGATATGGTCGTTCTACCTATACATATGGTTTGACATCCACAAGACAATGTAGGTGACTCTGACATAATCTGTTTGTTACTGGATGATGTTCGTCCTTTCTTTTCAATGTTGCGATGATATTAATGTCGGGATATTTGGATGCATGGGGAACAGCCCCGAAGAAGCAGTAATCGAAACGCGTTGGCTACCCATTACACACAAGCATCTGTTCAAGCTCTTTGAAAATGAGTATTATCTTGGTCATTTGTTTCATGACTAAGATTGTTTTAATCTGTATATTTTGTAATGAATGATATATTTTTTTGAATTATTTTCTGTGGTTGTGCTTGCCTCTTGACAGATATATGCATCCTTAAAAATCCCAATCATTTTTGAGGGGCAGACCTTGATCTGTTTTTCTTTCACTATTCTCTCTTTTATACACTTCACATCAGGGATGTGGACGTAATATGCTGTCACTAGAACCTGCCCAAAAATACTCTCATATATAACCCTTTTTCTGCATTTAGACCTCTCTACCATTTTTTGTAAGTCAGCAACTATAACAGAGCTTATGTTTCTCTGTGCAGACCATGTGATTACACTGTGATTAAGAAATGGTGTTGCGCTCCGACTACTTAGATCTAATTAAATTAACATGTACTCAAGTGACAACCAAAACAGAAATAAACTAAAATGTGAAACTGCATGTTTAAATAAGCTCAGACAATGTGCATAAATATTAAAGTGCAATAAACCAGGTCACATTGTGCGCTTGACAAAAAACTTGATATGAAAAATCCTCTATAGATGACAGTGAGATGATATTAAGTATATATCCAAATATATAAATGATATGAAAATAAAAAAAAAAAAAAAAAAAAAAAAAAAAAAAAAAAAAAAAAAACACAACTGAGTGTCGTTATAAAAGTGCAAAACAGATCAAAGAATACACAAAATACTAATAATCCATGTGTAGTGTATCACGTGTCTGAACAAAATACTAATAGTCCATAAGCAGTGAAATGTGTGTTTGAGCAAAAATTCCAAAAACAAAAATAAGGTGAACTATAGTTATATGGAGAGCATATCCATTTAGTGATAAAATGCGTCCATTTGATGATCAACAAGGCAGTATCCTGCGTGCTCCAAAAGCAGGGGGTGGATTCCACCAGTGCTCCTATGCGTATAATATCCTCACACTAGGTGCAGTAATTACCTTACCTTACTGCTGTAAGGTAAACAGCATTTCCAAAGTGACGCTTGTTGTCCAATGTAGGTTCAGTAGGTGATGTAATCCTGGACTCTCATTCACCATGGGCACGTTGTAACATGCAGAGAAAGCAAGGGGAACACTCCAATAGTGAAGTACGTATTCACAATTTATTGGGTATAAAACGAAGGTAAGGTACTCACATTTAAAACAATAATAAAAGCACAACTTAAACGAACGCGTGTCACGTTCGCGCTTCCGGACGTCACTTCCGGTGTCCTTACTGGCCAATTGTGTTCCTACGCGTATCGTCAAATGACTTCATCAGGGAATAACAACTGGGGTAAGGGCGGACGTATAAATAGTGTCAGTAATTAGCAGCCATTTTTGTGAAGTCCATTGTGGCCCCATCTACGGCCATTTTCTCGTGGGCTAATATATATAGAGTAATGGTCAACGGACGTGACAGTGGCAGGAAATGTGCAAGCCTCACTTGCGATCATTTTGTGGGGGTATTTTTTATTGTAGATGATCATTAACTGTTATAGCCCGCTGGGAAATACCCAGGAAACATTATTCTTATTGGCGCAGCCCCAAAGGTAATAACAGAGCAACCCTTCTCATTAGCGCACCTGCGCAATAACGTTCGTTTCTAAAATGACATCTAGCATAAAACAACAAGAAAGAAAAGTATGGGCAATACTGGACGAATATATTAAAATTGAAAGTGATTAAATAAAATCAAAATAAAAGCTACACTAGTAAAACCATAGTCATAAAATTATTATGTGTAAGAGATATCGATAATTATATAAAATCTTAAGGTGTGTGGTATAGCATGGCCAATAATTGGGAATCAGCTATTGGCGATATAAATTATCAACAGGTCCATCTAAAAAGCAGTGATGTCTAGGAGGGAGACAGTGATCTAAAACACACTTACGACTATTTACTAGATCACTACCAGTGTATAGACTGAGTGGTATGGGAAAGAATTAAAAGTTATAGCTAAAATTGTGTGTATATGAGATCAACAATATATTGGACTAGGATGTAAGAATTCCATGATAACGGCCATCATAGATGGTCCTAACGGGAGTCATAATCGATCTCCAAGAGTAACACTAAAAACATAGACTAATTAAAAAAAGGGGAATAGAATATATATAAAAATAGAATAGGATAAGATAGAATATGTAAAAATATCAGAATCACTCTGATATGAGCGTTATAGTTTAGTATGAGCGGTAGTCATAATCGATCTCCAAGAGTGACACTAAAAACAGAGACTGAGTAAAAAAAGGGGAATAGAATATATATAAAAATAGAATAGGATAAGATAGAATATGTAAAAATATCAGAATCACTCTGATATGAGCGTTATAGTTTAGTATGAGCGGTAGTCATAATCGATCTCCAAGAGTGACACTAAAAACAGAGACTGAGTAAAAAAAGGGGAATAGAATATATATAAAAATAGAATAGGATAAGATAGAATATGTCAAAATATCAGAATCACTCTCAATTTAGGAGAGGACACCGGAAAGGAGATCCAAAATTCACATAATAGTAATTTTAAAACATCCTAACAAAAGAAGCTTATAAATAATGTAGTCAAAAATCACTAATAAAACAATTAAGGTCAAAATCAATATTGAGTCCCTGGGGCGCAAAAGTGTCTAAAGTGAAAATCCATCTAGACTCTGCCTGACTTAGTGTTCTGACCTTATGGCTCCCTCTCCAATGTCTTTTGTAGGGTTCGATACCCCAAAACATAAGCTGGGTAGGGTCCTTGTTATGGTGTATGCAAAAGTGCCTGGAAACGCTGTGCTTGTCGAAGCCATTAATGATGTTTTTAACATGCTCTTTTATTCGTACCCTTAAAGGTCTTTTGGTGCGGCCTACGTATTGCAAGCCACAACTGCATTGCAACACGTACACCGCTCCCTCGGTATTACAGCATACGAAATCTTTTATTTCGTACGTGTTCCCAGTGCTTGTAGACGTAAAATTAAATTTCTTTTCAGCTGGGCGTTTTGTTTTTAAGCATGCAAAGCACCTTTTACATGGGAAGAACCCTTTACCAGTGAAGAAAGTCAGGCCTGTGGGTGGGGGGTCGGGGACGTTCTTGACTATCTTGTCCCTTAAAGTCATTGCCTTTTTGTACACAAATTTAGGGTATTCAGGCAACAATTCCTGTAAGTGTACATCTAAGCGTAGGATGTGCCAGTGTTTTCTGATAATCTTTTCAAATTTCTTGTGTTGAGCGTTGTAGTTTAGTATGAGCGGTATCCCATCCGTCCCTCGTGCCGGGGTGGTTTTATCTCTAATTAGAGTGGTTCGATCCATATTTTCGACTTCTGTAATTTTCTTTCTAATGTCTTCATTGTCATATCCCTTATTTATGAACCTCTGGCCTATCTTTTCAGCCTGTAGGTGGTAGTCCTTAGTGTTTGTACAGTTTCTGCGTAATCTTATCAGTTGACCCTTAGGAATATTACACAGCCAGTTGGTGTGATGGCAGCTACCTCTTGGCAAGTAACTATTCCTATCGACATTTTTGAAATGGGTCTTTGTATATAATTTGTTATTATTTTGTGTCACTTCTAGATCTAGGAAAGATATTGATCCGGTACTCACTTCCCAGGATAGTTTAATGTTTCTGTTATTAATATTTAGTCCTTCCAAGAATCTAACTAGGCTGGTTGTTTCGCCTCTCCAGAGTATCAGAATATCGTCTATATACCTTTTATATATAGCCAGTTCTCTGGGTCTGTTAGTGTATACCGCTTCCCCTTCCCATTGGGCCATGAATAAGCATGCCACACTGGGAGCAAATTTGGCTCCCATCGCCACTCCAGTTCTTTGATGGAAGTACTCACGGTTATGCCAAAAATAACTGTTTTTAAGGCAAAAGTCCAGACATTTAACCAAATATTTACGCTGGGAGCACGACAACGTGCTGTACTTTCTTAGGCCCCATTTTACAGCCTCACAGGCTTGATAGTGTTGAATCACCGTGTACAATGAAGAGACATCAACTGATGCCATAATCCAGGGTCCTTCCTCTTCAGGTAGTTCTTCTAATATTTGCAATACCTGCTTCGTGTCTCTCAGATAGGCTTCGGTTTTTGTGACCACAGGTTGTAAGAATTTATCTATGTATTCCCCCATTCTAGAGGTGAGGGAGTCAATCCCATTCACTATGGGCCTAAACGGGGGATCAATTTTATCCTTGTGTATTTTTGGTAAGGCGTAAATAATCGGAGTCCTGCATGCCTCTGGAATCAGGTATTTGGCTTCTTTTTTACTCAGGATATCCTTTTTCAGCCCGAGGTGAACTACCTGCTCAAGTTCTTTCCTACATTTAAACATGGGGTTCTTGGTTAGTTTTGTATATGTAGTGTTATCTCCTAGTAGCTTCTTCATATTATCGCAGTACTGTACTTTTGAGAGGATGACAATTCCTCCGCCCTTGTCGGCGGGTCGGATAACGATATCTTTCCGCTTTGATAGTTTCTTAATCCCATTTTTCATAAACTTGGGATCCTCACGCTTCTTGATTTTTAGGTCCTTGAGATCTTGTAGCACTACTTTTTTGAAAGTATAGGATAGGAGAAATAAAGGGAGAACTGGAGACACATAAGGATAAGTTGGAACTCACAACTATGATGACACAACTAAATAAAGACCTTGTGAAGAAAGACAGGGAAGTGCAAGCAAGGAAAAGTAAGAAATATATTAGAGATATTAATGATTTTAAAAATGAAGATGTTTTTAAATGGCAAAGACAAGGAGGGAGCTCTGATCCTATTTCTACATTTTCCACGCCTGAGAAGAACATGTCACAAGTAAACAGGCTAGAGGGACCACAACAAAATGATCAACAATATATAAACAAAATGGAGGTATCTAGATATCCGAGACAAGAAGAGAGCCGAAATGACTATAATTATTCGACTCCACAGAGGAGTGATAGGAGACCACCTCACCCCAATCAGACCCCACAAAATGGAGGTAAAAAACCATACTGGAAAAACAATAACAATTCTAATAGGAGGGGACAAAATAATAACTACAACAGACCGGGCTATGACCAAAGAGATAACAGAGGCCCACCGCAAGGAGCATATGGACAACGAGGAAGGAGCCCACCACACAACTATGGAAATGGCCATAGAGACAGTTGGGGCCCACCTCAGGGCCATACCTACTCTCATGACCAATATTCGGTACCGACGTACAATCACTATGCCCCATTAAGGGACCACTATGAGGAGAATAGAGACGGGAGAAGCCAAAATTATTATCAGGACGCCTATCAGAATAGGCCTTTTTTAGGGAGAGGTATGGAGACTCACCCACAGAGACGTCCAAACGATACCAGGGACATAAGGAGAAGTCCACCAAGAAGAGAGGAAAGAGGGCCGGAAAAAGATTACAGGCAAAGAAGAGACTGAAAGGGGAGGGGATCTTCAACCTGAGTGGGCAGCCCTTATCTCAAGAGGAAATAGGTGTACTCGATAAAGGGCTAAAATACGCTCCCACTAAGAATATGGACAAATTTGAGACGTATCTAGGAGTACAAAAATATGTTAGGACATTAAACATTAAAAAATATCTAGCGAGCAATCCCATCAAAAAACGCATCCAGGTAGCGGATCAGGATGTGACACATAGTGAATTAAGGAATAGATCGGTGTTCAACCCAACGGTCTCCAATAATAAACATGTTGAAGTATTCAAAAAGGTAGTGCTACAAGATCTCAAGGACCTAAAAATCAAGAAGCGTGAGGATCCCAAGTTTATGAAAAATGGGATTAAGAAACTATCAAAGCGGAAAGATATCGTTATCCGACCCGCCGACAAGGGCGGAGGAATTGTCATCCTCTCAAAAGTACAGTACTGCGTTAATATGAAGAAGCTACTAGGAGATAACACTACATATACAAAACTAACCAAGAACCCCATGTTTAAATGTAGGAAAGAACTTGAGCAGGTAGTTCACCTCGGGCTGAAAAAGGATATCCTGAGTAAAAAAGAAGCCAAATACCTGATTCCAGAGGCATGCAGGACTCCGATTATTTACGCCTTACCAAAAATACACAAGGATAAAATTGATCCCCCGTTTAGGCCCATAGTGAATGGGATTGACTCCCTCACCTCTAGAATGGGGGAATACATAGATAAATTCTTACAACCTGTGGTCACAAAAACCGAAGCCTATCTGAGAGACACGAAGCAGGTATTGCAAATATTAGAAGAACTACCTGAAGAGGAAGGACCCTGGATTATGGCATCAGTTGATGTCTCTTCATTGTACACGGTGATTCAACACTATCAAGCCTGTGAGGCTGTAAAATGGGGCCTAAGAAAGTACAGCACGTTGTCGTGCTCCCAGCGTAAATATTTGGTTAAATGTCTGGACTTTTGCCTTAAAAACAGTTATTTTTGGCATAACCGTGAGTACTTCCATCAAAGAACTGGAGTGGCGATGGGAGCCAAATTTGCTCCCAGTGTGGCATGCTTATTCATGGCCCAATGGGAAGGGGAAGCGGTATACACTAACAGACCCAGAGAACTGGCTATATATAAAAGGTATATAGACGATATTCTGATACTCTGGAGAGGCGAAACAACCAGCCTAGTTAGATTCTTGGAAGGACTAAATATTAATAACAGAAACATTAAACTATCCTGGGAAGTGAGTACCGGATCAATATCTTTCCTAGATCTAGAAGTGACACAAAATAATAACAAATTATATACAAAGACCCATTTCAAAAATGTCGATAGGAATAGTTACTTGCCAAGAGGTAGCTGCCATCACACCAACTGGCTGTGTAATATTCCTAAGGGTCAACTGATAAGATTACGCAGAAACTGTACAAACACTAAGGACTACCACCTACAGGCTGAAAAGATAGGCCAGAGGTTCATAAATAAGGGATATGACAATGAAGACATTAGAAAGAAAATTACAGAAGTCGAAAATATGGATCGAACCACTCTAATTAGAGATAAAACCACCCCGGCACGAGGGACGGATGGGATACCGCTCATACTAAACTACAACGCTCAACACAAGAAATTTGAAAAGATTATCAGAAAACACTGGCACATCCTACGCTTAGATGTACACTTACAGGAATTGTTGCCTGAATACCCTAAATTTGTGTACAAAAAGGCAATGACTTTAAGGGACAAGATAGTCAAGAACGTCCCCGACCCCCCACCCACAGGCCTGACTTTCTTCACTGGTAAAGGGTTCTTCCCATGTAAAAGGTGCTTTGCATGCTTAAAAACAAAACGCCCAGCTGAAAAGAAATTTAATTTTACGTCTACAAGCACTGGGAACACGTACGAAATAAAAGATTTCGTATGCTGTAATACCGAGGGAGCGGTGTACGTGTTGCAATGCAGTTGTGGCTTGCAATACGTAGGCCGCACCAAAAGACCTTTAAGGGTACGAATAAAAGAGCATGTTAAAAACATCATTAATGGCTTCGACAAGCACAGCGTTTCCAGGCACTTTTGCATACACCATAACAAGGACCCTACCCAGCTTATGTTTTGGGGTATCGAACCCTACAAAAGACATTGGAGAGGGAGCCATAAGGTCAGAACACTAAGTCAGGCAGAGTCTAGATGGATTTTCACTTTAGACACTTTTGCGCCCCAGGGACTCAATATTGATTTTGACCTTAATTGTTTTATTAGTGATTTTTGACTACATTATTTATAAGCTTCTTTTGTTAGGATGTTTTAAAATTACTATTATGTGAATTTTGGATCTCCTTTCCGGTGTCCTCTCCTAAATTGAGAGTGATTCTGATATTTTGACATATTCTATCTTATCCTATTCTATTTTTATATATATTCTATTCCCCTTTTTTTACTCAGTCTCTGTTTTTAGTGTCACTCTTGGAGATCGATTATGACTACCGCTCATACTAAACTATAACGCTCATATCAGAGTGATTCTGATATTTTTACATATTCTATCTTATCCTATTCTATTTTTATATATATTCTATTCCCCTTTTTTTACTCAGTCTCTGTTTTTAGTGTCACTCTTGGAGATCGATTATGACTACCGCTCATACTAAACTATAACGCTCATATCAGAGTGATTCTGATATTTTTACATATTCTATCTTATCCTATTCTATTTTTATATATATTCTATTCCCCTTTTTTTAATTAGTCTATGTTTTTAGTGTTACTCTTGGAGATCGATTATGACTCCCGTTAGGACCATCTATGATGGCCGTTATCATGGAATTCTTACATCCTAGTCCAATATATTGTTGATCTCATATACACACAATTTTAGCTATAACTTTTAATTCTTTCCCATACCACTCAGTCTATACACTGGTAGTGATCTAGTAAATAGTCGTAAGTGTGTTTTAGATCACTGTCTCCCTCCTAGACATCACTGCTTTTTAGATGGACCTGTTGATAATTTATATCGCCAATAGCTGATTCCCAATTATTGGCCATGCTATACCACACACCTTAAGATTTTATATAATTATCGATATCTCTTACACATAATAATTTTATGACTATGGTTTTACTAGTGTAGCTTTTATTTTGATTTTATTTAATCACTTTCAATTTTAATATATTCGTCCAGTATTGCCCATACTTTTCTTTCTTGTTGTTTTATGCTAGATGTCATTTTAGAAACGAACGTTATTGCGCAGGTGCGCTAATGAGAAGGGTTGCTCTGTTATTACCTTTGGGGCTGCGCCAATAAGAATAATGTTTCCTGGGTATTTCCCAGCGGGCTATAACAGTTAATGATCATCTACAATAAAAAATACCCCCACAAAATGATCGCAAGTGAGGCTTGCACATTTCCTGCCACTGTCACGTCCGTTGACCATTACTCTATATATATTAGCCCACGAGAAAATGGCCGTAGATGGGGCCACAATGGACTTCACAAAAATGGCTGCTAATTACTGACACTATTTATACGTCCGCCCTTACCCCAGTTGTTATTCCCTGATGAAGTCATTTGACGATACGCGTAGGAACACAATTGGCCAGTAAGGACACCGGAAGTGACGTCCGGAAGCGCGAACGTGACACGCGTTCGTTTAAGTTGTGCTTTTATTATTGTTTTAAATGTGAGTACCTTACCTTCGTTTTATACCCAATAAATTGTGAATACGTACTTCACTATTGGAGTGTTCCCCTTGCTTTCTCTGCATGTTACAACGTGCCCATGGTGAATGAGAGTCCAGGATTACATCACCTACTGAACCTACATTGGACAACAAGCGTCACTTTGGAAATGCTGTTTACCTTACAGCAGTAAGGTAAGGTAATTACTGCACCTAGTGTGAGGATATTATACGCATAGGAGCACTGGTGGAATCCACCCCCTGCTTTTGGAGCACGCAGGATACTGCCTTGTTGATCATCAAATGGACGCATTTTATCACTAAATGGATATGCTCTCCATATAACTATAGTTCACCTTATTTTTGTTTTTGGAATTTTTGCTCAAACACACATTTCACTGCTTATGGACTATTAGTATTTTGTTCAGACACGTGATACACTACACATGGATTATTAGTATTTTGTGTATTCTTTGATCTGTTTTGCACTTTTATAACGACACTCAGTTGTGTTTTTTTTTTTTTTTTTTTTTTTTTTTTTTTTTTTTTTATTTTCATATCATTTATATATTTGGATATATACTTAATATCATCTCACTGTCATCTATAGAGGATTTTTCATATCAAGTTTTTTGTCAAGCGCACAATGTGACCTGGTTTATTGCACTTTAATATTTATGCACATTGTCTGAGCTTATTTAAACATGCAGTTTCACATTTTAGTTTATTTCTGTTTTGGTTGTCACTTGAGTACATGTTAATTTAATTAGATCTAAGTAGTCGGAGCGCAACACCATTTCTTAATCACTATCACTTAATCTGGGGAGGGTGTATACCCCTGCCGGTGTTTTGCTGCAACCCCACTAGTTTTAGGACACATTGGTAGGCGCGAGAATACTTTTACTCACATGTGATTACACTGACTGCAAAATTCTGTAACTGTGTCTTTTATCAGTCCAATACGAGAACATTGGTATACATTAGTCATTGTGTTCAATTACACCCTCTGATGCATACCACGTGCCCATATGGCCAGATGAAATTGATAGCAATTATCATGATTACAGCTAGAAATTAGTCTAATGTAAATTATGAACATCTGTGCACTGAATGGAGCTAGACTGTGTATTATGTTGGCCATATTAACAGGAGCAATAGAAATACCAGCTTTCTGTAAACTGGATGCTGCAATGCTAACCCATTGTGGATGGGGTTACTTGTGTGCGCTCATTAGTAAGAGACAGAATATCAGTCAAATAAATATCTTTGATGCATGACACTACCGGGGCAACGTTGGACATTTAAAGCCAATCTCTTTTTTGTTTCTTGGATAAGATGAAGAGTAGGAAATCTCTTCTCACAAAGTTCGTATCAGAATTCCCAAAGGAAGATTTCCTCTTCCCTTCTATACTGTTCTGGTGACAGCTGTAAAATTTTGGATTTTCCATATTCTTTACTTCTGACAATAGTCATCAGGAAAATGAGAGAGGACAAATATCTCCAATGGGACACGGGCAGCAATAACCCTAACCTTTCCCTACTCCATCCATAGCATTCTGGAAATAACCGATTCTCAAGAGCAACCTGTCACTTACAGAACCCACACACGTGTCATCACAGATGTTTACAGCTAGTTAGGGTGACCATAAAATGTCTGTGGATGGCCCTGAGCTCACTAACCGGTGACTTTTTTTTGGGGAGAGGGGACTTAGGAAATCTGTGCCAATTGCTATCATTCCCTCCTTATAAGCTGGAACTGGCTTCTTACTCCTAGCTCTGCTCTGCTCCAATCTCTCTATGAAAACATGGCCGAGCTTAAAAGTTGGATAGTTAGTGCGTATTTGACTGCCTTCAAGTCTATGAGCAGCTGCATACTTTTTCAGCCACCCCCATTCATCAAGCCTGGTGCCAACCTAATTGGCACTGCAACAACTTGTACTGGGTGAACTCCTTTCACCAGCCCAATCCCACATTTTGAGTCTGGCGCCTTGCATATGTGCAAAAACATACACTTTGTTACCAAAAGTATTAGGACATCTGCCTTTACACGCACATGAACTTTAATGGCATCCCAGTTTTAGTCCGTTGAGTTCAATATTGAGTTGGCCCACCCTTTGCAGCTATAATAGCTTCAACTCTTCTGGAAAGGATGTCCACAAGGTTTAGGAGTGTGTCTATGGGAATGTTTGACCATTCTTTCAGAAGCGCATTTGTGAGGTTAGGCACTGATGTTGGATACTGTTAAAGGTTCAAAGGGTGGGCCAACTCAATATTGAACCTTATGGACTAAGCCTGGGATGCCATTAAAGTTCATATGCATGTAAAGGCAGGCGTTTCAATACTTTTGGTAAGATAGCACATGTCCAATCCTCCAAACTCTGCTTGAGAAGCCCACCATTGGTGCCAGGGATGCCCTTTTTAAATAACAAGCAGATTTAGCACCTACCCCCTTCATGTATTCCCTCCTTCATTGTGTTGCAGTTGTTACTAAGAACCCCATTCTGGGTGAAGTGATCCAGGGCCAGTGAGGTATTATTTCAATAACAGTGAGGATGATTTACTAAATAAAATAAAAAAATTGACTACAAAGACTAGGACTGGATTGTATGCCCGCATATATGCCGTGATCAATTCAAGAACCTAGCTGATCATACACTGATGTTCAATGTATATAGCACAGTCCTAGTTTGCCTTGAGGCTTAAATTTCCAAATAATATGCCTTTTTTGCCCCTTGCACCTATAAGGTAAACCACACAATGCATAAACCAATAAAAAAATTTAAATAACCTGAAGTAAAAAAAAATGAACTCTTTGCTATGAAAAGTACAAGCTTATAGGCGTATCAAATGAAATTGATGTGTTTACCACTGAAATCTAGTGCAAGCACCAGTGTGTGGAATCTAGTAGGCTGACCAGTGCTCAAACTCCTGGGCATGTGAACAAAGAACTGCGCATGCGCAGTATAAAATACTAACATGGCTTACATAGACACTGAAAACTAGACAGATGCTAAGCCTTATCTGGTATATGTTTGGAGACTAGAGTTTACATTTTATAGCAAAGAACCTTTTGGCCCTTACATGGATGTTTGCTTCCTTTCCTGTTCTTCCCTATAGGAGTCATCACTCAACCCCCAATCAAACACACACAAACACTCCCGCCAGGCCTTTCCCCCATTCTGCTCCTATCCTACCTGTTTTCTTTGCTCTATCCTTCCCGTTCTTGCAGGACCTTCTCAACTTTCCCACCTATCGTTCTGCTCACAGGGGCTAATTTAGCTAATGAGCGACCTTAACACACAAACCCCCTTGTTATAATTACACAAATTATTATTATAATAAAATGTAAGGCATAAATGTGGAGTACATTCTTTAATGGAAAAAGATGGCGAAAATCATGAGAATAGCTGTGTTCTATATCCATATGGAAGTGTGGAAGTTACATTACTCTTTTAATTTTTGACACCCTGTTCCACATTTGCTGTATTCAGTCCTTTTAGGATGATGGGCATACCGGTAACCATTAATACATGAGTTATGGCTTCTGAAATAAAAAAATTAAAAGAGCATATCCTTCTATAGTGCGTACTTGTCTCTGTCTAGAGACTGTGTGATTTCTGTGTCCACTTTCACTCCTCTGCTGTCTGCATAAGCCACTTTTGATAAGTCTATGCAGCACTATAACAGCAGACCTTGCCCCTGCAGCACACAACAGGTGACTGCCCTTGGCTCAGCTGTGCATGTTTCTCTATGAGACTGGGTAGAGGGGGTGTGTCCATTCCCTCCACTTAGGTCTCAGATTACACTCAACTCTGTGTGAGATCAGATTCCCGCCCTCTCTCTCTGGAAGCGCAGAAATGCAAGTGTAAATTTTGAAATTTGAACAGCTGTAGAGGAGAGAGGACAACAGATAATCAGGTACAACTTATACAAGAGGATTTGCTTCATGTCTGTGTATCACCTGAAGCTAGTCACTTCAGTGGGTATATGCAAGGGTTTACACTTTAAACAAAAAAAAAAAAAAAAAAAGAAAGAAAGAAAGAAAGGAAAAGCTCCATCTTGATAAATTCCACATATGTTTGCTATAACCGTTGCACACATGTTTGTGCACATCAAATAAAAAAAAAAAAAATGCCATTAGCATATGATTTGTAGGTTTATGTGGTAGCTGTGTGTGATCACACACGTATATCATTTAGTAAATCAGGTTTGATGTCTTATAAGTATATTATATATTATTATATATTGTAACCTGCAAATGCAGCATATTTTTTGTCCATCTGTGCTTTGCTTGTCATCCTCAGCTGTATTAAACCAGCTTTGCCCAGCCATGAACTGGTGCCCATTGTCAACAAAAGAAACCCCGTAACATAAACAATAGACTGTAAAGTTCATCTAAACTCATCTTAAACTCTATAGCAATTCACCACATTGGTATTTTTTTTCTTCCCGGGTCATTAATTTTACTACAAGTACTTCTCATAACTGGGATCACATTCTGCAAGATCAATATGGGCTCCGGCTCCAGGAGGTTTGTCATGCACAGATGCACTTTATAATCCCTTTTTTCATTGTGGAGTTTTTTTATGTGGTTGTTTGGCAAAGCGGTAATCCAAGCTGAGTGAGATTTTACAAATGGCCAAACAGCTGCTTAATTCTTTTCAAAATTTCGAAAGACAAAGGCCTTGTTATTATTCATTGCTACGCAGTGTCAAAACTAAGGTCACTGGGCCATTTTTATCCTTTAACAATAACAGTACTTAGCAGGGATAAATGGGCTCACCTGAATGATAAAAAACACTTGGCATATAGAATACATCACTGGGACAGCTGAACATTCCTTCTGAAAATGCTGCTCAGTTGGCTGTCATGATAAACTGATCCTGAGCCAGTAACGAGTTATGACTTATGTTGCTGCATACTTATTTGAGGTCAAGCAACTAGCATCTTCAGAGGGTTGTCATCGGTGACAGCCTACATAGATCCCTGTGTGTTGGACGCAACAGAAAGTGAAAGAAAAACTCTCCAGTGAAAAGAAATACCCTCTTTTGGCCGTTGCAGGTCTTATTATAGGCACAACTATCTACCCATTCCCACATGCCAGGGTACTACTTGTAACCCTGGACTCTGCTCTCTCCTTTCGATCACACACATCCAATTACCGTCCAATGCTTGCCGCCTCAACCCCTGCAACCTCTCAAAATACACCCCTTCCTAACCAATAACACCACAAAGCTTTCAATTCACTTCTTGGTTATCTCTCACCTTGACTACTGCAACTTCCTCCTCATTGGATCACATTTACATAGGCTATCCCCCTTCAGTCCATCATGAATTCTGCTGCCAGACTCATCCACCTTACCAACCATTCAGTGTCTGCCACCCCTCTCTACCAATCCCTCCATTGGCTACTTCTCACCCAAATAATTAAATTCCAAATACTAACAACAACTTACAAAGCCATCCACAACTCAATCTTCAGCTACATCACTAAACCAGTCTGAAAATACCAACCCAAATTGCTCTCTTCATTCCTCTCAAGACCTCCTGCTCTCTATCTCTGTTGTCACCTCCTCCCATGCTCACCTCCAGGACTTCCCCCGAGCCTCTCCTATGGAAATTCCTACCCCAATCTGCTCGACTATCCCCTACTCTGTCCACTTTTAGGTGATCCCTGAAATCACTTTGTGACAGACCCACCCAGGACAGGGGCTTTTGGAGGGGCCTACAGGGTAACCAATTGTATACTGACTATATGCCATGGTATTTCAGGGAGCTACAAGCATTCAGGAAGATGTGCTGTTATATAATACAAGATTACATGTTATGACCATATTTAACAGTCAAGGAAGCCATGATGGTCTCTGCCAAATTAAAACTAAGTGAGAAGATGGATTTGAAAAGAAAGCTGGGTAATAAGATCTGTTGCTGGACTGTCTGGGGTGGGCACTCCCTGACTAATCAAGGCTTGTCAGGGGCCTAGCTGGTAATTAGCTCACTGGGTAAATATTGGATTGCTGTTTAATTAGATAACTGTTTAATAAGGTTATTGTTAGCTGCTAGCTGTTCATGAAATGTACTGATGACATTACCGTTTAAAGTTTGCATTGTTTAGGATAATGTGATCATGCTGTTATCTAATTTTGTGTGGTATAAATTCTGTGTGAATTTACAATAAAGAGTTCCAGTTTGCACCTAAGCCAGCATTGTCTAGTTCTTGGGTGCAATTCTCAGCTATAATACCTGGTTCCAGAGTGGAGGAAGCTGTGTCTTGGCAGGGGCACCCAGGCAGGGTGCCAGGCAGTTCGTCATACCCTTTTCTTCCCTATCCTGCTTCCACCTAATAACTGTACTTTTATCCCCCACAGTTATTACCTTTTGTATCACACGAGCCAACCTTTTCAATTGTAAGCTCTAACAAGTAGGACCATCTGATTCCTACTGTATTGAAATGTATTTTAACTGTACTATCCTCATGTTGTGAAGTACTGCACAAAATGTTGGCATTATAAAAATCATGTATATTAATAATAAGAATCTTAAAATGTTGTTTTTCTCCATTGCTTTCTTTTCTGGTGACAACTACCAGCTCCAATAAAGAGGGTAAATCTCCATAGATTTTCTAGGGGTCACTAAATTTGTCAGTGGGCACACTCCAATTTGGCAGCTCTTCACAAAGTCTAGACTACTCTCAGGAACAGGGAGAGGACCTGAGTTGAGAATCTACATATATACAATACAATGACAGCTCCAATCAAATGTCCAAGTTAATTTAAAGGATAGGTTCACCTTTAAAAAAAAAATTAATCTGTGCATTTAAAATCATTTCCTATTGGAGCCTGCAAAGCATTGCATCTGCTATCAGCAGATCGTGGATGCAATGTCAGGTTCCCGCACACTCTCTTCCATTTTTCTTGTCCATACTTACATATGGGTGTAACATGCTATGAAAGGTAAACTTAGCCTTTAATTATAAAACTGATTCATAGCAAAATTAGCACAGCATTAAAGAACTGACAGGGGTCCTAAACGCAAAAGTTTGGGCTTTTGACACACTTTAGATAACTTATGATCAAGTGTTCCAGAAAGGGTTATACTTTGCTGCTCATACTGGGTACTCTGGAGTTCCAGTATAACTTTGGCTAATTGAAAATAAAAGTAATAGAGCGTTTTCCAGGGTCATTGTAAATTAGTCAATATGCCAAAAAAGTATAATTTTGATTATACCTTTACAGACACACAATGCTTTGTGTGTCTGTAAAGGTTCTTATTTATCCAGGTCATGGGAAATCTAATAGTATTTAGTCACCCTCAACTGGACTTGTTCTATAATCTTTGAAGACATCTCGTAGCTTGTTCAGGCCACTTCTTTAGTTCTGAACAGAACTAAAGAAGTCACTTGAACTGAAGCTTGGACAAGCTACAAAACATCTTCAGCATTACAGAATAAGGGCCGGTTCACACAGGGGGCGACACGAGGCGACACGACTTGCCGTGCCGCGACCTGACAAGTCGCCCCCGTTCTGTACAATGGAACCGTTCTAAGAGGAGCGACTCGAGTCGCTCCGTCTTAGAAAAAAGGTTCCTGTACTACTTTTGGGCGACCTCGGGGCGACTTGCATTGACTTCTATACAGAAGTCATTTGCAAGTCGCCGCTGAGGTCGCGGCAGGTCGCGGCGAGGCAAGTCGTGTCGCCTCGCATCGCCCCCAGTGTGAACCGGCCCTAAGTCCAGTAGAATGTGACTAGCTACTTCTATATAATATTTTGTTTGTAACAGCACAGGGTGGTGTAGAGGAGCCCAACGATCATTGGCATCAGTGGGGGAAAATGCCTTCCTTAAGCACCTAGCAGATGCCAAAGATCGTTTTCAATGCACTGTATATATGACAGCAATTCTACACAGTTCTGCTTTTTTCAGGCTGTACTATTTATTGGTGATTTTTCTTGATCTCGGTGATAATTCCATTATAACTCAACATGATTAGGAAAGTTGTATTTTTATCTTACCTCCAGAATGTCGATCAGGACGTTCTCCTCTGGTTGTTTTGTGCTTCTCACATTCTCTAGGACAATAGAGTAGTAGACTCCTTGAGGATCCGACTGGTACAAGTTATACGTGTCCATTTGGTACCATTCCTGGACAGCAATGAACACCTGGTTCTCATCTGTGCTGATGATCTGTAAATCCTGCAACAATTAAAAAATATATATATATATCTGTTAAAAATGGAGGAAGCATTTGGATGAAAACTGTGATAGACATAAACCGGATTTCTATTTTGGTTCCTTTGCCATAATAAAGGTGTTTACCATTGAATCCAGAGGTATACCATTGCTTTCTCTGTGGTATCTACATATAAGATATCAAGTTATCATCCCAGCCCAATGGATGGAATTGCAGTCAGCTTTGTTTTAATAAAAAGTTAAATGCGGCCTTTTCCACAAGCCTACCAATGAAAGGATCTCTCCAACAGACTTTGAAGTAATTGGAACTGATCCTCTGATGAGCAGCACAGATAGCATGCTGATTCAGTAGAAGACATTGCAAGCAGGGTCTGAGACATGGAACTTTTATCAAAGCCTATTAGAGCAGAGAGCCCAGCATCAGCATAAATCGTGACAATTTACTGGATTGTTAACACCAGCTTTATATTAAAAGATGCTTCCACTAAACCCAGAGTAATCTACTCTAGAAATCATAGAAAGTCTCCTCAGTGGAGCACATAAATAAAAAACTAAGAGATAAATATACTATTGAAATGCATATATGGGAACTGTTTTGTCTATTTGGGCCCATCCTTGTCGTAATGGACCTTGCTTTGTGCACTGGTGCGCAATCATGTTGGAACAGGAAGGGGCCATCCCCAAACTGTTCCCACAAAGTTGGAGCATGAAATTGTCCAAAGTATCTTGGTATGCTGATACCTTAAAGAGGAAGTAAACTCTCTCCTTATGAAGCCATTTTTAAATAAGATAGTATAGCAACTTATTCTAACACATTCCACGTTATTAATAACTAATTATTAATAATTAATTGTGTCTATTACCATTTTACAGTGGTTTTAAAAATTCTTCTTCCTGGGAAAAGGCAGCTTCATTTTAACTGCTGTCTTCTGAGTCTGTCTAGCAATTTACTTCTGTCCTTCCTGCTATTCTAATATATAATCTCACACATGCTCACTGGGGTTCTTAGCCAAGCCTCACTTTCATTTTGGGATCACCATGACAACATGTCCCACTGCAGTATGCTGTTGCTTTGATAGGACGCTGTGTTGTCCCAATGTTTACACCCCCTGTGACGTGCAAGGTCACATGGGGTGTATCAGGAGATGTTTACTGAGACTAATATCGTGGGATCTCAGCATGGTGCAACGAACGGATAGGAAGGATACGGCACACATCATTATGGAGTGACAGCACAGAGAGTGTGCCGGCAAATGTGTTAAAGATACGTATGCGCGTTGACGTCAGCAGAAACAAAAATACAGATTACAAGCAAACTGAGCCAGTAAGGTGAAATTTACATATCGTGATTTTTGTAGTAAGGATTGCTATGGGCTAAACCTATGGAGGAGGGTTTACAACCACTTTAAGAGTTCCCTTCACTAGAACTAAGGAGCCAAGCCCAACCCCTGAAAAAGATCCCCACACCATAATCTCCCCTTCACCAAATGATTTGGACCAATGTACAAAGCAAGGTCCATAAAGACATAGATGTGCGAGTTTGGGGTTGAGGAACTTGACTGGCCTGCACAGAGTTCTGACCTCAACCCTTTGGGATGACATAATGGAGAGACTGCAAGCCAGGCTTTCTCGTCTCAACATCAGTCCCTGACCTCACAAATGTACTTCTGGAAGAATAGTCAAACATTCCCATAGACACACTCCTAAACCTTGTGAACAGCCTTCCCAGAAGAGTTGAAGCTGTTATAGCTGCAAAGGGTGGGCCAACTCAATATTGAACCCTATGGACTAAGACTGGGATGCCATTAAAGTTCATGTGCGTGTGTCTATTGTTTGTATTGTTATTACAATACTGATGTTCTAAAATAAAAATATGTATGCTGTAACCATGGGTTTCCTTAACTTCCAGTGATCACAACAAAGGCTATCATGGCGTTCATAGGGAGAAGGAGACTAATAAACTC
This sequence comes from Lithobates pipiens, assembly GCF_037356315.1. NCBI lineage: Eukaryota > Metazoa > Chordata > Amphibia > Anura > Ranidae > Lithobates > Lithobates pipiens. The sequence continues at coordinate 463,214,070 of NW_027507718.1, read as the reverse complement.
ATCCTTCTTTCTCTCGCTAGCATATTCTTTACCAGCACATGTGAATGCAGAGCATCTCATTGGTCCTAAGTGCTCTCCTGCCTTTCTCAGTGTAAGTGTTCTTGTATAGAAGATTACAAGTGGCTGTAATCAAGTCAAAATCATGTACTTACACTGGTTTAATTATACTTAATTAATAACCACATTATTTGCTTTTTTTTTTATATATCTGGCTGGAGTTCAGCTGAAGTGGTATTAAACCAAAAATGATTGTATTGCAGATTACCAATACTTACATGAGATGGCTGCATTCATTTTTTTGTTATGCTTTCTTTCTTTTATTTGCACTTGGTGGTCCTGATAGTAAGTCTGTTATTTATCAACAGAACAAGCTGCCCTGCAGATGTAGTAGTTAAAGGGTTGAGACAAACTACAGGTGCTTACAATTATCAGCTTTTATTTATTTATTTATGTAACATTTTTATCCCAAAAGGAAAAAACTGTTGCAACAATTAATTTAAAAAGGTGTTAGCTGGAGTTTGGCTTCAACTTGTTTAGTGTATCCAAAGGTTTGCACAGAGAAGGGACTGGGGAATCTCTGTCCTCAGTCCCTTTCTCTGTCTCAAAGTGAGACATCAAGGATCTGTTTAGATCCCTGTTATTTCACCAAAGCCCCCCAAATGGGGCTCCTAAACAAATAGTAAAAAACAAAAAATAATAATAAAACATTATTGTTAAAGGGATTGTAAACCCTCATGTTTTTTCACCTTAATGCATCTGGCGTCTATAGACGCCGAATGTAGGGAGCCTGCCCGCAAGGTAACCCCCCCGGAAGAGTACTTCTCCTAGGGGGTTATACTATGCGTGAAGGCGCTACCAGCGCTGCCAGGGGAACCCAAAAGTCAAGGATCGGGCCACTCTGTGCAAATAGAACTGCACAGTGGAGGTAAGTAAGACATGTAAGCACACACTATGAGATTTTCTGCTAATTTTGCCCTTCATATTTACCAAAACCATATAATATGAGGTCAAACCTTAGGAGTTTCAATTTGTATGCAATCAGTCAAGCCCTTGCACTACATGGTTTTGGTAAATCTGAAGACAAAAATCAGCAGAAAATATGATAGTGTGTACGGGGCTTTACAATCACTTTAAAATAAATACTATAAAAAAATAATACAATTGTAAAAAAGTAATAATAAAAAAAATATATATATAAAATAAAATACTGACACCAATCTCTGCCTTTCTGACACTGTCCACTGCTCTATTGACACCAACCTCTGCCCTACTGACACCATCTACTAGTCTACTGACACTGTCCATTTCCCTACTGCCATATTAATATACTGTACCTCCCAACATTTTGAGATATGAATGAGGTACACCTACTAACAAACAGGGCCGCTGTTAGAAATCATGGGGCCCCATACAGCCTACCTGACGGGGCCCCATTGACCCCGCCCACAACCCATCCTGGCTCCGCCCATAACCCCACCCCTGCCTCCACGCTGTCAGGGCAGGAGGCAGGAGCTGGAACATTTAACATTTACAGCGCCCCACCAATCATAACTGCATCTGAATGGGAGAGATGTCAGTGTTTTGACATCTGTGCCCATTCAGTTTGTGTCTTCATATGGAGCTTTCAATCAGGTCTGCATGAAAAAGGACCTAATTGCAAAGCTTGGGTGAAAGGTTATGAAAGGAGAGTGGTTTGGGGGTGGTAAAAATGCAGCTTGGCTATGTATTTTTACTGTCCCTTCCCCCATCACATGTGTAAAAGTAGCATCTCACTATGTGCTCATGGTCATTATCATTATGATGATCAGAGCACAGCAGGTGCTGTGTGGCTCTGTCAGTGTAACATGACTGTGTGAAGCTGACTTTGTTATGGCTGTGCTGAGTTATAGTCTGTAACACACAGTACAGTCATATATCAGGAAAGTCAGCACCACACAGTCATGTTACACTGACAGAGCCATACAGCACCTACTGTGCCCTGATCATCATAATGATAATAACCATGAGCACACAGAGTCTAGGGACTGCACATGCTACAATAGTGTGACCTGTCAGTGTATGTGTGTGTGTGTGCAGGGGACTGCTTGCCTGTGCACCACTGCCATTGTCCAGATTACTCCTGCTGCTCTGTCTGTCTCAGCCGTCCCAGTGACAAGTCCCTCAAGCTGCAGCACTTACTGGATGAAGGGAGCCGTATAACAGTAATATCCATCCGCCGGAGAGGCATACAGTGAGCAGGAAGAACTTTAGTTTGTGCAGGTATACTGAGAACAGCATGCGGCACAGCATTGTATCCCTGCACCCGAAAATGGAAAAAAAGTCCCTCTTCTGCTTTCACCTCCTGGGCCCCTCTGGTAACCTGATGGGGCCCAGGAAATGAATATATATTCCTTATATATGTTAGTAATCAAGTGGGTGCAGGTTAATATAGTTATTTCGTTTTTTTTTTTTTTAGCTAGAAGTTAAAAGCTGCTCGGGCCCCCCCTGCTGGCCGGGCCCGGTACAACAGGGCTGGTTGTACTGCCCTATCAGCGGCCCTGCTAACAAATGTATGTGGCATAGGACATGCCTCTTGCCACATAAAAGGTTGTTAAGGTGGTATCTATTAATCTAATAGCGCATATTGAAGGAAACTTGTTGATGTTAATATGCAAGAATGTGAATTAGGGCAGTTTATGACTACAGCTGTTCACGGCTAGGGGTCATCTTCTGTCACTCTGAAAAAAACACAAGGAGATCAAAGCATTTAATGGAAAGGGCCAATCAAATTACTCAGCCATTCAATGTGTTGGGGCTATAACATGGCGTTCAGTCTTGTCTGGATGTGTGGTTATGAAGGCACCAAGGTCTAAGGAACATGGAGCTCTGACTATTTACTAGATTTGTAAGATTTACTCTGTTGGATTGTGTCATCTGTTGCAAAACTTTGTTCTGTTTTGGAAGTCAATAAAGTGCATCTCTCTGGAAGATTTGGGTTGCTGCGGAAGAGTACTTATAATAACTAATTAATGATCTACCCACTATATATAATATATCACTACATTGGAAAATTAACCAAAAAAAGGTTACCACTAAGGTTTTTACCACTACTATTCCTTTATATTGGCTTTTAAAATGTACAAATACAGCACTGGGAAACACTTTTTTAAAACATACACATATACAACTATATAGATACATACACATACATATATACAACTATATAGATCAGACCAAAATGAGGGACAAATGAGGGGGGAAGAGGGACATTGTTCCAAATCAGAGACAGTCCCCCCAAATCAGGGACAGTTGGGAGCTATGTATATATATATATATATATATATATATATATATATATATATATATATATATATATATATATACACATACACACACACACACGCATGTGTAATTGCGCTTTGGGGTGCAAACCCTAATGCAATAGGCTCCGCACACCTATGAGTGTATCTAAATCTGCTAGTACATCTAACACTGCCCTCTCCCCAGCATGACAATGCTGCTGTCCAAAGGTGTCTATGTTGCCCCTTCATCCAGATTGGGGGCACTCTAATGCCATGTACACAAGGTTCGACTTTCCGACAGAAAATGTGCGATCAGATCCCGGTGCCGGAAAATCCGATCGTGTGTGGGCTCCATCTGACTTTTTCCATTGGAATTTCCGACACACAAAGTTTGAGAGCAGGATCTAAAATTTTCCGACAACAAAATCCGATCGTTTTAAATTCCGATCGTGTGTAGACAATTCCGGTGGACAAAGTGCCACACATGCTCAGAATAAATTACAAGACAAAAGCTATTGGCTACTGCTCTCTTTATAGTCCCGTCGCACGTGGTTTACATCACTTCGTCGGATTTCCCGACAACTTTGTCTGACCGTGTGTATGAGAAGTTGGGGCCAAAATCCGTCAGAAAAAATCCTCCTGTCGGAATGTCCAACCGTGTGTATGGGGCATAATACAGGAGGCGTGTTACTGGCCAGATCAGCAGGGGAAAGCAGAGGGGAAAAACAAATGCAGCCACTACATCTAATGATTGGAATATATGACATTTATGGTTTGAGTTTAAGTGATATGCTTTAAGTTGATAAACACCTTCTATGTTTAGTTAAATTATCTACATTTTCAATGCAGCCATCAGACTCCAACTGTCATTATTTTAATGCAGATTAAAAAACAAATGTATGAGACTTTTTCGACATGATGAGTATCTTTTCTCAATCCTGCTCTCTTAGAACAAATCATGAGTACGATTTAGTTATTTATTAAATCCCGTAAACAGTTACAAATAAATCATGGCGGCGAATGGACAACTTTATCAGCTAATTAAATGCAAGATATATGAAGAAATTACATTTTAAATATATGCACTATCCTTGCTAAATGTCCCTTGATTAATCAGACATATATTCAATTGCTCGCAGTAATATTAAACTTACTGTGCCGAGCTGTCGTGGCTAAAAGGTTTCCTAATTCAGTGTCCTCCAGAAAGCAATTAGGTCGGCTTGTGTAGCAATTTTCATGAAATATGAATACTTAATCAGCCACTTTTTTACCATTATTAACGAATAAAATTCTCCGCAGCCTTACGAGAAAGGCCAATAACCAATCAAAATAAAGATCTATGGAACACTGGATATGATTAATGAGTTTCAAGTGAATAACTCAGACTGTTGGGTTCATTGTTTGACATATATCCTTCCTGTGCTGGCTCTACTATACGCGGGACCTTCCAACGTCAACGTGTGTGTTTTCTATTGTGGAGCGCTGCTGTATGGAGCAGATGCTGACCTGGCTTCTGGGGTGCAAGGACTCCGTGTTATTCCTGGCAGAACAATCCCTCCAAGATACTGAACAAGGTCTGGACAAAACTTCAAGAGAGACCCAAAAGGAAGCATTGATCAATGATTGTACATACTTGGCTAGGCGTAATAACAGCTGATTTTTTAAAAGTATGTGGAAAATCACTTTTTTTTGCCAAAAAAATATATATATACAGTCCTTGTTTCAACAACCCAAAATGATGAACCGGAGTTAATATGTTAAATGCTTATAGGAAACTTCTGATTCTTCAACTTCTTTTAACCACTTCAGCCCTGGAAGGATTTACCCCCTTCCCGACCAAGCCTTTCTTTTGCTATACAGCACTGCGTCGCTTTAACTGACAATTGCGCGGTCGTGCAACGCAGTGCTGTATCGCAAAAAAAGGGCTTGGTCAAGAAGGGGGTAAATTCTACCGGGGCTGAAGTGGTTAAAAGAATTTTCCTCTAAGCATTTAACATATTAACTGGTTAAACTGATAAACCAGATCCAAACAAATTCCCCACAAATAGAGCTTTTTTTTGGTGGTATTTGATCACCTTTGCGGTTTTTATTTTTTGTGCTATAAACAAAAAAAATTGACAATTTAAAAATTAAATTAATTAATTAAAAGTTTTTTTTACATTTTGCTGTAATAAATTTCTTCCTCGGTTTAGGCCAATATGTATTCTTCTACATATATTTGGTAAAAAAAATTGCAATAAGCGTATGATTGGTTTGCACAAAACTTATCGCGTCTACAAAACAGGGGATTGATTTATGGTATTTTATTATTAGTGTTTTTTAATTAGTAATGGCGGCGAACTGTGATTTTTATCGTGACTGCGACATTGCGGCAGAAAGATCGGACACTTTTGACACTATTTTGGGACTATTGACATTTATACAGCAATCAGTGCTATAAAATGCACTGATTACTGTATAAATGTAACTGGCAGGGAAGGGGTTAAACACTAGGGGCGATCAAGGGGTTAAGTGTGCTCCATAGGTGTGTTCTAACTGTAGGGGGGATGGGCTCACTAGAACACGACAGAGATCACTGCTCCCAATCACTGGGAGCAGTAGATCCCTGTTGTGTTGCTAGGCAGAAGTGGGAAATGCCTTGTGTACATAGGCATCTCCCCGTTCTGCCTCTCCACGCCACGATCGCGGGCCACTGGCGGACATCAAGCTGGTGCACCCGCTATCCGCCGATGACTGAGTGACGTACGGGTATGTTGTTTTGTGCAGCGTGCCATTCTGCCGACATATATATATCTGCGTGAGCCGGTCGGCAAGTGGTATTGAACTCAAAACCAAAAATGTAATATATTGCAACTTACTAATTCTTAAGTGTGGTGGCTGCGTTAGTTTTATTTTTAGACTGTTTTCCTCTTTATTTCCACCCTGTGATCTGGCTAATAAGCATAGGTGTGCACAGCCTACTGCATTAAGGTGTGCAACCCAAAGTTCAAACACCCGTTTGTCCACGGACATTTACTGACAGGAGAAAAGTGACTGTTTTTTACAAACCATCTGTAAATTTAAGGATGGTTTGGGATCACAAGGCTGGGGTGTACACATGCTGCCACTGTGATGCTTTGTTTTGTGTCCATGGCAGATTATAACCTCTGTTGCTTTCTGTGGGTACAGCGCCTGTTGAACATGACCCATTCAAGTGATCAAGTTTATGAGTCCCTAAAGGGATACTGGGGCTGGACAGGAAGGGGCATCGCACATGTGTAAGCAAAAACCCCATAAGTTTATCCAGCTAGCAGATTTTTAGCCACCCCCCCAATAGTACTAAATGGGTGATTAGGGTGTGCCCAGGCATACCTGGTCAACAATGGTCAACTTTTATTAATTTATGTTAAACCTTTATCGCAAAATGAAAAAAAAAAAAAAAACTGCTGGAGATTTGCTTTAATTCGTTAGTCAAGTCCATGAAAATCTAACACTATCGTCCGCCCTATGCTGACAATGCAGCGGTCCAAGTGAAGTGTGTTAGGCTGCTTTCACAATGGGGCGCGGGGACATTAGCGTTAAGCGCCGCTAATTTTAGCCCGCTTGCGGGCACTTTTAACCTCTGCTAGCGGCCGAGGAAAGGGTTAAAAGCTTCCAAAAAGCACCGCTGCCAAAGCACTTTGCAGGTGCTGTGGCAGCAGTGCCCATTCATTTCAATGGCAGGGGTGGCTTAGGAGTGCTGTATACACCGCTCCCACACCGCCCCAAAGATGCTGCTTGCAGGACTTTTTTTCCCATCCTGCAAGCACACCGCCCCAGTGTAAAAGCACTCAGGCTCTCACACTGGTGCTGCAGAAGAGGCAGTTTACAGGCGCTTTTCAGGCGCTATGTTTAATGCAAAAACACTTGTGAAACAAGTGTGAAAGTAGCCTTACTGGTGGGGTCCTCAGGTGAACATAAAGGGAAAAAAGTCTGAAAAAGAAGAATTGGTAAACTGCAATATATTTAACTTTTTTTTGGGGTTTAGAACCACTTGACCTCCGGAAAATTTACCTCCCTTCCTGACCAGGCCATTTTTTGCGATACGGCACTGCGGTACGTTAATTGACAATTGCGCGGTCGTGCAACGCTGAAACCAACAAAATGCATGTCCTTTTTTTCCCACACATAGAGCTTTCTTTTGGTGGTATTTAATCACCTCTGCATTTTGATGGGCTGGTGCCGGACATCGAGTTTGCGGTACCTGCTGATTGCCCTGATTATGAGTGTAGCCCCATCACTGATGCCTATCAGTGCCCACTAGTGATGCCCACCAGTAATGCCCGCCTGTGCCCCCCAGTGATGCCAATTAGTGCCCATCAGTGATGCATGTTAGTGCCCATTAGTGCCTCCTCATCAATGCTGTTTATCAGTGCTGTCTATTAATGCCTATTATTGCCGTCTATCAGTGCCCATTAGTGCCTATCAGTGACCATAAGGGCTGCTTATCAGTGCTTATTATTGCCGCCTATCAGTGCCCATGAGGGCTGCCTATCAGTGCCCATCAGTGCCACCTATCAGTGTTTCCTATCATTGCCCATCAGTGCTGCATATAAGTGCCTCCTCATCAGGGCCATCTAATTTGTGCCCATCAGTGAAGGAGAAAAATTACTTATTTACAAATTTTTTCGATCTTTTTATAATTTTTTTTGCAAAAAATGAAAAATGATTAAATACCACCAAAAGAAAGCTTTATCTGTCTCCAAAAAATGGTACGAAATGTAGTTTGGGTACATAGTTGAATGACCGCATGATTTCCATTCAAAGTGTGACAGCACTGAAAGCTGAAAATTGGTCTGGGCTGGAAGGGGTTAATAGGCTACTCATTTTTATCTTGTTATTTTTAACTGTAGTTCTGCTTTAACAGAGCTAACTTTTTTAGTCTGTTGAATAAGTCATACGAGAAACAGCTGTGGATGCTGTCACTAAAATCTTGTAGACTTTTGGGGAAAGCCCCACTACTGAAAAGTACATAAATTGGTCCAATCACTAATGGATAAGGTCCGTAGACGACGTCTTCCTTCCCTCTCCCCAGTCAGTGGTTTTGTTGTGCACAAAGTAAAAGTTTACTTCAAAGCTGCATAAGTCTTTGGTTTACAGAACCTTCTTCATAGAAAACATTTTCAATGTGTCCTAATATAATTCTGAATTTCCGAGCTGTGATGGCAGAACAAGCACACTGCCAGCAGCTTTGGAATTTTAATGATGCCTTTAAGATAAACGTCAATGTGTTCTGGTTTTGATAGCACTAAAATGTACTTAAGTTCTACAGTCTATGAAAACCTCATCTGAAACTTGCTGAATTGAAATAAAAAGTCAGTGTTTTTTTAAATGATCCACAGTCTGCCCACTGTATTTAGCTGCCTCAGCTGTACTGTCACAGGCTCATTGATGGCAATATATTTAGTTGTAAACCAAGATGTTACTAGTTTACTTTTCATGCAGAGGCTGAAATATTGCATGTTTAGGGAGTACAACGGGAAGTAAACCAAGCACAGGGAAATCTGCACTTCTGCAAAAGTTTACAGCACCTATACATTTGGCAAGGGTAAGTTTTCAGTGGCAATATGCATTTTACCTATGTGCTTATAGTATTATGGCTGTACCTAAAGTGATGCAAAAGTGGGCATAACTTTTTTTATTAAAGGGTAAGTTCACCTTTACAGAAAATCTGTAAGGTGAACTTACACTGGAGCCCCTCCTCGCCCCCCCCCCCCCGCAGTCCCGCTGTACCTGAGTCCCGCGATCACTGGTCAGGAAATTTGAAATCCTCACGGCTTAACCACTTGCCAACCAGCCACCGTGGTTGTACTGCGGCAGGTTGGCTCAGCTGCGCGAATCGCCCTCATTGTACGTCAGGCACATACACAAAGATCTGTGGGCGCGCACATGCCCATTCGCTATTGGGGGGAGCCAATCAGCGGGTCCAGAAGACGCAATGTCTGCCGGCCACCGACGATCGCAACACAGAGTGGCAGAACGGGGATCTGCCAGTGTAAACAAACAGATTAAAAGAAAAGATGGGAGAAACCTCAGATGAGAGAACCCTGAGAGACAAAGTGGCTACCAAGGCAGCAAAATACTAGAGTCTGGTAAAAATGTACAAAAGTTTGTTCACGTTAAAGAATAAAAACATTGCTCAAATTACTGAGAATCAATTAATATCTACACTAGTTATGGTTTGTTAAGTCCCACACTGTTGAGATGGAGTGGGGAACTTATTTTATCTCTCAGGATTCTCTCATCTGAGGTTTCCCACATCTTTTCTTTTGGTCCAGTTTGCTTGTCTACGACAGCAACACCTTATCTGGGTGAATGGAATCGGGTCTGCATTAATTAACATATATGGTTGAGGTGCCATCAGTGGACCCATCATCTTTTTGTTTTTTAAACAAACAGATCCCCATTCTGTCAGGGGAGAAGAGCGAGATTGTCTGTTCCTAGTGATTAGGAGCAGCGATCTCTCTCTACTCCCTGTCAGTACACTCCACCCACAGTTAGAAACATCAAGCGGGGAACACATTTAACCCCTTGATCACCCTCTAGTGTAATGCCCCTTCCCTGCCAGTGCCATTTATACAGTAATCAGTGCATTTTTATAGTACTATAATACTATAGTAGTATCAATGTATAAATGTCACTGGTCCCAAAAAGTGTCCAATCTGTCTGCCGCAATGTCACAGTCCCACTAAAAATCTATAATAAATAATATAAATAAAATATATAATAAAAATGCCATACATCTATCCCCTGTTTTGTAGACGCTATAATTTTTGCATAAACCAATCAATATACGCTTATTGCAATATTTTTTACCAAAAATATGTAGTAGAATACATATTGGCCTAAACTAATGAAAAAATTTGTTTTTTTACATTTTTTGGGGGATATTTATTAAATTGACTTTTTTTTGTTTATAGTGCAAAAAAAAAAAAAAAATGCAAAGGTGATAAAATACCACTAAAAGAAAGCTCTATTTGTGGGGAAAAGGGTCATCAATTTTGTTTGGGTACAACGTTGCACGACCACGCAATTGCCAGTTAAAGCGACGCAGTGCTGTATCGCAAAAAATGGTCATTAGGGGGGCCAGTCCTTCTAGTCCTTAAGTGGTTAATCTCTTAAATGTACCTTGTAAAGGTACATATAGGAGGCATTCTAATTGGTCGGCACCATCACATGGAGACCGCCGACCAATGAGGACCCGCCTAGCCTGTTCTGTCAGCGCTGGAGATGAGGAGAGAAAGCTGTAGGGATTTCAAATCCCTGGACCGGTAAAGTGGCGATCTTGTGTCTCACAGCGGGTGATCGCGGGACTCAGGTACAGCGGGACCGGGGGAGGGGGTCCAGTGTACGTTCACCTTACAGATTTTCTGTAAAGGTGAACTTACACTTTAAGAAGGACATTCACCCTAGAAAGAAAAAAAAATTTAAGTCAGCAGCTACAAATACAGTAACGGTTGACTCTTAATAAAAGTACACCTGTCCAAGGATCCAGCGCCATCCTCACTCTGGCCGGTTCTTCACCAGTCTTCAGGTGTCCAGATAGCATATTTAATGTGGGAAGCCGGCTGTGTCTCCGAGTGCCTCCATAGCTGGCTTCTCACTGCTCATATGCAAGCTGTGCTGTGCATTGTGAATAGTCCCGCAGCCTTCTCGGAAATGTGGCGTGTCCCAGAAGGCTATGGACAAAGAGGGGGGGGGTGAACTTCCACCTAGGCAATCTGGGCAGAAGTGGGTACCTGTCAAAACCAGATACTGCTCCCCCCAAAAAAGTGCCAAAAGTCAAAGAGGAGGGGGGGGGGAGGCAGAAAAGTGGAGGGGGGGGGGGGCAGAAAAGTGGAGCATTCTCTTTTGGGTGTTGTTCTTCTTTAATAGAGAAGTACAGCCAAAGCTTGTTTGGCTGTACTTCACCTGTGGTTCATCAGTGCGTTCTGCACTCCTGTGACCCATTTTCAACAAACTGGTTGACATCACAGAGCCTGTCCAGGCTCAGGCAAGATCATGACAATGAAATCGGGATTTGCCCACATCCCTGGGCCAGCACACAGCTCAGCCTCTCAGCGAGTCGCTGAGAGGTGGAGCCAGCTGCTCCCACCCTCTCCACAGCCCAGCGCTCCAGTGAGTAGGGGGTGGAAGGGGCAGAGCAGAGAGCTGTGCCTGACAGTCACCAGCTCATTGCTAAGGGAGCCCTGAGAACCGAGCGATCAGTAATGTCTGATCGCTCGGTTCTCAGAGTTTGAGCTGGTGGGGGACAGATGCAGCATCACCTGGGTAAGTATGATTCTGCAAAAAAACCAAACCCCATACTTCTGTTTTAACCTATATAGGTTGTTCAAATTTCACATGTTGGTAGAGTAACTCTTCCTCTATAGTAACTCCTCTTTATTTTTCATTGCAGGTATTTAATGGATTCCAAGCAGAAGCAACATGCTGTCATTGAGTTCTTGATGAAGGAGGAGTTCAGGTGGTCTGACATCAACAGAAGACTATAGAATGTTTACAGAGATGACACCATAAACATCTTCATCCATCTGTGCACATTGGTCTTGTCAGTGGTGTCATCTCCATACACTGTGGATGTTGGACTACCTGTGGATGCATTTTGCGAATGTCAGACCACCTGCACCTCTCCTTCACCAAGAACTCAGTGACACCACATTGCTCCTGTTTTGAATCTATTACTTACCAGCAATGAAAAAGAAGAGTTGCTATACAGTTAGACCCCTTTCACACTGAAGACTGCACTGAAAAGTGCCGCTCATTTCATCGGCGCTTTACTGGCACTGTACGGATGGGAGCCGGGTGCTTTTAACCCCAAAGAAGGGGATAACAAGGGTTTAAAAGAGGCCAAAAAGCTCCGCTGTGAAGCATTTTGCAGGGATCTCTGCAGCGTTGCCCATTGATTTCAATGTCAGAGGCGGTTTAGGAGCGGTGTATACAGCGCTCCCGCACAGCCCCAAAAATGCTGCTTGATGGACTTTTTTTTTCTGTCCTGCAAGCGCACCTCCCCAATGTGAAAGCACTCGGGCTCCCACACTGAGGTGGCAGGGGAGGCAGTTTACAGGTGCTTTAAAGGCACTATTTTTAGCGCTAAAACACCTGTAAAGTGCCTTCAGTGTAAAAGGGGTCTTATGCTGCGTGCACACGATCGGAAATTCCGCCAGCAAAACTCTGATGAGAGCTTTTTGTCGGAAAATGCAACTGTGTGTATGCTCCATCGGTCTTTTGCTGACAGAATTCCAGCCAGCAAAAGATTGAGAGCATGTTCTCTATTTTTTCGGTTGGGAAAAGTCCCTGTCTGAAAATTCGTTCCTCTGTACAAATTCCTCCGCGCAAAATTCCTACGCATGCTCAGAAACAATTTGACGCAATGCTCGGAAGCATTGAACTTCATTTTCTCGGCTCGTCGTAGTGTTGTACGTCACCGCGTTCTTAGCGGTCGAAAGTTTCAGAGAACTTTTGTGTGACCGTGTGTATGCAAGCCAAACTTGAGCGGAATTCCGTCGGAAAAACCATCCAAGATTTTTCCGATGGAAAATCCGCTTGTGTATACGGGGCATAACTCTACCAACATGTGAAATTTAAACACCCTAGGTAAGTTAATGGAAAAAGTTATGCCCACTTTTGCATGACTTTCAGTAGAGTGACAAAAACAGACTCTGGATTGTCAGATACAGTATATTCAGTAAAAAGTTAATAACAATAGTCTTGTGTTGAGTACAATAAACTATAGATGCCGAATTCTGGTATACTGAAATGGGACCACTGAAAGATGATTTCGTATTGTTTGTTCTTCACACATTGTCTGAATAATCTTGTTTATCCAAATTGTTTTCTGAAAAATTAAATGACCTGAAAAAGTATAGGCTGATGCAAAAGGAACTCTAGAAATAAAAAATTGGTAGGGTACTTCTGCCAAAAACTTCTTCCTTTCCCCCTAGAAATCCTTGATTTTCTATGTAAAATGTAAGGTGCATGAGAAGTGCAGTGTATACTCCCAGCTCATTCCTGGCATCCATTAGATGCTGAGAATTAAGCCGTGTGCCGGGAATCGGGATGATATAGCTGTTGCGATAGTCACATCATCAGTGGCCGCCCAATGGTAGAAGAGGATGACAACTGAGAAACTGGAAAGGCGGGTGTAACAACTCTCTTATATATTTCTTTTTTTTATTTCACTGTTTGCCTGGAGTTCAGCTTTAAAGTGGCACTTTTACCACTTGCTTACTGGGCACTTAAACCCCCCTCCTGTCCAGACCAATTTTCAGCTTTCAGCGCTGTCGCAATTTGAATGACAATTGCGCGGTCATACAACACTGTACCCAAATTACATTTTTATAATTTTTTCCTCACAAATAGAGCTTTCTTTTGGTGGTATTTGATCAACTCTACGGTTTTTATTCTTTGTTAAAAAATTTTTAAAAAGACAGAATTTAATTTTTTTTTTACTTTTTTATATTTTTATACAATTTTGCAAACGGGTAATTTTTCTCCATATTGATGTACGCTGATGAGGTTGCACTGATGGGCGCCGATGGGTTGCACTGTTGGTCTGCACTGATGGACACCAATAGGCTGCACTGATGGGCACCGATAGGCTGCACTGATGGGCTGCGCTGATGGGCACCAATGGGCTGTGCTGATGGGCACTGATAAGATGGTACTGGTGAGCACTGATAAGCGGCACTGGTGGGCACTGATAGGTGGCACTGTTGTGCACTGAGAGGTGATACTGAGAGGTGGCACTGAAGGGCATTGGTAGGTGGCACTGGTGGGCACTGAGAAGGGGCACTCATAGGTGGCACTGATAGCTGGCAGTGATGGGCACTAATGGGTGGCAATAATGGGCACTGATTGGCACTAGTAGGTTACACTGATAGGCAGAACTGCTAGGTGGCAATGGTGAGGCACTGATTGGCACCACTGGTGGGCATTGATAGGTGGCACTTGTGGGCATTGATAGGTGCAACTCATGGGCATTAATATGTGGCACTGGTGAGCACTGGCAGGTGGCAATGGGCAGGTGGCACTGGCAGGGGATACTGATTGACACAGATGTCGCAGATGTGCCTCCTTCCTCTTCGGGCTTATGGGATTTGTATATAGAATATAGCACTGCAAACAAACGGAATGGAGGGGGAAAAGAGGAGGTTGGGAAACTCACGGAGGATGTTAGACAAATATTTCGGAAATTCTGATGTACAATAGTAACAAGTTTAAATGATTCCGTAATAACGAAACAAAATTTCAAACAAAATAGTTTTCAAATCAAATTAGAATTTCTGGTGAGAACAAAATAGAATAGAAAATAAAGGAATAGGATAGAAAAGAATATAATAGAACAGAAAAGAACAGAATAGAAAATAAAAGAATTAAGTAAAACAGAACACAATAGAATAGAATCTAAAAGAACAGAATAAAATAGAATAGAAAATAAAGTAATAGAATAAAAATAGAATAGAATAGAAAGAATATAACCATCTTCTCTGAAATTCTAATTTCAAATAGAATAAATTGTAATTTAAATACAACAGAAAAGAATGCAATAGAAAAGAATAGGATAGAAAAAAAGAATACAATTTTTTTATTACTATTATTATTATTATACTACACGATTTATATAGCGCCAACAGTTTACGCAGCGATTTACAATGTATAAGGGGGGACAACACAATTACAGTACAATACAGTACAGGATACAATAGAAAATACAAAAATACAATAGAATACAATAAAAAAGAATAGAATAAAATAGTAAAAAATAGAAAGAATATGACCTTCTTCTGAAATTCGAATTTCAAATGGAATAAATTGGAATTTGAAAACAATAGAAACAAATACAATAGAGAAGAATAGAATAAAAAGAAAAGAATAGAATAAAAAAGAATCTAATATAATAGAAAAACATAGATATAATACAACCATCTTCTGAAATTCGAATTTCAAATAAATAAATTTGAATACAATAGAAAAGAAGAGAATATGATAAAAAATAAAAGGATAGAATAGAAAATAAAAGAATAGAATATAAAAAAAACTATAGAAAAGAATGGAATAGAAAGAATAGAACAATTTTCCAAAATTCTAATTTCTAATAGAATAAATTCAATTTGAATAGAATTTAATTTGAATTTGAATACAATAGTAAAGGATAGACTATAAAATAAAAGAATAGAATAAAAAAACAATAGAATAGAATAGAAAGAATATAACTATTTCCCAAAATTCAAACAGAATAAATTTGAATGAAATAGAAGAGAATTGATTAGAATAGAAAATAAAAGAAAATAATTGATTAGAATAGAAAATGAAAGAAAGGAATATAATAGAATGGAATAGATGACAATAGAATAAAATAATATAATAGAAAATGAAACAATATAATAGAATTAATTAAACAATATAATAGAATAGAATAGAATAGAAAGATTACAACCATTTCCCCAAATTTGACCAGAATACATTTGAATAGAAAAAAATAGATCAGACTAGAATACAAAAGAAAAGAATATAATCGACTAGAATAGAAACAAAAATAATAGAATGGAATAGAATAGAATAAAAAATAGAATAGAATTGAATAGAAAGAATATAACCATTTCCCAAAATTCAAACAGCATAAATTGAATTGAATTTGAATGAAATAGAAGAGAATAGATTGGAATAGAAAATACAAGAGAATGATTGATTAGGATAGAAAATACAAGAAAGGAATATAATAGAATGGAATAGAATAGAATAAAATGATAGAATAGAAAATAAAACAATAGAATATAATGAAATAAACAAAAGAATAGAATAGAATAAAAAGAATATAACCATTTCGCCAAATTTAAACAGAATAAATTAGAATTTGAATAGAATAGAAAATAATAAATTAGACTACAATAAAAAAAGAAAAGAATAGAATTGACTAGAATAAAAACAAAAAGAATAGAATAGAATGGAATAGAATAGAATGAAAAATAGAATAGAATTGAATAGAAAGAATATAAGCATCTTACGAAATTCGGTTTTCAATTGGAATAAATTTTAATTTGAATAGAAAACAATAAACAAGAAAATAAAAAAAATAGAAAAGGATAGAACAAAGTACAACAATGCCAAAGAATAAAGTAGAAAGAATTTAACTATATATTCGTTTTCCGAAATTCGAATTTCAAACAGAATGAATTAAAATTTGAACAGAATATAAAACAATAGAAAATGATAGAAAAGAAAAGGATAGAATACAAAATAAAAGAATAGAATAGAAAAAAACAATAGAATTGAATGGAATAGAAAGCATATAACCACCTTCCAAAATTTGAATTTCAAATCGAATAAATTCAGTTAAATTTTAATACAATTCCAATTGAATTTGATCTGAATACGAATGCAATTTGAATGGAATTCGAATCAATTCGAATTTTCTAAATTTTAAGCAAATGAAACAAATTCTGAAAACAAATTAAACAAACTAAACAAATTTATGTAAATAACAAACTTAAATGAAACGTAATAAATGTTTTCGTTCTGCACATGTCTAGAGGATGTTAAAAGGAGGCAGAAAAACCCAGTAAAAAGGATGAAAGCAGTTCATTAAAAATCGATTGCAGGGCCATTAAGTATTGGATGTGTATGCATTATTTTTGGAGAACAAGGATATCGTTTAGTGTCACTTTAAAGGTGTTCCAGATAAAGGATAATTGGGTCACCCTGTGTGTAAATTATACATATTTCTTCCTTCCCAATGAGGACATTCAGCACTGTGAACACTTGGAATGCACACAACGCCATGTCCTGTCTTGGTGTTGTCAGTCCTCATTGAAGGCACTCAGGCGGACACAATAGATGTATTTTTAGAGACATTTGTTAACCTTGGATGAAGACTACAGCGGGCATCGGGGAAGAGTTTTTTTATTCGCTCGTAACAGGATCAGGAAAGAGACCCAACAAACCGGATTAGGAAGTGTTGGGATTATTAGGGCCGTTTCACTTGGAAGACGCACTTTTTCAGCTCTCCTGATGCCTGCTTTGGTCTTCTAAATGTAAAGGATGTCTATACCATGGAAACATCCAAGCAGCAAGTACTAACCCTGAAAATGTCAGCTGGCTATTTGCCTTGGTTTTGTACAAGCTGCTCCTGTGAAAATGAATATTAGCAGACCAGTGTCTGCAGTGTCGGTGAGAATTACAATCTAGCAACGTTATTTGGCTAATTGCTCTTCTAATTACTCAATATTCAAAGGGATGATCTTTAATATGATGTCAGCTAAATCAACCTTGCAAGTCATTTTTTTTTTTTAATAAATAGTTCATAATGAACTGTTTATTAACATTAATTATCCCTAATTAACTCCTTCTCCTCCTTCCTCCTTTTTTTTTTTTAACCATTAAATTTTAACCATGCTTCAGCTTTGTTTATTTCATTGCTTACTTTTTTAGTGACACGTGTTAAATGTGTTCTTTTTTTTTTGTAATTTATTTTGCCATGGATTTTAATAGAAATTTAATTTTAGTGTCGTTATAAACAGGAAAAATCATAGAAAAAAAAATACCTTATTACAGTGACACTTTAAAAACGAAGTCTGGTCAAACTAGAAAACTGCAATTTTTCCATTCTGTTACGTCTATATATTGCATAGAAAGTAATATAATTTTTATAAAATCATATTTCAAATAAAAATCCTTGTTTGTACTATATACAGTATTTATCACTTTGGTTACCTTATGCAATAACAAAATTGGAATGAAATCAATAGGCCCATAGGGGTATACAGATGTGGGAGCTGCAGTGGTAAAGTGTATGCAAAACACTGAACTTCTCTAATTTGTTCCATTTCAGTCTACTACAGTGCATCCGGAAAGTAATCACAGCACTTCACTTTTTCCACATTTTGCTATGTTACAGCCTTATTCCAGAATGGGTTAAATTAATTATTTTCCTCAAAATTCTACAAACAATAGCCCATAATGGCAACGTGAAAAAAGTTTGTCTGAAATCTTTGCAAATTTTTAAAAATAAAAAAGGAAAAACATCCCATGTACATAAGTATTCACAGTCTTTGCTCAATACTTTGTTGAAGCACCTTTGGCAACAATTACAGCTACAAGTCTTTTTGAGTATGATGCTACAAGCTTGGCACACCTATTTTTGGGTAGTTGCTCCCATTCTTCTTTGCAGGATCTCTCAAACTCCATCAGGTTGGATGGGGAGCATTGGTGCACAGCCATTTTCAGATCTCTCCAGAGATTTTCAATCGGGTTCAAGTTGGGGCTCTGGCTGGGCCACCCAAGGACATTCAGAGAGTTGGCACGTAGCCACTCCTTTATTATCTAGGCTGTGTGCTAAGGGTCGTTGTCTTGTTGGAAAATGAATCTTCACCCTAGTCTGAGGTCCAGAGCGCTCTAAAGCAGGTTTCATCAAGGATGTCTCTGTTCATTGCTGCATTCATCTTCCCCTCAATCCTGACTAGTCTCCCAGGTCCTGCCACTAAAAAACATCCCCGCAGCATGATGCTAATGCTACCATGCTTCACTGTAGGGAAGGTATCGGCTAGGTGATGAGCGATGCCTGGTTTCCTCCAGACATGATGCTTACCATTCAGGCCAAAGAGTTCAAACTTTATTTCATCAGACCAGAGGATTTTGTTTTTCATGGTCTAAGACTCCTTCAGGTGCCTTTTGGCAAACTCCAGACAGGCTGTCATGTGCCTCTCACTGAGGAGTGGCTTCCGTCTGGCCATTCTACCATACAGGCCTGATTGGTGGAGTGCTGCAGAGATAGTTGTTCTACTGGAAGGTTCTCCTCTCTCCACAGAGAAACATTGGAGCTCTGCCAGAGTGACCATCGGGTTATTGGTCACCTCCCTTACTAAGGCCCTTCTCCCCTGATCCTAGTTTCGGTTCTACCCATCTTACACCTCTAGTTTTACCATGCTTTTCTGTGTTCCTCATTAGTATATATTGTATATAATTATCATAGTTAGTCTTCCTGTTTGTCAGTTTGATTAGTTAGGTATTCTGTCACTGGGTTTTTGGTTTGCTTGTATCTTCATGTTTGCTATTTGCTGGTGTTTGGATGGATTTTGGTTCACTGTAAATAAATCTTACTTTAAATATATGTCCTGGTTCCAGTTTCTTGAGTGTAGCTATGCAGATTTGGCCAGTCCTGCTGCTGATTCCTGACAATGAATGTTAACACTAAGGCCCCTTTCACACTGAGACGGTTTTCAGGCACTACAGCGCTAAAAATAGCACCTGAAAAAAAAACGTCCCCTTTCACACTGGAGCGGTGCGCTAACAGGATGGTGAAAAAAGTCCCGCTAGCAGCATTTTTGGAGCGATGAAGGAGCGGTGTATTGACCGCTCCTAAACCACTCCTACCCATTGAAATGAATGGGGCAGCACGGCTATACCGCCGGAAACTGCGGTTTTTAACCCTTTTTTGGCCGCTAGCGGGGGTTAAAACCGCCCCGTTTGCGGCCGTATTCCACAGCTAAAATGACAGTAAAGCGGCGCTAAAAATAGTGCCAATTTACCGCCGGCACTGCTCCCGCCCCAGTGTGAAAGGGGCCTTAAAGTGTTATTAAACCCAGGACCCTGCATTCATTATATCTGGTCTCCCACAGTACACAGAACATGAAAATGCTATTATTTTAGTAAATATAAATGGCTAATTACCTTTTCTCATTAGCAGTTAGAGCAGTCTTGTGACTTCTATGAGTGTCTGGTTAAACCTTGTAGTTTTTGTTCTCCTGCGATTATCCTATGAGAATGCAGAACCCCTGACCCTCTGTCTGGACAGTGCTGATTGGCCCTGTGCTGATCCCATGCACTCTCCCAAAAGAAAAAAATAACTCTCTAGCAATACACACCAAACTGAGCATGTGCAGCCTGGTCCCTTGCCTTGGTAAATATCTGGAAATATTCAGTGGAAGAAGGGGAAGATCAGAGAAGACAAGATTTAACAGCTTTTTTACACAATGCGGACCCCTTCGGTTAATACAGTGAGTATACCAAGCATGCTTTACTGCATATACAGAGTGATTTACACACAGGCTGGAGTTCTACTTTAAATCAGAAGTATCTTTTCCCAATTCAAAACTTTCCAATACACAAAGCTAAGATTTTGTTTATAATATTTATTGGCCGATTTAGCCCAGAGAAAATATATATCTAGCAAGGAAAGAAACAGTGTAACAGAAGGCTGCATCATTAAATATTTTGAAAGCCGTTAATACATACAAAGTGTGGAGTCTATTACTTTGGATGTACATTCAGCATGCCTGGAAGGAATAATTAACACCGAGTAATAAAAAAGTGATGGCCATGCAAGCTGCATAACTTCCCAGTGATATATTACACTGTGTCTATTGCATGGCCGCCCACTTGTTCTTCATGTGTTTACTTAATCAAAATTCACACAAGTGAAAAACGGTCATTAGGCGCTTGGCAAGCGCTGTGTAAATATAAATTATTATTTAAAGGAATGTTCTTCTCCTAATGAAATGTAGCATCATTCACTTCATTTAGTCATCAAAATTTACAGTGATGGCAATGTCAGTTTAGCAAAGTAGTTCATTTTGGTATCCTCGTGCATACTAAGAAGCATCTGTTTTGCGCAAATCTGAATCCACCTTGTGCCTGGTGTGAAAATCATGCAAATTAGAAGGAGTCTGCTTGTCTCTAAACCAACATTAAATATGACTCGTCTGGAGCTTTGTGACTTTTCATCAGTAAAGAGGATCATTTTACAGTGTCCTTATAGATAACTAACACTTCTGCACCTTATTGCTCCCTATTGGGTCAGAAAGGGTGCAACTGCAATAAGCAATACACAAAATCAGGAGCATTGCTTGCTTTTTTAAGGCCAGATATATAAATTGTATCCAGCTAGAGACTTTATTGTTTTTGCTTAGACTTGGCTCAATTAGAGAAAAGGGTAGAATGTGGCTCCAGGGAACATTGCATCTTTGCTCCCCTCTGTCCACCCAATCCCTTCAATTGGCATTGATAAGGATTCTAGTAGGCACACAGAAGCCACTCCATTCACATTGTCTGTACTAGCATAGTCCGCCCATCAGTTGCAAACTGCCTACAAGTTCCTCATCCTTTCTGAATTGATGGTTGAAGAGATTTGAGCAAACAGTACAATCCTGATATACTGAAGAAGCATGAAGGTTGCATTTGGGCCCCCATACCTCAACCATACACTAGACTCCTTGTGTTGCCTTGCAGATGTATGATAATAATAATAAATCTAATAGTCTGCTATCTAAAGTGACTGGGCACTCCTTCCCATCTGCATATACTTTCTTCCCCTACCACTCCATTCACCTTTAGGGATGAAGAGAAGTATAAGATTAAATGTGGTGAATGACTAACTTACCGTTCACACATGGTAGTGCTGATGTCTGGCGATTGGTCACTGAGCCACCCAGCGCTGCATTGTGTACAAGTAAGTACTATGACCCCCATTTTCAGGTACTAGTACTGTGTCAAGTAATTTCTCTTCACTCCACTGTGCATTGGTGCAGAAAAGGGAAGGTAAGGTAGGTATAAGAAAGTGGTGGAGGAAAGAGGGGGAGGAGAGGAGTCCCGTGATCCCCATTCTCTTGTACTGGTACTCTATCAAGTATTTCTCTTCACTCCACAAAGTAAATCTGAGCACTGGTGGAGAGAAGGGAAGGAGGAAGGAAAGGGAAGTATAAGCAAGTGGTGGGGGTAAAGGTGGGGGGGGGGGGGGGGCAGCAGTTGACCAGTAGCTATACTCTGTATATAAAAGACATGCCTTCCTTTCACCAACTGACTGTTGCTTCCCTGCTTGAAGTCCACCAAACAAGCTGTGCCAAGCAGCCCCTAGGATACCTCTCATTGAAGAGCTACTATGAAGAAGCCCACCATAGGAAAAGCAGTTCACTAGAGCATGGTTTAACCACTTGCTTACTGGGCACTTAAACCCCCCTCAGTCCCAGACCAATTTTCAGCTTTCAGCGCTGATGCACTTTGAATGACAATTGCGCGGGCATACAACACTGTACCCAAATGAAATTTTTATCATTTTTTTCCCGCAAATAGAGCTTTCTTTTGGTGGTATTTAATTACAGCTCGGAGTTTTATTTTTTGCTAAACAAACCAAAAAAGATGCAAAAAAATAAAAAAAATCATGTTTTAATAGTTTGTTATAAAATTTTGCAAACGGGTCATTTTTCTCCTTCATTGAAGTGCGCTGATTAGGCGGCACTGATAGGCTGCACTGGTGGGCACTGATGGGCTGCATTGGTGGGCACTGATAGGCTGCACTGGTGGGCACTGATAGGCTGCACTGGTGGGCACTGATAGGCATAGTTAAGGCGGCACTAATAGGCACAGATAAAGCGGCACTGATGGGCACAGATAAGGTGGCACTGATGGGCAAAGATGGGCACAGATAAGATGGCAAGGATGGGTGGCACGGATGGGTGGCACGGGTGGGCACTGATAGGTACCACTGATAGATGGGACTGATGGGCACTGATAGGTGGCACTGATAGGTGGCTCTGATAGGTGGCACTGCTGGGCACTGATGGGCGGCACTGGGGTGCAGCACCTTTGAGGCAGATTGTGGGCACTACTGGGTGGCACTGTGGGTGGCACTGCTGGGTGGCACTATGGGCACTGCTGGGTGGCACTGACGGGGGGCACTTACTTTTAATAAGTGGGGCACTGCAGGGGGCAGGTGGGCACTGGCAGGGGGCAGGTGGTCGCTAGCAGGGCTGGCCGTGATCGGGACTGATGTCCCGATCACGGCCGCCGGTGATCGGCTTTTTTTTTTCTCCTCGCGCTGTCAGCGCGAGGAGGAATAATAGCCGATTACCGGCTCCGTTATATCACATGATCAGCTGTCATTGGCTGACACCTGATCACGTGATAAGGGGTCGGGATCGACCCCTTTCACGGATCGGGGATCAGGCGAGTCTCATGGACTCGCCGATCACAGAGCGCGCCGCGCGCGCCCCTCAGGGGGCGCGCAGGCCGCTCGTACACGGGACTACATCAATAGACGTAGTCCCGGAAAAGGAGATCCACGCTGTAGCCGTCAATTGACTATAGCGCGGATCTCAAGTGGTTAAAAAATAGTCAGGGTACAGAAAATACAGCATGTAGCAGACACATATGGCTGCTTAATAGATAAATATAAAGTCATAAAAAGAAACTACTCCAGACTGGAATAATGTTTAATCAGACCACTTTATGATCTTATTTTGAACAAACCAATTCATCATTTTCTATTATGAGGACTGTCGCCATGCAAATAATCATTTCTTGACTCAACCAAAAGCACATTTCTCAGAAATGACACAAATAACATTGAAACATGAAATTGATCAAAATATCTTGAGTCATTATTTGCCCATATTATCCAAATGTTTTCATTTTTGATTCGACATTTGGAAATAGGATTGCCAACCGATTTTACACAGGGTTAATGCCCCCCCCCTCCTCATGTGACTAGGTTTTTGCCTGGTAATTGATTAGTACTGAATCCTGAGACATAGGGGAGGAGGGCAAGAGCTCCCCATGCCTGCTAGTACCAGCTTTTCCCAGAGGGTTTAAAAGCAATGGATTGGCAGGTAAGTGTTGTGAAGGTAAGTATAAGTATGTGGGGATAATTATTTTTTCTAATTAACCTATCCACCCTAAAGTGGAGCTTCCGCTCATTGAAACCCTCCCCCCCTCCGGCGCCACAATTGGCACCTTTCAGGGGGGAGGGGGTGCAGGTACCTGTACAGTACAGGTATCTGCACCCACTTCCGGCGTAGATTCTGCAGAAGCTACGAACCTTTCCGCAGAATCTATGCCCCTTTCCGAAGGTCCCCCGCTGCCTGCTGGGAAACACGCGGATCACAGAGACAGCGGGGACCATCCTTATTGTGCAGCGCGACTCGCGCATGCGCAGTAGGGAGCCGGGAAATGAAGCCGCAAGGCTCCACTTCCTGATTCCCATACCCAAGATGGTCGGCGGCAGCACCCGAGAGACGATCGAGAGATCGGCTTCGGGTGCCGACATTGCGGGCGCGCTGGGTGGGTAAGTGTGATTATTTTAAAAGTCAGCAGCTGCAGTATTTGTAGCTGCTGGCTTAAAAAAAAAAAAAAAAGGCGGACTCCCGCTTTAAATTGAAAATGCAGAAAATTTCCAGCATCCTGAAGAGATTTCTGGTTTGCCCTGCCTACCAACATGCTTTTTAAATCTGGGCACAGTATTTAGAGCACATTCACACCATCTATTTGTGGTAAAATGGGTGTTACCTGCAAGATACATTAAAACCCAACTCTGTAAATTTGAACATCCTCCCTTTATAGGAGTTGTAAAAGCAGAAGTTTTCTATGCATTAAGATAAAAAAAACAATCTGTATTTAATAGCCCTCCCAGCAGGGCCGTCTTTAAGGCAGGGCAAAAGGGGCAGCTGCCCTGGGCCCTGTCATTGTTGTGGGGCCCAAAGCAGCTGCCTCATACTTGGCAACTATCCACGTTTAAATTCCCTTGTTCCTTGAAATTTTAGTCCTGTGCTGCATCCCGATTTCTCAGTGTAAAGTGTTGCTACTAATGCTGCCCAGCTCTGCCCTATTGTTGTGTACAGATGACTCACTTGCAGACCCTGTAGTTACATGTAAATAACTGGCATTCATATGTAAATAGCTGCAGTCGGCTGCATTGATAGCTAAATAAAGGTGGCATTCGTATGTATATCATGCCCCCCTGCAGTGAGAAGGATGTGCTGTAACCTATAGCAACCAATCAGTGAGCAGTATTATGGTACAGTAATCTCTGGCAACCAATCAACAAGCAGAAATCATATGTTGTAACTTCTAGCAACTAATCAGTGTGCCTTAATGTGTGCTGTAACCTCTAGCAACCAGTCAGTAAGCATTAATGATATGATGTAACCTCTGGCAACCAATTGCTGCCTGATCTGATACAGTAAACTGATTTTAAGTCTAGCTGCTTTTTACTGTATGTCTCAGAGCAGGTGGAGAGCAAAATTGCATGGGGGGGGGGGGGGGGTGCACAAATTTTTTTGCCCACCAGGGTCCAATCAATATTAAAGATGGCCCTGCCTCCCAGCACCCCCTAATTACCTACCTGAGCCCCATCTCTCTTCAGCGATGACAACCATCCAGGGCACTTCTCCTGATTGTCTCATACAGAGCAACAAAGTCATTGTCGCCCGTGGCTGTCAATCAAAGTCAGTCAGCCAATCAGGGAAGAGAGGGGGTGGGGCCAGGTCAGGGCTCTGTGTCTGAATGGATACACAGAGCTCTGACTCAGCTTGGGTACCCCCCTGTAGTAAAATGCTGGCTGAGGGGCACTCAAAGGAAGGAGGGGCTAAGAGCAGCAAAAAGGGACCCGAGAAGAGGAGGATCTTGGCTGCTCTGTGCAAAACCAACTGCACAGAGGAGGTAAGTATAACATGTTATTTAAAAAAAAAAAACAAGCCTTTGCAATCACTTTAAGTGGGGCTCCTTTGCAGCATTAACTGCTTGTTTAATCTAGGAGAAGGTGTTTGTAATGTTACTTACTCATGCTCCAGCAGCATCATCTCTGTCCCTATATTATATAACCTATATGTAAGTGATTTAACTAAAGGGTTGCTTGGCAATGTATGACTTTTTGCTAATGACACAAAGGTGTGCAATAGGGTTGATCTCCCTGGAGGTGTCTGTAACATGAAACATAATATGACATTGCTGAAAAATTGGTCAACTACAGTTCAATGTTTCCAAATGTAAAATAATGCGCCTAGGGAAAAAGAATCCCTTGACAGAGTACAATGATGGGGGTACTACAAAGGAAGAAGATTTTGGAGTACTAATCTCAGATGATTTAAAAATGGGCAACCAATGTGGCCAGACAGTGGGAAAAGTGAATAGAATTCTAGAGACCTCACTTACAAGAAGAAATTGAGGAGATAGAACGAGTCCAGAGACAAGTAACAAAAATGGTGAAATGTCTGGGGGATAAAACATATCGAGAGCGACTTCTGGAACTTAATATGTATAGTCTGGAGGAAAGAAGGGAAAGGGGAGACATGAGTGAAACCTTTGCATACATCAATGTCGTGAATAAGGTTCAGGAGGGCAGTATTTTCAATATGAAGCAAAGATCAAGAACACAGGGACATGACCTCAAACTAGCAGGTGGAGCATTCAAAAGGAATCTTAGAAACTATTGTTTTACTAAAAGGGTAGTTGATGCTTGAAATAGACTTCCAGCAGAGGTAGTGAGTCAGTCAAACATGCTTGGGACAAACATAGATCTATACTCAAAGTTACCAAAACAAAAACAAAAAATGTATAAATAAAAAAAAAACGAAAAAAAATGGGGCAGACTTGATGGACCACTTATGCCGCGTACACACGATCGGAATTCTGGCCAGAAAAAGGCAGATGAGAGCTTTTCATCGGAAAATGCGACCATGTGTATGCTCTATCGGAATTTAACTGTCCTGACGGAAATTCCGATCGTGTGTATGCAATTTCAACACGGCAAAAATCACGCATGCTCAGATTCAACAACGAGATGGAAGCTATTTGCTACTGGCTATTGAACTTCCTTTTTCTAGTCCCGTCGTACGTGTTGTATGTCACCGCATTCTAAACGATCGGAATTTGGTGTGACCGTGTGTAGGCAAGACAGCTTGAGCGGAATTCCATCGGAATTCCGTCAGGAAAACCATCAGAGCTTTTTCCGACGAGAATTCCGATCATGTGTACTCGGCATAAGTCTTTTTTCTGCTGTCCATTTTCTATGATTCTGTCTTTATCATTATATCTCTGGATGGATCCTGCAATGGTCCTGATGACGTCTGAACCTTAGATAACTGGAGTGGGGCAGGAGATGCTGCAGCAACTGGTCTAATGCCTAGGCTTGTGCAATTCATTTCGTAACTAATCGAAATTCGTCCGAATTTTGCATCCGAATGTCCGAATAAAAAAATTAACGAATAACAACGAATACGAAAGAAATATAACGAATGAATTCGTCATGATTCGATAATTCTTTAAAGATCTAATGAAACAAAAGGTCAGCTCAAAGTAAATCTTATAGTTCAATCAGCTGATTAATTTTGTGCCGGAGGATGGATTACTGGCAAAGTGCATTCCTGAGAACTGAGTTAGAAGGGTGTTGTATTGTATTTGAGCCGAGGAGAAGAGACGTTGTCATTGTGTGTGTTAAAAGATTCAATAAACAAACGAGTTTCCAAACTACGAATCATTATCACGAATGTCCATACATACATAAATAGCGAATTTCAACGAATACGAACTAATGAATTCGACACTCTACGAATAATAACGAATTATCCGAAAACTTATTAACGTAACATAACGAATATAACAGAACGAAATTATGTATTTTATGAAAGACAACGAACCGAAACTAAACAAAATTTTCCGTTGTGCACAAGTCTACTAATGCCCCATGTACACGGTCAAACATTCCAACAACAAAATCCATTGGATTTTTTCCGACGGATGTTGGCTTAAACTTGTCTTGCATACACACGGTTGCACAAAGTTGTTGGAAAATCCGATCTGAACGCGTGACGTATAAACGGGCCAGTAGCCAATAGCTTCCGTCTGGTAATTTATTCTGAGCATGCGTGGCACTCCAGATGACGTCGCTCTGACGAAACGCGTAGGGCGTGGCCTAGGACGTGCACCTCACATTGGTATACAGGCAGCAACGCCGGCGCAGCCGATACTAAGGCGGATTGTTTTTCTTAGATATTGTGAGTAATTGGAATTTTTTTAAGTAAATAAACAGTTCTAAGACAGTGTTGCACTATGGATGTACTTCTGTTTCCTCCCTCATGCACTTGCTAACGGACTATATGCGGAAGCAAAAGGGCGAACATTCCCCCAGCACAGCAGGAGCAGAGCCCAAAGAAAGCTGCACAGTGGTTCATACTGTGACTGCTCGGCTAACCCATTGAGGGTTCTCTGTCTGGTGAGCGCAATTATATTCTCCTGACACTGAGTGGCGCACCGGAGAGGAATGCTCCTAACCTTCCTGCACTAGTCACCTTGCTCTATCCTTTTACTTGAAAAGACTTTATGCGTTTTTTCAGCAATGGAGTGATGCGATTTTGAAAAAGTCGTTTGGATATTGAAGGATTTCTTTTTGTAATTTTTTTCTTGTTATTTTTACGATCATTTTGGACTGTCACTTTTGGGACTTATAGTATAGAGTACAGTTTATGGATCACTAATATTGTGGCTTGTGGTTCGCATATGATCTTTTTGCACCTAGTATATATATTTTTTGTACTTATTTTTATTTTATTTTTATCTTTTATATGACATATTTATCACTTTTCACAGCACATGTGCACTTTTGGGTTGCACACCACTGGGTATTTTTAACTTCTTAATTCTTATTTATTTTTCTTAATTTATATTAACACGAATTTATAAAGAGGTATAGGTATAGATATTTGGTAGACACTACCTACAAGACACCAGGAGACTACACATTTTACGTTGGTTCACATTTTTTTTGGTATATCATTTCCTGGGGTAATAAATAAGGCCAACTAACACTGACTAGATCACTACACACTCATTTTTGGCACCCAGGTGTACGTTAGGAAAGGTTTTAGCGCCAAAGCTTAATTTGTACTTTATGCGTGGCACTTTGTCCGTCGGAATTGTCTACACACAATCGGATTTTAAACGATCGGATTTTGTTGTCGGAAAAATTTTGATCCTGCTCTCAAACTTTGTGTGTCGGAAATTCAGACGGAAAAAGTCCGATGGAGCCCACAAACAATTGGATTTTCCAACAACACGATCCCATCGCACATTTTCCGTCGGAAAGTCCGGGCCGTGTGTACAGGGCATTAGAGTGGAGGATCGGGTGAAGTAGATCATCTTTTCTATGTCCCATAGACCTAAACAAGTAATTAGAAATTGCAGTGCAGGGACAAACCCACTGCAAGAGATCATTTTTAAGCTTCCCAGAGTTTGGCTTCAAGTGTGTTGATTTGAGGTAATTCATTCCAAATCACACCACAATGGATGTGTGATGCACCACACTGAAATAACCATTACCGTGTTGCCAGGTATTGTGCTGTGCTACAGCAAATGTCCATCAGGTGCAATGGGGGCGCCATTCAAGCACCTACCGTAAACAAATGGTGTGAACGAACCTTGATGCGCAGGAGCAGAGTAATTATACAACTGTGATTTCTAACAAAATTCATAACGCTAACTAGAGCTGACATTCAGTTTTAGTTTTTTACACTGAAAGCCGTGTGTATATTTAAAAAAAAAAAAGAAGATCTTTCATGAGCTGGATATATTGAACACACTATTTTAATTTGATTATAGCCTTGTCTTACAATATACAAGGCTCTTGTCATTGCGGAATGGGAGATATTATCATAGATCAGCCCAATAAGATAATAAGAGAATGATTTCTATTGTAGGATACAGTGGAGGAGCTCTTATTCTCTTGCAGGGAATTATACTGAAAATGAGTGTTTCTATATAACATTTAACAATTGGTGTCAGTGGCAGTGCAAGATAAACCCAACAGTGATGAATGACTTGCTATTTCTATGTGTTCTTAGTCATTTTATCCTTGTCCATAATTAAACAAGTAAAAGCGAGCACAAGTACTCTAATTATAGACAGGCAGAAAAATGTACGAGTTGGAGTCCACTCCAAGTCCAGGTGGTTAATGTGCCAAATGCAAAATCTGTCAACTATGCTAGCTGTCTTGTCCTTAGCTCAGGAGGTCATTGCGGGTGCGAGGGGAGGTCTTCTTCGTACTGCAAATACAGAATAAAACTGGGTTCACCCTGCTGTGGTTTCTCTTAAGATTGTGCGGGCACAGAAGTCCATTCATTTGAATAGGCTGCTGCACCAAGGCAGAATTGCAGGGAAACTGCATAGTGCTATGTGGTTCCTAGCACAGGAAAACACAATGAGGTTTCCAATGCATGGGGGTGCCAAATAATGGCACCCCCGCGCTTCTGCTAACAGCAGCTCCTACTTGATTAGAGGCTGGGAAAGTGTGCAATTACATGCAGTCCCGCACCTGTATATAGTGTGAACCTAGCCTAAATCTCATCATAAATGGGTAGAATTTTGAATAAAAATTCTTAGGAAAGGACTGAAATAAATTTTGTTAATTTTTCTAATTATTATTGCATCAAAATGAGAAAATTCTTAGGAGCAGGATGGAAAACTTTTTTTTTGAATGAACACATTTCTAACTGTGTATGTGTTTTCATTCTGTAAAACCCATTCATTCCAAAATAAATCAATCAATCATTCCAAAATGTTAAAAGAAAATTAAATCTTTCGAACAACGTTTAAATCTTTTGAGACTGTTCTGAGAGTTTTTGTAAAAATTTTTTTTTTTTTACATTTTCTTTACAAATTCTATCAATCTATGGCCAACTTAAAGTGGTTGTAAACCTCAGACATGAAGATCAATGGTGACAGGGGAGGGACCTCCAGCCTCAGCTCTGTTCATGTGAAGGGGGTGTGTCCCTTTCCCCCCAATCACTGTTCTGAGTTCTCCTCACTAAGCGCTGCAGAGTGTAACTTCAACTCTCTGTCCCTTTTTTTCTGAACTCTCAGGCCGCGTACACACGGGCGGACTGTCCGCCCAACTAGGTTCGTCAAACAGTTTGACAAACAGTCCGTTCAAAATTAGCATGAACGGACTTGACCACACACGACGACCGAACAGTCCGCTGAAAACTTGCGCGATGACGAGAACGGCACGTACGACGGGACGAGAGATTCGAAGTCCAATACACTGCAATGCAACCTTCGCCGTGTAAATTCTTTCTGAGCATGCGCGAGACTTAGTTTCTCGAACAAGCCTACACACGAGCGGACTGTCCGCTCAAACCAAGTTTCAGCGGACAGTCTTACGGAAATTCCGAAAAACTTTGTTCGTCAGACTGTCCACTGAAACTGTCCGCTGAAGCCCACACACGAGCGGACTGTCCGCTGAAACACTGTTCAGCGGACAAAGTTGGGCGAACAGTCCGCCCGTGTGTACGCGGCCTCAGACAAGCTTTAAATATTCAGCATTTGAACAAATGTAGAGAAGAGAAGACTGACTGAAGAGAACAAAGATAAACAGGTAGAATTTATGTAGGAGGGTTGGTTTCATCTCTGTGCATCACCCACAGCCAGTCTGGGTATATGTAAGGGTTTACAATCAGTTTAAAGTTGAAAGTTGAACTAGGCAAAACTTTTTTGTCAGGTTTTTTATTGTTGTCTGTACCAATGCTAGGAAGATTCATCCTATCTATCTGTCCTGTTTATCAGAAGGAAAGTGAGAGAAAAGAACAAATTTTGGGTTGTCACCAGAACAGTGTTAGAGGGCAAATCTTCCAATGGGGACATTAGTTCTGGTCACCCCAGTGACCACCAGGGATTCCCTAATTTTAAGCCCTTGTACACATGGTCAGACATTCTGACAACCAAATCTGTTGCATTCACACGGTCGGACAATGTTGATGGAAAATCCGATTGTACATAACGTGATGACGTTATTTCGTTACGACGGGACTACATTCAGGCTAGTAGCCAATAGCTTTGGTCTAGGAATTTGATCTGAGCATGCGTGACACTTTGTCCGTCGGAGTAGGCTACACATGATCGGAGTATGTCCGATCGGAGCATTTTGTCGGAAATTTTTACAGACAAGTTGGAAAACTTGGTACGTCGGATACTCCGGCGGAAACAGTCCGATGGAGACCACACACAGTCTGATTATCCGACAAAACGGTCCGATAGGAAACATTCCGTCTGAATCTCCGACTGTGTATACAAGGGCTTAGGGGTTTCTTCTTACTTCCTGTTTTGGCTATGGGACAGAAAGTAAAAGGATATGTTCCCGATGGGACAAAATGGCAACAAAATAAAAAAAATCTGTCACGGGATATAACCCTACTTTTCTCAAAATTAAAAATAAAGTTTTGCCTTTAGTTCTACTGTAAAGCCTATTACCCGCATTTACAAATATGTTGCAACAAACCTGTGCGTTAATATGTCAGCAATAAAACCATTGGCACTGAAATGCAGTATGCCAAATTTACACTTCACAAAATACAGATTACCAGCCTTCGTATGAGCAATGTTCTCTGGACTGCTGTAAATAGGTTTTATCCTTCAGTGCGTGTAAATTTGCAGCTTAGGAATGAAAAGGAAATTTCAAGCATGCATAACCTGACAGTAAAAGAAGACTGACACTCCCACTAACTTTACTCAGTAAGCGCATGCACCTTTATGGTACCTCAATGACTAGCCAAATTCAGTCTATCTTCTGTCACATCCTTAGCTTCAGAGCTCTGCCAGATAACCCACTACTGAGCCATTATCCAGTGACAGCGCCACAGTTGCCAACGGTCAAGTTGATGGACTAAAGAAAAAAAGATTGTGCACTTTGCAAGTGCAGTTGCACTCATTTTCTTTAGTAAATGTAATGTAGTGAAGCTTCATCTTGTAAAGGATACCCCTCCAGATGCAAGTACAAAACAATAACTTGCTTGCACATGATTGAATGATGGAAATCAACAGAGATTTACCACATTCACTAAGCCTTGGGATGTGTGCTACTGCATTTGCAGAGTGCACTGTCTACTTGCCTTTAGTAAATCCACCCCATTGGTGCTCTCACTTGTTAAAGGGATTTTGTTAGTTTTTTTATTCAGTGTGACAGTTTGGGGTTTATTTACTAAAGTTGGAGGGTGAAAAATCAGGCCCACTTCTGCATAGGAACTAATCAGCTTCCAGGTTTTATTGCCAAAGCTTAATTGAACAAGCTGAAGATAGAAGCTGATTGGCTACCATGCACAGCTGCAAGAGGTTCTAAGTGCTCCAGCTTTAGTAAATCTACCCCTTTGTCTCTATAGTATTCTATACTTGTAAAGAAAAAATAAATAAATAAATAAATAAATACAATTTGATTTAAAAAAAAATCTAAAAGAAAAGGGGATGGAGCAAAGTGCAGAACTCCACTTCAGTGTGAAGTCAGGATCAGTGACTTTATGGCCATACAGAACAGAATATTTTTAATGATAAAAGGAAGGGCGTGTTGCCTATATTTAGTATGTAATACCAATGAGAACCAATTCCTTTTATATAAATTCACAGGTTGTTTATCTTTTTTTTTTGATACATCTGGAAATTTCCATACTGGACACAGAGAAAAAAATTAAAGAGGAGCTCCAGGCTCCTGCGGAAAAAAAGTAAGTCAGCAGCTACAAATACTGTAGCTGCTGTCTTTTAATATTAGGACACTTACCTGTCCAGGAATCCAGCGGTGTCTTCATTCAAGCCCATTTTTCAGTTGGCTCTAGGGTGCTGCCTCCGCCATCTTGGGTAAGGGAAACCGGCAGTAAAGGCTTGCGGCTTCACAGACAGTTTCCTACTGCACATGTGTGAAGCTAGCTGCGCTTTGTGAGTGTCCTCATCTGAGCCAATTTTTCAATCAGCTATCGGGGGCTGCCACCACCATCTCCACTAAGGGAATCTGGCTGTGAAGTAGTGGCAGCTTCACAGCTGGGTCCCTACCGCTGCAAACTCAGTTGTAAGTGGGAGTGGGTACCTGTCAAAACTGGATACTCGCTCCTCCCTCTCACCCAAAAGGTGCTAAATGTGGCAATGGAGGGGAGGAGGAAGCAGATAAATGGAGCTTCCCCTTTTGGGTTTAGCTCTGCTTTAACATCTTGAGGGCATAGAATAATATAATAAAGTTAGCCTAAAGGATGTTCATCCTATGGGATAGAGGAACATATAACTTTGCTGTATTTCCTTGATGACAGAGTACAAGACTACAAGCACTACATTGTAACCAGGGGAGCAATGTCAAAAGGAGATACATAGCTGGAAAGGTTGAATAAGAAACCAGTCCATACAGCTGATACAGAAGAGAATGACAATCTAAAATATATATTGAAGATTCAAGAAGGAGGTTGACTCCATCCTGAGATCTGTGCAGTGAGGTTATACTAGCCTAACTTGTACATAAAATTATGTTTTCTTAAGTAGCTGTGAAAAGAGGGCACAGATCTCCAAAACATGTTGGCCTACTTCATAAATCTTCAATAAACCTATTGGATTTGCACAAAAATTATGGCCCTCTCGATTTCCTGTTTATCGGCATTATGGTTGGAGTTGAGTGACTGTGGCCTAGTGCTCTCTTCTCTTATAGAATGGGCAAAGTAATGGGTTATTTTTACTTTATGGGCCCTTAAAAACATTTACTTACCATAACCTCCAGCCATTCCCCTAATCCTCCGTAGGAACCCAGACCAATATTGGTATTTCTGAGTGGGGGGTAACATTTGATACCCCCTGCTTTCCACAGTTCAGATTTCATTGCCTAAACAGCCATTCACCAGGCTCAAAGAAATCATGTGCAACCTTTTGCCTGAGTTAGTTGGTTTATAGCCTTGTACATTTTAAAACGTACAGTATGTAACCATTACGAGATCACTTTATAACCTTGTTACTTTTGTCCTCTGCGTGGGACTTTTTTGTTTTGCATGCAGTTCGTCATGTTCTCCTTGTTTTTATTTAATAAAAAATATCGTACCAGAAAGAAATCATGTGCACAGCCTTGCATGATTTTCAGCTTGAGCGGTTTATTTTGAATACTGCTTGTTATCTCCCTGAATGACACCAAAAGTTATACTACACAAAAAGCACTGTATTGAAAAATATACACATCTGAACACAAAGAAAATAAGATTACAATTTCTATAATTGAATATTTGTCAAATTTCTGGACATTGTAAAAATACTGCTTTTCACTATTACATATAAAAATATATTTTGTATATCATTTATTCTAGAACAGAGGTCAAGTTTAAATTGCAGAACAATTGTCCAATGTGATGGGGGTCTCAGGCACCAGCAAGCTTCTTATTAAAGTTTCAAGCATCATCACAGAATGCCTTGCTGCCTTGATGTGTTTCGCACATCCGTGCTTAGTCATAGAGCCTTATGAGTAAGCACAAATGTGTAAAATGCGTCAATGCATTTGTGATGATTACATGATAACTTGTAACTCAAATGGATGGTAAGGTAGTGGCTTCTAAAACCTCATTAGAATTAGAATGTTTTTCTGTTTGACATCATGCCACCTAATACAAAGGCTGAAGAGATCCTACCGTCCCCATAAACACAATTGCATTTTCGAGAACCTGTCCCTTCTGCTGATGACAATGAAATTCTAAGCTAACTGCTGCATAGTAGACCATGGTAAGGTGCCAGATTGTATTTTTCTTGTTAAAGACAATGCTGTCAGAATCCCCCCAATATTGGATATCAATTCCTTTTCAGATGCCATAGCAGAGACAGGCTGCAGCAGCAAAAAAAATAAAAAAATAAAAAGCTAAGCACCATTAGGCAATTGGCTTCCCCTTTGCAGCTCTATGTAAAAAAACTGGCAATCAGAAAATATAATTGGGATAGGAAGAGACGCAATTTTTCAAGGTGTGCCTTGTACTGGATACTACCTACTCCTCCTTTATAAGGACTTCTGTAAATAAGGAGTATTATGATTGCTTTGAGTATATTATCTATAGTTTTGCTGTAATGTTACTATTTAGCTTTGTTGCTGCACTTTGAAACAACTGATTGGCTTACCTTTGGAAGTGCATATTTTGGTAGTTTCATCTGCACAAAGTCATTTCGGCGATATGACACATAATACTTGCTCTGGTTTCCTGCGGTTGTCTGTAAAAGAGCAAAGTGTGGTCAATTAGTCCAAAACAATACTACTATACAGTTTTTTTTAAATAAGATAAAAAAAATATTCTGATAATAACAGCTTATTGCATGCAGCCTGGATACAATTTTCTTGTAGTAAGTGGTTGAACTTCTGCCTGGGGACAACAATGCAATGTCCACCACAGCCATGCCAAATAAATGCGCCTAGATCAAAATGTTATAGGACCCCTCCTACTTCACACAGATTATGGTGCTAACCAAAGTCAAGAATTTTGCTGGAATTCCCTATTGATGGGCCATTTTGTTTTGGTGGGCCGAATCGCTTGCTGGCTGCTTACATCTGTCAGAGAGATGAAGTGGAACTCCAGCCAATTTTTTTGTTCACTGTGGGGAAGGCTAAAGCCTCCTACACACAAGCGGATTTTTGGCAGGGAATTGTGTAATGACAGACTGTTTGCCTAAAATCCGACCTTTAGTACGCTCTATCAGACAATTGTTGTCCAACTTTCCCGCCAACAAATGTTGTATGGCAGGCTAAATTTTCAGAGGACAACAGTCTGTTGTCAGATTTTCCTATCATGTGTACACAATTCCGTCACACAAAAGTCCAAAGTACAAACACGCGTGCTCAGAATCAAGGCTCAACAAACACAACATTAGCAGAAGGTGCCCAAAGGGTGGCGCTGAAGAGCTGAAATTTCACGTAGTATGCAAGACAAGTTCCTTGCACACGCCCTTCGGACAAAAGTCTAACGTTTTGTTGGCCAACAATCCGATCGTGTGTACGTGGCTTAAGAAACTCTTGTCAAGTCTTGTGATCTAAGTAAGTGAAAGGAAATCACATACAGCAATAGAAACACCTCGGTCAGGATTGTTTTACAGTATGTATCTCCCATGAAGAGATTCCTTCAGCATTACTGTCCCAGTGGCACAGCTAGAAGTGCGTGAACAGGACAATGTACAACAGACAGAATTCGTAGCAGGTTATCCTGTTTAGAATTAAATTTAGGAACCAGCACTAGAAGGCCATGTTGCTACACAGTGTAGAACCTTGCTGCTCCTAGAAGGGTTAAGTGCTCATAGGGCCCAGTAACTGTAAATTTCCATCTAACAGCAGAAGCTGTGTTTTCCTTCTGCTTTTATTAATCGCTCAAACCCACATCATATCTTCACATTTTGCACTTTATAAAGGGAGCAGCCATTTAAACCATCCATCACTGTCCAAGCTCATATCGGTACGGCAGCCATCAAGAAAAATGAATTACTCTTATCTGCTGCTGGTAACACTTTTGATTTAAATTCTTTATTCTGACAGAACCTAGCAATTCAAGAAGTAACAGTAAAGCGGATGGACGCCTTCTGGAAAATTAATTAGTTTAAGCTGATTTATGGGGCAAACTGATTTTATGATATATCTTGACATTTTTGAAGGTTGCTGCTTACTTATTGACAGGGAAAGCAGAACATGTACTTACCTGAACAAGGCTTCAAAAAGTGCACATTGCAATGCAGTCAGAGACTTTTAAAGATGTGGCATTTACTATCAAGAAGCCTTGGATCCTTTGATATATTGCCATTGAAACTCAATGCAAGGTTCCATGTTGGATTTCAGTTCTGACTTACTGAGCAGGTAATTTTACTAAGCGACAGCTTAATGTTATATATACAGTGGAGCCTTGGATTACAAGCATAATCCTTTCCAGAAGAATGCTTGTAATAAAAAAGCACCCGCATATCAAAGCGAGTTTCCCCATAGAAATCAATGGAAACAAAGATAATTTGTTCCGCATTGACTTCTATTACATGCAATACCACATGTGGCCAGAGGTGGAGGGGTGCCTCACAAATACTTGGGGACAGCTCAGCTGAACGTGGAAAGCCTCAGAAAGGCTTGGAAACACTTGGGTATGAAGTGTTTCTAAGTATTTCCGAACGGCTCCAAACCATTCCAAGTGTCCCCGGCGCCCCCGCACCTCTGGCCAAATGCGGTACTGCACACCCCATTAGCTTGAATTCTGCTCGTTTTGCGAGACAGCACTCCCAAACCAAGGAAGAATTTAAAAAAAAAGTTGCTTGTCTTTCAAAACGCTCGTTAAAGTGGGGTTCCACCCTAAAGTGGAACTTCCGCTGATCGGAACCCTCCCCCCCTCCGGTGTCACAATTGGCACCTTACAGGGGGGAGGGGGGTGGAGATACCTGTCAAAGACAGGTATTTACACCCACTTCCGGGCATAGACTCCCCACCTATCCGGGCATAGACACCCACTATTCACTTCCTCATTTCCTGTCCTGCCGCGCTGTCTGCTGGGACACACACGGGTCCCAGTGACAGCGCGGACAATTCCTATTGCGCTGCGCGACTCGCGCATGCGCAGTAGGGAACCGGGAAGTGAAGCCGATTTGCTTCACTTCCTGATTCCCTCACCTAGAATGGTGACGGCAGCAGCCGAGAGCCGAGCGATCGATCGGCCTCGGCTGCCGGCATCGCTGGAACCCGGGACAGGTGAGTGTCCAATTATTAAAAGTCAGCAGCTGTAGTATTTATAGCTGCTGGCTTTTAATATTTTTTTTTTTAGGTGGAATCCCTCTTTAACCATGTTACTCGTAAACCAAGATCCCACTGTATGGTACATTTATATATATATATATATATATATATATATATATATATACACACTTTATTACCAAAAGTATTTACACGCACATGAGCTTTAATGGCATCCCAGTCTTAGTCCGTAGGGTTCAATATTCAGTTGGCCCACCCTTTGCAGCTTCAACACTTCTGTCCACAAGGTTTAGGAGTGTGTCTATGGGACCTTGCTTTGCGCACTGGTCCAAATCATTTGGTGAGGGGGGGGTTATGTTGTGGGTTTGGCTTGCAAGGGTTGGGCTTGGCCCCTTATTTCCAGTGAAGGAAATTCTTAAGGCGTCAGCATACCAAGACATTTTGGACTTGGTATTTCATGCTTCCAACGTTATGGGAACAATATGGGGGTGGTCCCTTCCTGTTCCAACATGATTGCGCACCACTGCACAAAGCAAGGTCCATAATAGCATGGACGGGTCCTGACCTCAACCCGACAGAACACCTTTGGGATGAATTAGAGAGGAGACTGAGAGCCAGGCCTTCTTGTCCAACATCACATCGCACAGAAATGCGCTTTTGGAAGAATGGTCAAACATTCCAATAGACACACTCCTAAACCTTGTGGACAGCCTTACCAGATTTGAAGCTGGTAGAGCTGCAAAGGGTGGGCCAACTCAAAATGTAACCCTATGGACCAAAACTGGGATGCCGTTAAAGTTCATGTGTGTGTAAAGGCAGGTGTCCCAATACTTTTGGTTATGTAGTGCATATATATATTTGTGTATATATATTGTGTATATATATTGATATATCGATCTATCTATCTATCTATCTATCTATCTATCTATCTATCTATCTATCTATCTATCTATCTATCTATCTATATATATATATATACAGGGGTCAAGTCCTGGGGAAAAAAGTGTGGGAACTCCCACCCAAGATCCACTCGCCCACCAAAAAAAATAAAAATGATACGCTCATATGCATATATATATATTTCACATAAAATACAGTGACTGCAAATGCGAGAGAGATGACCAGGCTGCGAATGCGACTACAGGAGATGACCAGACTGCAAATGCGACATAGTACAAGAGATGACCAGACTGAGAATGCGACATAGTACAAGAGATGACCAGACTGCAAATGCGACATAGTACAGGACATGACCAGACTGCGAATGCGACATAGTACAAGAGATGACCAGACTGCAAATGTGACATACTACAGGAGATGACCAGACTGCGAATGCGACATACTACAGGAGATGATCAGACTGCGAATGCGACTACAGGAGATGACCAGACTGCGAATGCGACATAGTACAAGAGATGACCAGACTGCAAATGCGACATAGTACAGGAGATGACCAGACTGCGAATGCGACATAGTACAAGAGATGACCAGATTGCGAATGCGACATACTACAGGAGATGACCAGACTGCAAATGCGACATAGTACAAGAGATGACCAGACTGTGAATGTAACATACTACAGGAGATGACCAGACTGTGAATGCGATATACTACAGGAGATAATCAGACTGTGAATGCGACATAGTACAGGAGATGACCAGACTGCGAATGCGACATAGTACAGGAGATGACCAGACTGCGAATGCGACATAGTACAAGAGATGACCAGACTGCGAATGCGACATACTACAGGAGATGACCAGACTGCGAATGCGACATACTACAGGAGATGACCAGACTGCGAATGCGACATAGTACAGGAGATGACCAGACTGCGAATGTGACTACAGGAGATGACCAGACTGCAAATGCGACCTAGTACAGGAGATGACCAGACTGCGAATGCGACTACAGGAGATGACCAGACTGCGAATGCGACTACAGGAGATGACCAGACTGCGAATACGACATAGTACAGGAGATGACCAGACTGCGAATGCGACTACAGGAGATGACCAGACTGCAAATGCGACTACAGGAGATGACCAGACTGCGAATGCGACTACAGGAGATAACCAGACTGCAAATGCGATATACTACAGGAGATGACCAAGTAGCCAGTTTTAAAATTTAAACCTGTCCTCAGCCTGTTTATAGAACCCCCTTTCACATTCCTTTCCTCACCCCCTTTACATTCCTGTCCTCACCCCCTTTGTAGAACCCCCCCCTTCACATTCCTGCCCTGCCTCCCTTTTATATCACCCCTCCTCATTCCTTTCAGTTTCTGATACTTTCCCCCTCCCTCCTTCTTAACAGTGCCCTCTTCCCTGTCTTACCTTACACAGGACACAGCAGATGACATCGGAGGCACAGAGCTGACATCGGAAGTGCAGCAAAGGGATGGATAGAGGACGGGACCTGCCCCAGGTAACTGATTGGTTGATAGAATGCAGAGCGGTTCTATTAACCAATCAGTTAACTGGGCCAGCCCCTGCCCTCCGTGCATCACTGTGCTGCTCTTCCGATGTCAGCTCTGTGAAGACAACACAGCTAGCACGCTGTGCTAGAGTCTCGGGGCGGCTCTGGTCCTGCAAAGGAAACGGCGTTCCTGCTGTGAAAAAAGTGCAGGGACGCCGTTCCCACGCATTCACGCAGGACTCGAGCCCTGTGTATATATATATATATATATATATATATATATATATATATATATATATATATATATATATATATATATTGGCCAAACATTAGATATTCATTTAAATGATGTCTACAAATAAGATGACATGCTTAAATAAAAAGACAAGGAAAATGTGCCTTTTCAATTATCTTTTTAACAAAATTTTTTTATATACCGTATTTTTCGGACTATAAGGCGCACGTAAAAGCCTAAATTTTCTCACAAAATCGACCGTGCGCCTTATAATCCGGTGCGCCTTATATATGACCTGTTGACATGATGGCAAGCACCGAATTCGTTTTCTTCACTTGGGCTTTAACAGTATCTGTCAGATGGGCGCGCATGGAGTCACAGATCAATAGGGATGGAGATTCGTGGAAAAAGCCACCCGGTCTCTTACCGTAAACTGACGTACCGTAAACCTCGCTCAGGTTGTTCTACTGCGTGACTGATAGCGATGAGTTTGAAATCCGCTTCGTAAGCATGTCTCTTAACAGGAGCCATTTTTGGGGCAGCGGGTATACCGTAGAAAATGAACGAATGAATGCGCACACCTCCTGACTAAGATGGCCGTAATGCTCACGAAGCTGCACTGCTTGGATTGGGCATTACGGCCATCTTAGTCAGGAGGTGTGCGCATTCATTCGTTCATTTTCTACGGTATACCCGCTGCCCCAAAAATGGCTCCTGTTAAGAGACATGCTTACGAAGCGGATTTCAAACTGAAGGCTATCAGTCATGCAGTAGAGCATGGAAATAGAGTAGCTGCGAGAGAATTCAACATTAATGAATCAATGGTACGAAAGTGGAGGAAGCAAGAAGATGCCCTGCGCCAGGTAAAGAAGACCAAACTGAGTTTCCGAGGAAACAAAGCAAGATGGCCACGGTTGGAGGACAAAATTGAACAGTGGGTTATTGAACAGAGAACCGCAGGTAGAAGCGTCTCTACTGTCTCTATTCGACTCAAAGCAACAGCGATCGCACGCGACATGGAGATCAACGACTTTCGAGGAGGTCCCTCTTGGTGCTTCCGTTTCATGAAAAGGCGGAATCTCTCTATCCGCACAAGAACCACTATGTCACAGCAACTGCCAAAGGATTACGAAGAAAAGCTGGCCATTTTCCATACCTACTGCAAGAACAAGATCAATGAACAGAAAATCCGACCAGAGCACATCACCAACATGGACGAGGTCCCCCTTACCTTTGATATCCCTGTAAACCGTACTGTCGAGAGAACAGGGGCCAGTACGGTATCTATACGCACTACAGGAAACGAAAAGTCATCCTTCACTGTAGTTCTCGGTTGCCAGGCTAATGGCCAGAAACTACCACCCATGGTAATTTTCAAGAGGAAGACTCTGCCAAAAGAAAAGTTTCCGGTTGGCATCATCATCAAGGCTAACCCGAAGGGTTGGATGGACGAGGAGAAGATGAGTGAGTGGCTGAGAGAGGTTTACGTCAAGAGACCGGGTGGCTTTTTCCACGAATCTCCATCCCTATTGGTCTGTGACTCCATGCGCGCCCATCTGACAGATACTGTCAAAGCCCAAGTGAAGAAAACTAATTCGGTGCTTGCCATCATTCCGGGTGGA
Source organism: Lithobates pipiens (assembly GCF_037356315.1). NCBI lineage: Eukaryota > Metazoa > Chordata > Amphibia > Anura > Ranidae > Lithobates > Lithobates pipiens. The sequence goes on along the minus strand of NW_027507718.1, from coordinate 463,171,257 downwards.
TTAACCAAAGAACTGCAGCCACTAGATATAGGTGTCAACAGGTCGTTTAAAGTTAAACTGCGAGCTGCGTGGGAGCATTGGATGACAGAAGGCGAACACACATTCACCAACACAGGGAGGCAACGCCGGGCGAGTTACGCCACTATCTGCCAGTGGATCGTGGATGCCTGGGCGAAGGTATCAGTCACCAGTGTAATCCGAGCTTTCAAGAAGTCCGGAATTATCACTGAACAGCTAAGTACCGGTACCGATGACAGCAACGAGCCTGACTCGGATACTGATGAGAATGATGAGAGGGATACGGGTGTGCTTGATGCCGAAATCGCCCAATTGTTAAACTCAGACACTGAAGATGAAGAATTTGATGGATTTGCGGGAGAAGAATAAAGTGAAAAAGTGAGTGTCTGGTTTTGTACGGTATTCACCGGTAACTGAACAGTGTTAAGAGTTATTGAAGAATAAAGTGAAAAAGTGAGTGTCTGGTTTTGTATTTAATTGAACAGTGTTAAGAGTTATTGTTATAGACCATTTTATGGTTATTGCTAAAGAGTTGAATAAAATTTGACTTACAGTACCGCATCCGAGTTGTGTTTCATTAAATGCGCCTTATAATCCAGTGCGCCTTATAGTCCGATGCGCCTTATATATGGAAATATCCATTATATTAGCCGGTCGTTGCTAGTGCGCCTTATAATCCGGTGCGCCTTATCGTCCGAAAAATACGGTAATAGTGCACCATGAAAAAGTAAGTACACTCTTGGCCTCTGAGGCTGGTGTTACCCCCTTTAGGAAAAATGACTTATTGTAGATGCTTTCTATTTTACTTAGATGTTTATAGGTTTCCTTACATGAACTGCCACTTTCAAATCCCCCAAAATACATGAATGGGATTCAGATCAGGGCTTTGACTAGGCCAGTACATTACCCTTTATTATTATTTCTGAGCCATTCATTGGTAGAATTGTTACTATGCTTCAGATTATTATCGTGTTAAAATGTTCCCTTCTAGTTCAACATCAATTTTAAATGGATGGCTCCACATTCTCCCCACATGAATGAAACCATGTGTGCCAATAGATAACACTATACTCTAGATTTTAGGTTTAAATCTGCCTACCCAGCGAGTGCCTTTGTTATGCCTTTTTCTGAGAGGTTTATGACCTCATTACCTTACCGACACACCAGGCCAGACCACAATGAGGTGATAAATTGAAGTTCCCCTAACTTTTTGAGTGCGATCTGACCCTTATCGGGAGATATTGCCCAACTTTCTGAACTAAGGGCCAGTTTACGGTTCTTCAGACCTTAGAATGGCTGGACTGGGGCCATTGGGAGTAGAATTTGTGCTGGAGTAAACAATGCATCTTTGGTACTAGGGGGAGGAATAGTGCCCCTTCCTTGTGTCAGTGGGAAGAATAGTGCCACGTCCTTGGTGTGATTTGGAAGAATAGTGCCCCGACCTTGGTGTCAGTGGGAGGAATAGTGCCCCATTGTTGTTATCAGTGGGAGAAATACTGCCCTATCATTGGTGTCAGTGTGAGAAACAGTCCCCCCTTTGTTTTTGTGTATGAAATATGGGTTGATTTACTAAAGACAAATAGACTGTGCACTTTGCAAAGTGCAGTTGCACTATGTTTCACTGTGGGCATGGTGTTCTTTGGGTGATGTGATGTGTTGGGTTTGCGCCAGACATAGAGTTTTCTTTGATGGCCAAAACGTTCAATTTTAGTCTCATCAGACCAGAGCACTTTCCTCCATACACTTTGGGAGTCTCCCACATGCCTTTTCACAAACTCAAAACGTGTCATTTTGTTTTTTCCTGAAAGTAATGGCTTTCAGGCCACTCTGCCATAAAGCCCAACTCTATGGAGCATACAGCTTATTGTCATCCTATGTACTGTGAGGGGTTAGCTCGGCAGCGGGTGTGTGTGACCCCTGGATGGGTTCACAACACAAAATCAGGCACAGCAGACAGCGTTGTAGGTGCAAAAAACAAAAGATGCGGTTTATTTATGCTACATGCAGTGAAACATATAACAGCCAAACAAAAATAAAACATGAAAATAAATCCTGGTCAGCTTGACCTCTAATTACACACTTAGATTCCCTATCTAACAACTGAGTGCAGCCTTGTGCTGCACCAGTCCCTGTCTCTGTTGTAGAGGTTTGCCACACAGGCGTTAACTCACCGCACAGAACAGGTGTCACACTCCCCAGTCTATACAACACAAAACTGGTTCCAGGATGGAGCATCTCCCTAAGCATGCTGGGGTTTTTTGTAGAGGTCTTAATGAGCCCACTTACTTCAGCTGGGCTCATTAACTCTTCCCCTCTAGTTGTACAAGTCTGCATAAAGCCTGAATCTAGGGCACACATATTTCCCATCCTGGATACAACCAGGTGACTTTACCTGCCTGCTGCCACAGTACATATACTCCTGCTGTGGAACTCTGCAGCTCCTCCTGGTTGTCCCTTACTTGTTTGGAGAGTTCCTTGGTCTTCATGACTGTGTTTGGTTAGTGGTGCCTCTTGCTTAGGTGTTGCAGCCTCTGGGGCCTTTCAAAAAGGTGTGTATATGTAATGACAGATCATGTGACACATAGATTGCACACAGGTGGACATCATTTCACTCATTATGTGACTTCTGAAGGTAATTGCACCAGAGCTTTTTTATGGGCTTCATAACAAAGGGGATCAATACATATGAACATGACAATTATTGTTTTTTATAGTTTTATGTACCGTATTTATTGGTGTATAACACGTGTCGGCATATAACACGCACCCCAAGTTTAGGAGGGAATTTTAAGGAAAAAAACTTTAAGGAGGGAAGTTTAACCACTTAAGCCCCAGACCAATTGTCAGCCTAAGGACCAGAGGTCTTTTTATAATTTGGCACTTCACTGCTTTAACTGGTAATTGCGCGGTCATGCAATGTTGTACCCAAACAAAATTTGCATCCTTTTCTTCCCACAAATAGAGCTTTCTTTTGATGGTATTTTATTGCCTCTGCGATTTTTATTTTTTACGATATAAATGGAAAAATACTGAAAATTTTGAAAAAAAAATTGAATAAACTCAATTTTAGTCATACATTTAGGCCAAAATGTATTCAGCCACATGTCTTTAGTAAAAAAAATGTCAATAAGCGTATATTTATTGGTTTGCGCAAAAGTTATAGCGTCTACAAACTAGACTACATTTTCTGGAATTTACACAGCTTTTAATTTATGACTGCCTATCTAATTTCTTGAGGTGCTAAAATAGCAGAACAGTACAACCCCCCCCCCCCCAAATGACCCCATTTTGGAAAGTAGACACCCCAAGGAAATTGCTGAGAGGCATGTTGAGCCCATTGAATATTATTTTTTTTTGTCCCACGTGATTGAATAATGACAAAAAAAAAGTTTACAAAAAGTTGTCACTAAATGATATATTGCTCACACATGCCATAGTTATAAGTGGAAATGCACCCCAAAATATATTCTGCTGCTTCTCCTGAGTATGGGGATACCACATGTGTGGGACTTTTTGGGACTCTAGCCGTGTACGGCACCCCGAAAACCAATCACTGCCTTCAGGATTTCTAAGCCCTTGTACACACGGTCAGACATTCTGACAACCAAATCCAATGGATTTTGTCCGACGGATTTTGTCCGACGGATTTTGTCCGAAACTATTGCATACACACGGTCAGACAAAGTTGACAGAAAATCCGATTGTACATAACGTGATGACATTATTTCGTTACGACAGGACTATGTTCAGGCTAGTAGCCAATAGCTTTGGTCTAGGAATTTGATCTGAGCATGCATGACACTTTGTCCGTCGGAGTAGGCTACACATGATCGGAGTATGTCCGTTCGGAGCATTTTGTCGGAAAATTTTACGGACAAGTTGGAAAACTTAGTCCGCCGGATACACCGATGGAAACAGTCCGATGGAGACCACACACAGTCGGATTATCCGACAAAACGGTCCGATAGGACACATTCCGTCAGAATCTCCGACCGTGTGTACAAGGGCTAAGGGTGCACATTTTTGATTTCACTCCTCACTACCTATCACAGTTTCGAAGGCCATAAAATGCCAAAATAACAAACCCCCCCCCAAATGACCCCATTTTGGAAAGTAGACACCCCAAGCTATTTACTGAGAGGCATGTTGAGTCCATGGAATATTTTATATTTTGCCACAAGTTGCGGGAATATTACAAACTTTTTTTTTTTTGCACAAAGTTGTCACTAAATGATATATTGCTCACACATGCTATGGGCATATTTGAAATTATACCCCAAAATACATTTTGCTGCTTCTCCTGAGTACGGGGATACCACATGTGGGGGACTTTTTGGGAGCCTAGCAGCGTACGGGACCCTAAAACCAAGCACTGCCTTCAGGATTTAAATATAAACGCTACCAAAAAAACTGTTAGCGATCACAGGGATTAGGCCTGACTCTGCGATCGCTGCAGTTATGTGTTTAGTGTTTTATAAGTGACAGTGCTCGATCGATACTGCACTTGGGTGGGCTGGGCGGATGGGCAAAATGCAGGTGCTAGCAGGTATCTGGGCTGATCCCGCTAACAATGCGTTTTTTTGGAACCCTAAACTGCTGGGGACACTAGTATAGATCTGATCAGATATTGATCTGTTCAGATACTATACCACTACGGGAGTTGTATGCTTTGCGCGTGGGTGTTAGCGGTACTGGCACTAACCTAGCGCTTCCTGGGGTGATGCAGACCCTATCTGACCCTAAAACCTAATTGATATCACCCGCCGGGTGATCAGGGGGTTAAACCTTTATTGGGTAATAAATGGTGGGTGCCCTGATGCTATAAAAAGCAAACTAACTAACCAGCGTCACCCGTAACACTTATACGGTGATCATTGGTGAAAAGGTTAACTAGGGGCAATCAGGGGGTTAAAACCTTTATTAGGTAGTATATGGGGGTCCCTGACGCTATATAAAAACCTGACGGGGAACCTAAATAACTAACTGGCTAACCAGCGTCACCAGTGACACTTATACGGTGATCACTGGTGAAAGGGTTAACTAGGGGCAATCAGGGGGTTAAAATCTTTATTAGGTAGTATATGGGGGTACCTAATGCTATAAAAACCTGGCTGTGAACCTAAAAAATAACTAGCTACCTAGCGGCACCAGTGACACTAATGCAGCGATCAGAAAAACGATCGCTTAGTGACACTGGCAAAAGGGGGTGAAAGGATTAACTAGGGACAATCAGGGGGTTTAAACCTTTATTAGGTAGTATATGGGGGTCCCTGACGCTATATAAAAACCTGACGGGGAACCTAAATAACGAAATAACTAACTGGCTAACCAGCATCACCAGTGACACTTATATGGTGATCACTGGTGAAAGGGTTAACGCTAGGGGTAATCAGGGGGTTAAAACTTTTATTAGGTTGTATATGGGGGTACCTAACGCTATAAAAACCTGGCGGTGAACCTAAAAAATAACTAGCTACCTAGCGGCACCAGTGACACTAATGCAGCGATCAGAAAAACGACTGCTTAGTGACACTGGCAAAAGGGGTTGAAAGGGTTATATGGGGGGCAATCAGGGGATTAAACCTTTATTGGTGGGGTAGGGGGCTACCCTGGACCTAACACTAACTGCCCTGACAGTTTTTACAGTTACAACTGACACTAAATGCAGTGATCAGTAAATAAATGATCACTGCAATCAGTGACACTGTGACTGGAAGGGTGGTGGGGGGCGGGGGAGATCGGGGGGTGATCAGGGGGTGACTGGGGGTTAAAGTGTGCCTATGTGTACCTATGTGTCAGTGTAGGCAGGCACATACGGGTATGTGCTTGTGCCTGTCCGTGCCAATGTGCCGACGTATAATTACATGCGGTGTCCTTAAGTGGTTAAGGAAAAAACCTTACATTTAAATGCTCATCAATGCAGCCTTATCAGTATCCATCTGCAGCCTTGTCCATCTGCAGCCTTGCCCAGTGCCTTTGCAGCCTTGCCCAGTGCCTTTGCAGCCTTGCCAGTCTCTTTGCAGCCGCTGATTATTTAAAATTGGTGCAGAGTGTATTCGGCTAGACTCAGCTCTGCTCACAGTCAGGGGCGGGACTGCGAGAGGAGCCGAGTCTAGCCGAATACACTCGGCTTTCTGTATGTCGGCGGCACTCGCTCATCTCCGTTCACAGTCAGCGGAGATAGATGGGGATTGGCGTATAACATGCACCCACGATTTCCCCCTGGGAAAAGGTGCATGTTATACGCCAATAAATACGGTATATATTTTTCTAACTTGACTTCACCAACTTAGACTATTGTGTTCTGATCCAAGACATATAATTCAGATTAAAAAAACAAAACATTGAACTAAAGGCTGTAATGTAACAAAATAGGTAAAAAGCCAAGGGGGTGAATACTTTTGCAAGGCACTGTATGTTTTCTTTTTAAATTACTTGATTACATGATATGTTGTCTGTAATGTGTACAGTCATTTCCGTAATACTGCCTGGCTTGGACAAAGTTTGCCATGTATATTCTGTAATGTGTAATTTGAGAATATAATTATTCCCAGTATATTACAATTCCCATTAATTAATACAGTATAACTAATGTATAATGTGTAACTTGGGATAGTGCACAGATCTGCCTCTCCCAGATGGTATCTGAACCTATGAAGGGATGCGGAACTGGAGCTACAATGTGCTACACCCAAAGCACCATTTATAATAACCCATTACCTATATTGTTTTACTTTGCAGGCACAGCTGTTGTATGTTTTGGCACTATAGTTGTCCCATAATGAGACCCACCAAACATAGTAGACTCACGTGGTAGAGAATTGGCAGAAAAACCATATACTGGTATTGAAGAAGTGTTAGCAGTCTACTATAACCACTTTAACAGTAATAATGAATAAAATTGTATGCAATCATGCACAATATGTCAAGCTTGTATACAGGACACCTATGTGCACACGTCTACGCTATACACACAGACATTGCTATATGATGGCTTGGAATAAATACTGTCCACGTTTTTGGGTTTAAAAGCTGCATGTACAGCATGTGTTTGGTAGAACTGAGGGGTTGATTTCCTAAAACGGGAGAGTGAAAAATCTGGTGAAGCTATGCATGGTAGCCAATCAGATTCTAACATCAGCTTGTTCGATTAAAGTGTAAGTAAACTCCCCTATCATTTTCAGCCAAGATAGCTGCCATCTTTGCCTCTGTTTAATCTACAACTGTCATGATGCTACACATGTGCTTAACCGGTTCCCGACCAGCACACGCCGATGTACGTCGGCAGAATGGCACGGGCAAGCATATTGGCGTACAGGTACGCCCAATCTTCAATGCCGCCCTGCCATCGCGAGCACGGCGCCGGCGGCGCGCTCTCGTGCCGGTCGGGACCCCCGTGAGTCCGGTCGCGGGTCCCGCGGACTCGATCGCCGTGGGCATACCCGCGATCGTCTCACGGGACGGCTGAATGGAGGAAATGCCGTGTAAACAGCATTTCTCCATTCTGCCTAGCAACTAGTGACGCTGATCTCTGCTCCATGTGATTGGAGCAGAGATCAGTGTTCACTAAATGAAAGCCCAACCCCCCCACAGTTAGCAACACACCCCTAGGAACACTTAACCCCACACTGCCACCGACTGGTTAACCCCTTCACTGCCAGTGTCATTTACACAGGAATCACTGCATAGCAGTGATTACTGTAGAAATGACAATGGTCCCAAAAATGTCCGATGTGTCCGCCACAATGTCGCAGTCACAATAAAAATCGCCGATCACCACCATTACTAGTAAAAAAAAAAATAATAAAAAATTATTAATAAAAATGCCATAAAACTATCCCTATTTTGTAAACGCTATAACTTTTGCGCAAACCAATCAATAATCGCTTATTACGATTTTTTTTACCAAAAATATGTAGAAGAATATGTATCGGCCTAAACTGACGGAAAAAAATGTTTTTTTATATATTTTTGGGGGATATTTATTATAACAAAAAGTAAAAAATAATTTTTGTTTATAGCGCAAAAAATAAAAACCGAAGAGGTGATCAAATACCACCAAAAGAAAGCTCTATTTGTGGGAAAAAAAGGACGTCAATTTTGTTTTGGAGCCACGTCGCATGACCGCGCAATTGTCAGTTAAAGCGACGCAGTGCCGAATCGCAAAAAAGGGTCTGGTCTTTGACCAGCAAAATGGTCCGGTCTGTAAGTGGTTAATTATGTCACCAGTCATTGGATGGTTTGACAGTTTGGTTGAGAGCACAACCAATGAGAGTGTTACATTTCTGGCACGTGCTGGAAATGAAACTGTTTTATGGATGGGTTTACGTCCGCTTTAAGCTTTGACAACAACACCTGGAAGCTGATTGGTTTCTATGAAGAGCTGCACCACATTTTGCACTCTCCAGTTTTAGTATATCAGCCTCTACGTGCATCTTGTGAAAACCACCCGCAATTCCTGACAACATTTCTGCTTCTATTTAAGCGATACAAAACACAAAATTTGCTGCTTAGAAAGAGTGGCGAAGCATTAGAATCTCTTTCATCCCTGGGGAGACATCACTTGCTTTTTTTATTTTCCTGCTGTCAAATGGATTGGAAAAGAGATAATTTCTCTCCAACATCACCTAGAGCAGGGGTTGTCAACCACCGGGCTGTGGCCCACTACCAGGCCCTAGCGTCTCTGCAGCCAGACCGCGGCAGGCTGCATGACTATGTAAGGCGAGCGGGTGAGAGAGAGAGAGAGAGCTCAGTGGATCAAAGAGGCTGGCGAGCAGAGAGGTGATGCTAGGCGGGTGGAGAGAGATGATGTAATCTCTCACCGCCCACCCCGCATCTCCGCTCTCCTTCTATTACTCAAGAATGACCACTGAACCAGTGCCATCAATGCAGTGACAGTCCACATCTGGTGACACTGGCAGGTGACGTGGCAAGTGACATTCCTCATCTGGTGGCACTGGCAGGTGACGTGGCAAGTGACATTCCTCAGCTGAGGCACTGGCAAGTGAAGTGGCAAGTGGCATTCCTCATCTGGTGGCAGGCAGTGTGGCAAGTGCCATTCCACATCTGGTGGCAGGCAGTGGGGCAAGTGGCATTCCTCATCTGGTGGCAGGCAGCATGGCAAGTGACATTCCTCATCTGGTGGCAGGCGACGTGGAAAGTGACAAGCTGCATCTGGTGGCAGGCGACATAGCAGGCAACGTGGCAAATGAAACACTCAGGGATCCCACTGATTCTGCATTATGGTCAGTTGAACTATTTCATTTTATATTAAAAGTTAATATAAGAAATAATGCGCTTCAATCATTCTGACACCATACCAACCATGGTGCTATGATGATTGAAGCGCCAACAGCAGAACACCAGCTATTGTCCTGATGAATTGCCCTCCCATGTGCGTACATCCCCCCTCGCCAGGGCCTTGGCACAATTCTCTTCCACACAGCTCATCCCCGGTGCCAAAAAGGTTGGGGACCACTGACCTAGAGCATAACTGTTGCCCATCCAAAATTGAAAAAAAAACTGACTCTAGCATAAATGCCACATGACTGAGAGAAGACGTCTTGCAGTATTATATGAGATTTTTTTTTTTCTTTTAGGCCACAGTGTAAGTGCTCCTGTTTTTTTTAAACAATTCTTTTAAATCTTCACCACAGGATTCTATGGAACGAAAAAACGAAAATAGGATTAAGATGCCTGGATCTTCACTAAACCTACCACAGGAAATACAAATTAATGTTTTAAGGGTTTAGTATTAAGACTGAGTTTTTGGTATTCACATATATGTGTGTAGATTCAAGGTATTAAGTAAACATAACATTTTGTAATTTAGTCAATGCTGGTAAGACAAATATAATCCCCAGGGGTAGTCAGGCCTGCTGCTTACTCTATCTAAACCCTTTTAGTCAATTATGGAGCTTGCTAAGTTGATCGTTTTCTTATAAAGGAGACAGTGTGAGGATAGCTGAACCGCGAAACGTGATTAACTTGAGTAAGATGCTTATGGATTTCAGCAGGCAATGATTTTCATCCTTAAGCAAAAACCATGTCTGATTGAAACTGGAGAGAGATTCTAGGTAACCGTATAAGAACCCATTAATACTTCCAGTCCAGAAACAGACACTTGCGCTGACTTTTTTAGCCAATTCATCCATAAGATAAGCATTAGGAGCATAAGACTTAACCTCCAAAGCTTCAAATCCATATTATCCATCCAAAAGATCTGGGGTGCTCAACTCATGACCCATGGAGCCCTCTGATGTGGACGGTGATCTCTCAACAGGAAAGCCCATGCCCATGCTCTGGGATGGCAGGTTGGCAAGTCCAGATCACAATCAATGGGTGCCAACCTGCCATCCAAGAGCATCAGAGTGCATGGAGCCAGCGCTGGCAGAGGAGGGAGCAGACAGCAGCAGAGGGAGCAGGAGCTGCATAAGCTGAAATTTCCTTGGTAGTGCCAGCCCCTGTACCAAGCAGAATGATACCAACTGCACTTTGCCCGGTACCTTTCTAGCAGTCTGGAGAGAGATGCCAGGAGAAGGTGGAAGAGGTAAAGGTCAGTGTATTAAACATCACATACACCTTGCGATTTTGCAATGGGCATATTAGCACTTATAAAAAAGGGTTATTGGCCACTTTCACACTGATCTGCAGGTGCAGTGCACCTGCGTCTTTTTTGTGGGTTAGCTGCACTGAGCCATAGGCTTCTATTATATCCTTGCGGATTTAGTGCGCTTTCTGAAAGCACACCAAAATTCCTGAATACGGTTGTTTTTTGTGCTTTCAGAAATTGCGCCACACCCACAAGATGTAATAGAAGCATATGGCGAAGTGCAGCTAACCCACAGGAAAGTCGCAGGTGCACTGGGTAAACTGCAGAGCATCAGAGTGAAAGGGGACTTATAGGGGGCTCAGGACAGTAATGGCTCATTTACATTTGCGGTTTGGGGGGCAGCAAAACCCCATAGTTCATTGTGGCCCACAATCAGTTAGTTACCAAAACACTTAAGTGGCCCTCGCTCTTCAAAAGGTTGAGCACCCCTGATGTATATTTTGTTCTAAATCAGACAGTCATTCCATAGTGATTGTAGTAGGGATATAAAATTGCGAAGCTCCTTTGTGATGTGAGTCATCTTTTTACCTTGTGAAGCTCTGGAGAATTGTTTGCTTGCAGACTTTCTAACTTCTTCATTATAAATCAGGATTGGTATTCTCAAATGTCCATGCTTACCTAGTGGCTCAGTTGGTAAACATCAGAGACTGGCTACACCTATCCGCTGACAATGACTGCATGGCAATAGAGGCTGCCATTGTTTCCAGCTATGAGTCCTCACAAAATGTTATTTACAGATGATCTGTATCTACCTGGCACCTCTATGATTAAGCATGTCATATATGTAGTAAACATGCATTTTGGAAGGTCTGGTCCACTTTCCCCAACAACCCTATCTGGTTGAATACTCTGTTGCCTGAGTTCCTCACACACAGATTAAATACCTACACCATAGCTTCCAACTGTTCCTAATTTCAAAGGACTGTCCCTCATTTGGAAAAAAGTCCCTCTTTAGTCCTCATGTGTCCCTTATTTTGGTCTCATCTATATAGTGGTATATAAAATGCACTACTTGTCGAGCAAAAAATGTTAAACCTTTTTAACCAATTTCTAAATTGCTGCATTTATAAATGCCAAAACCCAATAGAATAGTAGTAGTAAAAAAGCACTTGTGGGTTTTATCAATAATTTTTTTGTATAATTCTCCTTTAGGAGGGATATGGCAGGGGTGTGTGCCATGCCTACATACTGTTGTTAATAATTGTTCCTCATTCCCATCTCAGAAAGTTGGGAGGTATGCCTATACCACTTATTCACTTCACTTGAATTGAGGTCAATCCAAGAATGAGAGGATGATTTTGAACTTTCTCCATGCTCCTATTACCTATGCCATCAACAGAGACATGTGGCTCTCATGCATTTTGGTTTACACAATGTAACAAAAAAGATATTGATAAGATTGAACGAGTTTGGAGTTATGTCCTGGTATTGAAGATAGATGGGAAAGGAAAGACACGATTGCAACCTTTAAACACATTGGAGAGGAAGGGGGGGGGGGGGCACTCAATTAATTATCCTTTTTTAAGGAACCCTTGGGATGAAGGAACAGAACTGAATGGGGGGGTTCTGGGGTGTTTGTTTATTCACTTTAGTATAGATAGTTGGCTTCTGTTATTTAGCCAGAGATGTAATCACCTTCCATTGGTGGTAATGTAATAATGTACTATTTGTCTTGGCTTAGTGTGGCCATGTTAGGAGGCTTGGTGTTGAGTTGGGGGGGGGGGGGGGGCAGATGAGGTTCAAGAGGGCAGTATGTAAGGCTCAGGATCATGGGGACACAACGTCAGACTAGCAGAAGGAAAGTTCAAAACGAACCTTAGAAAGTATTTTCTTTACAGAATCGTAATCCAGTGCTTCCAAAAAACCATACATCCCACAAAAAACATGCTTTGTGCAAAAATGTAATTCAAATCCCTAAAGTCTAACATCTAAAGCCTTGTACACACGATCAGATTTTCTGCAGACAAAACCTCAGACTTTTATCTGAAGGCGTGTGCCTGGATTTTGTCTTGAATACAAATGGCAAGGAATTGTCGGTCAACAAACACAAACGTAGTGACGTACTACGTATTTTTTTTCAGCTCTTTAGCGCTACCCTTTGGGCTCCTTCTGATAATTTTGTGTTAGTGGAAGTTTGGTGAGTGTTGATTTTATGCTTTTCATTTTGCCCTTTTCATTTAGCGCTTTTCAGTTCGCGCTTTTCAGTTTGTTTCTGAAAGGCCGTTAGTCAATCAGATAGGTTGTGGAATTGGAGGAGATAACGTGTTATTTATTCTTGGCTTTGGAGTTGTTGTTTTGACCCAAGTCCAGCCCAGGAACAGAAGAAGGAGGATTTCTTGGACCAAAAATTGGTTGCTTCATTAATCGTGACCAATTATGTCATATGCCTTTGCTGCTGGAGCTCCAGGAGAATAATCCAGATGATTTTCTTAATTATCTCCGGATGACGGACCCCTGCTTTCACCAACTCCTGGCATTGCTTTGCCCCTATATTAAAGAGGGAGTCCACTGGAAAAAAAATATTAAAAGCCAGCAGCTATAAATACTACAGCTGCTGACTTTTAATAAATGGACACTCACCTGTCCCAGGGTCCAGCAATGTCGGCAGCTGAGGCCGCTCGCTCGGCTCTCGGCTGCTGCCACCGCCATTCTTGGTCATTGCGGCTTCACTTCCTGGTTCCATTCTGTGCATGCATGAGTCGCGTAGTGCAATGGGAATGGTCAGCGCTGTCTCTGGGACCCATGTGTGTCCCAGCAGACAGCGTGGCGGGACAGGAAGAAGCATAGACTCCCGTGGGAGTCTATGTCCGGAAGTGGGTGCAAATACCTGTCTTAGACAGGTATCTGCACCCCCGTCCCCCCTGAAAGGTGCCAAATGTGACACCGGAGGGGGGGGGGTTCCGATGAGTGGAAGTTCAACTTTAGGGTGAAACTCCGCTTTAAGAAGCAGGACACATGCATGAGGCTTTTATTTTATTTTTTGGTTGAATAATAATGATTTTATTTGTTATATTTTCTATATTTTTAGATGCATATAATGCCCTTTTAGGTTAAGTTCTATTGGCAGATAGTATTTCTAAATGTATTTGTTTTCTTTTTTTAATGCACAATACATGGTGCTGTGGTAACTTTCCCAAATAAAAAAAAAAACATAATAATATTATTCTTAATATCTCTAGGAAAAAAAAACCTTTGAAAATTTGTTTGCAATAACTCCATCAGTGTCACCAGCAAAGTAGCTTCATTATTATCCCATTAAAGAAGAAGAGAATGTGCGCTGCATTTCAAGATTTCATAATTTGCCACATCACAAATGTTAATTCTGCATTACGAACGCTAGTTTACAAGACCGACCGATTCTGTCTCGTCCTTGCTTCCGAGCATGCGTGTTTGTACTTTGGACTTTTGTTCGACTGACTTGTGTACACACGCTCGGAAAATCCGACAACAGATATGTCTGCGGAAAATTTTAAAACCTGCTATCCAACATTTGTTTGCAGAAAATCCGACAACAATTGTCCGATGGAGCGTACAAATGGTCGAATTTTCTGTTTCCCGTAGGAAAATCCAATCCCATGTACAAAGCTTTACTGACACTTTTGACACGTCGTGATAACCATTGATCTATGCTAAAAATGAGCACTGTCACTGTACTAATGACACTGGCAGGAGAGGGGTTAAACATATAGGGCGATCAAAGGGTTAAATGTGTGCCTAACCCTTTGATCCCCTAACCAGTGTTTTGTGTACTATGTGTGTTGTCTTTACTAAGGGATCTGATAGATTTCCTTTCCCTGCATTTGATTGGACACAGCACTTGTTTGGCAGCTAATTTCAGCCAATAATTTTGGCTGAAGTCTGCTGATTGGCTGTGGTCAACCACACACAGAATTTTGTGTTTACAAAAACACAGACCTCTGTGTACAGAGAACAGTGATCTATCTGTTTCTTTCCCCAGGAAAGCAGCACATATTACACACATTACACATTGTTAGGCACACAGTTAAGCCTTTGATTGCCACTAGATGTTAACCCCTTCCCAGCCAGTGTCATTAGTACAGTGACAGTGTACAATATTAGCACAGATCACTGTATTAGTGTCATTATTGATGTCAATGTGAGTTAGTCAGTTAGCGTACCTCCCAGCCAATGCCAATTAGCGCCAGATTACCCATCACATTATTGCAGTCCTACCATAAGTTGCTGATCACCGCCATTACTAGTATAGTGTCAGAGCTGAGTAAAATCCACTATAGACACCACAGTTTGTAGACGCTTTAACGTTCGTACAAACCAATTAAATATACTGAATGTATTTATGAAGAAATTTGATTTCTTGATTTTTTATTGGAAATGTTTTATAAAAGAAAATAGAACGTTTTGTCGTTTTATTTTTAAATTCCTGTTTTTTCACTTTTAAAAAGTGAAAAAAAGTGGTTAAAAAACAAACAACTTGGCTTTTATCTGCCATTGTTCTTCTATGTTTCTGTGTATCAATGCGATCTTGAAGTACCCACACTTCAACTCCTTTGAAAAATGAACCAAACTAAACCTGTACAGAAACACATTGCTAGATAGAAAAGAGAAAATAAAATAATGGCAGGGTCAGGTGACACCACTCGGTGGGCAGAGTTTAAAGAGAAAGTAAACCTTGATGAGTTTACTTCCTCTTTCATTCCCTGCAAAGGTAAAGCATAATGGACTACTATGCATCGCATAGTAGCCAATTATGTATCACTTACCTGACACAGGAGCCAGCGAAGTCACCGCTGTCCCCTGTAGTCCGGAGCATCCATCTTCTCGGTGGGTCTCGCTGCATGCGCACGGGAGCTGCCACTCGCGGCATATCACCGTTGACAGGGGTGCGCTCAGTGCACCTGTGCGCCGCTGTCTACGGCGCATGCACCATAGACAGCGGTGCCTGTGTTTTGGCAATTATCTCCTAAACCGTGTAGGTTTAGGAGATATTTCTTGGACCTACAGGTAAGCCTTAATATAGGCTTACCTGTAGGTCAAAGTGGTTTTTAAGGGTTTACAACCATTTTCTGTTTCAATATGTTTATTGAGAATTTGAATAAACAGAAATAAACAAGAGATTACAATCACAACCATTTTAATGTTCTTTTACTACCATCGTGTCTCTTTTTCCGGTGATTTACCATTTCTGCATTCAGCTCTGTGTTGTTTGTACTTAGCAGGTCTCAAACAACATTATTTCTAGTTTGGGCATCCACAAATTGATGCATAGAATTATCCTGCAAGACAGTCATGAAATGGCTAGCCCTAGATGAGTGAGCTGTTCTGTCTGCCCAGTCAATATCTGGATAATTGAAGTCCCCCATAATAATAACATTGCCTTACCTTGCCCCCATTTCTACCTGTGAGAGGTGATTGGTCTCCTCCTTATCCTTCGGGTTAGAAGGCCTGTAGCATACACCCATTATTAATTTCTCATTTGTTTTTCCCCTTGAAGCTTCAGCCACAGGAATTCCACCTAGTAATGTCATCCCTTGTGTTCACTAGACACTAGACACTCACTCTTGACATACATTCACATCCCTCCCCCTCTTCTACCTACCCTGTCCTTTGATACACGGAGTACCCCTGGACAGTCGCAAGCCAGTCATGTGAGCTGTCAAACCAGGTTTCTACAGTACATGTGATTGTATGACCATCTTGAACCAGATGTTTATCCATTCCCGCTGACATGTACATTCAATCTCCAGTGCATGTTGTATAACTCCATAATTTGCCCATGAGGCAGTAACTAAATATAGAAGTTTATTTCTACTTGGATCAACAGAGATGTGTAGGTGATTGGGTCAAATATTGTAACTGACCGAATTACTAGCATCCCCATACAATTAATTGCCTGCCATGCACAGAATACATTTTACAAGATGTATAGTTTGCCAGTATCTGGCAAACTAGATATAGTTTGCCAGAATTGGTGCAGGTTCTCCCTACTTCCGGGTCACCCTTGTCTCTACCCCATCCCCCTATTCACCTCAGAGAAACGTTCCTTGGTTCCATCAACATAGGAATATCTCCACATGGAGAGCTCCCAGATGATCACCCAGGAATCACTGTGTAAGGCCCCTTTCACACGGACGATCCGTTCAGGTTCGCCTGTCAGTTTTTCAGGCGGACCTGAACGGATGCTCCATAGAGGTCTATGAAGCGTCGGATATCAGCGGTGACATCACCGCTGACATCCGACCCGCTCCGATCCTAAAAAGTGTGACGGAGGAAACAGCTATTTTTCCATCCGTCATCGTCATCCATAGGGGAGAGTGGAGCTGTAACAGGTCCGTCCCTGTGCAGTGTGCAGAGATGGACCTGTCATCTTCCTGCTCAGTGGAGATCGCTCCAGCGATCCCCACTGATCAAGCGGATATCCACGGGGCGGATCAGCACTGATCCGCTCCGCGTGAAAGGACCCTTAAGCGGGAGGCAGTTTCTTACTAATACCAGCTACCGTGTATAGGGCTGATGTCGTAAGCATATATAGATATGAATATAAACTCATATGGTTCACCGGGGGAGGAAGGAGATACACTGTGAGTATCCAAATAAAGGGGGAGAGTAATAGAGAGGAGAAGGGTAGAACAAACAACACCCTTCCACCTGTTATTAGTCCACAGTAACAGGGGCTTCAGCAACAATCCATATGGACGGATATGTAGTCCTTCCAAACTGGATATATCTAACTCTCCTATACCTGCCCACAGTTAGTATAACTATAGAGGCTCCATTGGTATTAAACAGTTCCCCATTGACAACGTCAGGTATGAGGTAACGCGTCTGGGAAGGCACGCAGTGACGCCACCACGTTGTAGGAGAGGAGGACGGGCTCCTGTTTGCCGGCCAGCTTTTTATGTTGTTCTTATACGCTGTACATTTTCGACCTACATGTAAGTGTGCTACCTTTTATTTTTAATAAATTGTCTCAACGATATTATGCCATGTTGGTTCCTTTCTTTCCTGTGGACCACTGAGTTCCTTATTGGGACCACGGAATAGATTACTGTCTGGGGAGTACTGTTGTGATACGGAGAGCTGACCCACTAGAAGGAGGATAACTTTGGTGTGACCTACCGATTATATACAACGCTCCAATCTATATACTCTCTGGTAAGTGCACTCACTACACGGTGACAGGCACTTTATGCGCTTTCAGAGTGTGTTGAACCACTGGGGTGCTTCCATTTAAGAACATAAATGTTTATTATATGGACTTACACATGAACTTTCTATGATTGGACTTTTTGCATTGTCATTTTTATGCACTTTTGTGATTCTTATGCACTTGAGGTGTTTTTGATCGTATCAATTATTTATATATTAATTATTCACATATTTTAATATCTTATTTCTTTTTTACAATTAATTAGAGGGCTGGCGCAGCTTTTTGTATTTCTGTATTATTGTTGAGTGCTATATCGCATTTATTGCTGCTGCCTATATCACACATAGCCTATATCACACATAGTATTTTTCCTAGCGCGGTTTATTTTTTTCTATTAAACAGGAGATAGTAGCATGAGGTTCAGTGTCTCCTCCTGCTTTACACAGTGATTCCTGGGTGATCAGCTGGCAGCTCTCCATGTGGAGATATTTATATGTTGAGAAGTGAGACCTGTTCCTTTCAACTACCTCCAAGTGTGTCCTGGCGAAGCAAAACAGTGAAACGCGTTGATGCACAGGGGCTCATTGTCGTTTATTAGATGTCCCCTCTCTTGTTTACACTAGATACTCATTACTATCATATGCTTATCGTATGTTTTTAATCATTTTTTAATTGACCTGTTTGATATGACTTATTGTTAATAAAATATATTTTTGTACTATGTCATTGTCCATTTTTGCCTATAAAGTCTGAATTAGGGCCCTATGGCCTTTTACCTCTTCTCTCTTCCAATCTAGTATGGCATTTTTTAATGACCCCATGCAGCAGCAATAGATCCCCCAGCAACAATGGCTCAGCACAGAAACAAGAGACCCCCAACAACAAAATAACTCCCAGCAACAAAAGATTTCCTAGAAGACAGCATCATTAGACCCTCTAACAGTAGATCCATCCAAATGTCAATTGACCCTCCAGCAACATAAGACCTCCCCCAAGCAACAACAGACCCCCCACCAGCAACAATAGACCTTCCTATCAACAATAAACCCTGCAAAAATAGATTTCCCCAAGCAACAATCAATCCCCCAGAAGTCAGAATCAGCTATCCAGAACACCCCAGCACCCCTTTCCATTACATACATTCAGTGCTGGAGGTGTTGGAACTGAATTCCCTCAAGTCCCCACTGAATAAATGCCCTGACCTAAAGAAGAAATAAAAGCATTCTGTAGCTTTTTATATCAACACACTCACATTTTTAATTAAAGATGTTCATTACGATAATAAACATGTATAGCGAGAGATATGGTTATTCCCAATTATTTCCCCTTATCTACAGCTCATTAGCATTTAAAGAACACAACTTAGCAAATGGATGTGGAGGTAGCAAAGGACATAGCCGAAGGAATCAATTTAGGATTGCCTCTATTACAGTATACGCTGATCTACTATAGCAGAGCAAAGAGACAAAATGGCTCAGTTACGCGATTCCATCAATACGACCTTTATATAGCCAAAAAAACTTGTGTAGAGCTGAAATTTCCCTTTGAGCTCCACTTACATTATTTAATAACCCATCATTCAAGTGCTCAAAGCGATATTAATGTTATGCCACTTACCCTAAGAAAGATGTAATCATCTTGTACAGTTAAAGAATTGCGATCAATGTACCCATTGAATGGGAATGTTCGTGTTTTGTCAGAGCAGTTTTGAATCTGGCATGTCACATATCGATAAGCTGCGGAGAAAAATCAATAGAGGAAACGTTAAGTACCTCAAAGAGGCAGTTGGAGGAAAGAATGGCGGTTTGCACAATATAAATATTGACCACTTTTATTTGCAGTTAAAGTACGGGGAGCGGTGTGCCGGGCATGCCGACAACCACCGGGAGACAAATGTTTCCAGACACAAGTGTTTGTATCTCTCATAGTCTCAGGAGGCACCTTCTAGTCTGTGATAAATAAAATCTGTCTGGAGCTGCACATCATATAACGTACGTGTATCTGTGTGTGTGTATAGATGTACCTCAGAGTCAATACAGGCTTGACAGAAAATTACAAAGGATCGTTACACAAAAAAAACAAAAGAATACTTTTTTTTTTCAACTTAAAATTATTAAAAATTATTTTTGTTCCTAATAATATAATTACCTGAAACTAGTCCCTGCAAATTTAAATTTAAGTTTTCCTGGACAGGAGGTTATATATCTTAACATGCAGGAGGGACAGAGCTTTTTTTTCTTTCTATCAGGTACATAGGTCTTCCAGGAAATTTTGCTGAATCATTTGATATAGCCCCCAAATCTTTTTGAGTTTTGGTGCTGGATGAGGAGTCTCGTTGAATTCTTCATTATTCTCAAAGTGCAAATATTTCATAATAAGGGAAAATTTGTACTCCGACATGACAGTGCCAAAAAAAGGATTTTCTTGCAATTTGTTGGTTGTCCAGTACCACTTCTGCAGGGGTTTCCCAACCACTCCCTGAAGAATTGAGGCCCAAAAACTTCCAGATGTCTTCCTTGGTTACTGGTTGCCACTTTCTGCTCCTTGCAAACCTCTGATGCGTAGCAGCTTGTTGTTCATGGTACCGATTTGTCTCCATAAAATTTTTTTCTATAACCTCATCGGTCAAAAAAAAAGGGATTTAGGTGATTTTGAATTTGGCATGATTGTTGGTGTCAGGGGGGCTGGTCTGAGTATTTCAAAAACTGCTGATCTACTGGGATTTTCACACACGACCATCTCTCGGGTTTATAGAGAATGGTCTGAAAAAAGAGAAAATATCCAGTGAGCAGCACTTGTGTCTGGAGGAAAATGCCTTGTTACGTCTCATACACACTGAGTTTTTCCTTCAGATTTACCAAAACCATATAATATGAGGTCAAACCTTAGGAGTTTCAATTTGTATGCAATCAGGCAGGCCCTTCCACAACATAGTTTTGGTAAACCTGAAGGAAAAATTCAGCAGAAAAACTGATAGTGTGTATGGGGCTTAAGTGTCTGAGGTCATAGGAAAAATGGGCTGGTTTGAGATGATAGAAAGGCAACAGAAACTCAAATAACCACTTGTTACAACCAAGGTATGCAGACCACAATCGATGAAAGCATGACATATCGAACCTAGAAGAACAGCAGAAGACCACACCGGGTGACACTCTTTACAGTTAAGAATAGGAAATTGAGGCTACAATTTGCACAGGCTCACCAAAATTGGACAATAGAAGATTGGAAAAACATTGCCTGGTCTGATGAGTCTCAATTTCAGCTGCAACATTCCTATAATAGGGTGAGAATTTGGTGTAAACATCAAGAAAGTATGGATCCATCCTGCCTTGTATCAATGGTTCAGGCTGATAGTGGGGGTGTAATGGTGTGGGGGATATTTTCTTGGCACACTTTGGGCCCCTTAGTACCAACTGAGCATCGTTTAAACACCACTGCCTACCTGACTGACCTGATGACTACAGTGTACTCATCTTCTAATGTCTCCTTCCAGCAGCATAATGCACCATGTCACAAAGCTCAAATCATCTCACCACTGGTTTCTTGGAAATGACAATGAGGTCATTGTACTCCAACGGCCTCCACAGGCCCCAGATCTCAATCCAATAGAGCACCAGGATGTGGTGGAATGGGAGATTTTCATCATGAATGTGCAGTCAACAAATCTGCATCAACTATGTGATGCTATCAGATCAATTCAGGCCAAAACCTCTAAGGAATGTCTCCGACACCTTGTTGAATCTATGCCACAAAGAATTAAAGAAGACCTTCAGTCATTTTTTCATCTCTCCATCTATTAAATCTTCTGCCCTTGTTTTTTTAACTTTGAATAGTAAAACATTTTTTTCTGCCAGTAAATACCGTATACAGCCCACTTCCAGTTTCTTGTCTGGTCATTAGCCTAGGCTTATGATATCATGCATAGCTCTTTCTCTCACTCTCCTGAGAGTTTGCCAGGAAGGGAGGGGAGATGAGTCATAAGAAGGCCAATGAGAGCTGCAGAGCTGGAAGTGTGCCTCTGTGTAAATCCAGGACATGAACAGGCAGCAGCTTCAGCTGCCCACAGTTAAAATGGTTGCAGCCAGACTCAGTGGAGGGTCATTTCTGCAGCATATTTGGCAAGTCCAGAATTGCAGTATACATAAAATAATATGCAAAGTGGTTGGAGGGAAGCCTCACAATGGCAAAGATGTTTTTATTACAAATTATGTCAGCAGACTGCAGTTCCTCTTTAAGGGAATTCTGAAGGCAAAAAGGGGTCCAACGCGGTACTAGCAAGATGTAGCTGATAAAGTCCCAGGTGAGTGTATATTTCAAATGGAAATTCAGCTTTTTTGATTGTGCTTACCTTTCTACAATTATTTGTCACAAAAAAAAAAAAGAAGATAAAGACCATTGCCCTTGTATTCTTAGGCCATGTTCCTTTTTGCCCTGGTAAGAATGGGAGCAGTTGGAATCTGCTGATTCCTGCCACTGCCATTCACACCGGGGCAAAACACCCATGCATATGTAGTCTAAAGTTGGCCATGCTGTAGTAAATTTTCAGATGAACATTGTATGGAAATTTTAAGTACATTCAAAGACATCACGAATGTCAAATGAAAGCACTTCAAAATTATGTTTGCTTTTAACATTCAATTATAGCACAAACGGACTTTGCTAAATGAAAACTACATACACTGTTATGGCGCGTACACATGACACAAGAAAAAGTCAGACGGAATCATTTCATCGGATATTCCGATCGTGTGTGGGCTTCAGCGGACCTTGTTTTTTCAAAAAGTCTGACGGAACTAGAAATAGAACATGTTTTAAATCTTTACGACGGAATAAATTCCTATCGGGAAAACCGTTCATCTGTATGCTGGTCCGACGGACCAAATATGACGCAAGGGCAGCTAATGGCTACTGGCTATTGAACTTCCTTTTCTAGTCTTCGCGTTCGAAACAAACAGACTTTGGTGTGATCGTGTGTAGGCAAGTCCGTTGGGTCAGAACTCCGTCGGAAACTCTCTCGGAAAGACCGTCAGAGTTTATTCTGACGGAAAGTCCGGTTGTGTGTACGCGGCATGAGATATATGTTTGTTCGAGAAAAAGTTTTCATCCTACTCCCTCACATTTTCTTGTCATTAATGTTAAAAAAGGACATCACTTTGACCTTGCCAACAATTATAAATTACCGTATTTTTCGGACTATAAGGCGCACGTAAAAGCCTAAATTTTCTCCCAAAAACAACCGTGCGCCTTATAATCCGGTGCGCCTTATATATGACCTGTTGACATCGCTGGAGTTCTTTGTTAACAGTATCTGTCAGATGGGCGCGCATGGAGTCACAGATCAAGTCTCTTGACGTTAACCTTCGGACTATAAGGCGCACGTAAAAGCCTAAATTTTCTCACAAAATCGACCGTGCGCCTTATAGTCCGATGCGCCTTATATATATGGAAATATCCATTTTATCAGCCGGTCGTTGCTAGTGCGCCTTATAATCCGGTGCGCCTTATAGTCCGATGCGCCTTATATATGGAAATATCCATTTTATCAGCCGGTCGTTGCTAGTGCGCCTTATAATCCGGTGCGCCTTATAGTCCGAAAAATACGGTAAGTAACAATTTTAATACTAAAATTTTGAACCAAATTCTACTAGTGTATTGCCAGCTTTACCCCGAACCTGAGAGTCTTGCCTCTTTAGTCTTTCTTGAGGAGTCCTCATCCAACCTACTGAAACTCTGTTGAAACTATTGCTGTCTGATATGGAGTCTCTATACAATCTTATTTAGATTTACCAACAGCTATGTAGTGCAAGGGATTTCCTAAACAATCAATTCCATTTTTAATCACATTGAATGGCTACCCTAAGGCTGTCTAAACATCTTCATAGAGACCCACACATTAGTGCACAAAATATGACTTTAGGCCTGTATACAC
Organism: Lithobates pipiens; assembly: GCF_037356315.1. Taxonomy (NCBI): domain Eukaryota; kingdom Metazoa; phylum Chordata; class Amphibia; order Anura; family Ranidae; genus Lithobates; species Lithobates pipiens. The sequence continues at coordinate 463,147,569 of NW_027507718.1, read as the reverse complement.
AATGAGAATACCGGATGAAAAAAAAATGCATTCGGAGTGATCATTTGATAATCTATTCATTAGTACACAGCTTACGAGTCCTGATCAGGAAAGTTCACGCAAAAATATCTGAAGGGACAAGCACGTAAATTTTTCTTATAAGATAAGAGTAAAATAATTTTCCTGTTATTTGTATAGCATTTGTATGAACAAAATGATGTGAACCAACACTGTCACATATGCTCAGAAACTAAAGAATACATTACAATACAATACAATGCATTACATCACTTCCAAAGTTGTAAACTGTTGTGCGAGAATTTTCATAACTTTATTCGCTTTCAATATGAGACCAACATACAAAAAAGAACTGACCATCATTCTGTCGATTTTCTCATGGTGTATACTAGGCTGAAGGCCATTCTGAAGACCACCCAATATCCATGACACAATGATGGTGCCATGTTCATCATATTAGTGTTGCCTCATATAGAATAAACAAATAATTGAGGCATCTAGGTGTATGATGGGCAATAATAATTTGGCCATATGGAGGGGATAACATCTAATTGTCTATAGGACAATATGGGAAGCCAAGCCAATCCCCATGAGACACAACGGGGGAGAAAACATTGTTTTTCGGTATAGTTAGCCAGTTTTTGTAACATTTAAAGAGAATTGCATGGTGTACAAAACGGTGTCATCAGCATTTAGAACACAATGGACATTGAATTATCCTAGTGAATAATAAAGACTTTGTTATTCTGAATATTATTTATTCTCCAGACATTACCCTGCAGATATAGAGAGAATGCAACATAGGTGGATGCTCTAAAATATTTACAATTTCCTCCTGAATTATTAAAGAGAATTGTTCCGGCAGTCTTTCTTTTTTGTACATGCCAGTTTATACTTTTGGCATATTAAATGTATTTACCCAGATCATAGAAGGTATCAGCAGTGTACAGTTGTTGAAGCTGACACCTGTAAAATATGTCTGGATAGTCGACTCGTGATCCATTGAAACAATTTGGAGATTTTGGAGGATTTATAGTTTAAAGGATAACCAAGTGTTTAAAAACACATTGAGGTTGATATACTAAAGACAAAGAGAGTTTGCACTCTGCAAGTGCACTTTGTCAAGAGTATAATAAATTAGCTAAAACTTTACTTAACAATGAATACCCAATCATAGGCATAAATAAAAATAAAAAACAGTATTTTTGCTTGCACATGATTGAATGATGGAAGTCAGAAGAGCTTTGCCCCATTTGCTAAATTCTAGAGCAGGGGTGTCAAACTCAATTTTATTCACAGGCATCAGCATTATAGTTGTCCTTAGAGGGCCGGTTGCATCTGTAAGACTATATCAATTTATACAGGGCTTTTATTTAGGTGCAGAAACTGAACCATGTCCCCCACAGAACTGCATCAAACGACGATGAGTGTGGCCAAATTGCACTAAGACCCCTTTCACACCACACTGCACCTTGCGTCGGCGGTAAAACGCCGCTATTTTTAGCGGCGTTTTACAGCCGGATTTGCGGCGCATTTCGGCCGCTAGCAGGGCGCTTTTACCCCCGCTAGCGGCTGCGAAAGGGTTAAAACCACTGGCAATATGCCGCAATAGCGGCGTTTTGCCGGCGGCATTACAGCGCTGCCCCATTGATTTCAATGGGCAGCAGCGGTGGAGGAGCGGTAAACACACCGCTCCTTCACCGCTCCAAAGAAGCTGCTGGCAGGACTTTTTTCTGACGTCCTGCCAGTGCACCACTGTAGTGTGAAAGCCCCCGGGGCTTTCACACTACACACAATGATGCAGCTTCTTTAGGCGTTTTGCAGGCGCTATTTCTAACGCTATAGCGCCTGCAAAACGCCCTGGTGTGAAAGGGGTCTAACAGCGGGGGTATCTTAAATGGGGCAATAAATACCAGGAGTGTGTTATGTGCAGAGTTCAGGGATGCCCTACCTACAAAGTGCAGAGTTCAGGGATGTCCTACCTACAGAGTGCAGAGTTCAGGGATGCGCTACATACAGAGTGCAGAGTTCAGGGATGCGCTACCTACAGAGTGCAGAGTTCAGGGATGCACTACCTACAGAGTGCAGAGTTCAGGGGTGCGCTGGGCACAGAGTGCAGTGTTGAGGAGTGTGCTACTTACAGAATACAGGGTTTAGGGGTGTGCTATGCACAGTGGGCCCAATTCAGCTCTCTTTCACAGACTGTTCACATCTCACTTCCTGGGGGTGAGCGCCACATGAAATGGCCTGGAGGGTCGGATTCGGGCCGCGGGCCTTGTGTTTGATACGTGTTCTAAAGCAACTGCACTTACTCTATTTACCTTTAGTAATCAACCCCATAATCTCTTTATGTATAACCAAAGATACCAATCAATTTTGAAGATGTAACATCTGCCTTTTCTGTAATTGTGCAAACTGTCATCACAGATGCAGACAACAAGTGTAAAAAGTGCTTTTTTTCCATTCAGTTTGTCTGCAGTCTGCACTGTAACTGCAGAAGGGAACTTGTCTGAGTATACTACTTTTATCCCCATGAGAGCTGGTTAAAAATGCTGCGAGGTGCGAGATGCTTTGCACTAATCACATGCCATGTCCATATAATGCAAATACAGCCATACAGATAGTATGACTGAATGTGCACCGTATTTGTACCATATTTGCACAGGACCCTTTTTTTGGTCCGCAGCAGAAGTGGATCGCATGGGTCGCACACCCGTGTGATCCAATTCCTGTCCGAATTTGCAGATTGCACTGTGAACCGGCCCTAAACATCTAAGCCCCCATTTCACACTTAGACCCCTTTGACACCACACTGCCCATAGCGTGGGCGGTAAAACGATGCTATTTTTAGCAGCGTTTTACCGGGGGATTTGCGGCGCATTTCGGCCGCTAGCAGGGCGCTTTGACCCCCTGCTAGCGGCCCAGAAAGGGTTAAAACCGCCGGCAATACGCTGCAATAGCGGTGTTTTGCCAGCGGTATTACAGTGCTGCCCCATTGATTTCAATGGGGAGCAGTGGTGGAGGAGCAGTAAACACACCGCTCCTTCACCGCTCCAAAGAAGCTGCCGGCAGGACTTTTCCCTGACGTCCTGCCAGCTCACCGCTGTAGTGTGAAAGCCCTGTGTTGCAGCTTCTTTAGGGCGGATTGCAGGCTCTATTTCTAACGCTATAGCGCCTGCAAAATGCCCTGGTGTGAAAGGGGTCTTAGGGCCAGTTCACACTGCTGCGATGTAGGAAACTGCCCTATGCGAACTGCTTGGAGAGTCAATTAAAAGTTAATGACACCCCCAAACCAGTTCGCATATCGTAGTGTGATCTGCAAACTCGAACATGAATCGAATCTCATGGGTGTGGACACACGTGCAATCCGATTCTGCTGTCGACCAAAAAAAGGGTCCTGTGCGAGTCTGGTTCGAATGTGATGCAAATTCAGCCATACTATCTGTATGGCTGAAATCGCCTCGCACAGACATCACATGTGATTTGCACTGCAGTGCAGTGTGAATCACATGCGACCTCACAACCAAGCAGCCGTGTGAGCAGGCACTTAAACATTTTTAAATTTGTTTCCCAAGGTCTGACTATGCTCTTCATGCAGAATTCCATTCTTTCTAATTGTCCCTGTTCACGCTTGTATGCTTAGCCATCCTACACTCTATGCTTAATGCTTGAAAAAGTACTTGAGCAGTTTTTGCACAATACACAAGTAAATGCGCAAAAACAGGGTCTAAGATTTTTGGCACCTATCGAGTTAAATAGATGCATCTGTAAATGTGCGGAACACGTGTTTGCATGCATTTTTGTACTTAAAGAATTTCTCTCCTTTTCTAAAACTGCTCTTCTCCTCCTGCCCATCCCAGAAAGCAAAAAATGGCAGTAAAAAGGAAAATGCTTAAAAATACTAGGAATGCAGTCTGCTCAGGTGTGAATGCAGGTAAGGGAAGATTAAAGCAGACTGAAGCAGGTCAAATGCATACCAAAATGCCCCTATCAATGAATTCTAAAGTCTCTCAAACTTGTCAAAAGCAAGCCTATCAGCACAGCCTGAATCCCATTGACACAGGCTCTGAACCTCTGACAGGAAATCCTGGTGTTGGCAGGGCCGGTGATACCACTAGTCAAACTGGGCAGCCGCCTAGGGTGCCTGGCCACTGGTGTTCCTACTCTCTTCTCTCTGCAGTAAGAAACTGAAGCCCCATACACACTATCTGTTTTTCTGCTGAGTTTTTCCTTCAGGTTTACCAAAACCATGTAGATCAAGGGCCTGCCTGATTGCATACACATTGAAACTCCTAAGATTTGACCTCATATTATATGGTTTTGGTAAATCTGAAGGAAAACTCAGCAGAAAAACTGATAGTGTGTATGGGGCTTAAGTCTCAGCATCAGCGGGCAGCAGCCACTCCATTCGCACATAGTGTCAGCGGCGGAGGACTGTGTCTGTGTCTCGACTCCCGAATGAATGGAAGCAAGCAACCATTCATTGATGGGTGCTGGTAGGCTGCATTTGATGGGCACTGGTGAGGCTGCATTTGATGGGCTCTGGTGGGCTGCATTTGATGGGCACTTCATTAAAAAGGTGGGGTTTACATGGGCAGAGGGAAAGGGGTGGAGCCAAGGGGCCGGCAAAATTAGGTTTTGCCTAGGGTAGTGATGGTGAACCTTGGCACCCCAGATGTTTTAGAAACTACATTTCCCATGATGCTCCACTACACTGCAGAGTGCAAGAGCATTATGGGAAATGTAGTCCTAAAACATCTGGGGTGCCAAGGTTCACCATCACTGGCCTAGGGTATAAAAAATCCTTTCACCAGCCCTGGGTGTTGGTATCATTCATTCTCTGCACTGGTGGAACTCTGACGGGTGCAGAGCCTGTACCAGCTCATCTGCCTGCAAACTTCCCAGTTTACTATAATGGGAAAAAATGAAAATCTGAGCAGTGGGGAAATCATTACTTAAAGCAGTTATACACAGTGGCATCTTAGTTTTCTCATGATTTCTCATTCTCCTATGCATGCTTGAGGAAACAAATAATACTGTGGGCTGATTCTACAATCAGAATACCAGCTATGAACTGTCCATAGTGCTGATCATGTTTGCAGAACTAGAAGGTTTCATGCTTTAGGCTGGGTTCACACTTATGCGGTCTACAGCATCGCATGTCAATTGTACATGAATCGCACCGGATGTCTGTACAAATGACATGCAAATTAAGTGCAGTGCAAATTAAGCCATACATTGTGTATGTCTCAATTTGCACTGGCTCTGCACCAAAAAAGAGCAGGACCCTTTTTTGTCCCGACTGGAATCAGAGCGTATGGGTGTTCAGACCCATGCAATCCGATTCCACAGTTCGTACTGTGTTCTGAAAACCAATACGGAGGTGTCATTAACTTTATATTGACACCCGCAGCGATTCACAGAGCAGAGTGTGAACTGTCTGTAATTCTGATGTGGTGCAGGAACCACAGCGATTTCTGTGCTGACATCAGTGTGAACCCAGCCTGAATCCATCTATTATAAACAGAAAAGCGATGCACAAACTTAATGAATACAGTTAAAAAAGTAATCAAAAAAGGTGTATAAAGTAAATTATGTCACTAAACCATCAATAATTAGTGATAAACCAACTTCAACGTGAAATCACAAAAAAATGTGAATATGTAATGTGATTAATTGCATAAAATTACAAACAATTGTGAACATATAATGTGTTTAATGAATAATAATTTATTAAAAATGTATTAATATTTATTATTATTATTATTATTTATTAAAAATAATTTAATAATATGATTAATTGAGTGAAAAATAAGGTGTTCACACAAACATTACTTTAGATTGTTTAGATTATCGTATCAAAAAAAAAGTCCAAACTGAAAAAAATTAGCAAGTGTAGAAACAACAGAAGATAAATGAATCCATCTATTAACATGTATCCCTGAGGCTGGGTTCACACTGATGCGGTGCGGGAACCACATTGATTTCTGTGCGGTTCCCATACTGCATCAGAATCGCCGGCAGTTCACACTGTGCTCAATTCGCTCCGCACTCAAGTTGCATGTCATTTGTACATTAATCCGGAGCGATTCCTTTACAAACAACATGCAATGCGGTAGACCTCATCAGTTTGAACCCATCCTCATCCTGTTCAGCTTGTGATACAGGGGTGCATTTTAGTGCTGCCCCTGAATAAAAAGGCAACATTCCCAAAGCATCAGTCCCCAGTAGTCATAGCCACTGGACATGGAGATCTTAAAGCAGACCTTAATTCCAAATAAAGACTTAAGCCTGGTACACACTACAGTTTTATTTTTTTGGGCAACCCGTGTTGGAGCGCTGTACTAACTATGCAAGGTTAGTCTAGCACCTTCCCCCGCTGAGCTGTTGTGTTCTGACAGGGGGATGCCCCCCCGGGGACACCCCCCACCCCGTCGTCGACATAACACCCTGATCAGTACTCTCTTCCATTGGCTGAGAGCACTGTTTGGTAGTCGGTTGGCTGCTGGTTTTCCAGCATGCACCATTTATACATACAGGCAGAATGGCGGCTGTTTTTTTTTTTGACCCAGCAAATGCCTCTTGACATTCTGCCGATGTGTACGGGGCTTTAGCATCAATCTAATCCCCCCCACCCCACCTTCCTGGTACACATTTTCAGATATTTTTTTTTGGGGCGTGAGTGGGTGTTGCAAGCCACTTGTCTAGTTGAAGATGACCTACCCCAGCCTGACCACCCCACCTGCAGCCATCTCACATAGCAATTGGCGATCATACTCATACATTTCAGCAATAGGAAAGTGGTCAGGAAGTGACACAGCCAACTTCCGAAACCATGATAGTGGAACAGGAAAAGAAAGTTGCAAAGACTTTGGGTGCTAAGGAGACAGTGTAAGATCTCAAGGACTGGTGGGTATGGGTTTTTTAAATGTTTAAATGTATTTTTTTATAGGCCGGTGAAGTTCTTCTTTAATAACTGTAACCACTGTATTTTTCAGGTAGTAAAAAAAGTACATCATACCTCCATCTAAATCTTGAATTTCCATGTGCACCATTCCCGGATCTGAGTCTACTCCGGCTACAGACCTGCAAACACAGAGAATGCATTATTATAATTCATATGAGATAACGAGTTTAAATTATAAAGCAAGGCTGAGCAAACCTTCAAAATTTTGGTTAGTGTCTGCAAAGTCACACAGGGTTTTTGCTGAGATCCTACAGAACATATCGATCTGCTTACCTTGGTATCATTGTGGACATCAGGACACCCCTGTGGTAGCAAGTGGAATAAGATACCAAAATGGGAAGAAACAGAGCCAGGAACTCTTGGTGGATTGACCCTTTAAGAATGTATTTAATTGGTGAGTATCAGCACATGTCATGAATTTATAATATATTTTTTAAATTATTTTTCATTAAAAATAATAAACTTCTTTTCAGACAGTGCACCCAAATCTGCATCTGTTGCCTGATGTGTGAAAATGAAACAGCCATGCCACCGCTCACCTGCTCAGACACTTATTTCATTTACATAATTACCATATCCCTACATACTAAAAACTAAAAATTTCAATGTTCTGTATCCAGTCTGATAATTAGTACCAGAGTTATTTGTATTAGTGAAATAAAATTACATCATCGTCATGTTTCTATTATCGCCATAATTAGACGCATAGTACATATAATTCAACAGCTTGTTAAAGGGGACCTGCCACCTGCATGTGACACCAGAAAATCTACCTAAAACTATCATCTCAATAGATATAATAATTTATGAATATTATTGAGAGATACTGCAGAAATTTCTCAGCATGTACCATATGACTGTTGCTTATTCCATGGTTCATGCAAAAAATAAGATTCACAAGGCAATCAAATATAAAGAAACAATTAAAATAAACATTGCAGTTAAAGACAACTTCTGATTAACATACCAGGGCCTCCTTCCTCATAGTAAATGGCAGCATGAAGGGTAAAATAACCCCTGTGGGTAGTAAATATGCTTACCTTATTGTGGCTTCCTTGGCAGGTGTGACATCACCATCCTTTCAATCCGATTCAAGGGAATGCTGGCATCAAAAATGCCTCACGTTAATGCCCCAGATCACTGCAGGAGCATCTCCTTGTCAAATTTTGGGTGTTTAGCTTCTTCATTAGGATGTCATTGGAAAGATGGTGGCATCAACCTCTCCTAGATGCCATGGGCAAAAGCCATTGTAAGGTAAGTATATTTATTCACTTTTTTCCTACATATTTTATCCACGCTGCTATATTAAGCTGACCTTGCTTTTTACTGCATGGTTCAGTTTACCTGTGACCAAAGTGGGATGTTGATGCAGGAGAACATCACTTTTTCCAAATATTCTAAAAACTTAATAATTATTTAAAAAATATATATACAGTGTATATTTAACCGACTATGAATCTGCCCTTCCTCCTCAACACACAACTGATATTTTACTGCCCTAGATGGTCCTTCCACAAATCAAAGCCTGCACGTTCACATGTACGCTTTGACCTAGAAGTCCCCTTTCACACGGGGCTGTCCATTTTTACTCCTTCGCTTGCTCAGCAGGGATCGCTCCGTTGACAGATGACAAGTCCGTCTCTGCAGACTGTGCAGGGACGGACCTGTCAGAGAGTCCATTCTCCTCTATGGGGGGAACAGATGAAAACGGACCACCTGTCCGTTTTCATCTGATCCGATCCGCCAGACGGATGGATAATAGGGTTTCCATCCATCAGGATTTTGCGGAACGGATCGGGGCGGATCAGATGTCAGTGGACAGGTCACCACTGACATCCAACGCTCCATAGGAATGTATGGCGCAACCGTTCAGATCCGCCTGAAAAAACTGACTAGTTGGCACATGTGTAAGGGGCCTAAAGTGTCAATCTTAAATAAACTGTGCCTATGCCATTCATTTCAATATTTTCATTCTTCCTATACATTTTTTATTTGTATTTTGCATATTTTATGGCTGTTGTTTACCTGTAAAAGGCTCCTGTGTGTAGACATCCAAAAGCCCTGAGACTGCTGCTAAGTGTCACCATTTTGGATGTGATAACAGCCTCAGCAAACTCAGAGCTGTCACTCAAGCAACACTCTATAGCAGCCTTTTTCAAATTTGGACCCTAGGGCAATGATGGCGAACTTTGGCACCCTAGATGTTTTGGAACTGCATTTCCCATGATGCTAATGCACTCTGCTGTGCAGTTGAGTATCATGGGAAATATAGTTCCAAAACATCTGGGGTGCCAAGGTTCACCATCACTGCCCTAGGGGAACCCTTGAAATCCAGGTAGATCTCAGGAAACCTCTGTTAAAACCAATTCACTGGATGTGATTGGGAGAAGCGCTCCCTTACACTGGTAGCTAATAGAAACAATGACCCCCTATCATTAGTGGTAGGAATACCACTCTAATGCCATGTACAGACGATTGGAGATTCCGACAACCATACCGTGGATTTTTTTCTGACGGATGTTGGCTCAAACTTGTCTTGCATACACACGGTCACACAAATGTTGTCAGAAATTCCAAACGTCAAGAATGCGGGGACGTACAGCACGTACGACGAGCCGAGAAAAATGAAGTTCAATAGCAAGTTCGGCTCTTCTGCTTGATTCTGAGCATGTGTAGACTTTTGTGCGTCGGAATTGTGTACACATGCTCGGAATTTCCGACAAATCTTGTTGTTGGAAAATTTGATATCCAACTCTCAAACAGTTGTTGTCGCAAATTCCGACAGCAAATGTCCGATGGAGCATATACACAGTCGGAATGTACGACAACAAGCTCACATCGAACATTTGCTGTCGGAAATTCTGATTGTCTGTACGTGGCATTACAGACAGCTAAAAAGACCAATGGTGTCCTGCAGCTGACTCTGTCAAGTGGTGTTAACCCTGAAACTACACAGGCCCCATCAAATGGGAGGTCAATTAGCCACAGCTCAAGAAACCCCTAGCAACCACTGGAGGAACCTAAGGTACCATGGAACCCTTGCTGAAAATGGCTGCTCTATGATATTCACCTTTGTTGCTCCCGTAGCAGCTACATAAAACATTATGTAGGGAGGTGAGGGGAGGGGTGGAGGAGCTGGGTCAGCACAGAGAGTAATTAGGCACTCCTAGACAAGGAGAGGACTATGTATGTACAAGAAAGGAGGGGGATGTGCTAGATAATTGACACTTACTGAAGTAGACAAATTTCATATCATGTTCAAAGGCACATTGCAACGAATAACAAATAGTTTATGGAAAGGAAAAACACTGATATTAAACATTTCAACTACCTGATTTTTTTGTGCTTTTTAACCTGAAATGTTTGTAAAAGGGTCTCCTTACATTCACTAAAAGTGATTGTAGTTCTCTGATTTCAGATGAGGACTATTCAATGCTAAAAACTCCACTTCTCCTTCCCAGTGAACAACCACCGGTAGTGTAAGTAATAAGGCACAGCAGAAAGTAATTACTTTAATACCCAGCCTATTGAAATGTATTTCACAATCTTCAGTTTCCTGTATTTTAAGCCTATTTATCAAGTCAGGAATAAAAAGCCATACTGGGCTCAGAATAAAGCATAGCAATGTGTAATTAATGCTGCATAATGAATAAAAGATTAGATCACCAATGTAACAAAGAGAGGATCATTCAGTCATAAAGTGAAAGTTGCCCGGGATCATAAAAAGGTAAGGAGGAAAAAAAAAATGCTTATTTATCTCCTACATAAATATAGCCAAAAGCAAAGCATCAAAGCACACAAAAAGCAATTATTGCACCATGGGGTTGGTATATTATAGCTTGAATTTAATGCAGCTTTAATAAGCGTGTCTATAAAATTAATAATAAACTTCCATATGTGAAGACATTACATTTTGTAATTTACGGGTACATCGAGGTAGAAAATTCATAGTGGAGGAAAAGAGTCTTCCGAGGTTAGCCGAGAATACAAAACAGGTCTGTTCCCCTCTGTTTCTAAATGCAGCCATGCATATTAATATTGTTGAGAGAGGATTCTTTGTATATTTTAACTGTTAGCCTCAGAACTGTCGTCTGGCGTGTGTTTATACCAATATTAGAAAAATTCTATTAAAAACATTAAATCCACAAAATCCACTTGGTTTTGGATAATTTCCTACTTGGATGACAATTTTCTAAAGCCGCTATATCATAACCAATTGCCATTTAAAAAAAAAAAAAAAGATAGTTTTCTCCCTTTTTCATCGTTTTATTGTAACTCAGCATTGCTGATCTCCTCCAGTGTTGCCCAACCGCTTCCTGTGCCCTCCCTCCAGCATCAGCTATAGACTGAACTTGTGGTGTGGTGGTGCGTGTTCACCTTCTAAAATGATGAATGGTAACATATGTAAGTCTATGGGGGTTATTTACGAAAGGCAAATCCACTTTGCACTACAAGTGCACTGGAAATTGCACTGAAAGTGCACTTGGAAGTGCAGTCGCTGTAAATCTGAGGGGTAGATCTGAAATGAGGGGAAGCTCTGCTGATTTTATCATCTAATCGTGTGCAAGCTAAAATGCTGCCCCCCTCGGATCTACAGCGACTTTACCTCCAAGTGCACTTTCAGTGCAATTTCAAGTGCACTTTGCACTTGTAGTTTGCACTTGTAGTGCAAACTGGATTTGCCTTTAGTAAATAACCCCCTGTGTCTAAAATACACTAAGCAGCATGTGCACCACCTGAAAAATACAGAGCTAAGAACTAACAGCTAACTGTCAAGTATGAAAAAACTCTGAAGCATTTAGACAGGTTAAATGAGAATTTGGGGGCTGGTTCACACCTGAAAAACGCACTCCAGATCCATCCCGGATACGTTTCTTCATGCGCGTTTTTAACACGTTTTTGATGCATTACTAGATTTTCTGTTTTTCCTGTTATTTTTTTCACTGTACTGTGATCCGGTGCGTTTTTGATGCGTTTCCGCGCATTTCAGTACATTTTTGACGCGTTTTATCACATTCCAGTACAGTCCAGTGCAGGAAAAAAGCAACATGGTGTGAACTATGCCATTGGAAACTATATGACCAACTTTGCATGTGTTTTTGATGCAGAACATAATCGCACTGGACTGCATGTGGTGTAAACTGGCCCTTAAAAAAATTAAAATTTCAAGACAACCTTTGAGTTTCATTTAGTAATTTTGCTTAGGATAAGATGATGTCATCAGTCTGCTGCAGGCAGGAGAAAACATTCACCAAGTCTCCTCTTGCTCAGCAGTCAGACTGCAACACTCTAACTAAAGCTGGCCATACAAGAATTTTCGTAAATTTTCATGTAAAACAAATGTTTGTCAGAAATAGTGTTCTTGTGCACTTTTGTAAGTGCAGTTGTTCTAGAGCTTAGTAAATGAAGAGGAGCTCTGCTCCATCATCCAATCATGTGCAAGCAAAGATACTATTTTTGTTTTTATTTTCCTTGCAGGTGATTGGGTATTCTTTGCAAAGAGAACTTTACCTCAGTTACTAAGCTCTGGAGCAACCGCACTTTGCACAGTGCATAGTCTATTTGCCGTTAGTACATCAACCCCGTAGAGTCAACTAATTACATTTGAATGTCCTTAACCACTTGCCGACCAGCGCACGACGATGTACGTCGACAGAATGGCACGGGCAGGCTAATGGGCGTACATGTACGTCCCTTTAAATTTGCGCCCTGCCATCGGGAGCGTGCCGCCGGCCGCGCGCTCCCGCGCTGGTCGGGACCCCCGTGAGTCCGGTCGCGGGACCTACGGACTCAATCGCCGCGGGCATCCCCGCGATCGTCTCACGGAGCGGCCGAATGGAGAAGTGCCGTTGTAAACAACATTTCTCCATTCTGCCTAGCAACTAGTGACGCTGATCTCTGCTCCATGTGATTGGAGCAGGGATCAGTGTTCACTAAATGAAAGCCCAACCCCCCCACAGTTAGTAACACGCCCCTAGGAACACTTAACCCCGACAGTGCCACTCACTGGTTAACCCCTTCATTGCCATTGTCATTTACACAGGAATCACTGCATTTATATAGCAGTGATTACTGTATAAATGACAATGGTCCCAAAAATGTGTCAAAAATGTCCGATGGGTCCCCCACAATGTCGTAGTCACAATAAAAATCGCTGATCGCCGCCATTACTAGTAAAAAAAAATAATAAAAAATTATTAATAAAAATGCTATAAAACTATCCCTATTTTGTAAACGCTATAACTTTTGCACAAACCAATCAATAATCGCTTATTGTGATTTTTTTTACCAAAAATATGTAGAAGAATACGTATCGGCCTAAACTGAGGGAAAAAAATGTTTTTTTATATATTTTTGGGGGATATTTATTATAACAAAAAGTAAAAAAATAATGCGTTTTTTCAAAATTGTCGCTCTATTTTTGTTTATAGCGCAAAAAATAAAAACCGCAGGGGTGATCAAATACCACCAAAAGAAAGCTCTATTTGTGGGAAAAAAAGGACGTCAATTTTGTTTGGGAGCCACGTCGCACGACCGCGCAATTGTCAGTTAAAGCGATGCAGTGCCGAATCGCAAAAAGTGGTCTGGTCTTTGACCAGCAAAATGGTCCGGTCTGTAAGTGGTTAAAGTGATACTAAAGTGTATTTTTTTTTTAAGAGTTGATTTACTAAAGGCAAATAGACTGTGCACTTTGCAAAGTGCAGTTGCTCCAGAGCTTAGTAACTGAGGTAAAGTTCTCTTTGCAAAGAATACCCAATCACATGCAAGGAAAATTTAAAAAAAAAACAGCATTTTTGCTTGCACATGATTGGATGATAGAAGTCAGCAGAGCCTCTGCTCATTTACTAAGCTCTGGGGCAACTGCAAAGTGCACAGTCTATTTGCCTTTAGTAAATCAACCCCGTAGAGTCAACTAATTACATTTGAATGTCCTTAAAGTGATACTAAAGTGTATTTTAAAAATAAAGTAAAAAATATGTTATACTTACCTGCTCTGTGCAGTTGGTCCCGATCCTCCTCTTCTCTGGTCCCTCGTCGGTGCTCCTGGCCCCTCCCTCATGTTAAGTGCCCCCACAGCAAGAAGCTTGCTATAGAGGGCACCCGAGCTGAGCCACAGCTCCGTGTCCTTTCAGATATGGAGCAGATCCTGGGCCCATCCCTCTCTCTCCTCATTGGCTCACTGACTTTGATTGACAGCAGCAGGAGCCAAATGCACTTCGCTGCTATCTCAGCCAATGAGAAGGGAGAGGAGACAGCAGAGTCTCTGGTGCAACATTGCTGGATCGAGATGGGGCTCAGGTAAGTATTAGGGGGCTTAGGGAGGCTGCTATACACAGAAGGCTTTTTACCCTTATGCATAGAATGCATTAAGATAAAAAAAACCTTCTGCCTTTACTACCACTTTAACCCCCCTGGCGGTATTCCAGAGTCTGGCTTGGGGTGGAAGTCTTATACCAAAAGCGGTAACCCCGAGCCAGACTCAGGACTGCATCGCTGTATGCAGGAGGAGGTTTACTTACCTTCTCCCTTGGATCCAGCGATGTCCCCGCGCTGTACGAGCGTCTCGTCCTCCGCTCGATTCATCACGGAGCCAATCTCTGTTCACTGCGAGCGTTGCGACGCTCGGGGACGGAGATCGGCGCCAAATTGAAAAAGTGAAACACACACATTACATACAGTATAATGTAATCTTACAGATTACATTGCTGTATGTAATAATTTCACATCCCCTTTGTCCTTAGTGGTCTGCCCAGTGCCCTGCATGCAGTTTTATATCATAAAAACTGTTCTTTATGCCTGGAAACTGGAGATTGTCCATAGCAACCAAAACTGTCCCTTTACATCAAAAATGATTTTAGACAGCTAGAAAACAGCGATAATAAATTGGAATCACTCGCAGAATTGAGGGATAGCGATTTGTGGGGAGATCCGTCATCAAATACTGAAAAGTAATGACAGTGACAATTCTGCAACTGAGCAAATTTCAGTGTTTTTGATTTGATTACATTATTGAATAATTTTTATTATTGTTATATTATTACTTGGTATAATTATTTATAGTTATTTATTATATTATAATTTATGATTTCATTTTTCAAACTTTATCATACCCGGGATGTCTGCTAGACTCTGGTTTGGACAGATTTAAGAGAGTTATTCCTAAGAATTACAGGCCTACAATATAAAATGCCAAATTTCCATGCACAATAATTGTACCGCTTTCAGCACCTAAAATCCGAAATAATCATACGGCCAGGGAGGATAAAGGCATTCTATACTTTCCTACCTGCACCTTTGGCTTCATTTGTTGGCCTGTACGCACAGCCTAAAGCAGAGTAAATCTGCACATCCCTGTGTCAGACATTTAGGTTTGTTTAAAATATGAGGCAAGCAGCATGGCACTGCACAGGGTAATAATATATGTGATGGTATTGTGATTATAACTGGATTGGGGGGGCTGAATGGGCAAAGTAGAAGTGATTCTCCATGTGAGTATTCTTGGCAGAGCTGATTTTTATTTTCACACCTGCTAATGTACTAATGTAAAAAAAAAAATCTTACAATAGTGTCTGGCTTTTAAGGTGAACTCTTATGCCCCGTACACACGAGCGGACTTTTCAACATCCAAAGTCCGACGGACTGAGTCCGTCAGACTATCCGATCGTGTGTGGGCTGCAACGGACTTTTGATTCACCAAAGTCTGACGGACTTTAGAATATAGAACATGCTTCAAATTTTTCCGTTGGAACTCCGCCGGACCCGGTCCCTTCGAAAAATTTGCTCGTGTGTATGCTATTCCGACGGACTAAAACCGACGCTAGGGCAGCTATTGGCTACTGGCTATGAACTTCCTTATTCGAATCCAGTCGTACGTCATCACGTTCGAATCCGTCGGAGTTTAGTGTGATTGTGTGTGGCCAAGTCCGCTTAGCCGAAAAGTCCGTCAGAACTCTGTCGGAACTCCGGCAGAACTCCGGCAGAACTCCGGCAGAACTCCTTCGGAAGTCTGTCGGACATAAGTCCTCTCGTGTGTACGGGGCTTTAAGGTTCCCGGTTAATCATTTTGGAAATTTTGAGTTTCTAAACATATTATCTGTATAATTTTTCACAACTTTGATAAAATTTGTATTATTTGCTATGGGACACATCTGGGCAGTTTTCAGACTAAGCTAGGCTTTTTCGAATGACTAAATACCTAAATAACTAAAAATACAACTAAATACACAGTCCCATTTAGTTGTATGTTAAAAATAATAAATAAATAAATAAATAATATATATAAAAAATATAATAATAAATACAAAAAAAATCAAACAAGCTATTCAGAGCTTATACTGCATAGTAGTTAGCTTGCTACCTGCCTGCTGTAAGTGGTTAAAATTATATATTTGTATACATTATTAAATATATAGCTAATTAAAACAATTTGTTTTATTTTCTATTTTTGACCAGAAACTAATTTAAATATATACACTATTGTTAAAGCCGCAGAATAGCATCACACACAATGGTACATTTTTCATCCAAGCCCGTCGAAGTACAGCTCCACTTTGGGCCCCTAAGTAACACTTTCACTTTCATTTTCCTCTATTTTTAGAAAAAGGCAATCTGCTCTGAAATATTAATTAAAATTTGCAGGTGAGAAGAGTGACAACTAGGATTGCAATGATGGTCGATGGTGAACATCAAGGGACGGATCATGGAAAGCACTGCTCAATATTTCATTTAGTTCCTTTTGATGGCATCTCATCTTAAAATAACTACTGTCAAATATTCTGTACCTCAAAAGATCTGGGTGCATATGATTAATGAAGGCGAGCTGGCTGCATAAAGTATTTTATTCCGTGTAAATGATTTATGTAAGCAAGTACAGAATGGATGGAGTAAATGTGCATTTTTGTGTAGTTATACTCTCACATACATTTTCATCATGCGTTTGAACTGTACTTGCTCTGTACTTTAATCATTTGGGATGTGAATATTTTTTGAGAAAAATCTATATATTGAAGCATCACCATAGGTGGTTTAAAGATTCCCAGGCATGGTTCAATAAAATGAAATGATGGAATGCATTTTTTTACTGGGGAGCCTATGCAAAAAAAAAAAAAAAAATGCAATATATATATATATATATATATATATATATATATATATATATATATATATATCATTGTGGCCCCCCTAATATTCATACTAGACTCTGGTATGTATTTTAGGGGGAACCCCTTACATTTTAGAAAAAGAGAGAGGTCCCCTTCAAAATCCATGCTAAACCATACCAGGCCACATGCCCTAAACATGGGTAAGAGGGTACCATGCCAGGTGTTGACAAGGGACAGAAGGTGGGTTGGCAATGGGCAAAGCACCTTGTCCCCAGGATAATGTGGGCAAGGGCCTCTTGACCTCATACCTGGCCCTGAGGTTGTGGGGGTCTGCAGGCAGGAGGCTTATCGTAATCTGGAAACCCCTTTAACCTCCCTGGCGGTATGATTATTTTGGATTTTAGGTGCTAAAAGTGGTACCATTATTTTGCATGAAAATTTGGCGTTTTATATTGTAGTCCTGTAATTCTTAGCAATAACTCACTTAAATCTGTCCAAACCAGAGTCTAGCAGACATCCCGGGTATGATAAAGTTTGAAAAATGAAATCATAAATTATAATATAATAAATAATTATAAATAATTGTACCAAATAATAGTATAACAATAATAAAAATGATTCAATAATGTAATCAAATCAAAAACACTGAAATTTGCTCAGCTGCAGAATTGTCACTGTCATTACTTTTCAGTATTTGATGACGGATCTCCCCACAAATCACTATCCCTCAATTCTGCAAGTGATTACAATTTATTATCGTTGTTTTCTAGCTGGTCTATAATCATTTTTGATGTAAAGTGACAGTTTTGGTTGCTATGGACAATCTCCAGTTTCCAGGCATAAAGAACAGTTTTCATAATATAAAACTACATGCAGGACACTGGACAGACCACTAGGGACAAAGGGGATGTGAAATATTTACATACAGCAATGTAATCTGTAAGATTACATTATACTGTATGTAATGTGTGTGTTTCAATTTTTGAATTTGGCGTCGATCTCCGCCCCCGTGCGTCGCAACACTCGCAGGGAAAGGAGATCAGCTCCATGATAGATTTAGCGAGACACAGCTCGCTCATACAGCGTGGGGACATCGCTGGATCCGAGGGAGAAGGTAAGTAAACATCCTGATGGATCCAGCGATGCAGTCCCGAGTCTGGCTCGGGGTTACCGCTTTTGGCATAAAAAATTCCACCCCGAGCCAGACTCGGGAATACCGTCAGGGGGGTTAACTATAAGAATAAAAATACTGTCATTGGTCATGGTCACATTTTTTAAGTGATAATATAATTACTTTATACAATCAAATGAGCTTGCTACCAAAATCAAAAATACTACCAACAACTTAGAAAGAGATCCACAACGCTGCCCCCAGATACATCACTAACTTAGTCTCAAAATATCAACCAAATCGTTCTCTTCATTCCTCCCAAGACCTCCTGCACTCTAGCTCCCTTGTCACCTCCACCCATGCTCACCTCCAAGACTTCTCCAGAGCATCTCCCATCCTATGGAACTACCTAACCCAATCTGTACGACTATCTCCTACTCTATAGCTGCAAAATCTGGTGCAGCTGTGCATGGTAGCCCTGAAAACCCTTCTCTTCAGAGAAGCCTATACCCACCCAATAACTGTACTTTTATTTTCTCCATCAGCTCATCCCCCACAGTTATTACCTTTGGTATCTCTTGGCTCTCCCTCTTAGATTGTAAGCTCTAACGAGTAGGGCCCTCTGATTCCTACTGTATAAAATTGTATTGTAACTTTACTGTCTGCCCTCATGTTGTAAAACGCTGCATAAATTGTTGCCGCTATATTAAACCCATGTAATAATAATATTAATAATATTAATCTTCACACACCAAATCTTGATATTACTATCTGATGTATGGTCAGTCTTTTTGCTAGTTTCCTAACCAAACAGCTGCCTACAGACAAGCTAAGTAATGATGACTTTTCAGTAGGTTACTCAAGGTACTTTTTGGGTATCTAAACAGGGTGGTCACTGTTGTAGCACATTTTCCTTATGGTAACTGCAAACCGGAAATATCCTATCCTTCTAAATGCAAAACTTACGTTCATGGATCTGTGTACATTAATGCGGTCATGTACTCGGATGAGCCTGAATGAGTCCATGGTTTGGTCATGTTCTCAACTGCATGAATGTAAACTGACAATGATGACTTCATTACCAAAGGCCTATATTTAAAACACAAACCCCTTCCATCTCATTACTGACCATCCTGCCTCCTTGTCATAATAAAAAGCCTTTTAACCTCCCTGGTGGTATGATTATTTCAGATTTTAGGTGCTGAAAGCGGTACAATTATTTTGCATGAAAATTAAAAAAAAAAAACTTTCTCTAGCAATACACACCAAACTGAGCATGTACAGCCTGACTCCAAAGGCTCTGTCTTATCAGGAAATGTTCTGGAGTCAGTGGAAGAAGAAGAGGATCTGTGCATACAGGCTCAAACAGCCTTTTTACACAATGCAGAGGATTAACCCCTTAGGTTCCACAGTGAAAATAACTAACATGCTTCACTGCATATACAGACTGATTTTACTGTTGTGGGTTTAGTAATACTTTAAATAATTCGCTGGAAGCAACCATCCTGATTGCTGGGCATTATGGCGGAGATTTGCTAAAACTGGAAAGTGCAAAATATGGTGCAGCTGTGCATGGTAGCCAATCAGCTTCTAACTTCAGCTTGTTCAATTAACCTCCCTGGCGGTACGATTATTTCGGATTTTAGGTGCTAAAAGCGGTACCATTATTTTGCATGAAAATTTGGCGTTTTATATTGTAGTCCTGTAATTCTTAGGAATAACTCTCTTAAATCTGTCCAAACCAGAGTCTAGCAGACATCCCGGGTATGATAAAGTTTGAAAAATGAAATCATAAATTATAATATAATAAATAACTATAAATAATTGTACCAAATAATAATATAACAATAATAAAAACTATTCAATAATGTAATCAAATCAAAAACACTGAAATTTGCTCAGTTGAAGAATTGTCGCTGTCATTACTTTTCAGTATTTGATGACGGATCTCCCCACAAATCGCTATCCCTCAATTCTGCGAGTGATTCCAATTTATTATCGCTGTTTTCTAGCTGGTCTAAAACCATTTTTGATGTAAAATGACAGTTTGGTTGCTATGGACAATCTCCAGTTTCCAGGCATAAAGAACAGTTTTTATTATATAAAACTGCATGCAGGGCACTGGACAGACCACTAGGGACAAAGGGGATGTGAAATATTTACATACAGCAATGTAATCTGTAAGATTACATTATACTGTATGTATACTGTCTGTTTCACTTTTTGAATTTGGCGCCGATCTCCGTCCCCGTGCGTCGCAACCCTCGTAGGGCACGGAGATCGGCTCCGTGATAGATCGAGCGAGGCACGGCTCGCTCGTACAGTGGGGAGACAACGCTGGATTCGAGGGAGAAGGTAAGTAAACCTCCTCCTGAATCCAGTGATGCAGTCCCGAGTCTGGCTCTGGGTTACCGCTAATGGTACAAAAATTCCACCCCGAGCCAGACTTGGGAAGACCGTCAGAGGGGTTAAGCTTTGACAATAAAACACTGATTGGCCTCTATGCTGAGCTGCACTAGTTTTAGTAAATCTCCACATATTACATATTTAACCGCTTGCTGACCACCTCACACCGATATACATCGGCAGAAGGGCCCGTACAGGCAAAATAACGTACCTGTACATTGTCCTTTAAGAGGCGGCCTGCGGGCGCACGCGCCGCCTGTGGCCCACAGCAAGCTCTGTCAGTCGGGTCGCGGGTCCCACAGACTCAATGTCTGCAGGGATACCCGTGATCGAGGAAGAATGGGGAGATGCTAATGTAATTGGGGTATATTTATTATAGCAAAATGTAAAAAATAATGCTTTTTTTTTTCAAAATTGTTGTTCTTTTTTTATAGTGCATAAAACAAAAACCGCAGAGGTGATCAAATACCACCAAAAGAAAACTCTATTTATGGGAAAAAAAGGACGTCAGTTTTGTTTTGGAGTGCAATTGTCAGTTAAAACAACACAGTGCCGAATCCCAAAAAGTGCTCTGGTCTTTGGCCAGCAAAACGGTCCGGGGTTTAAGTGGTTAAAGTGTAAGCCTCTTTGAATGAACAAAGATGAAGAGAAATTAAAAAGTTAAAGATTATTAAAGGTTGAATTTATAGATGATGGACTTTATAGGCATAACACAAGTATATATTAAAAATATATTTATAACAAAAATAGAGTCAGGACAATTACATACATTTCATAAATTATTCACAAAATGTGCCTATGAGCATAAACAACACATCACCTACATGCATATAAAATAATAATCAAAAGATCGGAAGACCAAACAGATCCCTCTACAGCAGCCTTTCTCAACCTTTTCAACACAGAGGAACCCTTAAAATATTTCTCTGGTCTCGAGGAACCCCTGCTAAAAATTTGAAATCATACAACTCATGATACATTAGTGTGATGGCCAGTGAGAGGAATGGTCCTTACACTTGTGGTCATTGGGAAGAATTACCTCCTTACAGATAGCTAAAAAGATCAATGGTGTCACTGGGAACTTATCTGAGAGGCAGTAATTGCCCAATGCTGAAGGAACCCCTACAACCTCTGGAGGAACCCTGGTTGAGAATCACTGCTCTACAGTATTGAGAAAATATGAAGAGGTAGTATATAACTTATATAATTATTTATCATTTTCTCAGTAGTGTAGAGTGATCTGTTTGGTCCTCCGATCTTTTTATTATTATTTTATATGTATGTAGGTAGTGCGTTGTTTATGCTCATAGGTACATTTTGTAAATAATTTATGAAATTTATGTAATTGTCCTGACTCTATTTTTATAATAAATATATACTTAATATATACTTGTGTTGTGCCTATAAAGTCCATCATCTATAAATTAATATTTTAATAATCTAAATTATTGGGACATGGCATTATATACAGAAGTGTTGTATCCACAGCACCACTCTGTGGTGATACGAATTTTTAATTATAAGGTACTTTTAAGGCCCAACTGAAGCGCTCTTATAACCCTAACGTCTTCCACCCCCTCGTAGCACCCCAACACCTCCCTTTTATTTATTTATTATTTTACCAGGTGTTTTTCATCCTATGAGATACTATTATGGTTCCTTTTTTCTGTTGGAAGGCAGGTACATTTGCTGCAAAGAGCAGCCCCTCATAATTCAGCATTCTTCTTTGAGCTCAGGATGGCTTGATGCTCCCCATGGGGGCATGTGCTTAACAACCTGGGCCCTCAGGAAGTTAATTGAAAGACACTGGGCAACACTGGGCATCATTTAACCCAAAAGATGACCAGTACTGTAATGTAGAGGAATAAATATGTGGGGGACATCACCAGGGAGGGGGTGAATATTTCAGCGAGAGCTGCTTTTTTAAGACCCCTTTCACACCAGGGTGTTTTGCAGGCACTATAGCGTTAGAAATAGCGCCTGCAATCCGCCCTAAAAAATCTGCACCATTGTTTATAGTGTGAAAGCCGAGGGCTTTCACACTACAGCGGTGCGCTGGCAGGACGTCAGGGAAAAGTCCTGCCAGCAGCTTCTTTGGAGCGGTGAAGGAGCGGTGTGTTTATCGCTGCTCCCCATTGAAATCAATGGGGCAGCGCTGTAATACCGCTGGAAAAACGCCGCTATTGCGGCGTATTGCTGCCGGTTTTAACCCTTTCTCGCAAATCCGGTGGTAAAACACTGCTAAAAATAGCGGCGTTTTACCGCCCACGCTATGGGCGGTGTGGTGTGAAAGGGGTCTAAATGTATTATCTCTTAGCAATGGTTGGGCTTTTCTCAGCTGGAGTTCAGCTTTAAACATAATCATAATGCATTTAGGAAATTAACAGAGTTGACTGCACTGTGCCATCTAGAGGTACCACCTCATCCCTTTAAACCCAAACACATATTAATTACACACTTAATTAAACTTGCTTGTTGCCTTATCTACATTTAATCAGCCTCAGAACCTGTGTAATTCATATGTGTACGGGTTTAAAGGGATGAGGTGGCAACCCTAGTGCCATAGTACATCTATGAGGCAAGCAGTCACCTCTGATAACATCCCAAACAAATATAAATTAAAATTGTACTAAATATTATTGAAAATTCAGTATATTAGATTCTAAATCTGAAGCATAGACTACCTTTTCCAACTTAAATTGTGAAAACTATAAAGATAATTTAATACAGTACACATGCGGTTGTGTTCTGCGAACTACAGCTTCAAACAAGGCATTACCTCGTTATATTTGTTGCTGCCCGTGGCCATTCCAATGTAAATTGTGTAACATAATATCATAATAAAGTCTTCACTGATGGCCTATCCTTTCCAATGTTTTGCATTTGTGCGTCGTTTGTTTTGCTCCAGGTGGAGCAATTATATCCAGATGTAACCGTTTCTAGACAGACGTTTTTTAGATGTGACCGAGTTCAAGGGTCTACAATTGTCTCTATTTTTTAGGTCCTGGAGCTACACCAGTTCATTATAGGCAGTTATACATTTCATCGGCGTGACATTTTACCCCATAAATAAAGAAATCTATAGGAACCAACTGAAGAAAAAAAGGCGCAATTGCTCAAGACGTGTACATGTCAACCTTTGTTTAAATCTAAACACATCAAAAGGTTCGTAAATGTTAAAAAGGACATTATTGGCACTATCCAACCTCAAAAACTGAAAGGAAGCTTGGAAGTATATTTCAAAGGTTTCTGGTGAAACAGAGTAGAGGATTCTATGGGGAGACATATTAGAGGAAGAAAGCGATGCTGCAGATCATGAGCAAAGCTTCACCAGCAGCAATGTATTTGTTTCTAAAGCTTGCATCTCTGGAGAGAAGCACTCCATCTAAATCTGCTACAGAAAAGGTTGAAGGCATCTAGGCTATACAATGCGGGAGATAAGAAGGTCACGTGATCCTTATGTACCACTAAATCTTACTCTAGGTTTACACTAATTCTTATAAATAGTACCTTTATTCAGGAGCTGACAAGGGCGCTTCCCTTATGGTTTAAACAGCAAAGAGATTTCATGTAGCTGAAAGTACAATGTATTTAAAATACTATAAACTGTATCACCAAATAATTACTTGTTAAACATCTAAAAGTGGATCAAAATCCCATTATTATTTTTTTTCATTAAAGAGCCCTTTTGCAAATTTAAGCAATGGGGTTGATTTACTAAAGGCAAATAGTTTGTGCGCTGCAAGCACTGTAATGCCCTGTACACATGGTTGGAAAGTCCCACGGAAAAGTTCCGATCAGATTATGTTGTCGGAAAATCCAATTGTGTGTGGGCTCTATCGGACTTTTTCCGTCGGAAATCCAGACGGAAAAAGTTTGAGAGCTGGATCTAAAATTTTCCAACAACAAAATCCGATCCGACTTTTTCCGATTGTTTGTAGAGAATTCCGACGGACAAAGTGCCACGCATGCTCAGATTAAATTATGAGACCAAAACTATTGGCTACTAGCCTCTACTTAGTCCCATTGTGTGCAACGAACGTCACTGCGTTCCGAACGATTGGATTTTCCAACAACTTTGTCCGACTGTGTGTATGCAACACAAGTTTCAGCCAAAATTCAGCGGAAAAAATCTGATGGATTTTGTGGTTGGAATGACTGACCGTGTGTACAGGGCATTATTCTAGATTTGAGGGGAACATGCAAGGAAAATAAAAAAAAGCAGCATTTTTGCTTGCACGTGATTGGATGATAGATATAAGCAGAGCTTTCCCTAATTTCAGAGCTTCCCTTCAGATCTACTGCAACTGCACTTGCATTGCACAGTACATTTGCCTTTAGTAAATCAACCTCATTGTGTTGCAGTATCATGTGATAAAAACCTTATGTGCATTGTGGCGACGAGGTGGCATGAATTCTGAATGACACCCAATGCACTAAGGCAACAAGACTTTGTTGCAGTGCACAGCATTGCATGTTAATGCGAGGCATTATGAAAAAAAGGTTATGTCCAGTTTTCAGAACATTACTGTGCTTTGGCAACCTATTTGTTTCAATATGCTGCCTTCACACAACACACATTAACACGGGACATAATGCACATTAATACCACTGGGTGGCTGGCCCACTTAAGTATATGTCTCTTTTCCAAGAAGGTGGATGACTTAATTGTCTTTCTGGCAGGATCCCTTAAAATATTACTAAACCCAGGACCCTGCGTTCACTATATCTGGTCCCCCACAGTACACAGAACATGGAAATGCAATTATTTTAGTAAATATGAACTGCTAAATACCTTTTCTCATCAGCAGTATATATCAGTCTTGTGACTTCTATCAGTGTCTGGTTAAAGCTTGTAGGAGGAGTTTTCATTCTACTCTGACTGTCTTATGAGGCTGCAGGACCCCTGACCCTCTGTCTGGACAGTGCTGATTGACTCTGTGCTGATCAAATGTACCCTCCCAAGAGAGTTCGATATATCCAGTTTGGAAGGAATATATATCTGTCCATATGGATTATTGTTGAAGCCCCTGTTTCTATGGACTGAAAACAGGTGAAAGGGTGTTGTGTGTTCTTCCCTTATCCTCTCTATTACTCTCTCCCTTTAATTATCTGGATATTTACGGCGTGTATCTCCTTCCTCCCGAGGTGAATCATATGAGTTTAAATTCATATCTATATATCTTTACACCATAAGCCCTATACACGGTCACTAGTATTATTAAGAAACTGCCTCCTGCTGCCAGTGATTCCTGGGTGATCATCTGGGAGATCTCCATGTGGAGATATTTCTATTCTGACAAGTGAGACTTGTTCCTTCCAACTACCCCCAAGTGTATCCTGACAAAGTAAAACAGTGAAACGCGTTGACACACAGGGGCTCACTGCCGTTTATTTGGTGTCAACTCTCTTGTTTACACTAGATACTCATTACTATCATATGCCTATCGTATATTTTTAAATCTTTTTACTTGACCTGTTTTATATGACTTATTGTTAATAAAATATAGAATTTTTGTACTATATCATTGTCCATCTTGCTGTAAAGTCCGAATTAAGGCCTTGTGGCCCTTTACCCTTTCTCTCTTCCAGTCAAGTTTATACGGATGTGGTTTTTAGGAGTGTTATTTCAACTTTTGCGTGTTGTGGTTTTAGTAACACTTTAAGATACAACAAAAGTGAGTGGAAATCTCTCCTAATTGAGGGGAAGTCCCCTCTTAGACAGCTATTGCTAAAATATGTGTCCCTATTGTTCCTATTGAAACCTCTTGTTTTGGTGACAACTGTAAAATGTTTTATTTGCTACGACCTTAGTAGAGAAGGTAAATCTCTCCAGCTGAAACTCCGATGGCAATAAAAATCCAACAGAG
Organism: Lithobates pipiens; assembly: GCF_037356315.1. Classification (NCBI taxonomy): domain Eukaryota; kingdom Metazoa; phylum Chordata; class Amphibia; order Anura; family Ranidae; genus Lithobates; species Lithobates pipiens. The sequence continues at coordinate 463,121,115 of NW_027507718.1, read as the reverse complement.
GTTCTAACCCTTCCACGCTCTAACCAAAATTAATATAATGTTTTGGCTTCAGATAAACTTTAATATTCCTTGAATAACTCAAAGAGATATTTAGCTTAAAAGCATTATTTTCATTATAAGTGGGGTGACTGATCTACAATCTGAATTCTTCAATCTCTTAGGAATTCCATTCCATATAAATTCCTCCTACTGTGCAATCATAAGCTGGCCAGAGGCGGATCGAAATTCAGCTGGTTCAGCAGGAGCCGGACGAATCTCGATCCATATATGGACAGGCTGGTTGTACTGAAGTCGATCTATCAAGCAACTTTGTACAAACAGCCTATCGGGCCTTTTTCATACGATCACTGCCATTGACAGCAGTGATCAAGTGATCATTGTATTGTATTGGCGGGGAAACCTTCCACTTTCAGAATATTAAAGCCCAGTGGGAAGGATTCCCACATCCACACTGAATGTTGTGAGTCATATAAAAAAACATTATAAATACCATTTTTGCTCTCTGTTCACAGCGTCATAAGAAGCTCAGAGATAATATCCCGAATATATAAAGAAGGAGTCCTTCCAAAATAACCACACTGGAGTTACACTTTAGATAGCACCGACTTCATCCCTCCCCAGTCCCCACCAATCATGACAGCCAATTGTTCTGCACTTCTTTGAAGAATATGCTAAGAATCATTTGTCTATGTCAAGGGTCCCCAAACCTTCTAAACAACGGTTCAGATTACTGTCCTTTAGACTTAAGATGGGACTGGACTGTAGCCATTGGAAGTAGAAAATATCCCGATATCAGTGGGAATAAACAATGCCGCATCTTCAGTGTTAGAGGGAGAAATAGTGCTCCAATGTTGGTGTCAGTGGGAGGAATAGTGCCTCATCATTGGTGCAATTGGGCCCCATTGCTGGTGCCATTGAGAGGAATTGTGCCCCATCACTGGTGTCATTGGGAGGAACTGTGTCCCATCTCTGGTGTCATTGGGAGGAATTGTGCCTCATTGTTAGTCAGATGGGGGAATTGTGCCAATCATTGGTGTCATTGGGAGGAATTGTGCCAAGCATTGGTGTCATTGGGGGGAATAGTGCCCTATCGTTGGTGTCATTGGGAGTAGTTGTGTCCCATCATTGGTGTCATTGGGAGGAATTATGCAACATTGGTGTCATTGGGAGGAATTGTGCCCCATTGTTGATGTAATTGGGAGGAATTGTGCCCCATTGGTGTCATTGGGAGGAATTGTACCTCATCGTTGGTGTCATTGGGGGCAATTGGGCCAATCATTGGTGTCATTGGGAGGAATTGTGCCAATCATTGGTGTCATTGGGAGATTTTCTGCCCCTTTATTATTGTCAGTGGGGGGAATCATTCCTAATTGTTGGTATCAGTGGATATAAATAATGCCCCAAGGGCCATATTGAAGCAAGCAAAGGGCCGCATCTGGCCCATGGGCCGCAGTTTAAAGTCCACTGGTTTATGTCATTCCCTTCAATGATTTAGGGCCCTCTTTAGCCATGGCTCAAATGTAGCTATCTAATTTAGGATGTTCCTTGATAATATGATGGAGCGTGACAAGCTGATAAGTAATCACAGGGAATTACTACTGTACTTGTAATGGATATATTTGTTTTGCACAATAAAGTAATTTCTAGTGCAAGCTTTACTACCCGAAATGTCACATTATAAAACGCAGTATTTCATTGTAAACATTTTTTTTTTTTTTAATTCCTTGCCACAGAATGAGAAAAGTCAATATATTTCATACTAGTCAGGACTATTTCAGGCAGTGTAATAAAATAATGTTGGAGTTCATAGAGCAATTTATTTAGTAATAAACATAGCAGTCGGCAACAAATAAACAGGTGGATTGGGCAACATAAATATTCGGTTGTAAAAGATGACACGGCGGAAAGTCTTCTGAAAGGAGAGATATATATGCGTAGAACTCTGGCAAGTGCTATCAGCAAAGAACTGACTGCACAGGCAGTGAAGAACGGTCAGAAAATAATGTAATTGGCGGTTATTTATCAAGCAAATAGCCACATTGCGGATACATTTATACACACTGGATCACTTTGACGTGTTTTGCTGGGCCTACATGCACAAGTTCTTACTTCTATTACAAAATTCCATAATGACATTTTTCTGTCCTGCTAGGGCATATAAGTTAACCCTGTGACCTCTGTACAGCAAGACTCATGACCTTATTTAAAGCGGTATTAACCACTTGACCTGCAGAAGATTTACCCCCCTTCATGACCAGACAATTTTTTGGCGATACAGCACTGCGTCACTTTAACTGACAATTGCGTGGTCCTGTGACGCTGTACCCAAATAAAATGTATGTCCCTTTTTCCCAGAAACAGAGCTTTATTTTGGTGGTATTTGATCACCTCTGCATTTTTTTTGTTTTTTGCCCGATCAAAAAAAAAAACTATATTTTTTAATTTTGCTATAAAACAAATCCGATGAAAAAATGTAAAAAATCGAATTTCTTCATAAATTTAGGCCAATATGTTTTCTGCTACATATTTAAGTGTACATTGATTGGTTTGCACAAAAGTTACAGTGTCTATAAACTATATGTATTGCTACCTAGGGGCTGCTGGTTGTTGTGGTCTGTCTCTCACCCTGCACAGCCAGGCACACAGTTCTCATTCACCCTCAGGTGGAAAAACAGTCCTCGAACTTTGTTTTGTAGATTTATTGAGGGGAATAAACTTGGATGGGGCTTGGGAAGATATGGGATGCCCACTTGATTGAAGAAATAAAGAATTGGGACTTCAAACTATATACAGTCTCTATATATATACCTCTTCACTTCCAGCTCCAGCACATCACTTGGTTACACTTCCTCGCTTCCAGGACCAGCTAGCACTGAGAAGCAGGCCTGACACTGGATAAGCCAGGCCCAGAGGAAATGACCTTTGCAGGCAGGGACCGTGGGCCCTTCTGGTGTAGTAAACTGATAGTAGTTCTTAGTGCTAGCTGTCCCCGTGGTTACCACATCTTCAGGTCCTGCCAGCACTCCTGGCTACAGCTGCCTCTCTCCACTGCCTGTGTCACCACAGTTCACTCCTCTGGTTCTGCACTAATCCCAGACTGAAATCTCCCAGTCCTATCAGGCGTGTCTCCCCAGTCCTCCTGACTGTGTGTCATTCACCAGCCCTCCTGGCTGAGACTTGTTGTTCCCTCCTGGAGACTTGCCTGCTAGTAGTCTCCTGCTTTTCTCTCCTTGCTCCCATGTCTCCTGTCCAGGATACTTCTGTGGATTGTGAGAAGGTCCTGTCCACGCCCAGGCCCAAGGTCAACCCCCCCCCCCCCCCAGACTGGGGAGCTCCCTCAAATGCCACGACAGCCTAGCACTCCATCTCCAGCTTCCTCCTGAACCACTTTTCCCCAGCTGGGCTGACCCTGGGTATTTGAGGTGGACTGCCCCCTGAAAATCCTAGTTGGAGATTGGACAGGGCCCTCAGAATACTCCAGACAGCCTCACCTCTCCTCTCCTCCTTCCTTTGCAGAACCTGCAGCACATTCCGGATTGTTGGTGATTATTGCAAGCAGCTGTTATAGGTGCTAGCAATAATCACTGTGTTCTCCTGGCAGGCACATCTCCCCGTATACCCCCCCCCCCCCCCCCGACCGGAAGAGCACAATGGCTCGGAAGAAGGAATTCCCCTGTCAACACTGACTGTGTTGCTGGGGGAATTGACCAAATGTTTTTTTCCTGCAACCCTGTGGTTGCAGGAAAAAAATTCGCTCCATTTATGGCAGCTTTAATCTCTGAAGAAGCGTTATGCAGAGACCCCAAAACGAATCAGTATGCTTCTGTCAACCTTCAATATCTCCTAATAGACTAATTAACAAAAAAAAAAAACGATTTTATAAGATACAGAATACAATGTGAAATTGAAGGAAGGCCCGTACAGAGAAGTGTTTTTTATTTTTTTCAGGACAGGAAGAATGTCTTTATCATTTATATATATATATATATATTTTTTCATAATGCATGAATTAAATACATTTGTGATGTATACTGTATGTATGACAAGAAACACAGAGTAAATCCTGTGAAGTCCTGGGACGTGAATATTTTCAATATCCACATGAATAATGGAATTTAAATTTTCTCTGGGAGATATGGTTCGTATGGGATGAATTCGTCCATTTCAATTTGATCTCTTAATATACTGTATTGTTTTCATTTTATTGCTCAGTTTAAACTTTATAATCAACCGAATTCTGGCAGTAGATTGAAATCATGGGTGGTAAATTGCTTAGTTTCTGGCGATTACTTGTCATCGAATTTATGATTCCTGGAGGCTCAAAAGTGTTTGAAATTGACTGAAAATTGCCAGCTTTAGCACCTCAGGAAGAATTCTAGCCTTCTTCATATTTTTTAGCTATAGACTTTTAGCTGCAGTGCTGGAAGGGAGAAATGGACTGCTGGAAGGGTGAATATATGCTAATATCACTTGCAGGGAAGTAAACACCTGATAATGTCCATTTATGGAAAATAACGAGAACCCAAAGCCTGCTTTAGAGTAGAGGGATCAATTCACTAAGAGTTAATTAATGGCAAATAAAATGCAGTAAAACAGCGCTTGCATTAAGTAAGTTTTGAAAGTGCAATTCACTAAGAATTTTGTGTTAAATAATGAATGCAGTGTTTGTTTGATTGAGCGGTAATTACTGAATTTATTCATATGGTAATTTATCGTATTGAGCTGGTTGCCAAGGAGGGAAGCGGGCCACCGTACCCTTAACAATGAACCCGCTGGCGGCTGAATGTAAAAAAAAATCCCAGCAATTAAAAAAAAAAATGTTCCCTGCTGACAGCAGAATGTAAAAAAAAATCCCGGGGAATTAAAAAATAAATAAAACTCGGGCCCCCCACCAATGTATACCAGGCCCTTTGGGTCTTGTATGGATTTTAAGGGTAACCCTATGCCAATTTTCTTTTTAAATGGCGTGGGGTCCCCCCCCCCAAATACAGTGCCTAAACTCACAAATGGGCTTCTGGAAGAATGGTCAAACATTCCCATAGACACACTCCTAAACCTTGTGGACAGCCTTCCCAGAAGAGTTGAAGCTGTTATAGCTGCAAATTGAACCCTATGAACTAAGACTGGCATCCCATTAACCTCCCTGGCGGTATGATTCAGTCTGGTTTTAGGTGCTGAAAGCGGTACAATTATTTTGCATGGAAATCTGGCGTTTTATTTTGTAGTCCTGTAATTCTTAGGAATAACGCTCTTAAATCTCTTCAAACCAGAGTCTAGCAGACATCCCGGGTAGGATAAAGTTTATAATATAATAAAGAATAATAAAAATTATTCAATAATGTAATCAAATCCTAAAACACTGAAAAATGTACACTTTTTGGTTGCTATGGGCAATCTCCAAATTCCAGGCAGAAAAAACTGTATTTATAATATAAAAGCGCATGCAGGGCATTGCACAGACCACTAGGGACAAAGGGGTGTGTAATTTTTTAATACAGTACTGTAATCTGTAATATTACAGTGCTGTGAGTGTTTTGTGTTTTTTTACTTTTTTGAATTTGCCGCCGCTCTCCGCTCCCGTGCGCCGAAACGTCGCAGGGAACGGAGCTTGGCGGCACTCGGCACTGTGAATCGAGCAGAGGACAGCTCGATCACACAGCGCGGGGGACATCGCTGGATCCAGGGGTGAAGGTAAGTAAGTCTCACTGCCTCCTCCCCTGCATCCAGCGAAGCGATCCCGAGTCTGGCTCGGGGTTACCGTTCCTGCTAGAAAATTCCCAACCCGAGCCAGACTCGGGATTACCGCTAGGGAGGCTATAGTTCATGTGCGTGTAAAGGCAGGTGTCCCAATACTTTTGGTAATATAGTGTATATGTAAACCCAATCATCAAACTCTTTGTTAATGTTAAATTAATTCTATTCTAAGTAACTCTCCAATATGTTTTATAGCTGCAGCCTTCAATAAAATAATACAAGGTTATCCTGCCATAAAGGTCCTTGTTCAGGCAGAGTTACAATACTGTGACCCTGTTTCCCTATTGCTCTCCTGCATTGTCACCCAGCCACCCAGGCTTCTAGTGAAGACATGTGGCCATTTCAACACAGTGGTCCACTGTTGTTTACATAATGAAACCCACCCTGTACTTTTTTCGGTAAAATAACCCAACATATTGGTAATTTTGATGCACTGCAGTAGGGACAGGCACAAATGTGTATTGTTTAGGGGAAGTGCAATTACAAGTAAAAGTGGGCTTATAATATCTAAAGCTGGCGTGAGACAATGACATAACAATTACTCTGTATTTTCATATGAAAAGGAATGAAATCCAAGACCCATCTGATGAAGTCCATGTCAATGCTTTATATAACAATCCTCATTTTGAATGCATTGGATTATTTATTTGATTCAGATTGCGAACAAAGAGAAAAGCGCTTTTATGATGCAACATTTCATTATCGTTGAGACGAACGTATAAGCTGCACAATGCAAGGGGGTTAATTAAAGTCTCCTACCAGCTATTGTTTCCACTGTTCTCAAAGAAAAGCTTCCTTTCAGAATGCGGAGCAGATCATCGTTATGGAGCAGGAAAAGTTCATTCATAGAAGTACTCAGAACTGATATATTCTCAATTAGCTCACTGTCAGATGAAAACTATGGTGGTTCTGAGGGATGGGAACAAAGAATCGGAGTGATGTGAGATGTACTGCCAACAATTTCTACTCTTCAGCAAGCGGATCTGACTCTACTGTGAAACGCTGCTTGAAATGTTTCTCTGAAGAGAGCAGGACTACTACTGTGGACACAGAACTGGGACAGAATCCAATATAACAAGGGAGGCAAATCCGCCTGTCGCTTTCCATTATAGAACTTTAAGTAATGTTGGAGATAAAAATATACCGGTACTCTGTAGTAAAGAGGAATTCTAGCTTATACCGTGCTTTTTGTATGGTGCCTAAAATTCTACTTTGTCTTTATATATGTATTAGGCAAATATAATATATATATAGGTTACACAGGTATGATCCATTTATTTTTTTTAGGACTTTAAAGTGACCCTGTCACTGGAAAAAAAATTTCTAACAGAAGGCCCCTATAAAGGAAGATGAGTCACACTTACCTCTATAGCGGGCATTGATTTGGATTATCACTTTACAGAAGAGTTACGGCCTCCAGGAGAAGCTGTACATCTAACACTTTTGGAACTGTCAGATACCTGCATCCTCCACCATATGTTGTGGTTCCATCCACTGGCCTCTTTGTCTCTACAGGACACAAGAGTGAAGAAGGCTGGAGAAACCATAGCACGCAGTAGGGGACCAAGCATTAAACGCTATCAGAAGTATATCAGATGCTGAATAGTCTTTGGTGGCTGTAGATGTTCAACAAAGTGATAAACATTGGAGATAGGTGAGTCATACCTGGAAACACCAGCGTTATTCTTCATCCCTGGGGGCTGAAAAGAGCGGTATGGGAGTAAAGGGAATGTGAGTTTGTGCTTGTTGATTTTTCTAAATATCAACAAGGACAGTTGCATCAGGGGCAAAAAATGGCATTAATGATCAGCTTAACCAATTTTTTCATATAGTGCTAGACAGATGGCAAAGTGCGCAAATTTCAGGCAATTTTAAAAATCCAAGTTATCCAAAATGAGGGGTTGCTTAATGGTGTACAATACATCAAGCAATGTTTATAGGGGAAGCTGAAGCTACTCATTGATGACGTAACACATAAGGAAGAGTTGTGATGTCATCACGCATTGGGACACGGTGGACATTTTTTCAGTTGGAAATGCTTGGTTTTATATGATGTGCGGATTGTTAGAGTGAAGTGAGTGCAATATGTTTTATCAATAACGCTTTATGGAAAATACTACACTATGCTATGCATCCTTTGCTTTCCACTGTAAAATCTGGTAGATTCTAGATCAGACCATTTAGCAGATTAGGAGTATATGAATAAGTGGAGAGTGGTGAAATGTCCCCATTGTTTTTTCTACTGCTTATCTGACCTTGTCGACTCTTCCTTGTGTGGGGGTCCATACGTGATACTAATTTTCCTCTGGAGCACTCTGTCTAGGGCCTTTGCTGACCACACATCTTAAGCACTTTGTTGAGCACACATCTTGAGAACTTTGAAAACAGCTTTGGAACTTTATCACAAGGACTGCTTGACTTTCTTAATGGAGAATTGGATGTCATAATCTGATTACTGCTTTAGTGCTGCACCTTTATTATATTTGTTTATGCATATTTGTTATTTTCCGGCAATATTGTGCCAGCAGCTATTCTAACATTTTTTCAATTTTGTACTCCTTTAATGTTATATCGTCTTTGGAAACTCAGTAATTTACTATTTAGCGCAGCTGATTATTTTGTTTGATATCACAACAAATCTAAAATAGTGCAGGCAGCATTTTTTATATGGCATTGCAATGCACAGCAGTGTGTTACTGCGCATTGCAGTGTTACGCATCACAGGTGGTGTTGTGCAGTTGTATTAGGTTGCCATTCAAAATGAATTGGACCGCAGCCCATCAACACACGTAATCTGCTGTGCAGCGGTGTGAATGGGCCCGTATTACTTTGTAACACTAAAATGGAGCAAAGATTCTGAGCATTTGTGCACCTTTACACACACAAACGCTGTTGTTTAAACACATGTGTATATTTTTACTTTCTTTATATGAGATTCCATAGCAAATGATGAAAATACAACATGCTAATGTGGTTTTCCCTCTGGCATATGTTTAGAGCAGGCTGTAAAAGGAATAGATTGTTGGTTAAGGTTTTAAATGGAGAAAATGTTCTGCAAAGTAATAAAAATAGATTTTTTTTTTTTTAAAATATGATTTCACTAACACAATGAATCAATTTAATGCTTGCAAATAACACCTGTAATTGGACAGAATGTGGAATGCTATAAATAGATGCTGGCTTTATCACACCAGCCTGCTAAAAATGAACCGGCTGCACAAAATAGCTGCATAATGCTTGTGAATTAAAAGCAAAAGAATAGCATATTTCTGGCAGAGCCAGTCTAATCCCATTCTTCAAACAAAGCAAGATGAGAGTGAACAAAAAGCACTGAAGCTTGGCCAAAATGGATCAACATGATTCACTTCAGGAATTTTATATATCCGATGACCCATCATTAGCTGGATCACTAAACTCCTATAGTGATCATCATTATTATCAGCCCGGAAATATTATCATTACCCTTCAAGAAAGTTTGTGGAGATCTGAGTATCATCCTTGTTGGACATTCTATTCCAAAATGATGCCTATTAATGTATACTTGCCCCTAATTTGCACATATCACAGCCACCACTCTTCTAGGAAGGCTTTCCACAAGGTTTTGGACTGTGCCCGTGGGAATTTGTGCCCATTCAACCAAAAAAACTGTGATATTGGACAAGAAGACCTAGCTTGCAATCTGTGTTCTAATTCATCTAAAAGGTGTTCAGTAGGGTTAAGGTCAGTGCTCTATGTTTGGCGCTTGAGCTCCACCACATCAAACCGGTAAACAGCATGTTTATGCATTAATATCAAATGTGCTATCACCAAGGAGACTTGCTCTACAATCCACTGCAGAGACAATCCACTTTTCCTAGACCTCGCCTGATCAAGCCACACAAATATAGAAAGAAAAAACAGGTCCACCATACTTGCTGCTGTTAAGAACAATATAGAAAAAAGGCTGTATTTCACAATGATGATATTTACTCATAAGGCTAAGTCTTTAAGGAACTGGCTTTGTGTCAGGAATGTCGTGCCAGCTACCATAATGCATACCACTACATGCACATGCAGGCGAGTGTGTGGGCATTTCCACCACAAATACTGGTGCCAGGTAGGCTATTTAATCTGGAGCTTTGCATAGGATCATTGCTAAATGGTCTTTCAGTCTGTACTTCTGTGATTCCTGATCATGAACTTATACTTAACCTTGTTACCAACCAGACTTTAAATTGACCTGCTCTTGGATTATCCTAATCTACCATGATTGCTGCTCACCTACGTCACTGTCCTTGGCCTAGAAATTTGAGTCTGCCATCTTGGTATCTTACTGCCTGCACGATGCCAACCTCTGCTTGCTCTTAACTTTAATTTTGCTTACAATTTGGTGCCTTCTTGCTTGGCTGAAACCTGACCTGACTTGTGACTCTATTCTACTCATAACTGAACTTGATGCATTCACACTTAATGTATCCACGCTGTATCACCAGCTGTATCTCTGATTATTTGATACTCGTGTTTTCAAGTTCTGGTCTTCATTTTTCACTTGTGCCCTTCCATCCCCCTTTCAGCCTTGTCTAAATTTCCAGTGGTACTCAGATAGGAATTGTGCAGGAGTAGACCCTTTTCAACTTAGACTCCTTATGCACATATATGACACTTTGTGAACATGGGCACAGCCATACTGGAACAAAAAAATGGCTCGGCCAAACTGCTGCTAGAATGTAGGAGGCACACAATTGTCCAAAATGTCTTTGTGTGCTATACCATTAACAGTACCCTTCACTGAAAATACCTTAACTGAATAATTTGGAGGGGTGTTCAAATACTTTTGGCCATATAGTGTATCTTTCTGAAAATTTTATTTCCATAGCTGTCATGATGAAACCCTTGATTGAATTCTATGAGTAAATGCCTTGGAACAAGTATGCAGATAATCACTTCCGACATATTGATCTGTTTGCTAGTACCAGGTCAGTAACTAGGAGGGTGCTAACATCAGTGGCCAGGCAACAAAAGAAGGTTAGTATGCTGTTGCTCTCTCATAACAGGTTATGTACTCATCAGTCAAAAATTGGAAAATAAGGCTAGATTTGTACAAGTGAAACAACACATTTGCTCAGGTTTTTTTGCTTGGAGAGTTAAACTGGCCATACTAGAAATGTAATCAAAATATTTCAATGTTAGTCTGATTTTCTAAATGTTAGTGGGTGTCAGGAGTGTGTAACACTCCTGTTCCATGGCAGCTGCTGTTCCTATTCCAACTGGTTTTGGCTGAGTTGCACTCCCCTTGCCTGATTGTACATACCTCTTTTAACCCCTCCATGCCCTTAGTGGCATGCTTGTTATAGTATTTGCAACATGTGCTTCAAGCTCCCTAATTACCTGCCTTGTTCCAATGCTTTGACCTTACCTTCGCCTGACCCTTGGCCTGCCAGCTAGTTTGGATTTCCTCATTGGACTACTCTCTGAACTCTGCCTGCCTTTAGACCATGGATTTGACTCCATGCCTACTCACTTCCTCTCTTTTTATGTGGTAGCCAGGCACTATAGCACTGTGTATATGACCTTGGGGCAACTAAGTATCGGTAGGTCTGCTTGCCTTATGGGAAAGGGGCTGCTATAGGTGCAGAACACAGAGCCAGCTACACTACCTGACTACCTACGCTAGGGATTGGTGTGACAGTAGGGTCACATCAGTGTTCAATGTGATGAGAAGATTCAAAGGAGCAGGATGGAAATTTTCTCTTGGACAAATTTCAAACAGTTAATGTGGCTTTTGTTCAAGAAATCCCAAATTGTAATGTTAAAAACAAATAAAGTGTTTAAATACTTTTGAATGTCATTCATCAAGTCATCTAATGTACAGAGAATTTTTGCACAAATGTTTCTATGAATATTTTTGCGAACATTCATTTCAAAATCTACTAGTGTATGTATAGATAAAATCTCTCTGACGCTGGTAATCTGCTATTTTAGAAACACTGGTTGCAGATGGATTTGAATATGTAGGATTTTTGCAACAAGGCCTACTGTACCATTGTTTTTTTTGTTTTTTTTCCTTGAAGCAGAAAAGCCCTTTAAATGAATCTGCACATTACAATCTACATGAAGTTTAACCAGAAACACATTTAAATATTCTTCAGAGGGTAGACCACAATCTTCTATCACATTATCCTGCATTTCACTGATAGTAAATAACAAAACTTGAAAAGGCCTGTCTAACGTCAGATAATTGATGGCAATTCTGTATGTAGCAAATGGCTCTTTTTCCTCTCGAGCCTGTACCATCTGTTGCCTATTAATTGAGGGGAAAACTCATCGATCACAAATCACAATCACACAACGACGATTTGACTCTTGCAGAAGCATTATAAAGTTATTTATGGCGGCATGCATTAAGAGAAGGGAGTCGATATTAAGGCAGAATGTGAAATTTGTCATTTTACTTTCAACTTGCGAGAAACTGTAAATGAATTTTTATAAACAGCTAGTATAGTTTTGCCATCATAAAACCCCTTTATGTGAATTTCAGATGATAACTAATGGGTGACATGAAGGATTCACAGTCCATAATACAGCACAGGTATGGAAGATGAAACACTTTATTAAAAGTGACAAAAGTAACTGCTTTTTTTATTAAACTTTTTAGATGATTAATTGTATGCTAGATGGCATTGCCCGCAAACATGCTCAACAGTGTTTATAACACAACGGTTAATCGTTCTTGTTTTTAAATTATGTAGGCTCTTAGCATTATATCACCATATTCAAAATAAAGTCTAATCTAAAAAAACTGTTTAAAGGTATACTTCATTTGTTAATGATCATAACAGGTTCTCAGCATAGCCTACGTCTTGCAGGAGAGAGAAAAATGAGCCTCAGGGTGACACCTAGGCGATCGTAGCATTGAGTTTACATGATAATGCCATGCCTCCAGAAGATGATATGACAGTATGGCAGAAGAAGACAGACTAGTGTGCCCTACAACTTTAAAGAATCGGCCTTTAGTGATCTGGGGTTGAGGCTGTGGGCTCTCTCACTGCTGCTTGAAAATGTTACCTGTGCATGTGCAGGGTGCCAGCCCAAGACCGCCATTAAGAAAAAGGGTTTCCTGTTTGTGATGAGGTCTCCCATACAACCAAATTGGTGATGTACATGACTACCTGAAATGCCAAACTTGAGTGGGATCCCTGTAATGCCCATTCCTCCAAAAAAGTGTATATGTGTGATGAGAAGAGCAGTTGATGGTTTGATGAACTACAGAGTCTACTGGTCAGCCTGCAAAGTAATCTGCACAAAACCTGTACAGTTCTCCCTAAAGATGATCAAGCTAGTGTACTATGCTATGTTACTGGTGTTACTGTTGGTACTGTTTATTTAATTACTGGCTGATGCACATAGGGGTTATTATAATTGTGTGACATGTCTTCTCCTGTACATGTGATTCACTTCTGTTTTTCAAAGGTTATATATACAGGGGAAAAGGAAATATGTAAAATGAATGCGCTACCAAAACAAACAAGGGAGCCGCTAGCACTACAATGTGACAAATTGTATAAGGTATAGAATAAAAAGCGCAGCGCTTACATCATGTGTTGGAAAAACAAAATAGGCACAATGATGTGTCAGCTATAGTGCGTAGAGTGCTAGTACAATAAAAAACACATGATACAAATGAACAAGCGTATATGAAAACAACTTAATAGGTGAAATAAGTGCTCATGAATGAAAAGACCACCAACATGTATGTTGGAATGAATATCACAACTCACTGAACGGATGTGAATGGGGGATACAGTCTATACAATGAAGGGGAATATGAACAACCATCTATAGAAGGAAGGACCCTGGGGACTGTGCATCCAACACACGAGGGAAGGGTAAGTGGGTGCACACACCAGAGGCAGTGGGTCAAACAAGCTTAGGAATGGATACAGGATCTCAGAGCTCGATCACCGAAACAGCAATTAACGCCCACTGAAAGCTAGGCTTATAATATATATATATATATATATATATATATATATATATATATATATATATATATATGCAGTGTAGGGGAGCAGGCTCATACCCCAGACAAAGTCCTTTAGGACGAAATGCGTCAGTTTATTGCTAGCCAACTCTACACATTGCGCTTGTTTTTGGATATCCCTTGTGATCACAGTGATTTTTATCTTTACACATCATAATGATGTCAGTACTTTTGTTTTAAATAAACCCATACGTTTTTTGATCTACACGATGTGGACGTTTTTCCTTTTTTATGATTTCCTTCATCAACCATCTGCTGGACATGAGTTCCGTGGGCGTTAATTGCTGTTACGGTGATCGAGGTCTGAGATCCTGTATCAATTCCTAAGCTTGTTTGACACACTGTCTCTGGTGTGTGGGTCCACAATTTCCAGTAAGAGTACTTACCCTTCCCTCGGGTGGTAGATGCAAAGTCCCCAGTGGTCCTTCCTTCTATAGATGGTTGTTCATCTTCACCTTCATCCGGACATACAAGGAACAGGCCGGCACTGTAAGCTGAGCTGCGCATCTCAATTTACATGCTGGAAACTGCTGAGAACAGGCAGGTAGATGCATCTTATTGCAAATTAGATATTACATGTCTCTTCTGCAATAAAGAGCCTGCCTACTCACAGTGTGTAACAGCAGGACTTTAGTTCTGCTTTAAAAAGGTATGGGCAGCACCAATAGGAAGCAGCACAGCCAGATCATAGCACAGCCAAATGACTGCAATAAATGTGATGTATAGTCTTGCGAATGTAAGGAAGCATGCTACCTCAATTGTAATCTTCACAGTTAATCAGTAAACTAAGTACCCTTTTAAAGAAGAAGTTTCCTTTTGTTGCATATTTGGATGGAAAAATCAAGAGTATTACAGAAAAGTGTATTTATGGTGTACCCACAGAACAGGGAACAGTGAGTTAAAACCATGGTTAACCCTCTAGGTTAAGAAGTAAGGAGTAAAGAACAAATTAACACTTACAAGTGTGAAGAGCGTGTAACAAGAAAGAGAAGCAGCCAACTGGGAGAGGAAGTGGTGGCAATGACTGGTGATAGAGGTTCTGGTAGTGAGGGAGCAGCCTAATACTTCATGTGCTTCCCTTAGTGGCTGGGTATCCATGTTCAAGCTCTCTGGGGTACAGAACCCTCTTAGGGATCAAGTCTGGGAGCCACAGTGTGCAAGGACTTGCGAGATGAAGTACGATGGGGGTTTCCATCTGTGCTTATGGAAGAATGCAGATAATGGTGCAGTGCAAGAAAAGCTGATCGAGTTAAGTGCGTGCTTAATGCCACTTTCTGAAAATGACTTTACAGTTGTGTGTCGGGACAGGTAGGAATAGAGTCCAGGGGCATCGAGTGGGGGTGGCTGGGGGAGGGGGCCTGAAGCCCCGAATGTGACCCGGAAAAGCCCAGCGTCTCGGCCATTTATTTTAAAATGATTAGCCTCGAGTCCCCCATGAAAGTGCGGTGCTGCACTGTGCATGAGCGAGGATGAGCGAGCGTCCGCCTGGTCACATTGGCGGAGTGTGCGTCTGCCATCACACACAAGGTCCCGCCTGCCACCCGTAATCCCAGGATTGATGGTCCATCATAGGCGTTGCACTGTCATGATGGACAGATCAGTGTGGCTGAGTGCACCGAGTGTAGCCGAGTCCTGCCGAGTGTGGCCAAGTCCTGCCGAGTGTGGCCAAGTCCTGCTGAGTACCATAGCAGGTCCTGCCTTCTGGAGCCTGCCACGCCTATGATGGACATCCCACTGGTCCAATGCCAGAACCACAGGATGTGTGACATTTATCATAGGCGATGCAGGCTCCAGAAGGCGGGAATTACAATGTGGCTGCTGCACTACATCCCCGCTCGGCGCTCGGGTGGGTGGCTCTCCTCTCCTCCTCTGACGACTGACTGACAGCCTGCTGTGATGCTGCACACCATGGCTTAGCCGAGGTAGGTCAGACAGCGTATGTAAATGTCAGTGTATGTAGGTCGGGCAGGTCAGTGTAGGCAGGTCATTGTATGTAGGTCAGTGTATGTAGTTCAGTGTAGGTAGGTCAGTGTATGTAATTCAGTGTAGGTAGGTCAGTGTATGTAGTTCAGTGTAGGTTGGTCAGTGTAGGTAGGTCACTACTGTCAGTGTAGGTAGGTAGGTCACTACCGTCAGTGTATGGAGGTCAGGTAGGTCAGTGCATGTAGGTCACTACCTTCAGTGTGTGTAGGTCAGTAGGTCAGTGTATGTAGGTCACTACCGTCAGTGTATGTAGTTCAGGTAGGTGAGTATGTAGGTCACTACCGTCAGTGTATGTAGGTCAGGTAGGTCAGTGTATGTAGGTCAGGTAGGTCAGTGTATGTAGGTCACTACCATCAGTGTCTTTAGGTCAGTGTATGTAGGTCACTACCGTCAGTGTCTGTAGGTCAGTGTATGTAGGTGTCACTACCGTCAGTGTATGTAGGTCAGGTAGGTTACGGCCTAGCCAAAAAAAAAGCCAGCATCACATACAACACCCCCTACTCCCCCGTTTCCAGCCTTGGACTTCGGACTGAAACTTCTGGTCTTTTTGCCACCTAGCAACGCCCCTGGAATAGACCTTGTTACCAGTTAAAGAGAGATGGGGTCCTTCTGAACAAGGGTCTGGGGCTCAGTAGTTTAATGCAGCTTCTGGCCTGTGAGTGTCATTGAAGGTCAAAGGTATATTGCTATGGCTTGCAGTACCCCCTATTTCCTGGTTGATATATCTTACCCGCAGCTCTAAGGAAAGACTACAACTCATTGTCTTTTCGACACTATTGTGTTCTATTGTGTTACAGGGTGTTGATGCTTCTTCATAACATCATTAGGGTTTCAGGAGAGCTACATAATTAATAAGGCTAAAAAAAAGATCCATGTTTGTCAAGTCCAGCCACAACTGTCACTGTTTAGATCCAAAGGAGGGCAGGTAGATCAATTTCTTATTATCTTATTCTAGTTGCAATATAATCATTCAGTTCTATGTTAAAATTTTCTTTTTTTTTTACATCACTAACTTGTGCAGCAAAAAAAATGTAGAGACCAACTACTTTTACTGTCAAGAACCCCTTCGTAAATTGATAGAAAAAATAGTCACCTATATGGCTAAATTTACTTTGTATATGGACAACCATTAAAATCATTGAGTTCAGATGTTTACAGTGAATAATACAGTTATAGTATACAAATACTTTTTAGACAATTGCGTGATTTCACCCTTGTGTTAACAGTCTGGGAAAGTGCCCCATAAAAACATGGTTTGACTAGTTTGGTAAATTTCATGTCCATTTACAACTAATCTTTGTAGTAACACATAAGAGTCCCCATCTTCACTAGACACTTTGGGGGTTATTTACAAAAGTAAAATCCACTTTGCACTGCAAGTGCACTTGGAAGTGCAGTCGCTCTAAATCTTAGCCCTTGTACACACAGTCGAAGATTCCCACAACCAAATCTGTCAGAGTAATTCTGACGGATTAATTCCGGAAGAGGTCCGGAAGTGATGTTGCATACACACAGTCGGACAAAGTTGTCAGAAAATCCGATTGTACATAACGTGATGACGTTATTTCGTTACAACGGGACTACGTTCAGGCTAGTAGCCAATGGCTTTGGTCTAGGAATTTGATCTGAGCATGCGTGGCACTTTGTCTGTCGGAGTAGGCTACACATGATTGTTGGAAAAGTTGGTCCGTCGGATATTCCGATGGAGACCACTAGTGATGGCCGAACGGTTCGCCCGGCGGTCGTTTCGCGGCGAATTTCCGACTTTCGCCGTCCGCGGGTTCGAACGCCTTTTTCCGTCGTTCGCCCCGGCGGACTTACGTGTTTAATGTATACAAGAACTTTAACCTTTCGTGACACGTTTATCATGTGTTACAGGACAACCAATTGAGACATGACAGCTCATGGACACTTGGACATTCCCCCTAACCTATAAATACACCCGATCCGGTGGCCATTTTACATTCTTTCTTCTGTCACTGTAGGGAAAGGATCCTGTGTGGAGTAGGGACAGAGAAAACGCTAGCTATTTGGTACACAAAAGTTCTTTTCAGGACTGGTATAGGTGTTAGGTCAGCAGCCTGAGTTTCTTTTGTCAGTTTAGATAAAGGGACAGAGCGCTGTATGCTGCTATTTTAGGGACAGCTCAGCCAGATTAGTCTTTCTTCATCATCATCATCATCATCATCATTAGCTGTTACTATCAGGTCCACAAAAGAGCTGTTCCAGCTAATCGTTCCAGCCTACTCTTTTTTGCCAATTTGTATAGGGACAGGCAGGAAGCAGTGTGTCAGGCAGTGAGGATAATTTTAAAGACTTGCTGTTACTATTAGTTCCACAAAGGTTCTTTTCAGGACTGGTATCAGTGGTACGGTAATAGGCTTGTACACGTATAATATTCTTTCTTCCAAATATAGAAAGAATATTATACTTGACTGCTGCCCTTCTGCTGCAGTCTGCTAATCATTCACAACTCACTTGTTCCACAAAGCTCTTTATCAGGACTGGTAACTTGGTCTGTCTAGGGTGCTACGGTACATAGGCTTGGGTGCGGTACAGTCTGCTGTTCTGTAAGGACCGCTATCGGTCCACAATACATAGGGTTGCCGTGCACTACTGCTGACCGCTGCCCTATACTGCAGCAGTCCTTCATTGGTATAGGGACTGACGTACAGTCTGCTAATCACTAACACACAACCTGCTTGGTCCACAAAAGTTCTTATAAGGACTGGTAACTTGGTATAGGGTGCTACGGTACATAGGCCTGAGTGCGTTACAGTCTGCTGTTCTGTAAGGACCGCTATCGGTCCACAATACATAGGGTTGCCGTGCACTACTGCTGACCGCTGCCCTATACTGCAGCAGTCCTTCAGCGGTATAGGGACTGACGCACAGTCTGCTAAACACTAACACACAACCTGCTTGGTCCACAAAAGTTTTTATAAGGACTGGTAACTTGGTATAGGGTGCTACGGTACATAGGCCTGAGTGCAGTACAGTCTGCTGTTCTGTAAGGACCGCTATCGGTCCACAATACATAGGGTTGCCGTGCACTACTGCTGACCGCTGCCCTATACTGCAGCAGTCCTTCATTGGTATAGGGACTGACGTACAGTCTGCTAATCACTAACACACAACCTGCTTGGTCCACAAAAGTTCTTATAAGGACTGGTAACTTGGTATAGGGTGCTACGGTACATAGGCCTGAGTGCGTTACAGTCTGCTGTTCTGTAAGGACCGCTATCGGTCCACAATACATAGGGTTGCCGTGCACTACTGCTGACCGCTGCCCTATACTGCAGCAGTCCTTCATTGGTATAGGGACTGACGTACAGTCTGCTAATCACTAACACACAACCTGCTTGTTCCACAAAAGTTCTTATAAGGACTGGTAACTTGGTATAGGGTGCTACGGTACATAGGCTTGAGTGCGGTACAGTCTGCTGTTCTGTAAGGACCGCTATCGGTCCACAATAGATAGGGTTGACGTGCACCACTGCTGACCGCTGCCCTATACTGCAGCAGTCCTTCAGCGGTATAGGGACTGACGTACAGTCTGCTAAACACTAATACACAACCTGCTTGGTCCACAAAAGTTCTTATAAGGACTGGTAACTTGGTATAGGGTGCTACGGTACATAGGCTTGAGTGCGGTACAGTCTGCTGTTCTGTAAGGACCGCTATCGGTCCACAATAGATAGGGTTGACGTGCACCACTGCTGACCGCTGCCCTATACTGCAGCAGTCCTTCAGCGGTATAGGGACTGACGCACAGTCTGCTAAACACTAACACACAACCTGCTTGGTCCACAAAAGTTTTTATAAGGACTGGTAACTTGGTATAGGGTGCTACGGTACATAGGCCTGAGTGCGTTACAGTCTGCTGTTCTGTAAGGACCGCTATCGGTCCACAATACATAGGGTTGCCGTGCACTACTGCTGACCGCTGCCCTATACTGCAGCAGTCCTTCATTGGTATAGGGACTGACGTACAGTCTGCTAATCACTAACACACAACCTGCTTGGTCCACAAAAGTTCTTATAAGGACTGGTAACTTGGTATAGGGTGCTACGGTACATAGGCCTGAGTGCGTTACAGTCTGCTGTTCTGTAAGGACCGCTATCGGTCCACAATACATAGGGTTGCCGTGCACTACTGCTGACCGCTGCCCTATACTGCAGCAGTCCTTCAGCGGTATAGGGACTGACGCACAGTCTGCTAAACACTAACACACAACCTGCTTGGTCCACAAAAGTTCTTATAAGGACTGGTAACTTGGTATAGGGTGCTACGGTACATAGGCCTGAGTGCAGTACAGTCTGCTGTTCTGTAAGGACCGCTATCGGTCCACAATACATAGGGTTGCCGTGCACTACTGCTGACCGCTGCCCTATACTGCAGCAGTCCTTCATTGGTATAGGGACTGACGTACAGTCTGCTAATCACTAACACACAACCTGCTTGTTCCACAAAAGTTCTTATAAGGACTGGTAACTTGGTATAGGGTGCTACGGTACATAGGCTTGAGTGCGGTACAGTCTGCTGTTCTGTAAGGACCGCTATCGGTCCACAATAGATAGGGTTGACGTGCACCACTGCTGACCGCTGCCCTATACTGCAGCAGTCCTTCAGCGGTATAGGGACTGACGTACAGTCTGCTAAACACTAATACACAACCTGCTTGGTCCACAAAAGTTCTTATAAGGACTGGTAACTTGGTATAGGGTGCTACGGTACATAGGCTTGAGTGCGGTACAGTCTGCTGTTCTGTAAGGACCGCTATCGGTCCACAATAGATAGGGTTGACGTGCACCACTGCTGACCGCTGCCCTATACTGCAGCAGTCCTTCAGCGGTATAGGGACTGACGCACAGTCTGCTAAACACTAACACACAACCTGCTTGGTCCACAAAAGTTTTTATAAGGACTGGTAACTTGGTATAGGGTGCTACGGTACATAGGCCTGAGTGCGTTACAGTCTGCTGTTCTGTAAGGACCGCTATCGGTCCACAATACATAGGGTTGCCGTGCACTACTGCTGACCGCTGCCCTATACTGCAGCAGTCCTTCATTGGTATAGGGACTGACGTACAGTCTGCTAATCACTAACACACAACCTGCTTGGTCCACAAAAGTTCTTATAAGGACTGGTAACTTGGTATAGGGTGCTACGGTACATAGGCCTGAGTGCGTTACAGTCTGCTGTTCTGTAAGGACCGCTATCGGTCCACAATACATAGGGTTGCCGTGCACTACTGCTGACCGCTGCCCTATACTGCAGCAGTCCTTCAGCGGTATAGGGACTGACGCACAGTCTGCTAAACACTAACACACAACCTGCTTGGTCCACAAAAGTTCTTATAAGGACTGGTAACTTGGTATAGGGTGCTACGGTACATAGGCCTGAGTGCAGTACAGTCTGCTGTTCTGTAAGGACCGCTATCGGTCCACAATACATAGGGTTGCCGTGCACTACTGCTGACCGCTGCCCTATACTGCAGCAGTCCTTCAGCGGTATAGGGACTGACGTACAGTCTGCTAAACACTAATACACAACCTGCTTGGTCCACAAAAGTTCTTATAAGGACTGGTAACTTGGTATAGGGTGCTACGGTACATAGGCTTGAGTGCGGTACAGTCTGCTGTTCTGTAAGGACCGCTATCGGTCCACAATAGATAGGGTTGACGTGCACCACTGCTGACCGCTGCCCTATACTGCAGCAGTCCTTCAGCGGTATAGGGACTGACGTACAGTCTGCTAAACACTAATACACAACCTGCTTGGTCCACAAAAGTTCTTATAAGGACTGGTAACTTGGTATAGGGTGCTACGGTACATAGGCTTGAGTGCGGTACAGTCTGCTGTTCTGTAAGGACCGCTATAGGTCCACAATAGATAGGGTTGACGTGCACCACTGCTGACCGCTCACCTATACTGCAGCAGTCCTTCAGCGGTATAGGGACTAAGAGTTTTGTCACAGGGTCATTTAAAAAATGACATGCAGAGGAAGAGGCAGGCCCTTCCGCAGGGGTGGTAGGGGTAGGGCAGGAGCAACAGGCTTGAGCCAAAGTGGGAAGTTGCAGAAGGTGCGTTCAATTACTTTAAAGGATGCACCAGACTTGGTTGAGTGGCTCGCTCAGCCTTACTCTTCTGCACCCTCCTCATCCTCTCGATCTGCACCCTCTTCTTCACTCTCTGCTATGTGCACCCCCAAAGACACTACCACCAACAACACGACCACCACCACCACCACCACATACCTTCCGCTTGAGTCACTGGAATTATTTTCCGATCCATATCAAGAGGACATTTCTGATGCGCAGCCACTCTTGGTATTGGATCAGGAAGAGGAGGTAGCAACAAGCGCTACTCAGCAGTCTGACGCCAGTACCCAGATCAGCCCAAGGAGGAGGTTGGTCCCCGGTGTTGCTGCCTACTCTACTTATAGCGGTGGGGAAGGTGACGTTGATGATGACGTGTCTAGTGATGTCACGTGGGTGCCCACAAGAGAGGAAGAGGAGGGGAGTTCAGAGGGAGATATGGACCAGCAGATAGGGAGGAGAAGCAGCAATGACTTACATTGCACAGCAGGGACAAAGCAGACTGCAAATGTATCAGGAGCGAGTCATCGACCATGTACGGTCACATCTGGCGCTCCCAGGACACCGGCACATGGCTCCGCAGTGTGGGCTTTTTTTAACGTGTCCGCTGCTGACAATAGCGTTGCCATCTGCAATCTTTGCAGTCAACGCGTTAGTCGCGGTAAGCCCAATACTCACCTAGGGACGACCGCCTTAAGAAGGCACATGAGCAGCCATCACCGAGCCCAGTGGGAGCAACGGAACACACAAAGCCACACTGCAGGCTCTCACCGTCCAGCCTCGTCTTCTACTTCTCCTTCTCCTCTCTCCTCACAATTGTCCTCCACTCCACCTTCCATCACGCCAAGCTCACATTTTTCTGCAAAAAGGCAGGCTTCCGTGGGCCTAATGTTTGAGCGTAAAAAAATGATGACGCCGGATAACCCTCTTGCCCAACGGTTGGCGGCTGGCTTGTCAGAACTCATAGCCCGCCAACTACTGCCATATAAACTGGTGGACTCGGAGGCCTTTCGCAAATTTGTGGCCATTGGAACACCACAATGGAAGGTCCCAGGAAGGAAGTATTTCTCAGAGAAGGGCATCCCAGAGCTATATGGCCATGTTCAGCGGCAAGTGAATGTATCTCTGGCACACAGTGTCGGTGCCAAGATACATCTGACCACAGACACGTGGTCTAGCAAACACGGGCAGGGAAGGTATATCAGTTTTACTGCCCACTGGGTGAACCTTCTGACGGCCGTCAAGCATGTAACCCGTGGCACCCGTGTAGATTTGGTTTTACCGCCACGGATTGCATGCAGGCCTGACTCTTCTTCTCCTCCTCCTACTCCATCCTCCTCCCTCTCCTCCTCAGCTGCCTCCTCCTTTTCCGCTGCTAGCGTCTCTTCCACTGCACCGCCCAAGCTCCCCAGAACCTATTCCACATGCCAGGTGAGACGTTGCCATGCCGTGCTGCGTCTGTTGTGCCTGGAAGCAAAGAGCCACACTGGCCCGGCACTCCTTTCAGCTTTGCGTTCACAGGCAGATGAGTGGCTAACACCGCTCAATTTGACAGTTGGTAAAGTGGTGTGTGACAACGGTGCCAATCTGCTTAGCGCATTGAAACAGGGCAAAATCACGCACGTGCCGTGCATGGCACACGTCTTAAACTTGGTCGTGCAGCGATTCCTTGTCAAATACCCTGGGGTCCAGGACATCTTGCGGCAGGCAAGGAAAATCTCGGCCCATTTCAGAAGATCTTACACGGCCATGGCTCGCCTTGCTGACATTCAGCGGCGACACCATCTGCCGGTCAGACGTCTTATTTGCGATTGCCCGACGCGATGGAACTCAACCTTCTATATGCTTGATAGGCTGCTCCAGCAGAAACGTGCAGTTAACGTCTACCTGTATGAACTCTGCGAAAGAAACGGTTCTGGGGAGCTGGGTTTTTTTTCACCGCGCCAGTGGCTGCTCATGCGCGACACATGCAGACTTCTGCGGCCATTTGAGGAGATCACCAAACTGGTCAGTCGCAGCCATGGCGCCATCAGTGACATGGTACCTTATGCCTTCTTTCTGGAGCGTGCATTGCGTCGTGTCATTGATCAGGCTGTGGAGGAGCAGGAGCGGGAAGATGAGGAAGTCGCAATGCTGGATGAATTCCCAGGGGGGGCTACTCTATCTGAGACAAGTCAACAACAGGAGTCTGATGAGGAGTCAGAGGAGGATGGTGCCGGGGCGGATGAGCAGGAGCAAGAAGAGCATGCTTTAAACCTTTCTGGGATCCCTGTTGTGCGAGGATGGGGAGAGGAGAATGAAGAGGACGACATTATCCTGGATGATGAGCAGGAGCCAGGCCACCACACCGCTTCCACTTTAGTGCAAATGGGGGCCTTCATGCTCCAGTGTTTTAATAGGGACCCCCGTATAAAAAGCATGAGGGTCAAGGACCAGTACTGGGTGGCAACGTACTTAGACCCCCGGTACAAACACAAAATGGCGGAAATGTTACCGCCGTCGCAGAGGGCTGTCAGAATGCAGCACTTCCAGGCCTTGCTTCGAGAAATGCTGCATTCTGCTTTTGCGTGCGCTGGCAGAGGAGCAATTCCCACTCCCAGAGAAGGATTTGCGGGTACCAATCCAACAGCGCCTGCAAGAAGAGGCCGGTTTGAAGATGTGTTGGTGACTTCGGATATGAGGTCATTCTTTCAGCCGACCCATCGACAGGTGTCATCCGGATCCAGCATCAGGGAACGCCTAGACCGTCAGGTGTCCGACTACATTGGGTTAACGGCCGATGTGGACGCTCTGAGGAGTGATGAACCCCTAGACTACTGGGTGGGCAGGCTTGACCTCTGGCCAGAGCTTGCCCAATTTGCAATCGAACTGTTGGCTTGCCCCTCATCCAGTGTCCTGTCCGAAAGGACGTTCAGCGCAGCAGGGGGGATTGTGACCGATAAGCGTACTCGCCTAGCTCACCACAGTGTTAACTACCTCACATTTCTAAAAATGAATGAGGCATGGATCTCGGAGGAATTCAACACATGTGATCAGTAGACCATGTATATGTCTATAAACAATTTTTGGAATCAAGCACACAGACCTTCTTAATTCATTTGGCTCACTTCCCTGACCCAAAAAAGCACACCGTACTATATGCCCCTACCCTCCTCTTTGAAGAGGTTGAGCGGTGTCATATTTCTACTGGGGCTGCTTATTATGAGGGGTTCCCACCATCCCTGTGCTGTGCTGACTTCCTCCTGGGTGTTCTTATTATGAGGGGCTCCCACCATCCCTGTGCTGTGCTGACTTCCTCCTGGGGGTTCTTATTATGAGGGGATCACACCATCCCTGTGCTGTGCTGACTTCCTCCTGGGGCTGCTTACGGTGCTGCTGTCAGCGCTGTATGTCACGGAGCTGCTGTCAGCGCTGTATGTCACGGAGCTGCTGTCAGCGCTGTATGTCACGGAGCTGCTGTCAGCGCTGTATGTCACGGAGCTGCTGTCAGCGCTGTATGTCACGGAGCTGCTGTCAGCGCTGTATGTCACGGAGCTGCTGTCAGCGCTGTATGTCACGGTGCTGCTGTCAGCGCTGTATGTCACGGAGCTGCTGTCAGCGCTGTATGTCACGGAGCTGCTGTCAGTGCTGTATGTCACGGAGCTGCTGTCAGCGCTGTATGTCACGGAGCTGCTGTCAGCGCTGTATGTCACGGAGCTGCTGTCAGCGCTGTATGTCACGGTGCTGCTGTCAGCGCTGTATGTCACGGAGCTGCTGTCAGCGCTGTATGTCACGGAGCTGCTGTCAGCGCTGTATGTCACGGAGCTGCTGTCAGCGCTGTATGTCACGGAGCTGCTGTCAGCGCTGTATGTCACGGAGCTGCTGTCAGCGCTGTATGTCACGGAGCTGCTGTCAGCGCTGTATGTCACGGTGCTGCTGTCAGCGCTGTATGTCACGGAGCTGCTGTCAGCGCTGTATGTCACGGAGCTGCTGTCAGCGCTGTATGTCACGGAGCTGCTGTCAGCGCTGTATGTCACGGAGCTGCTGTCAGCGCTGTATGTCACGGTGCTGCTGTCAGCGCTGTATGTCACGGAGCTGCTGTCAGCGCTGTATGTCACGGAGCTGCTGTCAGTGCTGTATGTCACGGAGCTGCTGTCAGCGCTGTATGTCACGGAGCTGCTGTCAGCGCTGTATGTCACGGAGCTGCTGTCAGCGCTGTATGTCACGGTGCTGCTGTCAGCGCTGTATGTCACGGAGTTGCTGTCAGCGCTGTATGTCACGGAGCTGCTGTCAGCGCTGTATGTCACGGAGCTGCTGTCAGCGCTGTATGTCACGGAGCTGCTGTCAGCGCTGTATGTCACGGAGCTGCTGTCAGCGCTGTATGTCACGGTGCTGATGTCAGTGCTCTGTATTACGGTGCTGCTGTCAGTGCTCTGTATCTCCTGCACCCTCTTGTTTGCCTACCCTGGTCCCTGACCTTCCCTCTCCTCCATTGCCTTCATTAGCTCCATAGTCCTGAATTGTCAGAACAATTTCCCAAATAAAAAAAAAATGCTTGTAGTTATCGATCCCAAATTCACCTCATACATGTATTATGCTATTGTCCAGGTGGTGGGACTACGTGCTACCCCCTAATAATTACCCCGTGGCCGCAAATTCGACCTAAAGGTTTGCGAAATTCGCCTCCCATTGAAGTCAATGGAGCCCGCGGCGAACGGTCGTTTTCGCGAACGTTTGTGTCCGTTCGCGTTTCGCGTTCGCGAAACGTCCCGTCGGAAGTTCGTCCATCACTAGAGACCACACACAGTTGGAATATCCGACAAAACGGTCTAATAGGACACATTCCATCGGAATCTCCGACCGTGTGTACAAGGGCTAAGAGGTAGATCTGAAATGAGTGGAAGCTCTGCTGATTTTATCATCCAATCATGTGCAAGCTAAAATGCTGTTTTTTACTTTTCTTGCATGTTCCTCTTGGATCTACAGCGACTTTACTTCCAAGTGCGCTTGCAGTGAAAAGTGGATTTTCCTTAAATAAATAACCCCCTTTGGTTTACTGAGGGAAGGAATTTTCAATGGAATAATTTATTGGTGGCACCACATGTTGATGAATTTTGGAATTCTGTGATGACCTTTCATTACAGTTATCTGTAATCTGTAATCTGTATTTAATTACAGCCTGTCAAGTAATGTGAGAAATACCAATACTAGGGGCTGTTTACATGGGAGCTGTGAAAAGTTTAGACATCAACCATGTTTCTCCATTAAAAGTTCCCAATCAAATAATGAACTTTAATTTAATGTGGAATTTCTTTTGAAATCAGACTTAATTTATAACAACTTCCATCTCTGTTGCTCTCTTTGGCTCTTTTGAGGAGATTTCCCATATTCTTTTTTCACAAGGACAACTCTGGTCTCTGGGACAGAAAGTTAGGGCACAGCACCAACAAGGACATTCTTACCACCCCATGGGTTAAATATCTGGAGTTCCACTTTAATATCGTATACAAAGGCATTTTCGACAATTTCAAAGAATTAGAGTATACATATGCCTTAATAAATGGGTCCTGTGTGGCCCCAAAATATTGTATACACTGTGTTATTGTAATACCAATAAAATCAAATATTATTTAACCTTATTTTGGTGTACAGACAACATATTTGTATGGTGTTCTATTGACATTGCCATTCATTGGTCATAACAACAACAACTGTTCCAGTACAGTATGTGATGGTTATACTGTACGAGTTCACCTGGTAAATGTGGCCATAACAGATTACATGACTACCATAATAGACCAATAGTGGTAAATTGAATGAATCTTTAGAATTTAAAATTATTGTTATGAATGGCACATGCAGCATACAGGCTAATTTTACTTAAGCGGGGCCATAACATTGATCCAACAGGTAATGTGTTTATGTAGAGGTCTACCACCTGCCTTGAACAGTTTCCTCAGAAATAATAATTATTATTATTATTATTATACAGAATTTATATAGCACTAACAGTTTACACACAATTTAATACAGTAGGCATCAGAGAGTCCAGCTCATTCGAGTTTACAATCCAAGAGGGAGGGTCAAGAGATAACTGTAGGGGATGAGCTGATGGAGAAAAATAAAGTACAGTTGTTAGGTGGAGGCAGCATAGACTTCTCTGAAGAGAAGGGTTTTTAGGGATTGTCTAAAAGAGGACAGAGTAGAAGATAATCAGACAGGTTGGGTTAGGGAGTTTCAGAGAATTCGAGAGGCTAGGGAAAAGTCCTGGAGGAGAGCATGGGAGGAGGTGACAAGGGAGCTAGAGAGCAGGAGCTCTTGGTAGGAACAAAAAGAGTGGTTAAGTTGGCATTTTAACCACTTGCCGCCCGCCCTATAGGCAATTGACGGCTGCAAAGTGGTTGCATAATCCTGACCGGACGTCATATGACGTGATCAGGATTATGAGCCGCTGCACGCCCCCGGGGGCGCGCATCGCGGCGATCGTTGTTGCGGGGTGTCAGTCTGACACCCGGCAACTACGATCTCGGTAAAGAGTCTCCAATCACGGCTGATCACAGTGTAAATGGGAAGAGCCGGTGATCGGCTTTCCCTCACTCGCGTCTGTCAGACGCGAGTATAGGAGAGCCGATCGGCTGCTCCTCTGACGGGGGGGCTGTGCTGATCGATTATCAGCACAGCCCCCCCGAGGATGCCCACACTGGACAACCAGGGACGCCACCAGACCACCAGGGAAAAGGTAATCCTCCCTAGACAACCAGGGATGCCAGTCAGCACAATGGGTGCCAATCAGTGCCCATAATGGATGTCAATCAGTGCCCACAATGGGCATCACTGATTGGCATGCATTATTGTTTGGCACTGATTGGCATCCATTACTATAGTATAACACCAATGCCGCCTATGAGTGCCCACCTGTGCCGCCTATGAGTGCCCACCTGTGCCGCCTATCAGTGCCCACCTGTGCCGCCTATCAGTGCCCACCTGTGCCGCCTATCCGTGCCCATCCATGCCCATCTGTGCCGCCTATCCATGCCCATCTGTGCCGCCCATCCGTGCCGCCCATCCGTGCCAGCTATCAGTGCCAATTTGTGCCACCTATCAGTGTCCGTCCGTGTCGCCCATCCGTGTCGCCCATCCGTGTCGCCCATCAGTGCCGCCTATCAGTGCCGCCTATCAGTGCCACTTCATTGGTGCCACATTGGTGCCCATCAGTGCCGCCTTATCAGTGCCCATCAGTGTAGCCCCATCAGTGCCCATCAGTGAAGGAGAAAACGTACTTATTTACAAAGTTTTGAAACTTAAACAAAAAAAATTTTTTTTTTTTTTCAAAATTTTCGGTATTTTTTTATTTCTAGCGCAAAAAATAAAAACCGTAGAGGTGATCAAATACCACCAAAAGAAAGCTCTATTTGTGGGAAAAAAATGATAAAAATTTCATTTGGGTACAGTGTAGCATGACCGCGCAATTGTCATTCAAAGTGCGACAGCGCTGAAAGCTCAAAATTGGTCTGGGCAGGAAGGTGTTTAAGTGCCCTATATTGAAGTGGTTAAGACTAGCTTAGTGATGTACCGGGGACAGAGTTGTATATGGCTTTGCAAGTTGTTGTTAGTACTTTGAATTAAATTCATTGGGTGAACGGAAGCCATATGTAAAAATATTACATAAAATATGTAAAATGACTGCACTACCAAAACAAATAAGGGAGCCGCTAGCACTACAATGTGACAAATTGTGTAAGGTATAGAATAAAAAATGCAGCGCTTACATCAGGTGTTGGAAAAACAAAATAGGCCCAATTGTCAGCAATAAAGTACGTAAAGTACTAGTACAATAAAAAACACATGATACAAATGAACAAGAATCTATGAAAACAACTTAATAGGTGTGAATGGAAGCCAGTGAAGGTAGAGAAGGGTAGCAGACACTGAATGGTTGGAAAGGTGGATGACAGACAGCAGCATTCATAATGGACTGAAAGGGGGATAGCCTGTAAAAGTAATCCAGTGTGGAGGGAGTTGCAGTAGTCAAGGCAAGAGATGACCAGTGAGTGGACTAGGAGCTTTGTGGTTTCATTGGCTAAGTAGAGGCGTACTTTAGAGATATTGCAAATTTTGAAGCTACAGCATCTGAAGAATAAGAAGGAATCTGGCAGCAAGGTTTGAAGTTATATTTGTAATTCTGATAAGTCTGGAATTCTGAGGAGCCTTTATACCCTAAAAACCAAGTTCAGCAATATACTGTGTATAAAAAGATATTGAAGCTTACCAGAATATATGATCCTTGGTGACTTGTTCTTGTAAGAGATCCCATTTCCTTCCAAGATCTACAGAGACATAAAGCTGCAGAGACAAAGAAAGGGATACACTGTTAATGGGTGAAATCCTTAATAGTGACAATTTTTTTAAAAGGCAAACTTTGGGATCGGGAATAAGAATGTAAGCATACAGTAGGTTGTGTCCCAAAAAACAGCAAAATTATAAGGAACTCAGAGGAACTGAGTGATAAATTGTCAATAATGTTGATGATCTTAATCTGTCAACTGCTGTCAAGAGCATTGGTGATTTTTTATTTTACTATTTTTAAAACGTGTCTTCTACTCCTGATTTGCTGGACAAACACCTTGCAGTATCAGGTTTTAGTTGGTACTTTTAGTTGTATGTAGTTTTACAGAGTTGGAATCAAGGACAGGTTCACTATAATTATATTGTGTATGAAGTCATTTACCAACATCATTATTGGTGATTTTAGTGTTCAGAGCAATATTCATTTGAGTGTGGAATCATACTTTTTCCTTTGTAGTATGGAATTTGAACTTTGTGTTGATCGAGCATGCAGAGGCTGGAGATGTAAGATCTCCAGATGGTTGAGGCTAGAAATGTAAGTGGACCAGCTCTGCAGGGAACTTGCAAGCAAACATTGTAACAAATGTCTTTTTTGGGGGCAGTGATGGGTAGCAGATAGAGATATATTTGGCATTATTCCCCAGGAGCACAAGTTTAGATTTATTCTTTCTGGCCCCCTAGACCAATTCTATAACCTTCCTCCGCAGCTGTGTAACAGGAAGCATAATTAGAATAACGATCAGACAGAAAGTAACTGTAAATTGCATATTACCAAACAGGTGCAAAGTTGCAAAGCATCAGCATACCAAGACATTTTGGACAATTTCATGCTCCCAACTTTGTGGGAACAGTTTGAGGATGTCCCCTTTGCATGCCAGTGCACAAAGCAAGGTCTTCTCAGCCAGATCTCACAAATGCGCTTCTGGAAGAATGGTCAAACATTCCCATAGACACACTCCTAAACCTTGTGGACAGCCATCCCAGAAAAGTTGAAGCTGTTATAGCTGCAAAGGGTGGGCCAACTCAGTATTGAACCCTACGGACTAAGACTGGGATGCCATTAAAGTTCATGTGTGTGTGTAAAGGCAGGTGTCCCAATACATTTGACAATATAGTGTATGATGTATAGCAACAGAGAGTCTAAAAGAAAATCAATTCTTCAGTAAAACAGTTCAGAATGCACATTTACATTTATCATCAACAGTATTCCTTCTAGTGAAGTTCAAGATAGCTCTTGTAACACAAAAGAACACAGGAGAACAGCTGGAGGTATCCCAGGCCTGTAGACACAGGGGCAGTGGCCGTGCATCCATAAAGGACGCAGGAGCGCTGCCCCCCCTCTCCTGTCACTCGATCTCTGACATAGATAGATTCATGCATTGCATGAATCTATCTATGGTCGCTGCTACTGCCCCCATTCATGGGCCCGGCCCCATATGAATTACAGTGGCGGGGTTTCTTTGGAAGCGCCTGATTAGAGTCATAGGCTCTAATATGCTTCCTGATTAGAGCCATGGGCTCTAATAGGCTTCCAAAAGGGTAAACAGCAGACACACTTCTGTGCGTTCGCTGATTACTCATTGGTGTGTTAGGGAACTGAATACATCTCTTCCCTAACACTGACCCTGCCTCTCAGCCAATCAGGTTGCGCAGGTCTGGTTACCTGTCACCTGATTGGCTGAAACAACAGGCACCGCCATTGGATGCCTGACGGTAGGAGAGGGTGGGAGAAGAAGTGCAGGAGATGCATGAAGGACCCCGTTCGTCGCCATCACCCGCTGCCCCACAAGACAGGGTAAGTGGCGGGCAGAAGGCGAGCAGAGGGGCACACTGTCACACTGGCAGCATTGGGCACACTGGCAGCATTTGGCACAATGGCAGCATTGGGCACACTGGCAGCATTGGGCACACTGTCACATTGGCAGCATTTGGCACACTGGCAGCACATTGGGCACACTGGCAGAATTCGGCACACTGGCAGCATTTGGAACACTGGCAGCATTGGGCACACTGTCACACTGGCACACTGGCAGCATTGGGCACACTGTCACACTGGCAGAATTTAGCACACTGGCAGCATTTGGCCCACTGGCAGCATTTTTCATGGGCACGCTGGCAGCATTTGGCACAGTGGCAGCGTTTGATGGGCACAGTTGCAGCATTTGATGGCAAAGTGGCTGCAATTGATGGCACAGTGGCTGTGTTTGATGGCACAGGGGCTGCGTTTGATGGCAAAGTGGCTACGTTTGATGTTTATTTATTTTGTTTTTTTTTTCAGTTTGTTTGCGCCCCCCCCAAATTTTTTTAGCACATGCCACTGCACAGGAGTGACAGCTCACTGGAACTACAGTACTCTGGTTGCATTTGGGGAGGTGCTCCCCACAGTAACTGGGTCTTCCAGAAAATCTGAGTGCTATTAGGCTCTTGACTGGCTGCTTGCATGTTAGTTCTGACGGTGGAGGGCCTTTCACCTGACTACACAATATGTGCCATGCTGAAAAATGTGTGCCTGTTTATGGAGCAGTTGCTCTGCAGAATAACTGCTCAGTGTAGCTGGAATATACAACTTCCTTTCCATGTCTTTGACAATTCTTAGGCCCCTTTCACACTGGGGTGGTGTGGGCGTTGGCGGTAAAGCGGGGCTATTTTTAGCGGTGCTTTACCGTCCTTTTAGTGGCGGTATGCGGCCACTAGTGGGGCAGTTTTAACCCCTACTAACTGCCAAAAAAGGGTTAAAACTGCCCGCAAAAAGCCGCTGCAGTGCCGCTTTGTCGGCGGTATAGCCACGCTGCCCCTCCGGCTTTCACACTGGAGTGAAAGGGACCGTTTTTTTTCAGGCGCTACACAGGCGCTATCAGTTTGAAAGGGGCCTTAGTGTCACTTCAAGATACAGATGATTTAAAAAAAAAAAGGTGAAATCAATGGCAAATTGAAAGATCCTTACTTAAAACCACTTTGATAGTATAAAAATAACAAACAGAATCAGAAACATGTTTGCATAGACAGAATCATAACCAGGCGGACACAAACTGAAAAGGTTGTGCATGTACTGATACAACCAGGAAAGAGAAACAGATTTACAGAGAAAGGGCTAAAACTAGGTTTTAGGTTCTAGTCATACAAACCCTGTAAAGGCACAGGACAGCACAGCTATGCTGCCAAAACACATGTATAGGCAATACTGAAGCAGCAGCAACAACTTCAGCTGAATCAGAAATAGTTCCCATAACAGTTGGCGGGCCAGCTAGGAGTTTGGCAGAGTCTCCAGAAAGAACCGCACTTTGAATGAGATCATTGGGATCGCAGACCTCTAAATGCCTGCTAGGTAAGCTGTCTGTAAGCTTGCTATATTCCTGACTTTCCTATGTATCCTATCTGTCGGTTCTCAAGGAAACCAGACCACTCTCTGGCCTTTCTGGTTGGGTAACATGTGTGTGTGTGAATGTGTTTGTGTCCCTCTTCACGGGTTGGACTGTGTGTGGATAGGGAGAATCCTCTGCAGTTCCCTGTATTGACTCCTTGTGGCGACCTGGGTCAGAGTCGCATGGTAGGGTCAGATAAAACCTACAGAAAAGAGAAGAGATAAGGAGGGGCTCTTAATGAGTGTTTTGTCTATTGTCATAAACCCCTTCTATCCATGTAGATAAGTGGAGACTATTTTTGTAAATCTCCAAATTTTCTGTACTTGTTTTTTCTGTATTTGTTTTAGAGGCAAGAGGGTATAGGCACAAGTATAGAAGATTGGCCAGTCATTATGGCCATTAAATTAAATAAGGGAATGAGAGGCCTTGAGAAAATGCCCAGCGCAAGATGAGCGCTAGAGAATATATGAACCAAAGGTACAGTTCCACCTATACAGGGCCCCTAAATAAATGGGTAGAATGGACAAAGGGAACAGCTAAATCTTTAAAATCTGAAGTGACTATTGATTTACAAGTATGGCAAACTTTTCTGAACGATTATGGCCCACTATTGTGCAGTGAAGGAACGTGGAACATAGCTTGCACATGGGAGACAGAAGCTAAAGTAGAAAATCAAACTAGCTGGACGGCGATGTTTAATAAAAATACTGCCCAGATTTACTACATTTGGCCAGAGGACTCTGTGGAGGAGAACCCCCCACCTTATGTGACTACCAGTTTGGTTTTAAGGGGTCCATCCACAAAAGCACAAGAATTAGATTACATAAAACACACAAAAGATGAGCTGGGCAATATACAGGCAGTCCCTGGGTTACAAACGACTCCTACTTACGGATGGCCTTTAATGCTGGCCACTTGTGCTCCACGCGGGTCCTGGATACCCTTTGAGCACTTTCGAGCACATTTTGGAACACATCCCATACTGCCGTACTAAGCCCCAGATAACATAACAAGCGCCCAGAACATCCCACATCCATGCACAGGCGGCAGTTACACTTATGAGCGCAGTGTTCTGACCGGAAGTTACACTTACAAATGCAGTATTGCGACTTACGAACAAGCTTCGACTTACGAACAAATCTATAGTCCCTATTGTGTTTGTAACCCGGGGACTGCCTGTAGTGGAGAGCAGAGGTTTAACATATCAACCTACAAAGAGGGATTTGGCTCGTATCTTATAAACAGGTGATTGACATAAATCAAAAGGCACATATACACAACTAGATCTCTCTGAAATTAAGGCTTTGGCTAGTGAAAGAGAAATAGAGTCTGAACTTCCGGAGCAAACCCTAATTTCCAAATTGTGACAGCAAGATGAAGAAAGAGAGAATGAAAGGAGAAACCACCCAATCGGCCCCTGCCACAGAGCAATCTGTTGCAGTTTATCCAGTCAGAATCCAATTCATATTTGAAGGCAATGCTGTTGATAGTAAGTCACAAATTAAATGGCATGTACCTTTTAGTCCCCAAAAAATAAGAGCTATATTAGAGAGATTGGGAGATCCTAGAAATAATCCAATTGGGTTTGCAAACAAACTTAGTGCTGCGCAGGAAGCATATGAGGCTTCTGCTATTGACATTCATCAGCTTTTTATTAAAGCAGTGGGAAGCAACATGTCTGGCTATGTACTTAAAGAATGTGGTGTAGACGTCACAAATATAGATAATATGGTTATGGATGGAAGGTTTGTGAAAAATTGCCCCAAATATATGGATAAACCAGACATGCTGAATTGATGAATGCTAAGCAAGGGAAAGAGGAAGTAGCAGGAGCTTATTGGAGGTGGTTAAGCGATATGGCTGAGGAAGCAGGCCTTCAAAAAAATGAAGAGAACTTGGGAGAAACTGCAAGTCCATCTATACAAGTGGTGAAATAAAGGTTCCTTGATGGTTTAATACCCCAGTTGAAAGAAAAATTGTTCACAGCAAGGCCTGAGGCAGGCAATATGTCTATTCGAGACCTCCTGCCTATCCTGTTACCTATGGAAAACAGAATTAACCAGAAAGACAGCAAACCCAAGGTTATGTACATGGGGAAGCAGAGAGGAAGAGGCAAGTTCAGAAATCATGGCAATCGAGGACCAATTATATGCTACAATTGTAATAGGGAAGGACACATAGCCAAATTCTGCCATCTTCCTGACTGTAGACTGAAAAGGAGTTTAGAGGTACCTCATGCTGATCCCAGTTCTCTGCCAAAAGCAGGGGATCAGGCAAAGGAAAATGGCATGCCAGCATCAATCATGGTTAAATGGTCCTGAGGCCAGAGTAAAAGTATTTTTACAAGAACCCCCCTATCCTGGAGGAGATACAGAATTAACCTGTTTAATCAATACTGGTGCAAGCCAAAGCATTTTTAATATAGAGGACTTACCTCCAGGATTATTATATGCAAATTTTATCTAGGTGTTGGCCTAACCAGGACCTCTACTGATTTGGTTGAGTCCAAGTTACTTAAACTCAGCCTAGGACAGCAAATAGAAATTGTCACTAAAGTGTTAGTTTCAGACACAGTTCCTACCAATCTTTTTGGAGCTGACATTTGAACAAAATTTTAGCAAATATAGACTATATTACTACAGGTGTCCAAGTGGTCAGTAGTCTGTCAGGAGAAGTTTTAATTTCTGCCTGTGGATTATTTTTAATCCAAGACTCCACCAGAATTTGAAGTGATTCCAGTTGATTTATGGACCACCAGCAAATATGATGTAGGTCTGCTGGACAGCACCCCAGTTATGATAAAAATGAAACCAGGGGCCCATCTCCCACGGATTGGACAGTACCCACTGAGTACTGACTATACTAAGACTTTATAATTGTTTTGTCATGAAGTCAATGGATTTTCTGCAGGGCTCCAGCTACATGGAGACAAACAGAGGTCTGTGATGTATGTATCAGCCTCATTAGACCCTGTCATCAAAGGCTATCAAATCCAGTTATACAGTATGCGAGCCACAGCAATTTGCATTTTGCTGATAGACAAAGTAACTGAGCTTGTACTAGATTCTTCTCTGACCCTGTATGTGCCACATGCAGTACAGGATATCACGAATCAAGTAAATATCAGACATGTATCTGCCAGTGGATTTGACATGTACCAGTCTGCTCTTTTTGCGCCATCGAATTTAACAATCAAATCATGTGTTACTTTAAATACAGCTACTCTTCTTCCTATAATTGACGAGGAAGATGCAAGAGATGGTACTGATGTAGAACCTGAGAGTTTTGCTCATGATTCTATTGCTCTGATGAATGTAGAAAGGGCCTCTCTCACACCAGAAAAAGATAAACCTTTATCAGATTGTGACACACACTTATACGTAGATGGTTCCAGATTTTACACTGATGATGGTCAGCCACACACAGGGTTTGCTGTAACCACTACAGACACTATTTTACATCAGGAAGCATTGATATCCCAGATGTCAGCACAGGAAGCGGAGTTGTGTGCTGTTGTCAAAGCATGTCATCTCCTAGGGAATCAAAGGGGAAACGTTTACACTGACAGCAGATATGCATTTGAAATAGCTCACGATTTTGGGCCTATTTGGAAAGCACACCATTTTCTGACAGGGAAGCCAGCTAGACATGCAAAACTCATAGAGGAGCTATTTGAGGCCTTTCAGAAACCAGCAGAAGTTGCCACCTTGAAGGTAAAAGGACATGCAAAGCGAAATGACATGACAGTCAGAGGAAATGCTTTGGCGTACCAAGCGGCAAAGGATGCTGCCCTTATGGCATTTGGTGTCACACCTACTATATGGGTCGCATAGGTAGCAGGGACAGATTCCCCTCATCAAGAGCAGTGGAATATAGAAACTTTAATTCAGTTGCAGAACCGGGCCCCTGATGAAGAGAAGGATAAGTGGATCAAATGTAATGTTACCCAAAATCAGCACGGCCTGTGGAGCACTGACAACAGGTGGTGTCTACCCAGGAATTTGTATCCAGTTTTAGGGTGTTATTGTGGCACTTACTGATTGCTATTGGCTAGCACCTGGATTTAGTGAATTTGCAGGCAGGTTTTGTACTCTGAGTGAGTGACTTGTATAGCGCTACCTATGCAAACTGAATTGCTTCAGGGCACTTCCTTGTCACCAGAGTCCAACTGTGGCTTTGTGTGGTCCTTTACTCTGTAAGGTCCTGACACACTTATAAACACATACAACATTGACATACACATACACATATTAAGACCAATTTTGTTTAGACAAGGTCTAATTAACCTACCAGCATGTCTTTGGAGTGTGGGAGGAAACCCACGCAGGCACAGGGAGAACATGCAAACTCTAGGCAGATGGTGTCGTGGTCGGGATTTGAACCAGCAACCCTATTGCTGCTAGGTGAAAGTGCTAACCACTACACCGCTGTGCTGCTCTGTACAATGCAGGGAGGCCTATCCATGTTCGTCAAAAGAATTCTCCTGAACCAGATTTCCCTTTACAAAGAATTCAAATAGACTACATTCAGATGCCAAGAATAGGCACCTATGAGTACGCTCTAGTGTGTGTTGACATGTTTTCAGGTTGGCTTGAGTGCTGGCCGGTAGCTAAAGCAAATGCAAAAACAACAGCAAAGAAAATTTTGAATTAGTTTGTAGATATGGAGTTCCTGAAACTATTGAGAGTAACAGAGGAACCCATTTTACTGGGGAAGTAATGAAAGAGCTAATAGAAGCCCTTCACATACAGCAAGCTTTCCATGCACCTTATCATCCGCGAAGTAGTGGTAAAGTTGAGAGACTAATGGAATTTTGAAAAACAGATGTACAAAAATTAAAGCAAATACAGGAAAAGGATGGGTGGAAGCTTTGCCATTAGTACGAACTACCACATGGGCTGTCCCCCTATGAGATTTTATTTTCCCAGCAGTTGCAGGCTTCTCACTCTAGTCTGTTAGAATATGTTCAGATTTTGCAAAGAACATTGAATAAAATACATGAAGGAGTTTACAAATCTATTCCTGACCCAGATTGTTTCAGGTATTCACAGAATCCAACCTGGTGACTGGGGGGTGGTCAAGCGACACATCAGAAAGCCGCTAGAACCAAAGTTTGATGGACCACATTTGGTGCTTTTGACAACCCGTTCGGCTGTCAAGTTGGAAAGAAAACCCACCTGGATTCATGCCAGTCACTGCAAGAAAATCCTGAAGTGTTGATATCCTTTGAAATAAAAATTATCTTTCTTTTCCTGTTGTTTGTGAGAACTGAGACAAGGAAAAATAACCCTTTCATCCAAATGTTAAAATTGTATGCAACCCATAGCAACGCTAGTAACTGCTGGGTGTGTTCTCACTTACATCCCCAAACAGGAACAATACCCATGATAGCAACACCTCTCAACTTCACTGATCTAAACAGGACCAGAATAAATGTCTCATACATCGTCTCCACAACTAATTACCACAGATCAGTAACTTTGATAGTTTGAAAACACATATACACTGCACAGATTTGTCTAAACATTGCATGTCCATTTAACACTAAATGTACACAGTTGGGCAATTCAGATTGCACTGGAATAAAGATTGCAGTTTATGGAGGAATTATGGAGGATCCAGAACTAAATAGAACCCTTTATAGTACACTTTAATCACAGTTCCCAACATGTGGAAATATTGGTTACCTGAGATTCTGTGTTATTGCATCTAGTTTTAAAGGAGCAGGTATACCATACATAGAAGGTTATATTATATATGTGGACATAAAGCTTACGCCTGGCTTCCTACTAAAGTTACAGGTACATGGTATAGTTAGCATCTGCTTTGGCTGTTCACAAACTACAGTGCAACCAGGTCAAAGTCCAGAATACCCTTTAGTGTTCAAAAGAGGGCTTGTTCACTGAAGGTGACATGGTATGGTCATAGTTTCCTTCTGGACAGGATGGGGAATTGAAGTAATTAAAAGAAATAATAATTACACTAGAGTTGTAGAGGAGATTATTAACCTTACTACCACTGATATAGGATTATTAAGTGAAGAAATGGCTCAGCTTAAAAAAGTAGTATTAGAGCATAGATTAACGCTAAATTATCTTACTGCAGCTCATGATGGGATGTGTAAGGTATTTCACACTTACTGTTGTATATACATTTCTGATAATGAGGACATTATTAAAGGGCAGATAAGAGAACTACAGAATAAGATCGATGGAACCCCTTTAAAGGGATTAGGAGGTTTTGGTGACGCATAGCAACATGGATACAGAAACAAGGTGCTTACATTGTGAGGTTCCTATTTCTCATATTTGTTATTTACTTCCTCATCAGGCTATTCCTCTGGGTGACTACCCACTGTACTTACAAATGGACCACAAGCCCTGATGAACCGATTATTCTGAGAAAATTAGAAGAGCTTGTCAGGAACCATGAATCAGACAGAAGTACAGTTAAATCGCACTTGTTTAATAATAATAAAAAAAGGTAAACAGAGTAAACGTAGTCAAAACATAGCCAGAGTTCAGGAACCGGAGCAGATAGTCAGACAAGCCAAAACATCAGGGAGTCAGAGATAAGCGTAATAGAACAGCAAGCAGCATCTGGAGCCAGAAGTAATGTCAAC
The DNA here is from genome assembly GCF_037356315.1 of Lithobates pipiens. Classification (NCBI taxonomy): domain Eukaryota; kingdom Metazoa; phylum Chordata; class Amphibia; order Anura; family Ranidae; genus Lithobates; species Lithobates pipiens. The sequence goes on along the minus strand of NW_027507718.1, from coordinate 463,080,946 downwards.
CAAGCAAGTCTTTAACAGCAACACCGGAGAGTGTCTCTAGAGTTGTGACCAAGGCAAAGGCAGAGATCATCTGGACTCAACGGCTTAAGTAGGCAGGACTGACGAGCAGGATATCATCAACAGGTGAGTCACTGTGGAAAGATAGAAGCTGGCAATAAGCTGACAGCTGTGTGGCCAGCTTTGAGAAGGAAGGGCTGAGCCCAGCCCTGACAGTACCCCCTCCTCAATGACCCCTCTCCCTTGAAGGACCACCAGGCTTGAGGGGAAAACGCCTATGGAAATCACAGAGGAGAACAGGGGCATGTACATCCGAGGATGAGACCCAAGAGTGTTCCTCGGGACCCTACCCTTTCCAATGCACCAGGTACTGTATGCTCCCACAGAACCTGTGGGAGTCAACAATGGACCATACTTCATACTCCTGGCCACGAGGGAGTATGGCACCAGGTTGAAAGTCAATTGCACAATCATACGACTGGTGTGAAGGCAAACTACTGGCTTGACTATTGTCAAAGACATCGCTAAAATCGCGGTACTCCACCGGCAGGGAGGGGGGTGAATAGGTGCACATGACCTTGGCTGCCTTCTGGAAGCATGTCTAACTGCATTGTGGCGACCAGGAGAGAATCTCAGCACGGAGCCAATCAAAAGAGGGGTTGTGCCTCTGTAACCAAGGATAACCAATAACCAATGGAAACTTCGGTGAGGAAAAAACTTTGAATGGGATTATCTCATGGTGAAGAGCTCCTATGGCCATGGACAATGGTCTCATGAGTCACATGAGCAGGTTGTAGCAGTTTCCCATCAAGAGCCTCAATTGCTGAGTGTCACGAAGTTGCAGTGGAATCGAGCGCTTTGATACAAAGGCAGCATCAATGAACAGGCCTGCAGCCCCAGAGTCGATTAGAGCCTGTATCTCGACGGACGACTCAGACCAAGAAAGGGTAACCGAAAACCAGGGGTTTATCCTTCTGGATAACTGGGGACGAAACAGCGCCACCTAGGGTCTGTCTGTGACAGGACATCAAGGTTTGGGCGTTCCCTGGAGGGGTAGAACAAGACTTCAAAAAGTGACCTGCCTGGCCACAATAAAGGCACAATTTCTCCCTCCTCCAAAGGGTTCTCTCATCCGCAGAGAGACACGTGAAACCGAAGTGCATGGGTACATCTTCAGGGAGGCAAGGGTGGGACAGGAGGCTTACGCAAGTGCTCCTTAAAAGGGAGTCTTTCTCTGAGTCTGGAGTCAATGAGGATGGCAAATGTGATCAACTTCTCCAGCTCAGTGGAGAGCGTCTCTAGAGATGTGACTAAGGCAAAGGCAGAGATCATCTGGACTCAACGGCTTAAGTAAGCAGAACAGACTAGCAGGATAGCATTAACAGGTGAGTCACTGTGGAGAGATAGGAGCTAGTAATTAGCCGACAGCTGAATGGCCAGCTTTGAGAAGGAAGGGCTGAGCCCAGCCCTGACAGAGCTGAACAGGACACCGTCTCTCTCTGTGCCAATGTAGTAAGAGTTACAAGCAATCAGTTGAATGCAACGTGGAGAAGAATGGTGTCAAATAAACAAAAGGAGGGAAATGATGTGGACTTTCACTGTATTGTTCATTTAAGCACAAGAGACTCCATTTTGTTCACGCTGTTGAAATGTGTTCTGTAACCTTCACCTAACACACAGACACATCTTCTGCTAGAATCTCTCTCTGTCTCTATTCCCCCCTCCCCTCTCAAGGTTTTTCCACTGCAATTATTTTAGTCGCTAGCTTTTAATAACAAATTTCTATTTGTTCGTTTTTAATAACATCTCACACCACCCCTTTCTTATCTATGTATAAATTAAAATAACATGTAATAATACATTTTGCACTGAACAGACATTTTTTCCTGCAATTGCAGTATTAACTTTTGTTTTTAGAGTCCCAATCAAAAATAGTTCCTATAACAATGTAAAAAATGAATAGTTTTATATAACGTGGCAACATCCATACATGTTGGAAACCCAACATTAGAGTTGATTTATTCTTTCAAAGCAAACACGCCTTTGCACACTGGAACCGACTAGTATTCAAATGTTTTTCTTCTTCCTCAGTTCCTCACTAGGCTAATGTGACCCCAGTGCTTATGGGGAGGGGTAGAGGAGGGTCAAAGAAGGATGATATGCAGACATCCAATGTCCTCGTTAGGACGCTGGCAGCTAGAAGGTTGTACTGATACACAATAAAAACCTCTGGCTTTGTGTAACTAAAAGGCAGGCTTGATCCATCCACTGACTTAAACACAATTTCTTGGCAATTTTTAGGCATTTTGCCAAGGCACCCCAGAAGAAACCTAAAGGCACCCTAGTTGAAAAAAAAGTCTGTTCTAGGTTATATTATCAATCTGTTACATTATGTTCTTTGAGTACATCCAGTTTAGTACCCAAAAATGTCCCCCCCCCCCCCCTCGTGGCAGCAAACCAATTCCTTTGCTGATTAAGCATTCAATGAGTAATTGCACCCCAACATTGGTCACACTTTTATTTACTGCAAGTTTTCAGACTTTTTCTCAGACTTTTTCCCATGCAAGTCCCTGGAATGTGGAGACCATAAAAAAGGAAATCTAATATCTAGGCAAGGAGTCTCCAAACTATGGCCCCTGGTCCAGATGTGGCCCTTTGCCTGCCTTTATCTGGCCCTTGGGGAACTATTCTTTTCACTGATATAAAGCACTATTCCTCCAACTGACACCAACAGTGGGGTACAATTCCTCCCATTGACACTGGAAATGGGGCACTATTCCTCCCACTAAGACCAACAGTGGGGTACCATTCCTTCTCCTGACATCAATGGTGGGACACTCACTTCACTGTTCCTCTCACTGATACCAAATATGTATTTTTTTTACCCCCACTGACCATGAAGCCTATGGCATATTTTACTCCCACCAATGCCATTGAACTTTCTACGTCCACTGGCCAAAGTCTGTCCCCCCTAAAGTTTGAAGGGCAGTAAACTGACCCTTTGTTTCAAAAGTTTGGAGAACATTGATCTGGACCTTAAAAATACTCATAATATATTGCAGCTTACTAATATTTAGATGAGGTGGTTGACATAATTTTCTTTTTTTTTCTTTATTTTTACCTATAATCCTGCAATTAACAGTTCCCATGTCTGGGTATCTACATTCACTCCTCCAATGTATCTATGGAGGGAACAATGGTTGTCACCCAGGCTGGATCACAAATGCCTGCCTTTGTAAAGCTCTATTAAATGGAAAATGGAGAGATCAATAGTTTACAGATAAAAAAATAACATTGTTTGTTCTTTTAGTTCAGGTCACAGGAAATGGCAAGGACTCTGCATTTCTGTCAAGATCAGCAGGTTTCTTCTGTACGTGCTAAAAATGTTCTTATCCTGGGGAATGGAAGGCAGTACAGCCAACAAATCAAAGGACTGGTAAGCTACAATAAATTACATTTTTGTTCTTGAGTTTAGTTATCCTTTAAATGAAATAAACATACACAAGCCATTACCTTGGCATCTTTCGTGTACGCAAGCAGCTTGTCCTCCTCCTTTGGATGAAAGATGAGGGTCTCCACAGAGAAGGTAATCAAGTGTTTTTGAAAGGTTGTCCCTTCATCGCTGCTTGTGAAAAGGCATTGTTCAGAGACTGAGGAGCTGACAAGAATAATCTGAGAAGAGCGAAAAAAGAAAAACAATATCAGAACATGCCAATTTACAAAAGGAAGTAATTAATGTAATTGCATTGAGCTCTGTATAAATATAAACTTGCTCAACTGTGACTGTTTTACAATGAATCAACATTCTAATAATGACAGCATGCTCTTTGTGTAAAGAAGCTCAGCGTGTGTCTGTGTTTGTGTCAGAGAAGGAAGCTGAGGTGGGTTGTTGAAAGTCCACAAAATGTCTTCTTCAAAGCTGACCGCACATTGCAAGCTGATTTACTTGGAAGCGGTTATAATAACGTTCACTGACGAATATATTTCCATTTCACATTGTTAGGAAAACAAAGGATTCTTACAGATGACCCTATAAAAATGTGGTTTTGAAACTTCATGCAATTATGTTTCTATGCAAATTGAGCAAAATCAACTGTTCTCAGGTTATACTCTCTGCAGATTGAATGTGTGAATTTGAAAAATGCCAAATTATGGTTTCCTATGATAGTTAGCAGTATCTAGTGGCCATAATGCAGTATCTTCCCCATTTCCCCAATTTTGATGGGCGAACAGCTGTATAAATGTTTTTATAAATATGCCCCTTGAAGGCAACCTTTCTTTAGGGAATTATGGAGGCTGCCGCTGCTGATCTCATTGGGGCAATGCTATTTGCGTGGCTTAGGTTACCCTCTATCTACAATATTTTCTGAATTACTGACCTACAACATGTATTCGGATCAGAAAAGTCGGGTCACAAGATCAAGTTACTGTATCTTCCCGGCTTTTAATTTTACTCTGACCTTTCATTTAGAATAATAACGCTCTGCTGACTTTAGAGTCCAAAAGCCAAAGAAGCACCATGAAAGTTTGAAAACAAACCTCTAAAGCAAACTTCTATGCTTTATATACAGGCAATTTGTAAGCACAAGCAGGACTTTTTTTCAGCTGAAACTTGGTGGAACTGAGTTCCACCACCTCTGGCGCAGGCCCTCTGCTCCCTGCTCACCACCATCACTTGTAAACACAGAAGTCCGACTTCTGTGTTTACAAGTGATAGCTTGTCTCCCAATGGCTCCCACAGATTTGATCTCCTGAGCAGCTCCCACTAAATGCTGGATGGGGACAAGGGAAATGCAGGTGCCCAAGGTGCAGTGCAGATGCCGACACCGCCACTGGATGATCTCCCTGCAAGTGAGAGAAGAAGAGCCACCTATAATGTTCAAGGTCATACTAGAACCAGGATGGGTGCTTCAGCTTAATACAGCAACAAAAGTAAGGCATGTAAACGATGGTGGAGTTTTTAAGGTGGGGGGAGAAGAAGAACGCAGTGAAGGGAGGTAACATGCAGAGGTCAAAGCTGAAGAAGGGTAAAGGTGAGATATGAATGAGAAATGCAGAGATAAACAGCTTTGGGAGAAGGCTTAACTATGCATTTTGTATGCAGCACATCCGTAACTCTGCCCGTATCGCAACCCTGAACCTCTGCACTCTCTATGTAATGCACTCCTGTTATTTAATGCCCCTTTAAAACTCTCCCATTTGATCACATCCAGTATTTGATGCAGTTTGGAGGTGGGTGTGAGTATCGAGGGGGGTTTTGGGAGATCATGGCTGAGTTACTGCACCTATTTTCTGAGGGAAAAAAACCCTGAGTAGAAGTATACGTGTCTCAAAACTCAATTTTCACTAGAGTGGGGAAAGATTAGCAACCTCCAACTTCATGTCTCTGTATGTCACGGTATGACACGCTGTCACCAGGTAGGTGAGGGAAAATGTCCTCAATGGCAACACAGAGAAAAATAAAACTTGATAGTTGTTTTAACCCTTCCAAAACTAACAAACATTTTTAGGTTAATATGAGATGAAATATTGAATCAATAGACACCACAGAAACAGCAAATGTACCAACACTGATTACATAATGACCTCATTTTATTATATAACATCTGTCCTGAGGTCACAATGTTGGAGGCAGCACATACAAGTGTTTCTCTTTCATACATTTTGTCATTTAGGTGATCCAATATGTGTGAATTTTGGTATCTTCAGTCTGTTGGAGTTAATTAGAGAAGCTGGAAGAGTCATATCTCTCCTCCAGGATATTTATGAAGTGGGATTTATCCTCTAAATCTCAGATCTCCTTCAGTAGGTCATCGGATATAATTCTCCTAATGTGCTAGATTGCTCAGAGCTTTCACACATTCTACAGACCTTGACCTTCGAAAATGAACTGGCAAGACACACAAAATATCTGTTCAGGGCAAAATCCTTCTCATTTAGCTGAGCAGATGGTTCTAAGTGCAACCAATCATTCTAAAATACATTCCTGTGATATATATAATGTACATGCCAGGTTAATGTGATTTATTATACTTGACTGATTATGATGTTCTGAATGGCACTTTGACTGTGAGCTGTGAGCAGGGCCACTGATAAGGGGGGGCCATCGGTCCTCTTGTATGGGGCCTGAGCACACACATGGGTCTGGACAGGGAGATGGATCGGTGTGGTGTGACAAATACAGAAACGATCCATCCAGCAGCTGAAAGACGATTTCTCTCCCTCCTGTCGGCTTTCAGCTGCTGGATGGATCTGAAAGCAGCGCTGCTTGTTTTCCTCTCATGGAAAACAGAGAGATGTTTCAGGACTGATAGTGGGGGGGAAGGGGCCAGTGAATATGTAATTTACCAGCCCCTTACCAAGGCTTAAAGCACAGGCACCTCTATGAACTACCCTGGGGTCCTAGGTGCATTGGGGGCATTTAAGTTTCCTCCCACCAGTATTCTGGCAACAGTTCCTCTCCCTTTGGCCAACTCTTTTCATACAGTTCAGTTCTGTAATCTCGTGTCCAGCTGCCTTAATGCCTCTCTCCCTCCCCGTCGCGGCGCTGACAGGGAACCGAGCTCAGCACAAAGAGGCATCGGGCAGAGGACAGAGCCTGCGAACACAGTGGGGGGACATCGCAGGATCCCGGGGGGGACAAGGTATGTATACCACACCAGGAACCTGCAAAGCAATCCCGAGTTTGGCTTGGGGCTACCGCTAATGATACTGAAATTTAACCTCAAGCCACACTCTGGAAAGGGAGGTTAAAGTACAGGGGAAGGCCAACTACAAGGGTAAAGTTTGTATTTCCTGATTTCAACTTTAAAGAACAACAAGAAATATTTTTTGGTTTGGATATGGTAGGGATTGGTTAAGACTAGGTATACACTAATACCATAATGCCTCTTTGATTGCTACTGAGTCATACACATATTTTATTAATTTGTTTAATTGTATGTTTAATTGTATGGGTGTGTATATACAGGGGTGGACTGACAACTCATGCCCCCCCCCGGGCAATAGGAGATTATAGGGCCCCCGGGCAATAGGAGAAGATTATGGGGCCCCCAGGCAAAATGAGATTATGGGGCCCCCAGGCAATAGATTATGGGGCCACACAGTATACACACACACACATACAGTATACACACACAGACACACAATATACACACACAGTATACACACATAGAATGCACATACACACACTAAAATAATCTTGGGATTTAAAAAAAAACACAGAATTTTACATACTGTCTCTGGCTTTATTGAGGCTGTCAACCCTAATGGGGCCCCTTAGTGGCATGGGGCTCTCGGGCAGTGCCCGAGTGACCCAATGGTCAGTCCGTCCCTGTGTATATATCTTTGTATGCATATTCTGCACATTAGCTATGACTAAGCACCATGTTTGGTGTGAAACATGTCAACGGCTGTGCAGTTAGTCTGTACATTAGCCTGGATGCTATAATTTTAATCATAATTTTGCAATAAAGTTGAATACTTTGGAGTGCGGCTATCCAGCTACATTTTTTCACTTTGATTCCTGTTGCAAACCGAGACAGCACCCTGTGGGATTGTGGAGACAGCTGCTTTGGGAGAGATCATTACTTTGGAGCGGTAATCTTTTTGTATCATTACGTACTAGCACTAATACTTTTTATCAGGTACTTGCTGACCCCAATCACTGATACCTATTTTTTTGTGCAGTGCGGTGTGCACTGAAGTCACTATGACAAGCCTGGGTTCACACAGCAGCGTTGCTGGAAACTGCATGTGATTCAGACAGGAATTGCACCACATTCCTGTTCAAATCACCTGTGATTCTTTGCAGTGCAATTTGAGCACATTCATTTTTTATGGGCTCAAATTGTACTGTCCCAATTAAATAGATATCTATTTTATGTATCAGAGCATTTGGATGAGTACAAGTACTTGTGTAAATGCTTAGGATCAGCACAGATACCGGTATCAGTGCAACCCTAGTTAAAACCCTTGTCAGGTAGAAGAGAGATTTGTAGATTTCTCTTTATTTCCTGTCCCAAAGACACAATAGAAAGTAAAAAGTAAATCTCTCCAGAGTGAGGGGGAATCCCCTCTACGCCCTTGTACACACGGTCTGAGATTCCGATGGAATGTGTCCTATCGGACCGTTTTGTCGGATATTCTGACTGTGTGTGGTCTCCATCGGACTGTTTCCATCGGAATATTCGACGGACCAACTTTTCCAACTTGCCGGTAAAATCTTCCGACAAAATGCTCCGATCGGACATACTCCGATAATGTGTAGCCTACTCCGACGGACAAAGTGCCACGCATGCTCAGATCAAATTCCTAGACCAAAGCTATTGGCTACTAGCCTGAACGTAGTCCTGTCGTAACGAAATAACGTCATCACGTTACGTACAATCGGATTTTCCGACAACTTTGTCCGACCGTGTGTGTATGCAACAGTTTCGGACAAAATCCGTCGGACAAAATCCAACGGATTTGGTTGTCAGAATGTCCGACCGTGTGTACAAGGGCTTAGACATCTGTTACCAAAATAACTGTCCTCGTCTTAAGATTTCCTCTCCTCTTTCAGAGACAACTGTAAAGCTGTAAATGTATCATTATTTTCTGTCCCTTTTGACACTTAAGTACTAATAGAGAAAGTGAATCTCCACAGAGAAAAAACTGACAGCAATAAAAATCTCAATTACAAAAAATATCCAGCACACTGCCCATGTACCTCAAAAACTGGCCAAATGCAAAAGTGGCCCTAGAAAAAAAAGTAGAAGGCACATAGCACCCACCACAATTGGTGCCCTTATCTGACCACGCTTTTTTAACCACTTGCCGCCTGCCATCTAGCAATATGACGGCGGCAAAGTGGTTGCGATATCCTGACCGGACGTCAAATGACTTCGCCAGGATATAAAGCCTCTGTGCTCCCCCGGGGGCACACATCGCAGTGATCATTGTTGCGGTGTGTCACTGTCACTGATACATCGCAACTCTAATCTAGGTAAAGAGTCTCTGACAAAGACTCTTTACTACATGATCAGCCGTGTCAAATCATGTCTGATCACGATGTAAACAGGAAGAGCCGTTGATCAGCTTTTCCTCACTCGCATCTGACAGATCAGCTGCTCTCCTGACAGGGGGGGTCTGTGCTGATTGTTTATCAGCACAGCCCCCCCTCGGATGCCCGCTCAGGACCACCAGGATGCCACCACTACCACCAGGGATGGCCACCACACTGGACCACTAGGTATGCCACCCGAGACCACCAGGGAAATGCCAATCTGGGCCCAGGCAGCTGCCAATCAGTGCCAAAGTAAAATGCCTGCCAGTGCCAGTGCCACCAGTGATGTCTATCAGTTAAATCTATCAGTGCCAGCCATCAGTGCCCATCAATGCCCATCAGTTCCGCCTTTCAGTGCCAATCAGTGCCCATCAGTGCCGCCTATCAGTGCCGCCTATCAGGGCCCATCGTCAAGGTCCATCAGTGCCGCCTCACTGGTGCCGCCTTATCAGTGCCCATCAGTGCAGCTTATCAATGCCCATCAGTGCCGCCTATCAGTGTCCATTGTCAGTGTCAATCAGTGCCACCTCATCAGCGCCGACTCATTGGTGCCGCCTTATCAGTGCCCATCCCTGAAGGAGAAAATGTATTTATTTACAAAACTTTATAATGAAAACAAAGAAAACCTTTTTTTTTTCTAAATTTTTTTTAATTATTTGTTTAGCAATAAATAAAAACTGCGGAGGTAATCAAATACCACCAAAAGAAAGATTTATTTGTATGAACAAAATGATAAAAATGTATTTTGGGTACAGTGTAGCATGACTGCGCAATTGTCATTTAAAACGTGTCAGCACTGAAAGCTGACAATTGGCTTGGGCAGGAAGGTGCGAAAGTTGAAGTGGTTAATAAAACACCCTTTGAGTAACTATATGACACTATTGGAGCCCCTTCGTTTATATACCACCACCATGGAGGAGAATAGGTGGAGACCCCAGGATGCCATCCAAGTAGGCATTGCCGTGTATCCAGTTCCTAGGTCAGCGTTCATCACAGAGAGACCACCAAAAATAAGAGGAGGCACAGGGATCCCCCATGAAAGATATCTATACCTAATTACAGCACTAAGATGAGAAGCCTGTGAGCACTGAGGTGTCACCCACACCATAAGAAAAGACACCAATCACTTTGAATCACCGATTGGAATGCACAAGGAGTAGATAACGTTTAGTTTAGTTGCACCTGTGGATTCACATTGTTATCACTGGGACTTTTTTACACATTTGTATTTATGTTATCAGTCACTTTACTGGCACTTGAAATTTATGGACATTTAGAAGTATTATCAATTTTATTTTTTTGTTCATGTATTTACTTATGTATTTACTTATGCAGATCATGTTATATATTGTTTAGCATCACACGGTATTGTTGACAGCGCAACATCATCATTATTCATTACACTTTAGAACCACAAATTTGCTTTTCGGTGGTTGTGGCTAGACACGTGCAATTCGTTTAGTTCCAAATTAGTTTTTAACTAATTTTGACAAATTTGTTCATTCTGAAATGTCCGAATTTCCGAATTTTTCAATTTCTGAAATTTTAAATTTCCGAAATCTATAATTTCCGTATTTTTGAATTTCCAAATTTAAAATTTTTCGGAAATTCTAAATTCGGAAATTAGAAAATTAGAAAATTCGAATTCGATAATTTAAAAATTAGAATTTGAAAAGTCAAAATTTCGGAAACTCGGAAGTTTGGAAATTCTAAATTTCGGAAATGAAAAAATTAGAAATTAGGAAATTCGAAGTTTTGGAAATTTGAAAATGTGAAAATTTGGAAATGAGAAAATCAGAAAATAAGAATGAAAATCTGAAAATTCAAAAGAATGAAAATAAGAAAATTAGAAAACCAAAAAATCTGAAATAATAACTAATAATAATTATTACATTATAGGTATTGGAATTTCTTTTAAAATTTGGCTGTTAGTGAACGTAATGAGTACAAATTTATCTGAAGTTTTGAATTATCTGAAATAACGAATGCCGTATCTAAACAAATTAAACAATCTAATAATAATGAATAACAATAATAATAATAAAACCTTATTATTATTTATTATTAATTTGTTCCATTCCATTTGTTTAGATGCAGCATTCGTTATTTGGGATAATTCATAACGTCAGAAAAATTTGTATTCGTTATGCTCACAAATAGCCAAATTTGAAAGGAAATCCCAATACCTATAATTAAATAGTTATTATTAGTTAATTATTATTATTAAACATTTTACTGATTTTCTTTCTTTTTATCCGATTTTTGAATTTCCGAATTTTCAAATTCCAAAAATTAGAAAATTTGGATATTCGAAATTCGGAAATTCGAAATTCGCAAATTTGAAATTTCGCAAATTTGAAATTTCGCAAATTTGAAAATTTGCAAATTTGAAAATTCCAAAATTCCAAAATTCTGAAATTCTGAATTTCTAAAATTCGCAAATTCAGAATTCGGAAGTTTGCAATTTGAAAATTTGATATTCGGAAATTCAAAATTCAGAAATTCAAAATGTGAAAATTTGGAAATGGCAAAATTTGAAAATTCCAAATTCAAAAATGCAAAAATTTGAAAATCCGAATTTTCAGGTTTTTCACAATTCCGAATTTTAGAATTTCCAAAATTTTTGCATTTCTGAAAAAAAGCAGAAAAAGAAAGAAACAAAAACAAAAACTAACATATTTTCTTGTCTGCACATCTAGTTGCGGCAGTCATACTCATTTTTTCCTTTTATTTGTGATAACACAGGAGTACAATTTTAATTAATTTTACTTCCTTATCTGACCACACTTGCATTTTGATCACGGTATATTTATGAGATCCATGGGCAGTATGCTGGCCATTTCTTGTAATTGAGCTATAACGTGGTGTCATCATAAGCTGAGCACTTCAGTAATGGGTGCATGGGTAAGGTGCTGGATGGATTTTCCAGCAATAAAAAAATTGTCAGGGGTTTGACCGTTCCCTACTCTAAAAAAAATCCCTAGAAGTAAATTATAATCCACTAGATAAATCAACATTGCCCATTAGCTCATTGGTGCTCCTAAATATCTGTGTAATCCACACACAACTGACCTTGACTAGTCAGGTGGGTGACCTCCCTTTTTTCTATTGTGGTTGAGGACCACAGCGTGGTCACTATCCTGGCTCAAGCCTTTTCAGAGCAATCTGCAAGGTGTTCAGAAGGTGAAAATGCTGTCTCCCGAATGCCTGATTTTTGGCTGTTTTTTTCCATCTGAAAGGAGATTTTGCATTGAAATAGCATGGTGCTGCAACCTCCAGCTGGTCATTGAATGCAATGGGCAGGTGTGACAGGCACTGCTGCCTGTCAAACACGACATGCCAAGTTAACAGTAGAAAGTAAAGCAGTAAAAATGCAGATCAACAGACTATTTTTACCCACCCCCTGCTGTTTGCATTTACCAAGCTATAGAGTGAACTCTTTGCTCTCCTTTGCTCTAAGCAAGCTCCCAGCGCCTGACAGCATCTAAGATTTACAGAACTGTGAAATGTAATAGAGCTTAATTGGCTCACAGAACATTGCGTCATAGGTTTTTCTCAGAAGCTGCAGGTTTGCTTAAAGACGGATCATTTTTAGCTGCCAAAAGCTTTGTTTTCTGAATTGTTTTTAGGCATTGAAAAATCAAGCTACAGTACCTAAGGTAGGAAAGAATACCATATTAGAGACGGCCGTCAGAGATGCAGAACCAGGGCAGTTAATCAAGTTGATAGGGAGAATACCCCTTGAAACATAATTTTGGAATGGTTTATAATTCAACGCTCCTGTTCCTACACTGGAGAGCATTATTCCTGCTAAGGCTGAAAGGCCGAATGCAGTTCCAGCAGCAACAACCTAACGTGCCGATTTATCTATTTCTGCTGTAAAGCTGACGTTTTATTTGTGATGGTACGCATGGAGGCACACCTCAGATTTTAGTCACAGTTGGAGGAAAGCATTCAAACATGGTTTCTTATACTTCCCATAAAATGAAAACTACGTACGTGACTGGAAATGAAAATCTTCCTTTTTTTACTCGCTCTTTGTTTTACAAGTAAAAAAACGATCAGTCTATCAGAATATTCCTCTCTTGGAGACTCAAGGGACACTTGAGGTCTCCCCGCCACAGTTACCACCTCTGTTCCTAGTGTAAACTAAGAGGAGTGTGCAATTAACCTTTTCCCTTCCCGGCTTAGGCAGTCCACAAGTGCCTACAGTTCTCTAGCATGAGGACCACTATAGTTTGTGTGTCGAAACTTACAGATCCCAGATCTCAACCGTTATCCTTTTTCCCTTCCCTTGGTATAAGCCTATTTCCAAGTGTATCTCCCAAGTCCACACCAGGCTCCTTTAAAAGAATGTTAATTAACTTGTTCAGATCAGCACTATAGCCGAATGACGGCTACAGTGCGGATCTGCTTTGCCGGGAGTATGTCTATTGACGTCCTCCCCTTTCAAAGCTTGCCACACCCCCCAGGATTGGCCCCTTACCACGTGATCAGCTGTTAGCCAATGACAGCTGATCACGTGATGTAAACAGAGGACCGGTAATGTTTTTTTTTTTCTTCTCACGCTGACAGTTTGAAGGGACATCGGTCCCAAAGAGGCAGAGCCTCTGTGCCCATCAGTATCGCCTGCCAGTGCCAGCAGTCAGTGCCCACATTGCCCACCAATGCCCACCAATCAGTACACACAGTGCCCACAGTATATCAGTGCCACCTATCAGTGCTCACAAGTTCCACCTAACAAGGCCCACCAGTGGTGATAATCAGTGCCTCATCAGTGCCACCTAGCAGTGCTGCCTATCAGTGTCACCTACCAGTGCCAATCAGTGCCCATCACTACCACCAATCATTGCCCATCACTGCCGCCTATCAGAGCCCATCACTGCCACCCATCGGTGCCAGCTATCAATGCCATCTATCAGTGCCCTTCAGTGCCACCTATCAATGCCCTTCAATGCCACCCATCAGTGCCCACCTATGCCACCTACCAGTGCCAACCAGTGCTGCCTATTAGAGCCCATCAGTGCCACCTTATTGGTGCCCATCAGTGCCCATCAGTGCAGCCTATCAGTGCGCATCAGTGTAGCCTCACCAGCATATATCAATAAAGGAGAAAAATTACCAAATTGCCTGTTTGTAAAATTTATTAACAAAAATTAAAACTTTTTTTTTTTATCAGATTTTTTACATTTTTTTAACAGAAAATAAAAAACACAGAGGTGATTAAATAGCACCAAAACAAAGCTCTATTTGTGGGAAAAAATATATAAAAAATTAATTTGGGTACAGTGTTGTATGACCGCGCAATTGTCATTCAAAGAGTAACAGCACTAAAAGCTGAAAATTGGTCTGGGCAGGAGGGGGGTTTAGGTGCCCAGTAAGCAAGTGGTTAAAGATTAATTGCAGGCACGGTGTATTTTGACATTGTTACATTGCTTCTGCTTGGACCAGTATAATTGTGTACTATATATACTGGCTTAATGCATTGTGATGCAGCCTGCTCAGCATGGGTGCCAATCAGAGAATGATTTGGATTTTCTAAATTAACTTCAAAGTGTTCTCTGATAGGATAAGGTGGAGACTGTGATTTCACTGCCCTGCCTCTCCACCTCATCTAATCAAAAATGCAATTCCTTCTTCTGAATGGTGCCTGTACTGAGCAGCTGACCTTTTGTATTCACAATGCTTCAGGCCAGCTGCCATGTACACGACCTGGAGGCACGTTGAGATCCCTGGAGTAGTGGTGTTTACTTCAATGATCTCCAGCTTCCTGGGGCATTGGCCAGGTATGATATATATATATATATATATATATATATATATATATATATATATAGATAGATAGATAGATAGATATATAGTCCCATTGGTATAAGCTGTACCAATGTAACTGGCAAAATTATACAATGCCTGAGATTCTTCTTTAACTGAGGAACTAGGGTGGGTATTTTCTGCCATACAGGGTAGTGGCAGCACAATGCCTAAACAAGTTAATAAAGTTCATAACTTTGCAGAGAGAAATAGCGAGAGAAGAGACCTCAGCCCGGGGAGTGGGTCACAGAATTCCTGATATTCTCAGAGGGGATCTCAGCCTTGCCTCCCCACACAGAATAAGACCATACGCTTCCCCACTCCCCCTATTTGTGATGGAGTGTAGCAATGAAACGTCTGAAGACTACATCTTGGCATTGGGTGGGTACAATACAGACAATAGGGAAAAATACATTGTTCCCAGACTGATGACTGCATAACTTCACTAACTGGCAGCAAAAACATATGGGCACTGAACAGGGACTTCTTGTGATGACTAGGGGGCTCCACTTCAGTAATAACCCTGTAATCTTGGATGTTCTTGCTCATCTTATGGTGTTTCAATGTATCCTGCTGCTTTGCCCAATATGTAAAATTAATGAAAAATCCTTAGCAATACCCTCACCAGGTATGCTGGACTGAGAGAGTGAAGATAGAAAAGGTTGTCCAGTAGTTTAAGGGCTCACTCACACCATGTCTGTTGAGCTGCAGCCATCTGCAAAAAACAACGCAGGCTCAACACACGGGCATATAGAAAACAATTGTTTTCTATGTACCCTGTTTACACCGTAATACTGCACTAAGGTGGATTATGTTGCATTCTGCAGTTGTTCTGCAATATTAAGCAACATTACATGTCACCCCACCGCAACACATTGTGGTGCATAGAGTTGAATGAAGTGAAAAAAAAGTCTCATTGTGCATCCCTTGATCACATGAACATTAAGAATACACAAGCATGTTCCACCTCACTGTAGTTTAAATCCAGATAGGACAGAGAGAAGTTTCTCAGCAGGAAATGAGTGGCAAGAGGCTGACTGCTGCGAACAAAGAAAATCTAGTAAAGATTCAAAATCAACATGTTGGAACCTACACAGACCTGAGGACAATCGCAAGGAACCAGCACTGCCCGGTGGGGGAACAGGAGTAAGTAAAATTCACCTATATACCCACACTATACCCACAAGTCTCTTCTCTTTCAGCACCTATATGGAGCATCAGGGGAGAAAGGGGTGGAGGGCATGTCATTAACCCCTTACAAGTCTCTACTATACTGCTCAGCACAGAATTTACACAGGGTATAGCCAAATGTATGGAGTGACAGAGCAGCAAGGTGAAGGTAAGAGTCAGTGGGTTTGGGGGGGGGGGGGGGGCAGACCATCATAAACCATGGTCTTCACAATAAATAATAAATAATGAAATAACATTGTCCCTCTAGCTCTATACTGTTTGACCAGCCCCACTAACAGAAACCACAGTATAATAGTCTGGTTGTGGCGGATCCAAATAGATAGTGGCACGTGCAAACCTGAAGCCCACCAAAAGATCCACCAAACTTCTGTTTGTCATAGGCCTGCTCCTGGCCAATAAATAAAACCTACTTGACAGGCAGGTTGATACACATTGACACTTTTTCCCATCCTGTGTGGTGCCTTGTTAGATATTACACCCCCCTTTCATGTCAAACACAATTGCAAAAAGTGCATGATGAGCTTTGCTTTAAGAATTAAAATCAGACGTGAGTTTCTACAAAAGATGAGGTTTTTAAACTGGACACAACATATTTGAAAAGTATGTGAATAGGCATTTTTTTTCTTTAGCATTTATTACTCTTCTATACCATTTCAATTGTGTAGAGTCATTTATCTATTTATCTATGGTTGCCATGTGCGTAACTCATGGATTTTTCTGTAATACCTGACCATTTCTTAGCCCCAGTGTGGGCGATTTACATGCTTGCTTTGGATTCTCCACACTGAGTTGTAAAACCAATACACATATTGAAACAGAAAAGTATCGGGAAGTTCCATTTATTTTCAAACTACATAGGCTGTTCTAGCACAGACTTAATTATTTAAATGATGTCAAGAGACAATGTTAGAATGAGAACTATCCAACATTAACAAACCTGGCACAAAGTGGTATTAATGTCGATTTAGTAAAAACCTTTAGAGGATTGGTGTAAAAATGGATACATTGAGACAAATGAAGAAGCCTTCCACATAATTAAAAGTAAATTAAAAGCTCTCTGCATAACTCAAGAGCAAAAAAGGACTCTTTGTCTTGCTTTGAAGAAATTACCTGAGAAAAAATGTGCGTAAAAAGGACATAGGCGATTACTAAGACAAATGAAAATAACACATCACAGCAATTTGTGGGCTACAATGACTTCTGGAGATAAATACGTGGATCCAGATTACCTCCTGGCAGAATATAAGCTTTATTTAATAGCATGGTGCAAAGAGCACTGATGTACTAGTAACCATAACAACTAGCTTGTTTAGTATAGTTGGAGTAATGAAGTTGATTTTTTTGACTGGTTGCTACAGTTACACACATCATTGTGATTTTTTGTATTAAAGAGTAACTCTAGTCTAAAACAAACATTTTTGAGAGCTGCGAAGATATGTATCTATAATTTATTACTAATCACATCTCACTTTCTGAAGCTGTGTAGAGTCTACTAATATGCAAATGAGCTAAGCCCCTGAACCGGGCAACTAAAATTTGTTTTGTCTGTGGCCACCTTTGTATAAATGCATACATGCAGTTATAAGTACTGACCTGCCCCCCTTTTTTCCTGCAGTGGCTTATCTGACAGACAACAGATTTGAAGGAGACGGCTGATTCTAAACTGCAACTTATCTTGGCTGTGAGCACTTTACTGAGACAAGCAACGGCAAGAGGAAAACAGAGGCTGACATGTACCCTATCCCTCTTTATTCCTCTTGCCATTGCTTGTCTAGGGAAGGTGTTAACAGCCCACAAAAGCTGCAGCTATGAACCAGCTGTCCTCTTCATAACTGCTGTAGGATTGGGCATAGCAGGAGGGTAGGTGGGTGGTCAGGTCAGACTTCATATCTAGGGTTAGAAAACACTTATGCCGCGTACACACGATCGGATTATCCAGCGGACTTGGTCACTGATATTTCGCAAGCCCCGTCACCTGGTATGGATTTAAAGGGGAACCCCTACTCCAAAAAAACAACTTGGGGGTCCCCCCAAAGTCCATAGCAGACCCTTATCCGAGCACGCAGCCCGGCCGGTCAGGAAAGGGGGTGGGGACGAGCGAGTGCCCCCCCTACTGAGCCCTACCAAGCCGTGTTCCCTCAACATGGGGGGGTGCTTTGGGGAAGGGGGCCCTGTGGCCCCCCAAAGCACCTTGTCCCCATGTTGATGAGGACAAGGGCCTCTTCCCAGCAACCCTGGCCATTGGTTGTTGGGGTCTGCAGACGGGGGGCTTATCAGAATCCGGGAGCCCCCTTTAATAAGGGGACCCCCAGATTCCGGCCCCCTACCCTATGTGAATGAGTATGGGGTATGATGTACCCTACCCATTCAACTGGGGAAAAAATTTACATAAGAAAACACAACACAGGTTTTTAAAGTACTTTATTAGACAGCTCCGGGGGTCTTCTTCCGTCTTCGGGGGTCTTCTTGCCGGACTCCTCCGCTATCTTCTGCTCTTTTGCTAGCTCTTTTACTAGCACAGGAGCCCGGCTTTCTCCTTCATCGCCGCCGCCATCCGGGGGTCTTCTTCCGACTTCGGGGGTCTTGTCCCGCTCTTCGGGGGTCTTGTCCCGCTCTTTGGTTCTTCCAGCTCTTTAACAAGCATTGGCCCGGTCTTGTCGTCACCGCCATGTGTGGGCAAGTCCGTTCATTTCAAAAGTCAAAAGAAAAGTCCAGGCGTGTGTGGGCAGGTCCGCTCGTTCAGAAAGTCCAGCGGACCTCCACTGCAAAGTCCGGCGGGTTGTCCGCCGGACAGTCTGATCATGTGTACACGGCTATAGAAACATCAAAGTGCTACGTTTACTTTGTGCCACAAGGGACTTCATTGTAATTTTTTTTTAATGAGTCCTTAACTATTACCAATCTCTTTTTCTGTCCTTAGCTCTACTACAGTGAGCCTGTTCTCTGCTTGGAATACATTTGGGCATGCAGGGCTTCTCCAGTCCCAACACTGTGTGTGATCATGTCACTACAGCAAGCCAACTCTTCCACCTAGCATTCCATCTGAGGAAGTAATCGCAGAAGCCTGTGTCAGTATCTATAGAAAAGAAACAGGTAAGTATTTACTAGCCTGGAGAGAAACAAAAGTGAAGTTTCACTTTAACATCCCTGAGAGTCAGCAGAAGCCATGATAAAACTTGGGAGGACAATATTGTTGCCCATGCCAAATATCCTAAAGCCCTACTCCAGATGTTCAGCTACATTTGCTTCCTTAGTGGATTGATTGCAAATTGCAATCTCAATGTGGGACTTACAGTATATATATCACAAATATTTGTGTACCATGTATTTTATTGGCAGTTTTCACATCAAAGTTCTTTGGTACATTGTCATTTGTAAAGATCCTGCATGGAGCACCTTGAAAGTGTTTGGATTACAACACACGCTACATAGACATTATTGGCATTGCATATAAAATAGACTATGCATGTCTCTTGTTAAATAATGCTACACATACTATACACTCAGCATGGATAACTGGTGCAGAAAACATATTTAATGCATAGAAAATAATTTAAAAAAGTGTACCATGAAGCACAAATAATCCACCTAATAAGCGCTATATTAACATGTGGTTTCTAAGTGGAGAACCACAGAAATGTAAATGGCTTCTTATGGGATGCAGAACAGACACCAGTACTCTGCAGAGAAGAGAATTTAGGCAATAGAAAAAGCAAAATACACTGAAATGTATTTGTTTGAATTTTTTTTTTTTGTTGGTATTTACAAACCCCCTACAATTAAGCAGTACTTTATATATTGTAGATTCACGTCAGTCCCTGCCCTCAAGGATCTCACACTCCGAGGTCACTTTTTCATACACACATACTAGGGCCTAAGCTACCAATGTATCTTTGGAGTGTGGGAAGCAATTTAAGTACCCAGAGAAATCTATGCAAGCACAGGGCGTATATGCAAACTAGATGCAGGTAGTGTCCTAATTGGGCTTTGAACCTAGGAACCCAATACTGAAAGGCAGAAGAGCAAACAACTTAGCTACTGTGCAGAAACATTACACTACACAGACTGCCTGGACCATCAGCAAATCAATTTCATTTATTTTTTATTTTTTGCTGTGTGCAAAGCCCTTCCATGTGGACCTAACACTAAAAGCTTGTTAAAAGTTGGGGCAGCTGCCATTTTGTTTAGCTTTCTGGAATTGGTGTGGGAACACACTGGACACCTTCAGCTGGCATTGGGATTTGTTGAATGTCTGGTGTGTCCCTGCGAAGAAGAATGGGCTGCCTCTAGGTATACCTGCCCTCAATTTATCCATTGTTTTATAGGCTCCAACACAGAGACTCTGATAGTCTAGTTAGGACCACAATATGCAGAAGGACCTCTACGAGGCAGTGTGACTTCCACATATCCACTGTGTTTGCAAATGTTATGCCACTACAATGCAAACTATTAGAAGTAATTTATTTTATTGTATATTTGTTTTGCTGGCTTGCTGGTAGATCGAGGGAGATGTTGTAGCTGCGGTTACTGGGTTTGAGGTAACTGTAAGCCCCTCTGCAAGTTTGGAGTAATCTGTAAGTCCATCTGTCATGTTCATTTTTATAACATTGCAGTTTTTTTTATATATACCTGGGCCCCTTGACTGCATAGGCTATTTTCTGAAAAAAGTGAACTTAGCCTTTAATCATGATAGTGCCAATCTTTTCACTTCACAGTAAGCTTTTAAGGACACAAGGAATTTTACAGCACTCAAATAGAGTAGAAATATGCAACTTTATAAGTGATGTAATTGCACTTAGGCTGAAATAAGAGTGGGCCTTACATTGTCTTCTAACCCAACCCTTTTATTCCTGATGGCCTTTTTTATTTGACTTCCTTCACTTATATCCCCAAACATGCTGCTCACTGTAAAAACTTGGCCACCCAGCTGCCTTTTAATATATTTTTTTCTTTTTGCTACCTCCTGAGAAGGAATTATTACCATCTGTTTGCTTAAATTTAGGTCTGTCATCACATCACATTTTTCGTCTGTGACAACTGTAAAAAACTATTACTGAGGTCCCTGGGACATGATGTAGAAATGCAGAGGTACCATTGTTATCATGCAAATATATACATAGCAAATCAACCCTGGATGGCAAGTCTAATAAGACTCATGACTGGCTTGAGCTGTGAGACTGTTTTGCCCTCAGGAGGAATCTACTCTGATTGATTAAACCTCCCTGTAATATATGATGAAATGATCAGAATTTAACGACATCTAAGTTGCACAATTTGCCTCTCTATAGAAAAGATCAGTAGGAGCTTGGTGCACAAGATGCGGTCTCTGCGGGTTTTGCTCAAGATTCTGTTCTCGATAATTAATAGGCTAGCTATTTAGGTAGCTAAAAGTAATTTCCAATTATTTTATTATTTTGGAATCTGAATTGAACAGATATCAACATATTAGGATCATCAAAAGTTGCCTTATATTATAGAGTTAATAATAAAATTTAGAGAAATATATGCAAAGGCTTCAGCACTTAATATATTTGGAAATTCCATTACTTTGGAGGGAGTCAGTGTTTTCCTACACACAGAAGTTTCATAAAAGGAAAATATTCTTAACTCATTTTTTTTTAATAATTCAATCTTTATTAAACATTTTTTACTTATTACAATTAACATTTACATGGCATATCCCCATCAAAAAAGAAAAAGGAGAGTAACAATTCTCACCTTATAAATATACATCGACCACGGTGTTTGGCTCCTGCCCACTTCCACACCCCTCCCCAAAATGTACCAAAAAAATAAAAAATAAAATTATGATATGTATACTGTGCCACTCCCTTAATCTTTGAGTGTTTTATGTCTCTTGTGTATTATGCCCCTTGTAAATCTTCAAGTGTTTGTACCCCCTGTGAACAAAACAAAACAAAAACAATTCTACAAGTGTTTGTGTACTATTTTTATTCTGCCGTATATAAAGATGCCTACCCTTTTGTGTCCTTATGTGAATGTAAATAAATCTATATGAATTTGAATCTTCAGTTATTTGTGCTCCTTGTATATTGTTAGTTAATACCTCCCCTCCCCACCCCATCGTCTTTCCCTCCCTCTCCTCTCTCCCCTCCCATCTCCCTTAATAGAATATAAAACGTATATTAATGTGGAAAATAAAATAAAAAAACCGGGGGGGGGTAAGCAGATACCACCGGGGGAGCCCCCCCCCCCCCCCGCCATCACAATACACCACATAATCACCTATTTACATTAATAGACTTTATTTAAAAAAACAATAATTAAAAAAGAATTGTTATGGATCGTTCCTCATTTTCTTCCCATTGTCAGATTTCCCTTTTAGAGTCTTTCCCGGTTTTTGGCAATAACTTATATGTCTATTTCCTGGGCGTGGTTTTCCCATTCTGCTCATATTTTTTCAAATTTGTGCTGTTTTTTTCTGGTCTTGTAAACCCACCTTTCTGCCTCCCTTATTTCTTCCACCTCCCTTTTCCATTCTCCTAATGTGGGGCCTGTGGCCTGTTTCCAGTGTCTGGATACTATCCTCTTTGCCGCATTTAATAAGTATGGTATTGCACTATTTTTATATGCTCTTATGGTACCCATAGTTCAGTGGAACAAAAATGCCTTGGTCCTACTATATACTCCTTTGACATTCTCTTGATCTATGAGGCTATTTCCTCCCAAAATATCTTGATCTTGGGGCATGTCTACCAAATATGAAGAAACGTACCCCTATCTTTTCATCCTCTCCAGCAGCGATTATCTGCAGTTGGATGTATTTGTGCTAATGATACCGGGGTTCTATACCATCTAGTTAGAAATTTGTATGACATTTCCTGGATAGATGAGCTTACCGACAAAGAATGTGTTGCTTCTATTAATTCTTTTTGTTTGTGATGGCGTAAATATGCAATTTAGTTCATTTTCCCATTCTTTGATAAAATAGGGTGTTTTATGTTTATCTTAACTCATTTAGTAAATAAACCTCTGCATGCTCACACATACCTTTTTTCTATTGACTTTTTATAAAATTAAACTATCATTGTCTACTATTATAAATACATAGTATGCTGAATAGTCCTGTAAACCCAAGCTGGTGATGCTGGCAAAGTGTGGCCATGTATATCTGCCAACCATCATTCTCTTGACTATCAGTGACTGTAGGTTATGCAGTAGTGTTCTTTGGAGGCAGTTCTCTCCAGTGACATCTCCGCTGATCAGTTTTTCTATCCTGTCCTAATTTGCTTATCCCAAGATAAGTGTGTGTTTTCGACAGTGAGAAGGGTCCTATACTACTCATCCAACATCAGACTTTCTCATCTAGAGTTCCTTCAGAGGTTGCTAGGGGTTCCTTGAGCACTGAGCAATTTCTGCCTCTCAGATAAGCTCCCACTGACATCATTTATCTTTTTAGCTTTATGTAAGGGGGTAATTCTTCCCAATGACCACAAGTGTAAGGCCGCGTACACACGCGCGGACTGTTCGCCCAACTCTGTCCGTCCAACAGTTTCAGCAAACAGTCCGCTCAAAATTAGCATGGACGGACATGCCCACACACGACGAACGAACAGTTTGCTGAAACCGTGCGCGATGACGTGAACAGCACGTACGACGGGACGAAAAATACGACGTCCTATACACTGCATTATAGCTTTCGGCGTGAAAATCCTTTCTGAGCATGCGCGCAACTTTGGTTGACGAACAAGCCTACACACGAGCGGGCTGTTCGCTGAAACAAGGTTTCAGCGGACAGTTTTTCGGAAATTCCGAAAAACCTTGTCCGTCCAACTGTCCGCTGAAACTGTCCGCTGAAAGCCCACACACGAGCGGACTGTCCACCCAAACACTGTTCAGCGGACAAAGTTGGGCGAACAGTCCCCCGTGTGTACGCGGCCTAAGGAGCATTCTTCCCACTGACCATCCCGTTAATTTATCAGGAGTTGTAGATATAGGCATTTTTAGTAGAGGTACCCTAAGACTGGAAATTTGTTCAAGGGTTCCTCTGTGTTGAAAATGTTGAGAAAGGCTGGTCTACAAACTACAACAAATGGCCTTTACCAAAGAACCCAATTAATAGTGCATTGACCCTCCCTAGTTTAACTATTTGCCATTATATGTACACTATCATCAAGAGTCAAATTTAAGGGGCCTGCCCTAAGGTTTTAAGGATAAGCAGAGATTCCTTAAATCTTACATCTATCTGTCTGTCATTCCAACTCCCATAGGTGTTAAAAAAACAATCCTTACAAACAGGATTCTATCAAAATTGTACTCCCAGTGCAAAAAAACATTGAGTATCTAGAACTTAGCAGGTGTACACTTTTTATCAATTTGTTTATGATTTTAATGCTATTATTTTAAAAATTTTTTATAATTCCTTTATTTAACCAACAGTTATGGTATGCAAATCAAAGTATTGATAAAGCTAGGTACAATGACATATGTATGCTAGAAACAAGTATTACATAACCGCATCAGCTGCAAAGGCAGCTCAACAGATTCAAAGCATACACAATGTGGCAAGTTCCAAGGCATGCATTATATTCTTAATTGGAAGGGTGTAATCTCCAACTTTCCAACTTTGGGAAGAGCCCTAACTTAGTGATGCAAATGTGTATAATAAAAAATGAGGAGTACCGTTGTCCAAAGGAATCCCCCGGTGGCCAATATAACTTGATAAAGGGACAAAGTCCATCATGCTGTATATAGTCAAATAAATATGTACAGAAAGGAAAGTACAAGGGAGGGGTTTCTGAGCTAAATGTGCACACACACAAAAGGGAAGAAGGCAACAGGAAGGGCAAAGAAATGAGAAAAATAGACGGAGACAAAGACAGTAAAACACATACATAAAAGTAGGGAAGGGGGACAAGAACTTGCAGTTCCAATAGAACCAAAAAATGGATTCTCTCACCCAGAGCCTTGGATTTGAATGCTTTTATTGCACTTATATGTATGCACATATACATACCTGTTCCTTTATGTATGCACATATGCATAACTGTTAATTTAATCATGGCATTTGTCTTTAGACCTTTCTGATGCTATCACCTTTTTAACTTTACAAATGAATATCTGGACATGATTATGATTATACCCTTCAAAATGGAAAATGTCATCGGTGCAACTTAGTCTCCGTCTACAAAACGTGAATTTTAATTAAATAATCCAGGATGATGAACTATGCAAATACCTTTGAACCTGTATCTTCTATTAATATTTATAAGTATCTTTTTTTTTCACTTGACATTTGCCATGTACAGAAAAATAATAGCGGAATTCTCCTGTTGTCCTCTTGTCTTCTAGTCTGGCTGCTTATGAAGATTTCGTTCTCATGGTTTAAGGCAGAAAGGAGGAAATTTAGCCAATTATCCACAGCCGCTAAGGATGAACCAGTTCAGAAATGATCAGTGTGTTTGTGGCCACTGTCTGGAATTGTTATATAGTTCTGAGAATCGTAAAGTCGTAGATTATTTTACCAATATTTTCCAGCAGTTATATACAAGTAATCTCAAGCCCCGCAACGCTGGGACACAGTAAATCTCTTCTACGTGAAGTGACAAAATTCTTCTTTATTTATATAAACAATTTCAGTGAACTCCGATTTTGCAATAGCTGGTTTTCATTTTCCAACTTCAATCACAAGAAAAACACCCATACAATACAAAAGACATTGTTTTGCTGCTATTTTCCTGCTTTACACTCATGTGGATTTAGCGTAAGTCTTCTATATTTTTGCTTGTAATTTTTTTTCTTATTTCTTTGTAGCTGACACATTTCGATGTTACAAATCTTGACTAAAATAATCTCACTCATAAAACAAAATAAAACAAAAAAATAATAATGCTTCTCTAATTTCTGATAGCCATTTGTGGGGGGTGATAAAACAAAGCTAAATGAATACCAGTACAAGCTGAGGACAAATTCTGCCAATAAATACATCTTACCTTAACATTTGCCTCTACAATTGTACAGCAATGCTTTCACCTCCTGCCAGTGCATTATAATATGTCATCATCCTCATTGTACAATGCAATGTATGAAGCATAATTGTAATACCTGAAGACCTGGGCATTGTAATTCAGGGAGGGAGCATCCTTACAGGTATGCAAATGCTGACTATCAGAAAGTCAGTGTTTGCATAACCACTTAAGCTAAAGTAAGATGTACTGCTTATGATCTAGCATTTTATTTTTCCTACAGGTACATTTAAGGATGTAAAGGTTAATATTGCCCCATTGATCCTCCAGAACACATTGGGAAACACCAGGAGGGGGGGAGCTTCCATGAGCAAAGTGATACTGCCATGGCCGGTGCACATTACACTACTGTATGCATTGCAGGAGACTGATGACTGAGCTCTCGTAGGTGGGGCAGAATATAGCCCTAGACCCAGCTTAAATATAGTAGAAAATGCCTATAGTAATTCCCTGAGGTGGTGAACGGTCGGTGCACTGGCTTGAAGTGTCCTCCTAGCACTCCATAAAACACATCGATAAAAGAAAGCCGGCAGCTCAATCTTCTGCAATGAATACATTTATTAACAACTTTGCGCCTAAGGGTAAAACAAATCTTAATGCCTAAGTCCAATTTTGCAACTTTGACATGTGTTAGTAAAACCGTACGTATCATCACTATTTGTCCATTCAGGTGGATTATACCTTGTTTTTTTTAGGACAAATTGGGCTTTCATTTGGTGATGAAATAGTTATGGCTATCCCCTGATTTTTTTTTTAATATCTAAGGAAAACTGGTCCAAAATAGTAAAAAATAAACAGATGTAAGTGTTTATTTTTTGCTACTACCATAACCTACCCCCAAAGAACAACTCAAAAAAAATTCAACTGCTTCTGACGATCGTGTATTTTAGTTTTTGTTTGTACCTGCATTACAGCCCAAAAACAATAGTGCGCATTTTGCTTTTTTATCCTACCTAAAACACACAGACACAGACAATAACTGACACTGATACGAATTTAAAGAAAAAAATCCTGTCCAAAAAAAAAATTGTGACCCTGGCCTTTGACCTTGACCTTAACCCGAACATTAACCCTGGTCTAGGTTTTTTTATTTTATTTTTGAATTTTTAATTTTTTCACACATTATTTTTTTCGATTTCTGCAAGGACAGAGAAAGATGTATCTGTCTTGTCCATTCACAGAGACAGAAGACAAGGGCGGACTGCACAGTCACTGATCACTGTGATAGTCAATCAGAGGCTATCACAGCGATCAGGTGACCCAGAATTGGACATTCCATGTCACTATATCTGTGTTGGGAACTCGCCAGCACAAAGGGAGATACGCAAATATGCGGCTCCACAAAAAAAAAAAAACAGTCCAGTGAGGACTGGGACATATTTGGACATATTTGCATACGGTAGATGTGAAGTGGTTAATCCAGATGTGGTGCAACATAATACAGGGCTTATGCGTTTTGCCGCATAGCTTTAATCATATGATTAAGGCTACATGCCAAAATGTGTAAGCCCTGCATTATTATGTACCACACCTGGATTATTACACTTATTAATTGTGGAAGATTGAGCAGCCGGCTTTCTTTTATCTACATAGCACTAGACCCAATCTCTGCCAGCACCATTCTTTTCCATCATCAATGTTGCTGTGCTAGCAGAGTGAGGCAAGCAGGGTATGTGGGCCCCAGCTTCAAAGAAAAGCACTGGTGGACTTTAAGATGATTAGATGTAAGATAACTAGGGAGCATATTTATAATTTTTTTTTAAAAAAAGATGTAATTTGCTGGCGTTCATTTATTTTTTTTGTTACATTTATAGGTCTCAAATTTGTGAACACAATGGGATTGATTTACTAAAAGCAACTAGGCTGTTCATAAGGGAAGACAAGGCTGTTCACAAGTTTGCAAGGGAATTTTCCCTTAGTTAAGTGAAAAAGATGAAGCTCTGCTGACTTCTATCATCCCTTCATATTTTGTTGTTTTCCATCGCATGATTTGGTGTTCAATGCAAGTGAATTTCCACAACATTCACTAAGCTAATGGAAAATTCCCTTGCACAGTGCTAATTCCCTTGCAAAGTGAACAGCCGATTTGAATATAGTAAATCAACCACAACAGGTGATATCTAGCATATGCATATCATGATTTTATTTATCAAATATGGAGTGAATGACAATGTGGAAGCAAGGCCAGATGCACCATCCATAGGACTCAAAGGTGAGCCACAGATAAAATTATTTATTCACCATCTGAAAGCAGTGAATGTTTAGCAGTGAGTAGGGAAGATTGTTATTGGGATCTGGGTTTCCAACTGAAGACCATGACGTCAGATTTTGAACAATTGGTAGCAAAAGAGATACACGCACATGGGCAAATACAGCCAACCAATGGACTTTAAAAACAGATGAAAACGGACAGAACCAAATGGAAACTAATCATGCATCAGATTCTAAATATGATCCTAGAAGCCATACTGCACCTGTTTTATTTTTCATTCTAGTTTGAGCCATGGGAATACAAGAAATTGTAAATATTTTTTCATGGAGAGGAATATTGTGTTACAAACAATTGACTGGGGACTATGTTATGTGCCAGTTTTGAAGGCAACTGATTCTAAGTTTTTCAAAAAGTCAGGCCAATGCCATACTTGGTGCTAGATGGCGGTATGCTGAATCTACATACAATTCAACGTATTACATTTTTCGGAGACTCTCATGATCAAACCATCTAGCGCCCCCTATGCCAAACAGATCTGTCATAAAATGTTAAAAGCTCCACCCTTACTATGATGCCCCTATTTCTTAATAATATTATTATAATATAATTTTAAACTCTACATTTGGCTTAAAAAAAGCCAACTGATAAAAGTGAAATAACAATCTCAGTCTTCCAGAAGAGTAGTAGTAGTGGGGGCAGCACTACTGGACCCCCACTTATTATTACTGTATCACTCACTTTTATGGTCCTGTACATTTTAAACGTATTTAGATGAGGTCAATTTTTAGAGCCTCTGTGCTAGAAAGTTGGGAGGTAATCAATCTCCAAATGATCCCAATGTCTACAGCATATAGTCTTCAAAGGTTTATTACATTTTAAGAAGGTGTTTAGGAATGGTTCTAACAGCCAGCGGGATACTTTAGATTCTGGGAATCATGTCTCCAGCACACTGTTAGGCATGTATTCAGAATCCCACCTTTTCAACACCCTTATATTTTTAGAACCCAGAACGTTTGATTATTTTCTTCAGTTTATAGACATACTGAGAACCTCTCTCTTCATACTGAAAGAAAAAAAGACTGCATTATCTAAGATGTGTTATAAAAAGATCTTAAGGCTTTTGAGGAGAAAAGGATAAAGTAATGTGTGATATCTAAAGGGATTTTACAATAGTCTCCCCTGGAGAAATGCTTATTGTAAATGCAGAAAAGATCAAATAAACCTACAGATTTCCAGCCATTATCCATTACAGGCTACAAATAGACGTGACCTTAAAACATAATAGTTACATGGTATTACCAAAGGTGGTACCTAACCCTAAAACACAAACAATTTACAGAAACAACTGTCATCAAAGAACAAATATATTTAAATCCATCCTAATCTTGAACAGTTTATCATTTGCACTGTAGCTGAATGTATTTTGCACGTTGCTTCGCAAGGCTATATTAGAATGATCATCAAGGCTGCCTAAGCAGGAGCCTAGGGCTGGTGGATGTCTAGGAGCCTCCCACCCACAGACAACATTGTTTTTTTTTTCCCTCAAACTAGACACCATAAACCCCCATAACATTAGCCCCTTAACAACTATATATGCTGGTGCTAGGATATATCTACCATAGTATATACATAGCATATTAATACATCTGATGCCCCAAAAGGGATAGGACATATCAATTAATGATGCTCTCATCTCTAGACATCAAGTGTTTCATTCCAAAATGCTATGTAATAAAAACTGTTAAATGAATCAATGTAACAATCTACTTCTCAATGAATAATCACACTTTTCAACTTAAATGGGCACATTGTCTGTTTTATTATTGCTGTGAGGGATTTTAGTAGATGAAATTGCTACTAACCTTTACATTAAATGTATACAGATTGGTGTTTTTACCTTTATTTTCCCATATAACATTCTTCTGCTTCATGGTTAACGTTCTAATTCACGCTCTTTGCTCCACATGCAGTCCCAAGCTTCTCCTATGATCCCTCTATGGTCAATTATATATTTAGATGGGTTTCACCAACCTGGGGGAAGCCCTTTTAAGCCTTAAAGGGGTTGTAAACCTTCAAGGTTTTTCACCTCAATGCATTCTATGCATTGAGGTGAAAAACCTCCTGTAATGCTGCAGCCCCCCTCGCCCCCCATTTAATTACCTGTACCCCCTCTATCATGTCCCGGGGATGAGCATACCAGCAAAAGCCAGTGCGTGGGGTCCTGATCGGATAGGTTGATAACTGCTGTCAATCAAATCCAATGGCCCTGACGCTGGGGAATGGGGCCGGATGATACATTCGGCTTCTATGGACGCCAAATGAATGGCTTGGGAGCATGCTCTCAAGGTAACCCCTTGGGATTGTGCTTCTCCCAGGGGCTTATCTAATGCAGGGTGGAGCCGTGAGAGCCACCAAGGTACCCCAGAAGAGGATGTTCAGGGCCACTCTGTGCAAAACAAGCTGCATAGTGGAGGTAAGTATGACATGTTTGTTATTTTTTAAAAAAAATGAAGCTTTAGTGTCACTTTAAGATGGCAGGCTGGTCATACACTATTGTTTTTCTTATTTAAGCCAGCCCAACTTCAAAGGATGTTGGGCAGGAAGGGGCCCATTAGGGCTCATCAGGACCAAAATTTGAACAGTTTATGGCCAGCTGTAGACAGTGATATCTGTTTTTTTTTTAGATGTTATGGTATCTATATCTGAGAACTTTTAGTAAATCACTGGGCCTAATAATGAGGATGGAACAGGGGGAAAGCATGGGCATGGTGCACCGTGCATGCTACAATGTATGTATGAGGAGCGTGTAAATGATCCTGTTCTTTAAAAGCTGTTGGTCTCATTCCAACATCCTGGTTTTAGCTATGATGCATCCCTGTCTGTCCACCTGCAAGGTGATTGATGGGGCCAGTCTCTGGGTGGAGATCAAACCTGATTTAAGTCAGCCAAGCCTGCAGTCTCATGCTTGTGATATTGCATTTTTTACATGTGATCCAAGCTCCTTACTTGTCTGCTCTGCTTTGCTAGATTGGATTCCCTTGTTGGTGACCTTGGATTGGATATCGACTACCCTCTGCACTATGCCTGCCTTTTGACTACGGATTTGTCCCTGACTATTCTGAACCTTGCCTGCCTTGTACATGGACTATCATTGCACCACTTTGCAAATTTGCCAACTGCAAGTACCTGTTTTCTGTGCTCTGCCAGGGTATGGTAGCCAGGCACTATAGCATTGTATATAAGTCCTGTGGGCAACCAAGTACCGGTAAGCCTGTCTGCCTTGTGGGAAAGGGGGCTACTATAGGTAAAGAACACAGAAGCCAGCTATAGTATCTGGTCACCTGCGTTAGGGGTAAGTGTGACAGTATGTAATGGTTGCAGCATGCTCTGAAATGATGACAATGACTTTGACCCACCACAGTGAATTGCAGAGTTTATTCCCCAATGAGCACCTGTACTGAGAAGGAGGTCTGTTCTTAGGGGGTGCCCCCTCGTCCTACTTTCTTCCCCCCACATAGGCTGCCACTGGAGGGAGAAATCCTGCCTCTAACAGGCAGCTATGGCAGCTCCTTCACTGTGATGCTGCCAACTCTGCTGTATGTCAGCAGGCAGCTGGAGAATGGTGCTCATAGAATCAGTTGCTTAAAGGGTTATTAAGCCCAAAGTGCTCATAACAATTGCACATTTACATTGTCTGCTATTTCTTCTTTAAAAGCTTTCCTTTATTTTCCACTGAACCACAGAGAGTACTAGATGGGGTACATGCACAATTTAGCGCTTAGAATCAAGGGACATGTAGTTTTGAGTAGGAGGTTCAGAGGACATGCTGTGCTGAAGCCTGAAACCACTGTGCGCACTCCGACATGAATTTCAGGGAAGCGCTCCTAGGCAAGCTGGAGGTTGCTCTAGTAAATGCCATGGATTGTAAGCACTTTTTTAAGTTAATATAAATTTGCTTCTGGTCAGCTGGCCTATCTATATCTGATTGTCAAAAACCATGTGAGGCATTAATACTACTTTAAGTGAAAATTTGGCAACCCCAGGAGAAAGCTGGCAGGTTCTGAAGTATGGTAATATCTCTGTACTAGTTTGCTTGTTGCCTACAGTTCTTTAATTATTGATATTTTATAGCAGTGACAGCACTCTCGGAGCTGATTACTTTCAACTTTACTCCTTTCTCCTGAATAGAGGAGAGCTAAGATAACCATGATGGTTTGCAGTTAGACAGAGTATAAATGGTGTAAGGAGGATATAATTAATGGCAGAGAAACAGAATTGTGACAAAGGTTAGCCCAGGTGTCTAACGGCAATCACCTGTCATCTGATTACCGACTACAAATGGCTGATTTTTCATTAATTAATATAGTTAAATGCACATAGTTGCTCTGAGCACTATATTCTAAAATAAAGGCCATCAGATCTTATAAAAGGAGCAAATTCTTTGATAACTAGATCTTTCCTTTAACAAACATTAAATGCTTAACTAGATTCACTTTGAGGTTTTCCTACTTTTTAATTATTTTTTTTTGTATCTCATAGACTAATTATCAGAAGAACAACTCAGTAGAAGAGTTTATCTTAGTAAGGACCTAAATCGAAATATTGATCTATTCTAATTTGGCGTTGGCAATTACCACTGTCTAATGCGCCTTCCTGTGGTTTATATAAAAAAAAAGCATTAATGTCTAATGTCAGTGTCAGTGGTTGCCACAGTAACCCCACAAACAGTATGGTCTGGGATATCCATCATTTTTTCTTCCCTTAGGCAGCTAATAATTCAAAAAATTTAATGAATAAACCATTTGATATTTGGGAAAATGCCAATCTTTCAATTGGCAAAACGAGCAAGGTTGCATGAAGTGTAAAATAGGGCAGTAAAAAATCAGCAAGATTCAGTACATATTTTAATATTTTAAACCAGCAAAAAGAATGTTTTTATAACGAATGGAATGTCGGTGCTGTATTCTGGAATCCATTCCAATACTTTGTAATTTGGCTGGACGCAGATGGAACGTTTGCTCATTTTCACCTATGGGTGATTACTTGACATATTACGTAGTAAGTAGATTCTTTATAGATGCCTGTCCACAGTGATGGTCATATTAACATTCCAACCTCACCCAATGCTCAGAGAACCATAAAAATGTTCATAAGAGCCCCCTACTTTTATGGTCTAAGCCCTTGTACACACGGTCGGAGATTCCGACGGAATGTGTCCGATCGGACCGTATTGTCGGATAATCCAACTGTGTGTGGTCTCCATCAGACTGTTTCCGTCGGAATATCCGACGGACCAAGTTTTTTTCAACTTGTCTATAAAATTTTCCGACAACATGCTCCGATCGGACATACTCCGATCATGTGTAGCCTACTCCGATGGACAAAGTGCCACGCATGCTCAGATCAAATTCCTAGACCAAAACTATTGGCTACTAGCCTGAACGTAGTCCCGTCGTAACGAAATAACGTCATCACGTTATGTACATTCAGATTTTTTCCGACAACTTTGTCCGACCGTGTGTATGCAATAGTTTCGGACAAAATCCATCAGACAAAATACAACGGATTTGGTTGTCAGAATGTCCGACCGTGTGCTCAAGGGCTTAGAATGTTGACATCATTTATGCATATGACAAATAATGTCAGGAAAGATCAAAAAATTGGTATTCTTCATTGATATGAACATCTTAAATGGACACGAATATAAGTGAGCGAAAGGAGGCAACACAAGGCTCTAGTGCAGGGGTAGACAGCAACCTTTTGAGCACAGTGTAAAAATATTTTCAAAGAAATTGAGTGTGCCGATTTTATAACAAAAAAAAGGCCAACTTGACACACTCAATCACGAAAAGGATGTTTTATAAAGTAAATGCTGTAAACTACTTGAGTAATAGTGAGGAATTAACATCCTGCACTCTCACGCCTCAGATCAGCCCCAATTCATGCGCCTTCACACCTCAGATCACTGTCACCCACGGCACATCTGCCCCACCAATGTACCACCCTGCACATCTGCCCCACCACTGTAACCCACTGCTCATCTGCCCCATCATTGTAGCCCCCTGCTCATCTGCCCCACCACTGTACCCCCCTGCACATCTGCCCCACCACTGTAACCCCCTGCTCATGTTCCCCACAACTGTAACCCCCTGAACATCTGCCCCACCACTGTATCCCCCTGCTTATCTTCCCCATCACTATACCTCCCTACTCATCTGTCCCACCACTGTACCCCCCCTGCTCGTCTGCTCCACCAATGTTCCCCCTTTCTCATCTGCCCCACCACTCTACCTCCCTGCACATCTGCTCCACCGCATTACCATCATGTTCTTCTGTGTCACCACTGAACCATCTTCCCATCTGTCCTAACGCTGAACTTATCTGCTCATCTGCCCCACCACTGTATCCTACTTTCTCATCTACACCACCACTGTACCTCTTGCACATCTGTACCACCTCTGTTCCCCCTGCTCATCTGTCCCACCAATGTACCTCCTTTCTCCTCTGGCCACCACTGTACCCCTCTGTACATCTGCCCCTCCCAGGGCCGGTACAAGGGATGGGCAGAAGGGGCAGATGCCCTGGGTGGGACCATTTACTGGAGGAAGGGGGGCGCAGTAGAGGCCATGCTACAGGCCGCCTGTCCTGGGGCTGCTTTTATCCATTGCTCGCCTTCCACCTTCTCCTCTTGTTTGTCACACAGCGCCGGGAGTGCCGTGTGTCACATAGCTGGGTCTGCATCGGTGTTCGGATGTGCCATAACAATGTCCCACCCCCTAGACCAGCTCGTGTGGTAGCAGATTGAATAAGTATTCCGCCTATCACACGAGCCTGTCTAGGGGGGCGGGACCTTGTGAGGCTGCGATTATGGTCACAGAGAGGTTGCGATTATGGTCACAGAGAGGCGGCATTGATGGGCACAGTGAGGCTGCGAGTATGGGTACAGGGAGGCTGTGATTATGGGCAAAGAGAGGCGGCATTGATGGGCACAGAGAGGCTGCAATTATGGTCACAGAGAGGTTGCGATTATGGTCACAGAGAGGCGGCATTGATGGGCACAGTGAGGCTGCGATTATGGTCACAGAGAGGTTGCGATTATGGTCACAGAGAGGCGGCATTGATGGGCACAGTGAGGCTGCGAGTATGGGTACAGGGAGGCTGTGATTATGGGCAAAGAGAGGCGGCATTGATGGGCACAGAGAGGCTGCAATTATGGTCACAGAGAGGCTATGATTATGGTCACAGAGAGGCGGTATTGATGGGCACAGAAAGGCTGCAATTATGGGCATAGAGAGGCTGCGATTATGGGCACAGAGAGGCTGCAATTATGGTCACAGTGAGGCGGCATTGATGGGCACAGTGAGGCTGCGATTATGGGCACAGAGAGGCTGCAAGTATGGGTACAGGGAGGCTGCGATTATTGGCACGGAGAGGCGGCATTGATGGGCATAGTGGTAGGATGCATTTGATTGGCACTGGTGAGACTGCATTGATCTCTTGTATCATGTCTGCAGTCTCTGACCATGTTTAGTATGATGTCCTCAGTCTCTAACCATCGCCTGCATCATGTCCTCAGTCTCTAACCATCTCTTGTCTTATATCATGTCTGCAGTCTCTGAGGGGAGTTTGCTTAATTAGCAATGGTATTGGTAATATGTAGCAGGAAGGGGGGTAATGCACTGTCACTCTGATGCGTTAGTATAAATTTAATCATCTGTAGGCACTGTGGCTTTTCACAGCGGGGGGTGCAGTTTTTCAATATGGTCCATCCTCCCTCTTTTACTGTTTATATACTTATATACTAAGAATTTCTTTTTTTTTTTTTTTTGCTCTCCTCCGCTATGTGTCTTTCGTGTTCTATCTTAGCCACTCTAACTGCATCCTTACATTTCTTGTTGCATTCATTGTAATGTCTGAATGCTGATGATGATTCACTTAGTATGTATTGCAGTGGTGGCCGGTGGTATATTTTCTTGGGGTGGGGAAACAGTGCACAGACAAGCCACCCCCCCACACCGGTCGGGTCACCCACACCACCACCCCCCCCCGGATGGGGTTGGTCCGTCACCTGTAACACTTACCCCGGGCATCGCTTCCCTCTGAGAGATGGGTGGTCGGCTTCCCTTGTTTTTTCTTCTCTGCATCACAGCGGTGTCCTTGCCGTGAATCTCCTCCTCTGCATCATGGCAGTGTCCTTGCCATGCGTCTCCTCCCTCCTCCTCCCTTGGCCAATAGGGTAGCTACTTCTGTCAGCCAATGGGGAAACGGGTCTCAGGACCCGCTTTATGATTGGCTGGGGGGCAGAATCAGTGTTACCATAGCGACTATTCATTGATAGGCCAACACAAAGTGGCACATAATTGTGAAGTAGAAGAAAAATGATTAATGCTTTTCAATTTTTTTTACAAATAAATATGTGGAAAGTGTGGCATGCATTTGTATTCAGCCCTCCTGAATGAATACTTTATAGAACTGCCTTTTGATGCAATTACAGCTGCAAGTCTTTTTGGGTATGTTTATACCAGCTTTACACATCTAGAGAGTGCCATTTTTGTCCATTACTCTTTGCAAAATTGCCCAAGCTCTGTCAGATTGGATGGAGAGCATCTGTGAACAGAAATTTTCAAGTCTTGCCACAGATTCTCAATTGGATTTAGGTTAAGACTTTGACTGGGCCATTCTAACACATGGATATTCTTTGATATAAACCATTCCATTGTAGCTCTGGCTGTATGTTTAGGGTAATTGTCCTGCAAGAAGGTGAACCTCCACTCCATTCTCAAGTCTTTTGCAGACTCTAACAGGTTTTCTTCTAAGATTCTCCTAAATTGCCTCCATCCATCTTCCCATCAACTTTGACCAGCTTCCCTGTCCCTGCTGAAGAAAAGCATCCCCACAACATGATGCTGCTACCACCATGTGTCACGGCGGGGATGGTGTGTTCAGGGTGATGTGCAGTGTTAGTTTTCCGCCAAACGTAGCGTTTTGCTTTCAAATCAAAAAGTTCTATTTTCGTCTCATCTGACCAGAAAACCTTCTTCCGCATGTTTGCTATGTCCCCCCACAGGGCTTCTCGCAAACTGCAAACAGGACTTTTTATGGCTTTCTTTCAACAATGGCTTTCTTCTTGCCACTCTTCCATAAAGGCCAGATTTGTGAAGTGCACGACTAATAGTTGTCGTGTGGACAGATTTTCCCATCTGAGCTGTGAATCTCTGCAGCTCCTCCAGAGTTTCCATGGACCTCTTGGCTGATTCTCTGATTAAGGCTATTCTTGCCTGGCCTGTCAGTTATGATGGACGACCATGTCTTGGTAGGTTTGCAGTTGTGCCATACTATTTCCATTTTCAGATAATGGATTGAACATTGCTCTGTGAGATGTTCAAAGCTTAGGATACTTTTTTTATAGCCTAACCCTGCTTTAAACTTCACCGCAACTTTATCCCTGTCCTGTCTGGTGTGTTCCTTGGCCTTCATGATGCTGTTTGTTCACTAAGGTTCTCTAACAAACCTATGAGGGCTTCACAGAACAGCTGTATTTATACTGAGATGAGATTACAAACAGGTTGATTCTGTTTACGAATTAGGTGACTTCTGTAATTGGTTGCACTAGATTTTAGTTAGGGGTATCGGAGTACAGAGGACTGAATACAAATTGTAAAAAATGTGGAAAACCATTTATCATTTTCCTTCCACTTCACAATTATGTACCACTTTGTGTTGGTCTATCACATTAAACCAAAATTAAATGCATTCATGTTTTTGATTGTAACATGACAAAATGTGGAACATTTCAAGGGGTATGGATACTTTTTCAAGGCACTGTACCTGTATCAGCAGGTCAATTGGCTTTCATTAAAAATCAGCTGTAGGGTATAGAACTGCAGTTGGTACAGTGGACTGAAAACTCCTTTGGAGAAGAGGGAATGAAAAGAATGGCTCAATGTACTCCATAAAGTGCTGAAAAGGTGTCAAAGTTCTATAAATCAGCTAAATAAATCTTTTTTATGGTTGCCAGCCAAGATGAATTTTCTTCCTTTCTTTTAAACAATAAATTCTTTGACATTGGCCACTATGTTATCTGCTTCTAGACTTGGAACAGAAAGCACAGAAGAGATATCGACAACGCTTGTAAGAATTCTACAATGTGAAAATGATGTGCCTCGTCTTCTCTTCTGAACAGGCTGAGAGACAAAAGTTCCAGGACAAAGTGGTGTTAATTGCTTCCAGCATTCCGAATACGATTTTCTTCTGTCGGCAAAAGTATAGAATTACTCACAGTAATGTCACCGGTACTTTGATTCAAGATATGCAAGTCCACCGACCTCGCTCAGAAATCAGCATATTTTTGTCACCCAGAAATAGGAAGAATGAACCATTTAACAAGTAATCAACCATAGAAAATAGAGGTAGGCATTTGTGTAGATGTCTTGGATGGTATCCAGGGGCAGGAGTAGAAATGTGCATTTTTTAAAGCTTTAAAAAAATACTCTTCTCCTCAATCAGAGCTGTGTCTTCATAGAAATGCAAAAAATGAGCAATCAGTGCAAGACAAACAGGCATTTTTTAAAACTAGCTACAATCAGTTTATTGAGCAATAAAGAGAAAAATATGCTAAACAGCTTTTTCGGCTATGTTTTATTCTCAGG
The DNA here is from genome assembly GCF_037356315.1 of Lithobates pipiens. Classification (NCBI taxonomy): domain Eukaryota; kingdom Metazoa; phylum Chordata; class Amphibia; order Anura; family Ranidae; genus Lithobates; species Lithobates pipiens. The sequence continues at coordinate 463,042,054 of NW_027507718.1, read as the reverse complement.
CTCAGGAGAGCATTACAGAGTTCAGTCATCTAATAATGTTTACCGTTGTAAACGAAACAGTTATTCTGAGTTAGTATGCTGTTTAAATACTTCTTAGCAGGAGGGTTCGGATTTTCTATGTATGAAATGTTTCAACAACAAAAGCCTCTGCATTTTCCGATGACAAATATTGTGATGCACCCACCTTTTTTTGCCCACACTCAATAAAAGGAAGGGGCATTAGCTATGTTTACAGCCTTAATGGCAGCCAAAGTGGAGCCCTGCCTCTGGAAATGCCAATTGTTTAGCTGCCTTGTTGACCCTCTTGCTTTAACACTCACTGACCCAACAAAAGTCCAGTTTACCTATAAAGGACAACTGTGACTTTAGTGCAGTTGTACTTTAATACACCCCTCCACACCTAAACCCTTACATTCCTTCTCATTCCAGTGATCTTTATTGTGCAGGCAGGCCATAGTAGAGGCTGCCATGAGTATGGCTCCTCCTTAGGAATGGATGGGCCGGAGTCGTACATGCGTGGTACGAAGAAGAGTCCAGGGGGGTGTTATGTTACAAAGTCACTGGGCAGGGCCACATGGAGAATATTGTTGTAATCAGTAGGAAGTTAAGTATTTGACCAGGTTGGCTGCACTCAGTGGGGGTAGAGGAATCAAGTAAAGAAGAATTACACTAAAGGCACAGCTGTCCTTCAAAGTAACCCTTTTATTAGAGAACCATGGAACTATGTCATTGTTGACCTCCTTCTGAAAATACTAGCTTCTTGGTTTTAATAATGACCTACTTGACTCACCAACAGGGTAGCCCCGCCACTTAGCTATTTAACTACTTACGGACCGGCCGCCGTCATTATACGGCGGTAATTTGAAGAGTGATATCGTTGTTATGGTAACCTCTTCATCAGCAGGTGGTCCACCTTCAGATAAAAGTGGCCTCTGCGAAACGGATTCGCCGTGAGATCACTTTTATCGGCAGAAGAAGAGGGCTTCCGCCACGCTCTGTGCCCTCTGCCACTTACCGTAGCCACCAGCAGCGATGGAGGTGACCGGATCCTGTGTCTTCTGTGGTATGGAGCTGAGTGAGGGGAAGATGGCCCCCACCTGGCTCCATACCAATGCAGGGCAGAAGCAAGGTAAAAGCGTCACTTCTGCTCATAGATCTTGAAAGCAAATTTTTTTTTTTAAACGACATTTTATTTTATTTTTTCTTGCATTTTTGTGTAAATATGAGATCTGAGGTCTTTTTGAGCTCTCATGTTTAAGAGGTCCAGTCATGCTTTTTTCTATTACAAGGGATATTTACATTCCTTGTAATAGCAATAAAAGTGACACCATTTTTTTATTAAAAGAACAGTGTAAAAAAAAAAATAAGAAAAAAAATATATAAATGACGCGTCCCGTGCTTGTGGGCACGCCGAGCTCGTGGGCAGAAGCGAACGCATATGTGAGTAGCGCCCGCATATGAAAATGGTGTTCAAACCACACATGTGAGGTATTACCGCGATCGTTAGAGTGAGAGCAATAATACTAGCCATAGACCCCCTCTGTAACTGAAAACATGCAACCTGTAGAATTTCTTAAACATTGCAAGTGGAGATTGGTAAGAGTAAAAGTTTGTCCCCATTCCATGAGCGGGCGCAATTTTGAAGAGTGACATTTTGGGTATCAATTTACTCGGCGTAACATCATCTTTCACAATATAAAAATAATTTTGGCTAACTTTACTGTTGTCTTATTAAAAAGTGCGCTTGTAAGACCGCTGCACAAATACGGTGTGACAGAAAGTATTGCAACGACCAACATTTTATCCTCTAGGGTGTTAGAAAAAAAATATATATAATATTTGGGGGTTCTAAGTAATTGTCTATCAAAAAAAAAATATTTTAACTTGTAAACAACAAGTTTGAAAAATAGGTACAGTCTTAAAGTGGTTAAGAAATGTCAGTTGGCGGGGGCCTTTGAAGTGAGCTGAGCTTTTTTCAGGTCAGCGGTGGGCATTGTGATTGATGATGGTTCTACATCAGGGGACATTGTTTTTGTTTTTTTAATAAACTAATTATCAAAAACTTTCTGTGTTTTTATTTCTTTTTGACACTTTCTTTGGTGAATGAGTAGGGGTACAATGTACCCCATACTCATTCACATGGGTGATAGATACTAATAAGCCCCCCACATAGAGGCCCCCACAGCCACCGACCAGGGTTTCGGGTAAGAGGCCCTTGTCTCCATCAACGTGGGGACAAGGTGCTTTGGGGCAAGGGGGCAGAGCCCCCTGCTCCACAGCACCCCCCCATGTTGAGGGCATGTGGCCTGAGATGGTTCTGGGGGAGAGGGTGCTCGCTTATCCCCCCCTTTCCTGGCCTGTGATATGGATGGATTTTGGGGGGAGGGGACATTTAAAAAAAATGTTGGCGTGGGGTTCCCCTTAAAATCCATACCAGACCCAAAAGGGCACGGTATGGATTGGGGGAAAGCCCCCACTCTGAATTACAAAGGTGTTGAGAGGAGGAATTTTAGAGGGCAGAATGAGTACAGAAATCAAGCAAGCTCACAAGGACTATATATTCCTTAGAAATCGAAAGAAAGCAGGCAGGAGAAGCTGCAAAGCATGAATGCAATCCTGGGACTTATGGAAAGAGACAGCCAGCAGACAGGCAGCACTCACAACATGAAAGGCACAGGCTTGGTGAAGGGACAAGACCTGTAAAGCCCCGTACACACGAGCGGACTTTTCGACATCCAAAGTACTTTTCGATCGTGTGTGGGCTGCAACGGACTTTTGATTCGCAAAAGTCTGACAGACTTTAGAAAATGGAACATGCTTCAAATTTCCAAATATTGGCTACTGGCTATGAACTTCCTTATTCGAGTCCAGTCGTACGTCATCACGTTCAAATCCGTCGGAGTTTGGTGTGATTGTGTGTGGCCAAGTCCGCTCATTCGAAAAGTCCGTCAGAACTCTGTCGGAACTCCGGCAGAACTCCGGCAGAACTCCTTCGGAAGTCTGTCGGACATAAGTCCGCTCCTGTGTACGGGGCTTAAGTGTTACTGAAATGGAGCAGAGGAAAATCCTGCCCTGCCAGTTGTGAAAAACTCAAAAGTGGATAAACAGAAAAACAAATCTTTTGCCCAGCAAAAATATATATGTGTTCCATTTTTGCATTTAATGGTTGCCTGGTGTTATTAGACATGTGCATTTCGTTTCGTTATGAATTTAAATTTGGACGAACAAAATTCAGAGAGAATTCGAATAGTTTTCGAATACTTTTCGAATTTGAATCGTTTTCAAATTTGAATTTGAATCGTTTTCAAATTTGAATTTGAATCATTTTCAAATTCGAATTCGAAAAGTTTTCCAATTCAAATAGTTTTCCAATTTCCTAACAGAACCAAATAGAATAGAAAATAAAAGAACAGAATAGACAAATATAATAGAAACAAATAAAATAGAATGGAATAGAATAGGTTAACCTAAAAATAATATATCTTCTGAAATTCAAATTACAAACAGAATACATTTTTATTTGAATACATAAGAAAAGAATAGAATAGAAAAAATAGACTATAATGGAATGGAAAAGAATAGAATACAAAATAAATTGAATATAATAGAATAGAATAGAAAGAATATAACCATTTCCCAAAATTCTAATAGAATCAATTTGAATTTGAATAGAATAGAAAAGAATAGATTAGAATAGAAAATAACAGAATAGTATAGAAAAAACAACAGAATAGAATAAAAAGAATATAACCATCTTTACAAAATTCGTATTTCAAAGAGAATAACTTTGAATTTGAATATAAAAGAATCAAAAAGAATAGAATAGAATAGAAAATAAAATAATAGAATAGAAATAGAATAGAATAGAATAAACAAATAAAAAAAGAGTATAATTTAAAAATCAATAGAAAAGAATAGATTACAATAGAAAGAATATAACCATTTCCCAAAAAATCAAGTAGAATTAATTCAAGTTTGAATAGAATAGAAAAGAATAGTTTAGAATTGGAAGATGGTTATATTCATTCTATTCTATTCTGTTCTGTTGTCTTTTTTCTATAATATTGTGTTATTTTCTATTCTATTATACTCTATTCTTTTCTATTCTATTCAAATTCGCATTGATTCTTTTTGAATTGTGGAAAATGGTTATATTATTTTTATTCTATTCTATTTTTTTTATTCTATTATTTTCCATTCTAGATTCTATTAGAATTTCATAAGATGGTTATAATATTTCTATTTTATTATATTGTATTCCTTTCTATTCTATTCTATTCTATTCTGTTATTTTATTGTCTATCCTATTTTGTTCTGTTTTACTCTATTATACTATATTCCTTTATTTTCTGTTCTATTCTGTTCATTTCTATTAATTTCTTTTTTCTTTTACATTCCTTTATTTTCTATTCTATGTTATTCTCTTTGGAAATTGGAAAACTGTTTTCAAATTGAAAAAGTTTTTCTATTCAAATAATTTGAAATTGATTCAAAAACTTTTTGAATTAATCCGAATTCGAATTAGAAAAACTAGAATTGATTTGAAAACGAATAAACGAAACAAATTACAAAAATGATTGAAATTAGTTTAAACAAATTTATGTAAATAACGAATCGAAGCGAAACAAAACAAAACACACATTTTTCATTCTGCACATGTCTAAGCGTTATGCCCAAAAAAAGATGCCAAGCCCTTTTAATTCCTACATTCTATTCTGCTTTTCAAAACAGAGATAGAAAAGGTATGAATTTCATCTGCGGCAGACTTTAGCCTTTTCAGAGAACCATCTAAAATGCTTCTCTGATTGTGCTAGCGGTTTTCTTTATGTGCAGTTGCTCGGTTAGATTCTCCCATAACCTTTACAAAGCTGCAATCTCCAGAATAAACAGACTCATAGACCCAGCCATCTATACAGCACATATTTTAGTAGCTGAGAAGAGCTGTGACCGCAGCATAAATAACTGCGCTAAGTTAACTTTAATAGACAATTTTCTTGAGGGACAGAATCATGCCGCCAGTGTGTTTAAGAAAATAACTTTGAATCACAGCAAATAACACCAAATTACGTATAAGAGGAATAGACAATGCTTCCACTGGGTTTGTGTCTTCTTCAATAAGCTAATTACATGCAAGTAACGTCCCTAAGTGAACTCACTAATATGAGATACATCAGAGCTCTCCAATGCTACAAGTAAGGGATCCACATGGAAAAAACGGCGAAATTACCTAGAGGATGTATGGTTTTCCCGAGTTTATTAAAACAGACATATTTATTCAAATAATGAAAATATATAAAAATAAATTATATACTGTACAGTTTAGTTTCCCATGTCTGCTTTAATAAAAAATTTTCCTTATTGGTAAAAGTATCACGTAGACCTAAATATATGCCAACTGAGTTCTTGCTATTCTTCCTCTCAGTGAACACATATAACCTCTTGATCTTACTATTGTATATATAATTTGTCAAAGGGGTTCCCTGCATACTAAAACCTATTTCAAGAGTTCCTCGGGGGTTTAAAACAGTTGGGAAAAGCTGGTCCACATGGTTCAAGTAGCCATGGTGGTTAGCCAGATATGAAGCTCAGGGCCACATTTATTTATTTTTTATTTTTTTAAAACAATTTTTATTGAATTCGTACAGAAAGAAAGTACATTTCAGTCACTGGTAATTCTTTTTTTCAAGTTTGTCAAATTGCATAAGTGGACGCAGCCGCTATCTTATTTAAGGCAGAATAACATCGGGCTATGACAATAACAGGAACATCGAGAACATTTTCCCAACTTTTCTTTTTTTTTTTTTTTTATTGTTTATTTATAAAGTTTTTTCCAAAAAAAGAAAAAGGTACAATACAGTATAAAGAAAAAGCATTTCAACTTTCGATAATACAAAGCCATGTATATAGAAACGTACGAAATTGCCAACTTTTCTTAACGTAGAAATACTTGTCTCATTGTAAATCTCATATAGGGAACGGTAGGCAGTGTAGCGTTAATTGTCTGTAACTTGCACCTTGCCGATTATCAAGGCTCAGGATCATAGGGCCGCATTTATAAGGGAGTAAAAGGGTCAACTGCCCAGGGGACCCCTGACAGAAGGAGCTTCTGTGGCAGACCCAACTAGGACAAAGGCTTTTGGAAGGGACTAGGGGCAAGCCTCCCACCCACTGATTATCACCCATGGAGGAGACCAGGGATTTTGTCTGCTTCTTCCAGTCAGATCATGTTGAAAAGCTCAGTTCAGCCTCTGATCACATGGAGAGAGCAAATCATTCTTTATTGATGGACAACAATGTGATGAACGCTGAGAGCGAGGCTTGGATTAATTCTCTGTATGAGGACAATAAATCTTCCCTTCGGGAGTGGATGGAAAGGTGTAAAATGTAAAAAAATATTTGTCAGGGGAAATATAGTGGCCCTCCTGCAGACTGAGTTGGAGAAGCCCTTCTACTTGGGACAGAAATATTCATCAACAATCTCCCTCAAGAAAGTTATGAAGATAAATTAATTAAATTTTTTCAGACTGCTGGAACATTGTATGAGTTTTTGTCTCATAGACTGCTGTAGACCGGTCCCGGACAGTCTGAGGTGGTGTGGGATCCCTGAATAATCAAAGCATTGTCAGGGTGGGCAGTGACCTAGGTCACCTAGGCTTGTCTAGGTGACTAATTGTTAATTAGTTTACAGTTTAATTAGCTTGCTGATTATGTTTATGTTGGTTGTTCCTTAGCTATGTTAATTATCTTACTGTTCACAGTTTACATAATGTGATCAAGCTCACCTGATTTTGTATGGTATAAATTCTGTGTGAGTTTACAATAAAGGTAGTTCCAGTTTGCACCTAAGCTAATGCCTAGTTCCTAGGTGCCAGCTATAATACTTGGTTCCTGGTTCCAGACTAGAGAATGCTGTATATCTTGACAAAGGCACCCAAGAAATACACATGACCGGACTTTTCGACAGCAAAGGTCTGACGGAACAAATCCATCGGACAATTTGATCGTGTGGGGGCTCCATCGGACCTTTGCTGTCCAAAAATCTAACAGACTTTAGAAATAGAACATGTTTCAAATTTTTCGGCCGGAACTCCGCCGGACCCAGTTCCTATCAAGAAATCCGTTTGTGTGTATGCTAGTCCAGCGGACAAAAACTGACACTAGGGCAGCTATTGGCTGCTGGCTATGAACTTCCTTATTCTAGTCCATTCGTACATCATCACGTTAGAATCTGTCGGACTTTGGTGTGATTGTGTGTGGCCTAGTCTGTTCATTTGGAAAGTCCGTCGGAACTCTGCCGAAAGTCCATCGGCAAGACCGTCGGAACTAGTCCGTCGAAAAGTCTACTCGTGTGGAGTCCTGTATTCACATGCGTTTACAAGTTCTATGATGACAGGAGGAGAGAACAGAGGAAGGACTCATAGGTATTCTACCATTCCTTCATTATACAATCACAAGCTGGGGGCAGGTAGATAACCAAGTCATATTGCATAACTTCAGCAGAGAAAAGTCAGGTCACCGCCCTAGCTATGCTGTCTAGAAAGGCTGAGTAATTTCTTTAGCAGTTCCCATATGCCGTTAAAAAGTGTATTTAATGGTTTGCCTAGAGTACACCTTTAGATTCCACCAAGCAGCAGCTTGACAATTCGTTATCAGATAATTATGATGCTTCCTACAGGAGGGGTAGGTTTAGCGCCAGGCTTCCACAAAAACATCAGAATTAAGCCCTCAATGATACCAGGTGATGTGGGTAACAAGGAGAAAACTTTACTGTGCAAATTTTTTTCTTTTTCTTTTTTTGGGGAGTACTCTCATTGGCTATGGAGCAATCAACCCCCTAATCTTGATCAGAATTGTATACATTTTCTTGGGTACTGGAGTTAAAATGGTTGACAAGTTCCCATGAATGCAAACATTTTCTGAACTTCAGAATTTTGTCATTTTTTTCCCAGTGTTCAGGTGTGACAGGAAAATGCTTTTAAAACATTGCCAATATTAAGTGAAACCTTTAAAAACACAAAAACTTCAATGCTAAACCATCATTTTTGTAGTAGCCATTTTGTTTTTTCGTTTTTTTACTATCATGGGACAATTTAAATGACAGTTTCGGGATAATATCAGCAGTGTAACCTTGTCATATGTCAGACCTCCTTCATTGCCTTATTTTATGAGTAGAAATAAACCGATGTTTTGTACACATGACCCCACTTTGATAGGTCGGCTCAGTTGCCATGGGCTTATTGAAAGTATTTAACCACTTATTCTGACGGCTGATACCACGGCTGTGTCCTTCATGGGTCACCATGGCAACCGCAATAAGTGTGCGCTAAAGTTAATTACAGTCATGATGGTAAATGAAGTACAGGGGAATTCTAAACCTTGGTGGTGACTAATCAAATCTATGTGCAGCCGGAATGATGTGTTTATGGAATTTAAGTAATTGAGAGGCTCAGTCAATCACTTTCCTTTTTTCAAGGGATATACTACAGTATAGTGGGAGTCAAGGTTTTAACTCTTAATGTGACTGCCCTCTGCTTAATAACACCGTCATACAGAACCATTGATCTGATGTCTGTTTGAAAAGTTTGGTACAGTATACTTATTAACCACTTGACCACCGGAAGGGTTGCCCCCCCTTTGTGACCAGGCCATTTTTTGTGATACGGCAGTGCATTACTTTAACTGACAATTGTGCAGTCATGCAACGCTGTGCCCAAATAAAATGTATGTCCTTTTTTCCCCACAAATAAAGCTTTCTTTTGGTGGCATTTGATCACCTCAAATTTTTGTGCTATAAACAAAAAATAAATTTTTGTAAAAAATAAGAAACAATATTTTTTACTTTTTTGCTATAAAACCTATCCTTTAAATCCTGTAAATTTAGGCCAATACTTTTTTTTACTAGTAATGGTAGCGATCAGTGATATGTAGCTGGACTGCGATATTGTGGTGGACATTCTGACACTAACTGACACTTTTAACACACTTGATGAAGTCAAGTGCCGTGACATAACACATAGGGCATTGCCAGACCGGAAGTGATGTTAGAAGCCTGTATACTACATGTATCTGCATACAGCAAGCATCTTATACAAAATTGATAAGCAAGAGTTACTATTTTTAATAAACACTGTGATTTTAATTACTACACTATGGGAGGTCACTGTGCTTTACTGCTTTACTTATACTTACACGTATACTGCGTGGTGGACGAAGCCTTTAAAGAGACCACAACAAGGGAATAACCTAATACATCTAAATGTACTAGAAAGACCAGGAACCGAGTCAGGACTGGAGAAATAGCACCCTTAACAATAATAGGACTGATAGAACATAACCCTGAGATTCATAGTACAGTAAAACCTTGGATTGCGAGCATAATTCGTTCCGGGAACATCCTTTTAATCCAAAGCACTTGTGAATCAAAGTGAATTCCCCATAAGAAATATTGGAAACTCAAATGATTTGTTCCACGACCATTTATTCATAGGTCCTTCAGTTTAAAGTCCATATAAAAAGTTTATAGCAATGTGACCAGGTTGTGTAATCATAAAATGTCCATCCACAAATGGAAGCCTCCACAAGGAGCTTAGAAGACAAATCCATCAGGAGCTACAGAGTATAAAAGAGAAGAGATGTGCCTCTAAGCCCTTGTACACACGGTCGGAGATTCCGACAACCAAATCCGTCGGATTTTGTCCGACGGATTTTGTCCGACGGATTTTGTCCGAAACTGTTGCATACACACGGTCGGACAAAGTTGTTGGAAAATCCGACGTGATTACGTTATTTCGTTACGACGGGACTACGTTCACGCTAGTAGCCAATAGCTTTGGTGTAGGAATTTGATCTGAGCATGCGTGGCACTTTGTCCGATCGGAATTCTCTACACATGATCGGAGTATGTCCGATCGGAGCATTTTGTCTGAAAATTTTACCAACAAGTTGGAAAACTTGGTCCGTCGGATACTCCGACGGAAACAGTCCGATGTAGACCACACACAGTCGGAATATCCGACAAAACGGTCCGATCGGACACATTCCGACCGTGTGTACAAGGGCTAAGTGTAGCAATATGGTTACATTTAATGAAGGTACAACATTTAGCAACTCAGATGGTTGATGATTAAAAGAGGCACATCTAAGTATGCAGGCATCCGAGGTAAAGCTGTCCACATAGACCGTCCTCCATACCACCGGCTCTCACCGCTGTCAGCCTGCAATCGTGACCGGGAAGACTACCCTGCAATGGAGCGATCTGAAACAGAGGCTTGAAGGGCTCGTGGAGCGCAGCGTGGAAAGGATCACGTCGATGGCCATGAGGAGGATGGTTTATGTGGACAGCTTTACCCCGGATGCCTGCATACTTAGATGTAATTCTTTTAATCAACAGCCATGTGAGTTGTTAAATGTTGTACCTTCATTAAATGTAACCATATTGCGCCTCTCTTCTCTTTTATACTCAGTTGTGAGATGACGCTACTTGTATATCAAGACATTGCTTATATATTAAGTCAAAATTTATTTTAAACTTTTGCTTGTCTTGCAAATGCTCTCAAACCAAGTTATTCTCAAACCAAGTTACTCTCAAACCAAGGTTTTACAGTATTCAAAAAGCGCATTTGATTATTCACAAAGGTGAGAGTTTTTTGAGCGCAGAGGTGTCACCAGGATGGAATACACACCACTACGTTTATTTATATTCACCTGTCAAGCACTTTATTTGAGAATACTTGATTATCCAGACATATCACTGCTGGAATATCAACTGTCACATATTTTGAAATCTATTCACTTGCACTTCATGGACTGCACTTATTGTACTTTATATGTCTACACCACAGTATGATATTGCATATGTATTTGTGATTTACAAATTAGAGTGTGCACAATTTCATTTTATTACCTTAACAAAAAATTGCAGCTGCCATCATTTTATTCTACAGAGTCTCTGCTTTCAGAAAAGATATAACTTTTTAAGTACTCTTCAGACATAAAATATACATTTCAACATGTGTGCAAGAAAATGTGACTCTGCCAGCGCAAGTGCTAGATTACAATTACAACTTAACTGAAGTGCTCACTGTCCTTTTAAACAAGCTTCTTGAATGCTTCACTAAGTTTATGCACTACCTGAGGCTTGTTAAAAGCCTGCTAGCAGCTTGTTTAAAGTGACAGCCAATACTCCTAAAAAGATTTGTGTTTATTACAATTCCCAAATTGTGGCTGAATGGCACTTTAAAGACTTTAAAGCTGTGTTTGGTGTACACATTACTTGTGTATACAAGCTGAAGCCCATGTACACAAGGCCCTAGACAGTTCTCAATGGAGCAGGTGCCAACATTGGAAGAATATTTCTCTATTCCCGTTCTGATGACAGATCAAAATTTTACATTTACCCTTATTATCAGCCACAAGAACATTTTCCTCAGGTCAATTAGATGGGTGAAGCGCACAGACAGCTTTAAGAACCTTTTAACCCTAGTAAGCCTTCGCCATTAAAAAAAAAAAATGTTGGTTTTAGACAGGCTTTAGGACACTCACCTGGAATGAATTTTTTTTTGAAAACTGACAATTTTATTAATTTAAAAAAAAAGAGAGGGGAACAGAAATAAGAGGGGATCAACAAAAAGAAGGGAAAAAAAAGAGAACAAACCAATAAAGAGCACAGGAGGATGCATAGTACAATAATAATCACAACATCAGATTGCCAGTTTATCCAACATCACAACTAGGGGTAGGACTAGGTGCCGGTTCATAAAGTTTATGACCCCTGACATCATAGTAAGCTACTATATAGTAAAAGGGCCGCAATAGCGAGCCTCCTGTACCAGGTCTCTTCAACAAATAGAAATAGGAGCATTAGAGGAGGGTAAAGCTAAGTCAAGAAAAGGAGAGAAAGATTAGAGATAGGGTGTAAGAGGGTTAAGGCAGCCTCCCACCCCAGGGGCCCAGCATTGTCCCAAAAACAGCCACCTCTGGCAGCATTAGGCCCGATGAGGAGAGAGCCGTGTATCATAAGGCTGGGGGAGTCTCCAATAGGACCCAAGGTTCCCATATTCTATCGTGCTTATCAAGGGTGTCATTCAGGGAGGCTCTCAGGTATTCCATTCTCTTAACATCTCTGATCCTGGTGTGCAGTTCAGATAGGAAGGGGGGTCCGTCTGTTTCCATTTTATGGCCACCAGGCAGCGTGCTGCGGTTAACACATGCGACAATAGTTTCTGTGACATTTTAGTGAAGGAGACGGGTGGCAGACCTAACAGATACATTTTGGGATCTAAGGGCACCTCAGCGCTGAAGATAGATCGGAGCAAGGATTGTACCATCAGCCAGTATGGGAGAAGTAGGGGGCACATCCAGTAGATATGGAATAGCGTTCCCCTATCTTTATGCCATCGCCAGCAGCGAGAGTCAGTCAATAGGTATATGGAGTGGATCAGGTCCGCGGTCTGATACCAATGAAATAAGATCTTGTATTGGTTCTCCTTGTAGAGCGTGCAGATGGAGCTTCTGGAAGCCTGCGACCAGATACGCTGCCATGTGCTTAGGGGTATAGTTTCACCCAGGGCCTGCTCCCACTTGCCCATATAGGCATGTCGTGGCCCGTCCGGTGACGGGGACACGATCAGAAGCTGATAGGCGTGGGAGATCATACCCTTTGGGGAAGAACCCTCCAAACATATTTTTTCGAATTCAGTTAAAGGGGAAAAGCGAAGGTTGGCCACAAACGATTGTGCATAGTGCCGTAGTTGCAGATAACTAAAAGAAGGCCTGTTTGGGTAAATTAAAAGTGTTTTGTAGGTCCTGGAAGGATTTCAAAAATCTAGTTCTGGGGTCTATCAGGTGGCCATAGTGGAATAGGTCTCTTTCCATTCAAAAGTGGGACATCTGTGAGGTCATGCTGTCCGGGATATTAGGCGTGAACAGAAATGAGGTCACCGGTGAGGAGGTAGTAGTAAGCGGATACGACAGTTTCGCATATCACCAAAGCGTGCGCAGTAGCGCCATGGGGCCCAGGAGGTGCGCCCCCCCATGTGTTATATTGGAGCTCCAAAGCATGGAGTTCAGATGTACGGGGGCTAACTACAATTTCTCAATCTGCGTCCAGCAATTAAAGGCGTGGAGAGTACACCAGGAGGCCACAGGGCGCAACTGGGCAGCCAAGTAATATTTGGCTATATTGGGGAATGCAAGGCCGCCCTGGGTGCGGGGGGCGTACAGAACCGATTTTTGCTGATCCGGGTCATTTTTAGTGTTGCGAGACGACCAAGCAGCGACAGCCTCAGAGATCTCTACTTGGCTAAGGATGCTTTGATAGATACAAGCAGTTGGGGAAAGTTGGCTGCATAGAGAGAGTCGTAGGAAGGTGTTAGGTGGACCCCCAGGTATTTTAGAGTCCTCCACGCATAATTAAATGATTGTGATAATACCGATAAAGTTTGGGGGGGAATATTAAGGGGGGGGCTTCCGGTTTAGAGCTATTGATTTTGTGAAAGAGCACTATATCTATCCAGTTCGAGGTGGAGGTTCGGGAGAGAGATATGGGGCTGCGTAAGAGTAAGGAGAACGTCATCAGCAAATAGAGATCTTGAAATCGCGAATACAGACCGGAATCCCATGAATGTTCGGGTTTTGTCTGATGTGGGCCGCTAGGGGTTCGATACACAGAGCATAGAGGAGGGGGAGAGCGGGCAGCCTTTCCAGGTCCCGTTAGAGAGATCTGGAAGGCAGGGGAGGTGGCAAATTGGGTGCATACACTGGCCGAGGGGGATGAGTACAGGTGCATAATGGCTCTGAGGAAGGGTCCCTCGACGCCCGCCCGTCAGAGCGTTGCGAACAAGAAAGGCCAACTCAGCCTATCGAAGGCCCTTTCCGCATCCAAACTGAGCAGTAAAGCCTGCATCTTGGCCTTGTTCACAACATCCACTAGATCGATGACCCTCCTTGTGTTGTCCCCAGCTTGGCGAAGGGGAACAAAGCCCACTTGGTCTCTGTGTATGAGGGACGGCAGAAGAGTGTTTAATCTGCCAGCTAGTGTTTTCGTAAATATCTTTAAATCGGTATTGAGGAGTGCAATTGGCCTGTAATTAGACGGGAGGGTGTGGTCCGGAGCTTTGTCATTTGGTAGAGATTTGCCCACGTCCCCTATCTCCTCTTCCGTGATTGGGGAGTTAAGGGTCTCAAGAGCCGCAGGAGGACAGGGAGGTCACAGCCCATCAGGTAGGAGTTGATATCTTGGGACAAGTCAGGTGAAGGAGGGGTATGTGGGACATTCGGGTCATTGTAGAGAATGGAGTAATAGTCATGAAATATTTGGGCGATGTTAGTGAGATAGGACTGAAGAATGCCTTTGGCATCTTTAAGGAGGGCAGGCGATGAAGTCGCCACCCGTTCGCGAAGTTGTCGGGCTAAGAGTGTGTGTGGCTTGTTGGCCTTGTCATAGTACGTTTGCTGAAGCCTAAGCAGGGCCTTCTCTATTTTACCCATGTCTATGTCCTTCAACCCAGCCCGGACACTGATAAGCTCCCTAAGAGTGGCCAGGGATGGGAAGGTGAGAAGTCTCGCTTCCAGACGTGTAAGTCTATCCAGGAGTGCTCTACGGGTGGCGTTGGCGTTTCTCTTTAAGGCCGAGGAGAGGGATATGCACTGGCCCCTAAAGACTGCCTTGTGGCCCTCCCAGTGGAAACCCCAGAAGAGCCATTCTCAGCAAAATATAACTCCAATGTTCGCTCCAGTTCCACTCTGGTCAGGCCATATTTAAGTAAGAAGTAATTCAAGCGCCAGTTACATGTACGGAAGGTGCCTGGGGAGAGTGCAAGGGAAAGTTTGATGGGAGCATGGTCCGACCAGGATATGGCTTAAATGTGTGAGTCCGTACAGGCCCTCAAGGTTGGGGCATTAACAAAGAAATAGTCCAGTCGTGAGTGGGACTTATGGGGATGGGAATAGAAGGTGAATTGTTTCGCTGATGGGTACCTGGTGCGCCAGGTGTCAAACAGGGCGTGTTTCCTGGTCAGCTGGAATTAATTTAAGGAATCCTTATTTGTGTAGCGCCGGCTCCTGAAGAGCATGCGCTATGCGTTTTTGAAATTTAATGTTACACCTAAACTGCAGTTTGGTTTGGGTATAATTATTCTAAATTTTGACCTCAGCATCATTCTGACTGGACTATAGGGTGTTCGGCCTGGCCATAGGGGGAGCTGTCTCTTTGGCAGGCGTGGAAACACAGTCTGGTTGGGTGCTTTAAGGTTACTTTCTCTCTGAGCCAGCTCAGTGGGAGTGTCAGTCTTGCTGTGCTTTCTGGGAGAGGGAACTTAAAATGCGGGTGTCACGTGGTTTGGGGTTCTGGTCCAGAAGTATGTTCTGACTCCATGGTCCTGGTCCTCCTGACCAGCCCCCAGGAGGCCTATGGCCTGGGGTGTGGATTCATCTGACTTTCAGTCTCGGGGCTGGCTAACCCGAGGCGAGGAAACTAAGGAAAGGATTCGGAGGTGGTCCGGTGCCGTCTCGGATTGTGGAGAGGCCCAGCAACTTTGTAGTTACCCAGGGGAGGACTCTTCAGAAGAAGGCCATGCAAGGGTTGGCTTCTTAACAAGAGCCTGGTAAACCAGAAGGACCTAAGTGAATCCAGTCTCGCGTGGTATCATCGGACCGGCTGCAAGATACTGGTACCATGCGAGTGTTCTACAAGTTCTCTAGTTTCCGTGTTCATGTCCTACAACAAAGTCCGTGGCAGGGACTTGTTCTTGACTCAAACACCTTGTTGGCTGCTAGGCCTTGTGAGAAAGGGACTATCCAACTAGAGTGAACATCCAGCTGTGAGTGGCTATTCTCTGGATTTATTCAAAGTAAGAAAGTTCTTTATTACTGACTTTGACACTTATGCCGCGTACACACGACCGGACTTTTTGACAGCAAAGGTCCGACGGAACGAGTCTTGTGTGGGCTCCATCGGACCTTTGCTTGCCAAAAATCCGGCGGACTTTAGAAATAGAATATGTTTTAAATTTTTCCACCGGAACTCCGCCGGACCGAGAAATCCGTTCGTGTGTATGCTAGTCCGACAGACAAAAACCAACGCTAGGGCAGCTATTGGCTATTGGCTATGAACTTCCTTATTCTAGTCCAGTCGAATCCGTCTGACTTTGGTGTGATTGTGTGTGGCCAAGTCCCTTCATTCGGAAAGTCCGTCGGAACACCGCCGAAAGTCCATCAGAAAGACCGTCGGACCTAGTCCCTTGAAAAGTACCTGGACTTGTTACCTAACCCTCTGATCCTATACTGAGAGACTGTTGTTAAATATGTTTTAGCAAATAAAAATCCCTTTAAGCGGATCTGTCGTCAGTCTCTAAAGTTTCTGGGCCATTTACCACGGGAAACCCCTAGACACGAGGAGCGAGCGGAAGAATGTAACGGTAAGCCCATTAAAACCAGCCGCTCCTTCGGGAGTCAGTGCTACATTTGTCTCCCGTCTTCATTTGTTGCATGCTTGTTCAGGGTCAGTGACTCAAAAAGTACTGAAGCAAGAGGAAACCAAGCAGTTAAGCCTTGTACACACGGTACGATTGTTGGCCAACCGAGCATCTGATTTTTGTCAAAAGGGCGTGTGCCAGGATCTTGTCTTGCATACTAATGATACACAATTGTCGTGCCACAAACACAAACATAGTGACGTACTACAAGGAATTTCAGCTCTTGAGTGCCACCCTTTGGGCCCCTTCTGCTAATTTCGTGTTTGGTGAGCATTGATTCTGAGTGTCTTTTTTTTTTCAACTTTTGTGTGACGGATTTATGTACTGACCATACGAAAATCTGACGTCAAACCGTTGTTCACCGAAAATTTACTAGCCTGTCATCCAACATTTGTTGGCGGAAAATTGGACAGCAATTGTCAAAAGGAGCGTACTAACGGTAAGATTTTAGGACAATAGTCTGTCAACAGACATTTCCCTGCCAACAATCGTACCATGTGTACGAGGCTTTGGTACTTTCATAAGGAAGTAATCAATGGCATCTCATATTCTTTCCAGATTTTTTCCATAACAGTATTACAGTATTTTTAACAATATAATTTACCTATGCTGTATTTTATGTACTTTTTATTTTTTTATTTAGCACTTTTTTCACAAAGTTTTTCCACAATCCAGACATTCTAATTTGGGTTTTAAACGAAAACTCCACTTTTATATATATTGATGTAACATATTTATATCCTATACAGACCATTTTGTAATTAAATAGTACTAAACATTACCTTTCCATTTTATTCTAAAAGTCAGCTATAGCTTTGAAAACGTGCAAAAATTAAGAAACTTCTTCTATGCCACAATAGCATCAATATACAGGACACTACTACAAGTGAACAGATCATTCCAAGAAATGGGATTTCTTGTTTGCGTAATTCGTTCTTTATTTTTCTTAATTTTTTTCAACTACGACAACATTGGGATTAACTACACCAGGTAGAATCTTCCACTTAGGACATATTTCTCTATGAGGAGGCTAGTGGAATGACCAGACTTTGCTTTAAGGGGTTGTAAACTCTAAAGGTTTTGCACCTTAATGCATTCTATGCATTAAAGTGCAAAACCTTCTGTAGTGCAGCAGCCCCCCAGAGCCCCCCTTTTACTTACTTGAACCCAATTGTTCCAGCGAAATGGGCGAGCACAGCAGCTAAATGTGGCTAAATGCGGTACAGACGTTTAGCCGCCTTTTCATTTAGAAGCGCTTTTAAAGGTTGCCTATTTTTTTTACATTACAAAAATAAAAAATGATAGCAAATGATGAAAAAACACTAAAATTATTTTTTTAAAACTTGTATTTGCTTGCGATGCTTCATAGACCATTTATATACCCCTAATGAGCCCATGATCCAATCCAATACACCACTAGCATTTCTGTTAGCCAAAGTAGAATTGGAATTTGACCCATATGTTGTTAGATTTGAACCAGATGAACTCTGGTCCTCGCACGTATTTTCCGACGTCTTTCCAGCCTCATTAACATCAACATCAGGAGCATTTCCTCACATATTCACATATGCTCATTATGGGATCCATAGTAAAAGGACCGAAATTTATGTAGATACAAGTACACTGCTGCTCTCTCAGCTGCTGCTTTTGGTAAATAATACTGTTTTTTGTGCTTTGGGAGGGTCTTATGATGTTATCTTAAATAAACGCTCCTAGACGCGAATGTGGCAAAATGTCGCTAAGCGGGACTAAATTCGACTAAACACCAGAATCGTTCAGAAGAGGTTGCCTCCACATCCCGTGTACATTAGGCCTTACGCGCCCTTTAAGTAAAGCATTTATATTTGTTATGAGATTAGGCGAAGGCTAGAACTCCTGCTAGAATTTATTTTCTGTCTGTGAACTTGTTGCATATTTTCTCTTTTTTCTAGTAAAACCATTGTCAGCAGGACATGAAGTGAGATAACTCTCTAACAGAGCTCTGGATAGCGATAAAAACCCAACAGGAGTCATAATCCTTGCCTATTCGACGCAAAATTAGAAAAAAAAATTGCCTTCACATGCACTTTAAAGTGATTGTAAAGTTATTGTTTTAAATACCAAACATGTCATACTTACTTGCTCAATTGTTTTGCAAAGAGAAGCCCCGATCCTCCTCTTCAGAGTCCCCCCTCTGTTGTTCTGGGCTCCCCCTCTTCTCCATGCGCCAGCATAGGAAGTCACTTCCTATGGTGGCATACATGCGGGCTCAATTCCAAGCCACGTGTCCATTGAATTTGCCCCCCTCCAATCCCTTGTCACTGGAATGGATTGACAGCAGCGGGAACCATTAACTCCCCACAAAGTCCAATGAGCAGAGAGAGAGAGCAGCGCTGCTTCTCTCGGGCACTGCACTGGATCGAAATCAGGCTCACGCAAGTATTTGGAGGGCTCAGGACTGACAATAGAAGTGTTTACCTTAATGCAGAGAATACATAAAAAAACCTTCAGCCTTTACAAACACTTTAAAAAAATGATGGAATCTATTGGGGAGCTAATGAGTGAAAACTACCAATTTATACAACAGCCAATGAACCAATCAGTAAAAAAACTGAAATAGACTGAATTAGGAAATTGAAAAAGTTGGATGATAACCATTTCGTGCCTTAGGAATAGGCCATTTAGAAGGCCAATATAATTGTATGGTCAAACTATAATATTAGAGCTCACCAGCAAATGGTGTTCCAGTTTAAAAAAGTAACTCTACCCTCTGGTCACCCATTGTCTTTTTTAATACAATCTAAATTGGAAATTCCCTTTAAATATAATCCAATTATTATTTATACTGGCAGGAATGTGTGACCATTCTGTATGTATGATGCACAAACCATGAAGATGAAACCAAATAACTCCAATTAACTTGCGCTTTTGCCACAAAAATATGCTGGATTAATCAGAGACTCCAATTCCAGACTCTTTATAAAGCAGATTTGTTCAGTTGGCGTGTATACAAGATATTTCAAAAAGCCTTTCAATTAGTGCAATTGCTTATAGCAATATTAACTTGGGAACATCTAGAGGTGCCTGTTGTGTATATTTTCGTGGATTAATGGATTTGCATTTTTGATGTGTAACCTCGGCATCAAAAGATGCAGAATTCTCATTATGGCTATAAAGGGGTTTATGAGTATTTGTTTAAATGTACTCTGCATCTCTCTTTAACAGGCCAAATATAAATGGATGGAGCACATACAGGATTGTGAACTGTAAAGTATACCTGTTATGGTAAAAGTGGACCCCTGAATTGCCTGATGAATGTAAACCCCATACAAGGCAGAGGTACAGAATCTGAAGCTGGCCTACAAGGTTAGACCTTCCTCTGAACGTTTGTGGAAAAATCGACTCTCATCATTTGGTCAGCTAATTTAGTTTAAAAGCCTGTAAAATCTCATCCAATCCTGCTACTTGAATGCAATCCCAGATGTATAAACAGGTTTCATTACAATGTGGGCCTGGGGCTGGATACGGCCCTTTGCTTGCCTTTATCGGGCCCTTGAAGGCATTATTCCTGCCACTTATATCAACAATGGGGCATAATTCCTGACACTGACACCAACAGTGGGGCATAATTCCTTCTACTGATAACGAAAATGGGGCACTGTTCTCAATGCTCTCACATTGCAGTTTTCACAGCCAGACTGGAAACATCTGACAGCTGGCAGAAAGAAAATGAAGTAGAGAATAGAGAGACAAGAACATGGCCAAAGACAAGCAAGAGGCCAGGGAAGTCAACAAATAAGGATTATACAAACAGGTTGAGGTCAAGGTTTGTAGCAGACAGATGTCATGGTAAGAGGAAAGTTGAGTACTAGGGGTGGATTTACTAAAGGCAAATAGGCTGTTTGGTTTGCAAGGCAATTGCTCCAGAGCTTAGTGAATGGGGTAACGTTTTACTTGGCCCAATAATGTGCAAGGAAAAAAAAAACTAAGCTCTTGAGCAAATTTCCTTGCAAGTTGTAACTTTGCTTGAAAAGGGAACAGCCAATTTGTCTTTAGTAAATAAACCTCTATAAAAGGAGGTTATTACACGGGCATATTTCTGCAGCTGAGAACTTCCTTATATAGCATTTTAGGCAAAGGTATGCCTAGGAGTTTCCTGGCGAGCACCAACAATCAAACCCACTAAATGGTGTGGATGCATGTCTATGGAACACTTTAGTGCAGTACAAATTCAAACCACTAAATGGTACATGTCTGTGGAACACTCCAGATATAACCCTATGCATTCTTGCTAAGTCTGCAGTATGCTTTGAGAGAGGTAGCGTAGCAACAGCTGTGACAACACCTGCCATAAGAAAATTATGTGAGTGACCATTGTCGGCCTTCTTCTGAAAATCTTAGTTGCCTGGCTGTAGTTGGCTTCAATATTTTTGAGTCAGGGGCCTGAAAGGAGCATACTGTATTTGAGTGTGAACATCCCGTATCTCTACTCTTGTTTCAGGTCAATGACTTGAAACACAGCAAAACCAAAGAAACAAACAAAAAAAAACCTCAGGAAACAAACATTTCTCATATGGTGAGGCCAGCAATTGTAGCCTTCAAAGTTTATAGGTTTACTTTTAATATTAAAGTGAGACCTGTGAGATAAAACATCAAGCTGTGCCAATATTCCACTGCAGTGTTTTCTCCAAGGGCATATACAAGGGTGGAAAAGCAACAGCAGGCTGTGAGGCAAAATGTAAGAATACTGCCTAAATGCGTCATGATACCATGACACCAACCACCTCATTCACCTATCCCAATAAATGTCTCAATACATCAACATATTAAGTGAATAGTGCATCCACAGACACAGTGTAGGGTATTGGGCTGGTTCTTCTAATGCTGCATACACACAAGCGGAATGTTCAACAGAAAAAGTCAGACGGAAGCTTTTCATCGTATATTCCGTTCGCGTACATGCCTCATCTGACTTTTTTTTTTCAAATTCTGACGGACCTACAAATAGAACGTTTTAAATATTTCTGATGGAACCAATTCCTATCGGGAGAACCGCTCGTCTGTATACTGTTCCGACGGACCAAAAACAACGCATGCTCTAAAGCAAGTACGAGACAAAGGCTATTGGCTACTGGCTATTGAACTTCCTTTTCTGAGTCCCGTCGTACATGTTGTATGTCACTGAATTCTTGACAATCGGACTTTGGTGTGATCGTGTGAATGCAAAACAGCGGAACTCCATCGGAAAAACCTTCAGAGTTTATTCCGACGGGAAAACCGGTCGTGTGTACGCGGCATTAGTCTTTTTGCAAATGACTCCCGTGGATGCAATAGAAAGTGACATTTTTGCTGATCCCACAAAATTATATAAAATGATTATGACTTAGCTGCAGAAGGATCTTGAAAAAATTGAATCACAGGCAGTCAATGGTGGATGAATCACCTGTACATAGAAATGAAATACAGCTGAGGATAGTAGAAACAGAGAAGGTCTTGGGAATACTGGTTAACAGCACCACTCAATGTCAGATAGCAGCTGAAAATAATATCTTGGGAGGTAGACAAAATTGACTGATGGAGAACGTTTTGCCTTTGTAATTTTTTTTGATATTGGAATTGTAAGGTTACATTTTGAATATGAAGTACAGTTTTGGACCCGCTACTACTGTAAGGAGGTTATTTGAAGAGGGTACAAAGTCAGGCGGCCAAGTCAGAAAGATTTAGGGGAACATTTATACATTTTCTTAACTTAATATTTACGGGAACAGGCTATAAAAACTGGGCTTGTTTGCTTTGGGGAAAAAGACAGCTTAGACACTAATAAATGTACATACTAACTGTATATCCAATGTCAGTATATATATTTGACAGGTTCATTTCTAAGAACTATGCAAAAGAAAATGGAACATTAGTTACATATTCAGAAAAGTATATCTTCCATTAGGATTCGTTACAATGGAATTTCTTTAGAAAGATAGGGCAACATTTATTGCAAATAGTTAACTTTTCCAGTTGAAAAGGATAGATATACCTCTAGCCATGACCAGAAGAACAGTGAGCAGTGTCCTGTTTTGTATACCCTGAGGCATCCAGGAAAAAATTAAATATATTGTATGCTGTATGCTATAACCTGGCCAAAGCCAGAAAGTGACAGGTGGTGTGACCTATCCCATCTTCCATTGCAAAAGCATCACCCCAGGGGGACACACTGATGTCTTTCTGGCTTAGCCAATGTATGAGTGAGAATAATGCGCAGTGACGGTATTGTTCCCTTTTCTGCACAGAACTGCAGACGATTGGCAGCAACTCACAATCAGACGGTAATTGTTCCCTTTTCTATGGAAATTGGCAGCATGTGCTCTACATTCACCCATTGGCCGAGACAGAGGGAAGTTGAAGGGTGACTTAAGGACAGACATTTCTCGCTATCTGTTCTTCGTAAGACAGCTGCTTATCTATGGTCAGGAAGATGTAAGCCATTTCCACATTGAGTGCCTAGTAAAGTGTTCAATTTACTGCAACACCAAAAGTCAGCTGGCTTTTTTTTTGAAAAATAAAATTTGAATTAATCGCATTCATATTAATCTTGCAAACATAAATATTAAGTAATCTGGTAATCCCAGCAGTGTTTGTGGTCCGATTGTGAGTTCTGAGTAGTTTGTGGAGTCCTGGCATAAAGGCAAAAGTCTTACTGCCCAACTCCCTCAGCAAGATCCCTCCACCTATGGATACCCTTAGGGATCCCCTGGAAAAGGCCGAAATGTGAAAACCTGGGTGGGCCGTGTGGAAATATATATCTGATATGCAATATTTTATCCTTTTATTGTGAATGGGATAAATCAAAGGTTTTATCTCCCATTGTCTGGTCTGCACTATTTTGCATTCATTGTCTGTCCACAGAGATCTAGACCGAATTGGAATGTGAAAACTTTGTTTTTCTGTCAAATGCATGCAGCTCATGGGTAGGAGAGGCCAGCAGGATGATGTGATGTTTTCAGGAAGCTATGTATAGCACCCTGCCAGGCCCATACCAGCCATGATCTGTCGTATTTCAGCACAGAGACCCAGTGATGAGGTCACGGGGTATGAAATAAGGTACGTAATAAAGGTGGAAAGATTTTGTTAAAATGTTCATGTTGATGGGTGAGGGAGGGAGTAAGAGGCCAGCTATGTTCTAGCTCTCAGAAATAGTTATGTGAATCTCAACTGCCTTGATGGGTGAATGTCAGTCTGGAGGAGTGGGAATTCCAATGCAGACTATATTTGCATGCAGATCACCCAAAGTAGCACACAGGCTGGAGGGGCATGACACAGCCTGTCTGTGGGGACTCAGTGCCAGCAGTAGCTACTAGTTCACTGCTACTGGTCACATGTTCAAGATAAAAAAAAACTAAACAGCCTTTATAATACAGAGTAAAAATAAATAATTCATATCAATTAACTGTTTTAACTTGTCATACAAATATATATTTTAAATAAAATCTTTGTTATTTTTTGTCAATAATATTGTGTGGGCGTATTTCACACACTGACACCCACATGCGATGTTGAGCCTCCATGGTCAGAAAGACTGAAATCCCAAAGCATCAAAAAGGGCCAGGGGCATTCAGGCAGGGAAAGAAAGAGCTAGATGATGCTGGATGCCCTCCAGCCAGGAAATGAGTGAATTTCGGCACAGGAGAGAGGAATGTACAACTGTGTATATACGTACCATTTTACAATTACAAATTGTAAAACAAGCTTGTCGTGGGCAGTGCCCATAAGGGGAGGGTGAGAGAGCACTTTCTAGTGCCCCCAGGAGCACCAGGAGCACTATTAACTCCTTGTAATCTGTGACCTAACTTCTGAAATACTTTACATTATACACAACAGATTCCGATTACACTTCCTAATTATTCTCTCACTTTGGTTGTGTAACATTTCTGAGCTTGTACTGGACTCCACCAACCCAGTAACCCATGACCTCACTCCATGTGACATCAATCTGTATATTACATTTGAATACTTGGAATCTTGAGTCTTGTACAACAACACGCTTATCTCCTGAGGCCTCAGTCCATCTTTCATGACTTCCAGGCTGGGTCCCTAGGAAGCCCCCTATGCTGCTTTGTCTGACCCATTATTGGGGTTCTGGTCATTAGGGAAGAAGCCTAAGCATACAAGCTTCACTAGCAGGGCCTTCCATTACCTAAGCCAACTCACACCACTTCCTGACTGGCTGGTTTATGCGCCTGGCACTAGTACTGTAGTCCTTGACAACAGCAATATAACCGGCTCCAGAAAGCTTCACTGCACATTTATACTCATATGTACTGCGTCTTATCTATATTGTCTCATCCCCAAATACCCTGTTCTGTGATATGCCAAGCATGCATGCACCCCTTTAAAGGTTGTTCTCAAGTAACTTCAGACCAGGTCAAGTTAAATAACAATAGATTTTTTTTTACCAAAGTTTTGTAAACATAACAAATGAACAGTTCAACAAAGGTGTTTGTACTACACATTCCTGTTCATGATCTTCTAATTGCCCCTTAGATAGTCTCCTGGGGCCCCTTTCTGCCCTATGAGGTAGTCATCCTTTGAATAGGTGTGAAAAGTGCTTTAGAGTCTATAAGTCAATCATTAGTCTGGAAGGGGTGGTTAAGTGCAATCTCTAGATCACATCCTTGGCAACATGTTAGTTCCTCAGATGGGCAGACCTGAAACTGAATCTGCGGCAGTTGTACTACCCCAAGAGGTGGTTCCTTCCCTCTTTAAAGTGATACTAAAAACACATTATCCCTTCTCTTTTTGTATGTGGATAAAGGGACTGTATTTACATTAATAATAAAAAAATTCCAAGTGCCTTTTTTCCCCTATCAATATACAGCTGTCACATGAGGGAGATCTTTCCCAGCCTGTCTGTAGAGAAACAGTGCTAGAAATAGCTTCCAGTCCGCTGCTACTGGTCACATGTTCAAGATAAAAAAATAAATAAACAGCCTTTGTAATACAGAGCAAAAATAAATAATTAATATCAATAAACTTGTCATACAAATATATATTTGAAATTAAATCTTTGTTATTTTTTGTCAATAATATGGTGTGGGTTGATTTCAGCCAGTCACAGTCTGTGTCATGCCCCTCCAGCCTTTGTCTTAGAATAACAGGGAGGTGAAGCCTCCATCAATCAAGATGTAATATTCTGCCCCATTGTGTTTAGCTGGTTAGTGGTCATGGTGGAGGAGGGCCATCATTTACCACTGGGTATATGCCCACATGTGTGACTATTTTTTTTTTCTGACATGTTGGTGTTATATGTTTCACTTGGATGTTATAAGTTGCACTAAATAAACACAGCTGGATAAAACAAAAACCGTATCTGTCTTCATTTCACACTGCAAAGCAACAAAATGTGATTATTTTAAAGGGGGAGAGGGGGGATTGTTTTCTATACCCACTATAACTTATATAAATGTATATAAATCTCATCCATTTGTTCTGGCACCCGCCGCTTAACCCCACTGTCGTATTTTCCAAAAAAAGTGAAGTCTTTATAATATAGATCTATGTGTGTATATTCCCCCAGCTGTGGAGGTCTTCATATTCCCAGGAGGGCAGACTGTGTGATGGCATTTCACAGCAAATTGGATTATGGATCCAGAGAGAGAGAGAGAAGGAGCGAGAGACAGTGATCTGATTGACATTTTCTAAACTCATATCTTTCTCCTGTGTAATGAATTTGGCAAACAAGACACTTTTCTCTCTTTAACCTAACCAACTATTTCATCTGAATTGCTGATCTTATATCGAGAGGGTAATTTACTATCAAAAAAGAAATTGACAAGTTAAGCAGCACTGTCATTACATATTCATTCACCAGTAAATCATAGATGAAACCATACTGAGCTATTTCTCCCGTGTCAGTCAGTAAGAAAGAATGTGTTCTTTTTCCAAACTTTCAGAAAACCCCAACCTAATAATGCCGAGTAACATATATCTTGCAAAAAAGAGACCCTTGACCGATTCTTTCAAAGCTGAACTTTTGCTCTCTGTGATATTTTTTTAATTCAGAAGTAAATATTAATTAAAAAAGAACAAGTTAATATTAATATAAATGAAATATACGTTTTTAATTGCTTTGTTGTGCAATATCGAAATTTAGTTTGCTCTGAGAAAATGAAAAAAAAAGATTGTCTGACGAGGAAAGAGTGGCCTCCTCACTGGCCTCAGTTTAAATAACTGCTGTACTTTCTGGATGAAAATATCACAGTTGAGAATATATTACTCCAACTGTGAATCCAAAAGACAACTGTGAAAATGAATACTAAAGAGCTTTAAATAAAAACTAAGTAATGAAGTAATGTAAAGTAATACAATATGAAATGAGCAATCAAATAACACCGCCGAGAACAGGGCTTTCCCAGAACTCTTTTCGAGAAAACACTAAAGAGAATTGTGTGGGAAACTACAGAGAAGGCAATGCATGCTTTGAAAGTGCTACAGAGTTCAGTATTGAAGACTAGACAGAAGGTACGGGATATGGTGTCAACCATATCAACAAGAAAAACAAGAAAAAAAACACCTGGAGCACGCAAAAAACAAAAGGGGTGAAACAACTATCTTGCGAGAAAACGCTTTCCTGGTCAAATGAGAGAAAAATGAAGCTTTCTGGCCAAAGTTCAAAGCGAGAAAAGAATAGTTAGTGGGTGGAAAAATCATTATCCTTAGTATGTTCTTCTTTCTAACAGTGACAATTTTATTAAACCTTGCATATGAAATGGAATGTAATAATTTCCAGTTATTTTCTACCCTTATGCCTATTTTGCCTTTCTCAACAAGTCAATTTTAATTTCAAAGGCAGCCCATATTTTTGTCTTTTTTTTTTTACTTTCAAACAGCCGGTTGAAAAAAAACAAAAAAAACATGACTTGGTTCCCCCATTCACACACTTAATGTGGACATGGGAATACTCCCCAGTGAGCTATTGTAGCCTAACAGCAGAGAGACTTCACAATACATTGCCCAGCGATATAGTCCATGGCACTGATTCGAACAGGGATAATCCGACCAGCCTGCCCATAAATGGATCAAAATTTGGCAGGCCTTGCTGAACTGGCCAAATTTTGATCCATGTTTAACCCACTTTAGCCTCCACTAGGAATATGGCAAGATTGGCATCTGTTCAGATCAACCTAAAACCAGTGCAAAAGAAAAGGTACACATGGGAAGGACTACATGCAAAGTAATACAAATTTTCCACACTTTCCATCTAGTAAGCACAAAAAACCCCAAACTAAACTGTTTTAACACCTTAGGTTAAGACCCCTATATAATGTGGTCTCTAAAGCTGGCCATACACCAGCTTTATCAGATTATCAGCAGATTTTCTATGGTTAGATGGAAAATGTACAACATATTTCTCCATGTTCCCTAAACTGTGTGGATGGAGGGATTTCCCACTTTTTCCATCTAACCATAGAAAATCGGCAGATAATCTATAGGTGTTTTGAGATGAGTATCACTAAACCAGTACACATCTGTGCCATGATTTGTACAGATCTCAATTCCTCCATGTGTCCACTTAGAAGCATATGTCTGGCCCCAATGCTGTTTTCTCTGGACATATGGAAGAAATGTTCATGACAATTTCCCCTTGCCTCTTAATGCCCTCCATTGATAAACATACTGTTCAACCCAGATATCCCCAACAGCTTAGCATATGACAGAATGCTCCCGTGGACCCAAGCAGGTATATTCCAACTTCGCAACATAGTACACCCCCTTACCAGGACACTTCTATCATTTGCAGAATTGCAAAAACAACATCAGATCCCTAAACAGCTATTCCACTTCTATTTGCAAATTAGAAATTATTTTGCCTCAAAATCCCCCCACTCTGAGTCCTGACAAACCAACCCCATTTGAACTTTTATGTGCTCAGGGACCATATCAGGCCCATTTGATTAATGACATCTATAGATTCCTTCATGACTCTACGCCTATTACCGACACATCCCACTCTTATATGCGAAAATCCCAGGTATTAAAACGTCCCATACCACTTCCGCAGTGGCAGAAAATCTGGGAAGCCATCCCCAGGTCATCGCAATGTGTGGAACAGAAAGAGACAGCCTATAAGATACTACTTTTCTGGTATAAAACACCTGAAATTATGCACAAATATGACCCTAAGACCCCTAGGGTGTGTTGGAGATGCCAGGGAGACATAGGTTCCCACTTCCACATTTTTTTGGGAACACCCCTTGATTCTATCAGTTTGGTTGACGATTCAGACCTTTATCCAAGATCTGTTCGATATCTCCCTTCCATTGGACCCTATGCATTTTTTACTGAGCCTGCCAATCCCTGGACTCTCCAAACATGCCCAAAAACTCGCTACCTTTAATCTACTAGCGGCTAAAAGAGCCGTTCCTGTGCGATGGCTCTCTCCTACACCACCCGCTCTTTCTTAAGTTCCACAGGGACTGGAACAAATTTGCTGAATGGAACGTCTCACTGCAATAGTCCACGATACCATTCCACAGTTCTCTAAAACTTGGGATCTATGGGACCATTCTGAACTTAATCCTGGTTCTTACTCTATGCCCTCTAATGATATGTTAACTACCTGAATCTGTGTACCTACCTGCTAAACACTCTTCTACATGATAGCAACATCCTAATTTCTCATCTCTTTTGACATATACGTTTTTGCAGCGAACTGTGATATATGATGCAAGTCTCTACTGTTCCGGTAGTGCGATGACTGTACTGAATTTTTTATTTTATTTTTATTTTTCCTTTTCATTTATGATTTGTATTGTTTCCAAACCCCAATGTTCAACTGCACACCTTTAAATGTGTATTACTGTTATTCTTTTGATTTCTATAAAACTTACAATTAAAAAAAAAAAAAAAAAATCTATAGGTGTATGGCCAGCTTAACTCAGTAAATAGTAAACCTACGTGGCACTCTGGTAGAAAAAAGGCTGCTTTATAATATAGAGGTATTGCCAGCATACTCCCGAAACCGTTGCTGGGTGGGCTTGAATGAATTGCATATAGCAATCAATCCTGCCCAGTCACATGTACTCAACCAGTCATGCCCACCTTCTTTAGCCATGCCTTCCCAAGTACCGCTGTCTTGAGCCTTGTGCTTTTTCATGAAACATCTACCTTCCTAAACCCTGTCTTTAATAGGCTTGCAGCGTTCTCTAGAACTGCCCACAGTAGGGATGTCCATGGCTAGCTCTGAGAACAATGAAACATGTACAGTAGATTCACGGTACTACATAACAAGCTTTAAAGCTGAACCCCAGGCACAAGATTTCATATATAATAGCCATAAAGGATATACTTCATCCATGTTGTGTGCAGAGCTGTGAGAAGGACCCAGCAAACCCTATCCACTAAAGTTTGCCTGCAGAAAACTATAGGAGGGGGTGAACACAAGACTAATTACCCAATTACAAGGAAAAAGAGCAGCAATGAGCAGTTTTTATTACTAAAAGATCCTGCACAGAGGTTTGTATACTGGGTTACTGCACAGATCTGGAATAAACATACAAAAAAATAATATTTAAGAAAGAATACATTCTTGGGAATTCATAAAGAGTGTCTACAGAATTTTTTCTATTAGAATATTGCTATGCTTCTGCAAGACAAATATTGGTGCAGGCAGCAGATACTTGTACCCGTTGGAAACAGAAATTGGGGGACAAGCACCGTGTGTGGAGGTGCACTAAGATCGGCGAGTCCATACCGGGACACCATCCTCGGCTTTCTCTCTGAGAAGTTTTGTAGATGATGTTAAACTTTGATGTGATACTGGAGATTATGTATATATTAAACATGAGGTGGAGTTTGGTTCTGATTACATTGCCTTGGGGTTGATTTATGTGCAAGTGGAGTTGCATTCATTTTCCCCACAGCTTAGTAAATGTGGTAAATGTGGTAAAGCTCTGCTGATTTCTATCATCCAATCATGTGCAAGCAAAATGCTGTCTTTTTTTTTACTTACACCTTTTTAGGTATTCTTTACATTTACTAAGAAAGTGGATGCTCTAGTGGCTATGGAAACTAATGCTCAGTACACACTGCAACTTTAAAACTGACAGATCACTGTACCAACACAAGTGATATTGGCGTGGGAATCTCCCCTGCTGTGTTATTGTATTCTGACAGGGGGACAACCGATCCCTGCAAGAATACACTGATCAGCACTCGCAGCCATTGGCTGCAAGCGATGATCAAATGCTGTTTTTTCCAGCATGCTTTGCTTGTTAGACTGGCTTCTGACAGACAGGTCAATTTACAGCCAGTGTGTACCCTGCTTTAAGTATTGCTGAGTGAAAACTTAGATTTGCTAACGCCTTATATATGTTTTTGACTAATATATGATAAGTATAATACAGTACATCCAGAAGGTATTCACAGCACTTAAATTTTTCCACATTTTGTTATGTTACAGCCTTATTACAAAACGGACATGGTCTGTCCATTTTGATAGTGTTTGACATGCACTGTTAACTGTGGGACCTTATATAGACAGGTGTGTGCCTTTCCAAATCATATCCAATCAGCCTAATTTACCACAGGGGGACTCCAATCAAGTTGTAGAAACATCTCAAGGATGATCAGTGGAAACAGGCTGCACCTGAGCTCAATTTTGAGTGTTATGGCAAAAGCTGTAAATAATGTACATTTTTTTGTTTGTTATTTTTAAAAAATTTGCAAAGATTTTAAACAAACTTCTTTCACATTGTCAGTATGGGGTATTGTTTGTAGAATTTTGAGGAAAATAATGAATTTAATCCATTTTGGAATAAGACTGTAATGCCACGTACACACGACCAGACTTTTTGACAGCAAAGGTCCGTCGGACAATTCGATTTTGTGTGGGCTCTACCGGACCTTTGCTTGCCAAAAATCTGGTGGACTTTAGAAATAGAACATGTTTTAAATTTTTCCACCGGAACTCCGCTGGACCCAGTTCCTACCGAGAAATCCGCTCGTGTGTATGCTAGTCCAACAGACAAAAACCGACGCTAGGGCAGCTATTGGCTACTGGCTATGAACCTCCTTATTCTAGTCCGGTCATACGTCATCACGTTCGAATGCGTCAGACTTTGGTGTGATTGTGTGTGGCCAAGTCTGTTCATTCAGAAAGTCCGTCAGAACTCCGCCGAAAGTCCGTCGGACCTAGTCCCTCGAAAAGTCTGGTCATGTGTACGTGGCATTACATAACAAAATGTGGAAAAAGTGAATAGTTTCCGAATGCACTGTATAATAACGGTAGTATTGAATGCCCGAACAGCCAAGGTTCAGGGATCAGTGGTTAGCACTTATGCCTTGGTTTGAACCTCTGGAAGTCTCAATCTTGATCTATTGGGGAGGGTTGAGGAAAGACCTGATTACCTACCTAAGAGAATTTGCCACGAAAATTCTATAGGTTTTCAAGTGTATCAGACATGGTGCCCAAGGAACTGGCTCATAGAATCACCAAGAGTCAAATACAACTGGATGGATAAATATGTGCCAAAATAGGTATTTGCTATATTTGAATATTTAAATTTCTCCTGATGGATATATTTAGTTGCTTAGAGCCTTAGTATAGACACGTCACCTATGCATGCAGGATGCATCGATGAAGAAGCACGCTCTCCATTGGTGACGCAGTAACTTATGCCTCTTCAATAATTCTCCTTTAATCTTTATGCAGGCAGCTTCTGTTACTGTCTATTCTGGAATGAGTTATTTGGGATACGGCTATAAATAAATCAAGAAAACAGTACTGTCTGTAATGACCAATTGTTGTTTTGCTTCTGTTAGCACACACTGTTTGGTATAATTAGTTTAGCTCACAGATATAAAAATAATTTTCTCTTTAACGAAGCAGATGTTCATGCCTTCAAATAAGCTTGCTGGAGTGAAACTGCCCCTCCTGTCGCTTCCCTTCAAGTTTTCATTAACACGTGGTGAAGCCTACATGGTGATCTGACTTTATAGCTATAGTATGGGTAAACATTTTGGATGAAAAATACACATTTTTTCTTACAATCTGTATCTGATATGAATACACAAGCAGTGTCTGTCTCTTTTTGGGTCTGTCTATCTCCTAAGCAGTCTGTTCTGCTCCACAAAAGAGAGGAAGAACAGTAATATGAGATCCTGTGTGCTGAGTGGAAGACTCTTCTACTACCGATATTAAATGGATGAGAGCCCACAGATTGTGCCATAGGATTGCA
This sequence comes from Lithobates pipiens, assembly GCF_037356315.1. Classification (NCBI taxonomy): domain Eukaryota; kingdom Metazoa; phylum Chordata; class Amphibia; order Anura; family Ranidae; genus Lithobates; species Lithobates pipiens. The sequence goes on along the minus strand of NW_027507718.1, from coordinate 463,009,374 downwards.
TCGATTTGAGTTAGTAATAACATACAGTATAAAGCAGTAGCAGCCCGTCTATACTGATTGCAGGGATGCCACCCCCCTAATCCATGCGTCCAGACCCGAATCTACATGCAGCAGGGGCGGACTGACCATTCAACCACTCAGGCTCTGCCCTAGGGCCTCAGGCCACTAGGGGGCCCCATCAGGGTTGCCAGACAAAACCAGGGACAGTATGTAAAAATCTGTTTTTTTTTACATCTGTCTCTGAAATATCCCTTACTGACATCCTTTTGGTCTAAAAATCCTGAGATTATAGCTGCCCCACCTCTCCAGTACTTTTTCAGCTAATAGACACATGTCTGTGTATACTGTTTGAACATGTATGTGTATACTGTGTGATTGTATACTGTGTGGCCCCATAATCTCTGATTGCCTGGGGGGCCGCATAATCTCCTATTGCCCGGGTGCCCCATGAGTTGTCAGTCCGCCCCTGACATGCAGGGTGCCGGACGCATGGTTTCAATATATATATATTTTTTTTAAGCACATCCAGTTGTGTGACAATAACAAATTATTATTTGCTATTGTCTTTCTGTTTCTCCTCTCGGCCAATCAGGAGGTGGGTCCTGAGATCTGATTGGTCAGAAGAAGACGCAACGGCCTGATTCTTTCTTCCCCCTGCCTCCTAAGGTGAGGCCTCTGATCACTGTATCACTGTATGGGGGGGGGGTTGGTATCACCGTCTTCCCCTCTGTCCACTGTGGGGGGGGGGGGGGGGTTGTTGTGCCGTTAGTTTGACACCCACCCTCCCAAATATTGAGCACTGGCCGCCACTGGTATAAAGTGTTAGTATTGGTGTAACAATTGTTGGAAAAGCAACAGCAAGTTATATAAACTGAACTATATATATATATATATATATATATATATATATGCAATATACCTTTCTATCCAGTAGGTGGTGTTGCAGTATTATAGTGTGTATTCTCTGTGGCAATGTAATCGCAGGATGTACCTTCTGTATCTAAGTGTGTACTTGTTTGCTGTTCTCTTCCTGTTCTATGATGAAAGTCATGTAATGTATTTCTCCATGCAAGTAAAGCTAATTACTGTAACAAGAAGCTTCCAGCTCATAATTATTCAATAACCTGCTAATAAAAGAATCAGCCTTGAGCCTTCACCATTTTCTCAGCACTGCAGCCCAGGTCTCCGCAGTACACACCTGCACCCTAATCAGAAATGGTTAAATTAAGTGCTGGGAATTCAGCCTACAGTTGGCTATACACTAATAGATTTATTCCTTTAGCCTTCAGTCTAGTAGATTACTCAATCCATGTTAACAGTGTATTGTATCTATTCAGTCTCTCTGGAGAGGTGGAGAAACAGCAGCACACAACAGTACACTGACCATCTCTGGACAGGTGGTGCACTTCCACCCAAGTTGCAGGAGTTGTAAATGCTGTAGTACGGCTGTACTACAGCATTTTTATAACTCCTGCAACCACAGGGTTGCTTGAGCTACTACAGGTTTTTATTTCAGGTTTTTTGTATTGCTTCAGCACAAGTCTTGGCCACTGGAGGAAAAAGCCAAGCAGGAAAACTGACCACACTGGGATAGATGGGCTTTCATGCCTAGAGTGGTAAGTGTGAAATAGGCAGTAGGGCTTGAGTTTTTGTATTTTGACTTTTTCCAACAGGGTGGTTGAACAGAAGTCAGTTGGCAGATGGATCAAATTTTGGCTAGCCCCTGCTGAACCAGCCAAACTTTGATTCATGTATGGCCAGCTGACAAAAAAAAATGGAGAAAAGAGTGAGCAGAAAGATGACCTTATAATCAGTGCTGTGCATTCACTGTCCTATCACCAGCTGGGAGCAGGAAAGTGTTCAAGCTCTATAGTTTACCCACAATAGAAGGAGGTAAGGTCACCACCCTGGTCCCTTCTATATGTAATGTATTTCAGTTGTACTGTTTGTTGTTGTCAGCTTTAATTATCCAATTGGTTGAGTATTCATTTACAAGTCGGCCATATAAAAATACATTACTCAGAAGTCCTTTCTCCTTTGGGAGAGGATTGTTTCTTAGCCAATCACGTAACTCTCTATGGATATTTGATAAACAATTCCTACAGTGCTAACACACCAACCTTTAGTGCAAAGATAAACAAAAAGAATACATGACATATGTAATAATTTAAACAACTCGACTCTATAAGGCCCCTTTCACACGGGGCAGAATCCATTCCAATCAGCCAGGATCAGCTCACTGATGCCCTGCTGATCGCGCAGAGCAGGTGAATGACAGGTCTGTGTCCGCTCAGTTTCTGCAGAGCAGACGTGGACACACCCCGCTTTAACCTACGGGCGACCAGGTGTAAACGGAATCTGCTGTCGATCTACCTCAACTATCCTCTGATTCGATTTGTCTAAACAGAAGGGGATGGATCCCCTTTCATTTTTTTCAGCCGACTGGATCAGATACCCATCTGTCCATAGGGATGATTGGACCATCTGATCAGGTTCACCTGAAAAACTGACAAGCAGACCTGATCAGATCACACGTGTGAAAGGGGCCTAATGTTGGCTGTATGCTGCTTCTGAGCTGTAACTATGTTGTTTCAATGTTGCTAATGCAGTGCAAGCATGTGTGTGCCTCTTTGAAATTTGTTCCTTAGTCAAAATACCCAAAACGTACACTGATTAAAGATTGTTCGGCAGTGTTTTTTTTTTTGTTGTTGTTGTTTTAATATACATGATCAGACACTGTGAAGCCCACCCCCGTGTATTCTGTCTCTAAATGGATGAGAAAGATACATTGTATCTTTCTCTGTCCTTGCAGAAATAGAAAAAAAGAAATCAATAATTATAATAGAAAATAAAATTTAAATTTAAAATTTAAAAAAATACCAAGATTAAGTTTTGATCTAGGTCAATGCCAGGATTAGTGTTTGGGTCAAGGTCAGGGTCAAATTGCAAGGTCATTGTCAGGGTCAAAGGTCAGGGTCAGTATTTTTTGGGACAGGTTTTTTTTTTTTATTATTAGTATGAGTGTCAGTTAGTGTCAGTGTGTTTTAGGTAGGATAAAAAAAAGTTAAATGTGCACTGTTGTTTCTGGGCTGAACTACAGGTACAAACAACAACTGGCATACACATATGTGGTATCACTGCAAATGTCAGGAGCAGGAGAATTTGTTTTGGGCTTTTCTTTGTTGTTTTTTTTTTTTTTTTTACTATTTTGGGCCACTTTTCCTTTGATATGTTAAAAAAATACCATTTACCACCAAATGAAAGCCCAATTTGTCAAACAAGGTATAATCTACCTGGATGCACAAAGTAGTTGTGATGATATGTACAGTTTTACTAACACATGTCAAAGTTGCAAAATTGGGCTTAGGCATTAAGATTTGTTTTACCCTTAGGCGCAAAGGGGTTACATTTCAACTAGCACACTAGCTGCATGGAGTTTGCATGTGAGTGCTTATGTGGGTTTCTTCCAGGAACTCTGGTTTCCTCCCACACGCCAAAGACATGCTGCTAGGTTAATTGGCTCTTGTCTAAAATGGCCCTTTTCCGTGTGTACAAGTTGGCTGTGTGTTATCATATTTAGCATACCAGTCCTGAGCCTGAGCAATTGGGGAGTGTTGAGCAAAGGCTTGGCAAAATATCCCATAAAAAAATCAGCAGGAAAATTCTAAAGAAAAGGGCTTTTAGCATATTAGACATAGTGCCCATATGCTCGCCAATAGTTGGATACTGAATGGATATATATACATGCATACATACATCTATATATATACCGACAATGCTGGACTTATCTGGTCGTCTAAGCTGATTTCATATTTGTATTATTTTTCATTTGGCAAAATGAAGAGGACAACCCAAATTTACTGATGGATTGATGGAGGCTCGAGTGCTGTTAGCAGTCCACTTCCATAGTTCATGTGATTGGTATTGATTAAGTGTCACCAGACTTTGTTAGACAGGCGAATTTAAGATTTAAATTAATTGGAATTCTTCTTAGAAGGCAAACGTAAACTGAAATCCTCAGCTGTCCAAAATGCTGTCAGAAATATTGAATGAGCAGTGCATGTTGGGAGAATCCTGGCAGCCCCTCCGTTCTCCAGCTGCACCGAGCCTCCCCTGTGTGATAACCTGGTGCGGTGCTGGGATTTCTGCAGTTGACTGCACACTGATGAAAACGCTGTGACCTTACTCTGTCTTGGAGAGTCTATTGAAAAGATATGTGAAATGTGCAAAAAGCCACAAGGCTGATTCACCTTCTATTTATAGAAAGGCTTTATAAGGAAATTCGAATTCATTTGCAAGGAGGACATCATTTGAGTATTATAGTAACCGTTGCCTTCAGGGCTCATTTACACCAGGTGCATTGAGCTGCATTAATCAAGGCAAGCTCAGCGCAAGGGCAAATAAAGAACAATTATATTATAGGTGCCTTGTTTACACAATAACGCCTTGTTGAAGTATGTTTCATAAGAATGTAGCATGTCTGCATTTTTACACAGCTCAACACAAAACACTGTGGGGGTTATTTACGAAAGGCAAATCCACTTTGCACAACAAGTGCAAACTACAAGTGCAAAGTGCACTTGAAATTGCACTGAAAGTGCACTTGGAAGTGCAGTCGCTGTAGATCTGAGGGCTAGCTCTGAAATGAGAGGAAGCTCTGCTGATTTTATCATCCAATCATATACAAGCTAAAATGCTGTTCTTTATTTTCCTTGCATGTCCCCCTCGGATCTACAGCGACTGCACTTCCAAGTGCACTTGTAGTTTGCACTGGTAGTGCAAAGTGGATTTGCCTTTCGTAAATAACCCCCGTGTGTCACTTCACTACAGCGCATCGCAACGTGGAATAAAATATTTTTTTGATATATTTTAATAAAATAAAAATAAACAATGTATTGCAGTGCACTTCACATTGCACACCAGTACAATTTGCATGTGAATGAGCCCTAAAATAATTTTCATGTTTTTCAATTAACACTTTCTTGTAGTGGTTATTTGCATATCAAACAATTATTAAAAACAACTAATGTCGGTTTGATCAGATGCTTTGGAGGCCAGAAGAGCGATATGGGGGGTTATTTACTAAAGGAAAATCTACTTTGCACTGCAAGTGCACTTGGAAGTAAAGTAAATCTACCTCTTCTTTTAGAGCGACTGCACTTCCAAAGACTTGCAGTGCAAAGTGGATTTGCCTTTCGTATATAACCCCCATGGTGTCTAATAGACTACAGACCTCTCCATAAGGAGGGCCTGTCAAGGCCCATGCTATCACAAAGGATGTTGTTCATCCCTTGTGATAGCAATAAAGTTGAGAAAAAAATAAAGAAACAGTGTAAAAAAAAAAAAAAATTAAAAGCAGCCCTGTGCTCATGTGCAGCTGGAAATGTATATATAGGTCCTGCATGCATATGCAAACGATGATCACGCCACAGATGTGAAGTATCGCCACAAGCATCAGAGCAAGAGCAATAATTCCAGCACCAGACCTCCTGCGTAACTCTAAACTGGTAACCTGCAAAGGCTTTAAAAAACTTCGCCTATGGAGATTTTTGGGTACCAAAGTTTGTCGCTGTTCCATGGGCATGCACAATTATGAAGCGCGACATGGTAGGTATTTATTTACTCGTCATAACATCATCTTTTATATTTTAGGAAAAATTGGGTAATATATTATTAAAATATATTTTTACCTAAAAATTTGATTTTGAAAAATGGCTGCACAAATATTGAGCTACATAGATATTGCAACATACTTTTTGCCATGGGTTGTATAATGTTTATGGGTTCTAATGCCGCGTACACACGGTCGAACTGTTTGACGTACTTAGTCCATCATACAATCCGACGGACAATCCGTCGTACTTTCCACTGAACGGACTTGACCACACACGGATACACAAACAGTCCGACGAAAGCTTGCGCGATGACGTGTACAGCACGTACGACGGGACTAGAAATAGGAAGTCCAAGACACAGCAAAGCACCCTTACTCCATGTAAATCCTTTCTGGGCATGCGCCATTCTTAGTCCGTCGAACTAGCATACTGACGACCGTATTGTCCGCTGAAACCAAAGTACGACGGACAGATTTTTGGAAAAACCGAAAATCTTAGTACTCCGGACTGCACGCTGAAAAAGTCCGCTGAAGCCCACACACGAGCGGATTGTCCGCTAAAATGTGTTTCAACGGACTAAGTACGTCAAACAGTTCGACCGTGTGTACGCGGCATAAGTCATCTCTAGCAAAAAAAAAAAATCTGATTGTTACATGTATCTGAGAAGTGTCAGAATTGGCCTGAAGGTGAGGTGGTTAAGCCTTGCAGCGCGGGGATGGGGTACACTGCCCCACTTTGAGGATAACTTTTAATTTTACCCAGAGTTCACCTTTAAAGTCTTCAGAATAGTGAAAGATAAATTAATCTTATTGTGGTTTAATTCACATTCCATAATGCCTTTTACTTCACAAAGCATGAAAGTATATCTATAAAGATGCAGTCACAATGGAATGGCAGTCTACAGCATCCAATCAGCTTCATAACTCAGGTCATCTTGTCTGCTTCAGAGCTGATTTGAACAATAAGAATCTCATTCCTACAAGAAACGTAATTCTTATTCCATCCTCATTAAAAAAAAAAGATTCAATATATATATTTCACTTTATTTTTTAATTGAATGGCATTGCCCTTTGAAAATGATAACACTATTATTAGAGACTATTAATGTGTGTGAATGTATGAGGAGTCTGGCAGTAGAGACAGAACATTTATGCGTCACGGAGTGCTAATATCAGCAGATCTGTGAAAAGCACCTTACAAATGAACCAACGATTACATTATTGAACTGTTACCTTCCGTCTGATCCACATATACTTACACAGCGTGGTTAGGGAAAAACACTGACCTTCGCGATTTGTATTGAAAAAGCTTTCAATAGCCTTACATCTAACAGAACATTTAAGACAAAAGGGAGAAAAGTGAGTTCAGCACATCAGTGTTTCCAGCTGCACGGTAGAAGAACCAAAATGGGACTAAATGATTCTTTTTAAGCATCGGTGAATCATTAAAAGTGAAAAACGCTCATGTAAGGTCTTTGAAAAAAAGAACACTTTGAGCAACCAAAACCTAAAATAAGCTTTATCTAATTATTCTGTCTGTTCATGGGAACAGAACACTTTTTTTGCTAGACTGTCTCGGACTTAATGGAAAAGCCAGGTAGTGATCTCAAATGTTAAAGTGTATGGAAAATACTTATTGTGTATGAACATTAAATAAAATCCTAACAATAACTGGCCGTGAGTCCCATTATTTCATTAAGCTCAAATACCCTTTGCCTCTATTTTGCGGTTATGTGATTTAACCCATGTACTTCCACATTTCAGTATGTGACAGAGCTCTAAGCCTGAGCGTTATGTGAATGAGCACAGTCCTAAACAATATTTTATATGTTCAAGCTTCTCCCTGCTGGCCATTGGGTGGTGCAGACTTTAGCTGTGCAATCTGCTCATCAGTTGCTTGATTACCCTTTATCAGATCTGCTTCTGGAACAGGCTACACAGCTAATGTCTCCAGAGTCAGATTAGGAGCATCATGGGCCTGATGGTGTGGATTTTAGTCTGCCTTTTATGTAAATAAATAAAATTAAAATACTATTTTTTTTGGTTAAAACAAATTAAATATTTAAACAAAGAAATTAAATAGAGAGGGATTGAGAGAGAAAGCAGTGGATAGAGGGTGAAAGAGAAGGGTAAGAGAAAGAGGAAGGGCAAGAGAGAGAGAGGGGGTGAGAGGGGGTGAGAGAGAAAGAGGAAGGATGAGAGAAAGGGGGGGTGGGGGTAAGTGAGAGAAGGGGGGGTGAGAGAGGGAGGGAGTAAGAGAGAGAGAGAAGGGATGCGAGGGGGTGAGAGAGAGAGGGAGGGGGTGAGAGAGAGAGGGGGGGAGAGCCTTTGGGTAGCTGTAGTAGGGTATTAATGTGGTGTGTGTAGCACGCCATTGTGAACTGTGGGTGGAGCCACATTGTGGTAAGAGTGGGAAGGGATGCCCTACACGCGATGCATGGGAATGTGCAACTCACTCTCACCACTGGGCTGGGCCTAGCTTAAGAAAGGGGACTGGAGCTGCAGCTCCAAAAGCCCCTATGTTAATCCTGCCCTGATATCTTAAACAACCGGTAAACAGCAGTGAAGTACATGCATGTCTGAAGGGAATATGTTCTTTCACATAATGCTTAGGCTCAGAGCAGGGCAAAGCTTCTAAATAGCTGAATACAACCAAAGGGACCAGAGGGCTGATAATGTTGCTAAAAGTTTACGCCTGTCTTTTGGCGTACAAGAACAACTAATATAACAGTCCAATAACTGTTATCTTGAAAAAAATGTCTATGCCAACCCCTTCCAGGACAGCATGCTTGCAACAGGGGGTTAGTGTATTCTTTAGGGTGGTCACCACCCTGCCTCCAGTAGTCTTGGCTGGATTACCTCTCCCTGGCTAGGGAATATAAAGTGGGGTAAAGTGATCTGGAGTTCATGGGTAGATGCGGTCAGTAAGGTTTTTGGTTTTTGGTGGTAAGAGAAACTTGTGTTTTCCTCTGCATGGGCCCTAGCTAGATGATAGATTGTGAGAGCAGCCATTTATAGACTTAAAATACTAGCAGCCAACCCCCTCTGTGCAGAATAATGGGACCTATGAAAAAGAACTGTTTTCCACTATCTGGATTTTGTAAAGGAACATCTGTTACCTAAAGTATTCTGAAACGCAAGTACAGACTTGACATTCCATTACTAAGTGAGCTGTGTTATGCCTAATCTGCAAACTGGTTAGTAGTTCACCCAGAAGGGTCTGAAGTATGAATTGGACTGTAGACCAGTATGTGTTCCCGGTGGCCCTATAAAGTGGTGAAGAGTGCCCCAGCAGGTAACCCAAAATCCTTGTGATTCATATTTCTACAGGAGACCCCTTCTGATGGGCTAGCCTTTCCCCACCACTAGGGGACCCTCTTACGAGCTGACCTCTGCACAGCTGATATAAAACAGATTTTTTTTCTTGTGCAGCCATGCTTCTTCTTTGTCATGTTAAACATATAAGTGAATACAAAGTTTAGAAGTTTATTTAAAGCAGAAATTGAATCTGCTTATGTGAGGCTTACCCAGTTCCTATCCTCCCACCCATCAACATGTTACAACTAATTACATTTTTGAATAAAAACTTTATTTCCCTTACATACTTCATTTTAGACCCAGCAATGACTCTGTGCTTCTCTATGCAATGCGTGCAAATCATGGCTGATGGGTGGGGCCAACGAGCTGCTGTACATGGATTCCTATAGACATCACAGCACCCTGCCTCAGTCCTCAGTCCAGTGGGCTGGCTCCTGTGAGAAGCTATACAAACATCAAAATGCCTTAGAGGGTGGGTGCCAGGCTGGCAGTGCCGGCGTTCCTATGCAGACCATACTAGGTAATGCCTAGATACGATTCTGAGCTTTCATAATTGAAAGAACTGAAATCTAATGATGGAAAGGGGCAGGCAGAGAGGCTAGGAAGGAAGGCAGGGACAAAATGACACTGGATGTCTTTAAGGCAGAAAATGAGCCATTGCTCTGTCTGATCTGCTGCACATTCTAATGCATATTGTGAGGAACTCAAAGTGTGCTGTGAAATCAGAGTACATGTTTTCCATAAAGGAAAGGAGCCTGTACAACTGTGCCAGACTGAAGATAAGGCTGGAATTTTGCTATTATTATAAAGCATTATTAAGCAGTAGGCAGATTGCCATACTGGGATTTGACTGCAGGTATCAGTGCATTACATTTAACAATAATGCAAGATTCAATATTAGACCACCTCCTGTGCTAAATTGCCCCCCCCAAAAAAACTGCAGGGAGGGGCAGTACAAAATATATACTTGCCTTATACCCAGGTTCCACACAGGAGAGGGTGACATTATGCAACCCAAGCTTCAAGCCCCCAGTATCACAAATTTAGAAAGTGAGATTTATTTATTAATTTCTGCTTTTTTGGAAAACCCCTTTAAAATGCTGGCATGATCCATTTGGTAACAATGAAGAGGAAAAAGTCTACATATTGCATTGCTCTGTATTCGTCTACAGCTTTATTACCTTTGACAAACCTCTTCTTTCCCTTTATTCTCTGGAGGCCATCTATAATGACTGTGACGATCTACACATGAGTTTTATCTCTTGACTCTCCAGGTTGTGAATAAAGTAATGGGAACACAACATCTGACAAGCCGTCACAGGCCGGTCTTGTTTTCTGACAGTTGGCAGAAGTTTGCCATTTTGCTTTCTATGAGTCCTATGGCTGCCAAATCCTCTGATGGTCCAACATCTGCCTCCTCCCTGTATTGGCTTCTGTGCAACTGTAAGGGATGGGAAAGACTCAGCTTCTGCACAAACAAGTGAATTCAGCAGACAGCTGGCCAGTGCCTTTGTAGCCTGTGAAGCAAGGGAGCGTATCGCCGGGTGCTTTGTGTCTTATGTTAATAGCAAGATCATTGCTAAATTACAACACATGGGAATTAGGCATTTCAGAGATGAACTTTTAATTAATCTTGCCGGCAGCACTGCAAGCTCAGTTTTCTAAATAGAAGACATTCACTAAACATTGTTTCCATTAATAATTCCCAATTTGCATGTAGTATGTTCATTTTCTGTTTTGAGAGCTTTGCCCTCTTCTTGTCAATGTGGGGTTTTCAGTGCCAAAACAACTTTAAATCAAAAGTGTGCCCCCCAGAAAAGCCTATCCCTATGCTATTACTTCTTCTAATACTGAATTTAAAAAAAATAGGATTTTCCGTCTTATAGGAAACATTTAAAAATATTAATGGTGTACCTAAGCAGTAGCCTGAATTACTTTCCTTTGGCCTGAAAAGCAGTGCCTTTCCTGTGCCTAGGCACTCCTATGCCTTGAGCCCCACATTTATCTATTTGAAATGTGAGATCAGCTATGGTGCTGCTTCCCCCTGACTGCTACTGCTCTGCTCACTGGTATCCTTTCTGGAGAGAAAGCTGTACCTGAAGACCTGTATCGCAAGGATCTTCCAGCTTCTACACCCATCATTCTGTGCATATGTGCTTCCTGTACTTCTGCTGCTGCTTCTTGAATATTCCTCCATCAGTCACTAATCACTAGCCATCACTAGTCATCAGATCACAAGTCCTCAGGAGGGCCTGCCTACCAAAATCAGGCCCTACATAAAGAGAAACAGTATGGAACAACTCATGGTAAGTAGCTAGACAATACTGTTGACAAGTCCTTTGTCTAGCATCTACAATGAAGGTCTTCACTGGATCTGAGCTTAAGTGAACATTTACTATATTACAGTGAACATCTAGAAATGTTAAATGTGCCTAAAAAAATACCCTGTAAAATTTGCCTTTTGTGTTGGCACAGCTTCCAAGGTTCAGGTGCACTTACTTGCTTAGTAAAATGTATCTTAAAATACGTTTTCATTTAGTTTTGGATAGAATACGATACTGTTAGCAATTCTGTCAGATTTTTTTTTTAGTCTGTGTCTCTGCTGGAGAGATGCATCCCTTTGATTTGTCCTTGTGAGAATTGCTACCAGGGCTAAAAGTGACGAAAAAGCCACGAAAAATGTCACCATAAAAAGAAAAGAGGAACCAAAAATATATATTGCAGTGACAACTGTCTGAAAGAAATGTTCTCGAGAGATTGCCTCTCATTTCTTGTTATGTCTACAGTCAGGAAGTAAAGGTAAATCTCCAAAATAAGGGGCAGATGGCAAAAAATTTGGTTTTATCCTTTCCCTACTATATCCATTTTTATTTTTTTAAGTTTTGGCTTTATAGATAATTTAAAAGAGAAGTTGAGTTTTTTTTTTTAAATCATACTTACCTAGGCGGATGAAGCATTGGCCCGATGCTGCATCTGTCCCCCCGCTGGCTCTAAGGCTGAGAACTGAACGATCAAACACTACGGATAGCTCAGTTCTAATGCTGCATACACACGAGTGGATTTTCCGTCAGAAAAATCTTGGATGGTTTTTCTGATGGAATTCTTGGCTTGCATACACACGGTCACACAAAAGTACGCTGAACGTTCGACCGCCAAGAACGTGGTGACATACAACATTACAACGAGCCAAGAAAATAAATTTCAATGCTTCCGAGCATGATCGAATTGTTTCCGAGCATGTGTAGAAATTTTGTGCATCAGAATTTCTACAGACGATCGGAATTTCCGATCGGAACTTTTCCGACCAAAAAATTGAGATCATGCTCTCAATTTTTTGCTGGCTGGAATTCGGCCAGTAAAAGTCCAGTGGAGCATACACATAGTCGCATTTTCCAAACAAAAGCTCTCATCTGTCTTTTGCTGGTCGAATTTCCAATTGTGTGTACGTGGCATAAGCCCTCCATGAGCTGGTGACTGCCAGTTACCGGCTCTCTGCTCTGCTCCCCTGTGCTCACTGGAGAGCTAAACTATGGAGGGGGCGGGAGTGGCTGGCTCAGGCTCACTGAGAGGCTGAGCTGGGTGCCAGTCCAGGCATATTAATGGATCTGAACCATATGGTTGCAATCTTTCCTCCTGGATAGATCAACTCTGTAACATCAGCAGACAGCAGGACCTAATCAAGATAGAAATCCTACAAACATATTATGAGCAAATATGGCATGTAGATATACAATTGCAAACTATAATTAGCAGATTGTTTTAAAAAAAAGAGCTGGGTGCATTCCTAATTGCACACAAAATAACTGGATATTAACATTTATAGGTAATAACACCAGAGATTGTAGATTCATGGAAGATCTGATTGCCTTCTGTGTAATCAGGAAGAAATTAGTTTTTCCCCTGCTGGAGTGAATTGGAACATGCTTTATAGGGGTTGTTGGCCTTCCTCTGGATCATTTGTGCCTATAGGAATCTGTAAATGGATATTTTCTATTTTTTCAAAGGCAATTCCGTGGTCTAGAAATGCATGATAATGTTTTCAAAACATAAACATAATCATATACAAAGGCTGACATATTGGTAAAAATATACCATGAAGACATACACTGTATGCAATGATGATACATAATTATACATATACTTAGATGAGTACATGCTGTATAAAAGCCCCGGCATCACATTATTAGAAAAACTCTATGTGCTTTGTAAATCATGTTCACTCATCGGGAGTATGGATGCAAAAATTAATTCACTGTAAGTACAGAAAAATCTGATATATAAATATAAAAAACCCTTCATAAAAATGTGTGGGTGAACACTTTTTGAACAATACAAGAAAGTTCCCTTACAGAGTATTTAGATATACTAATACTTACAAATCAGCCGAAGAACTGAACCTGGCTCATGTGAGGATGAAGGGAGTGGGAGAGGGGGTCCCCATCAAATGCCCGGCCCGGAGCTGAGGCAGGAAACCCAAACCAAGTCAGGGGGTCAGCTACTGTTTAGGCTAATTTTATTTATTTTTATATATATATATTTTTCACACCAACACAACACACATCTTTACAATAATCTTTTTAAATTTATACATTCACATACACTTTTACAAAAAAAAATATAATAATAATTTTTCCACTTTTTTTCACTATTTATCAATTTCACACACCACTTACCATACAATCATTATCTTCCAGATTGGTGCGTATTGTTATTAGATCATTTATCCTCTCTGGGATTGCATTGGGTTGACCTGGCCTGCCTACGATCTGACCCCCTGACTTGGTTTGGGTTTCCTGCCTCAGCTCCAGGCTGGGCATTTAATGGGGACTGTAAAAAATACTACCTAAGGGAACTTTTTTGTATTGTTCAGAAAGTTTTCCCTCCCTCATTTTTATGAAGTGTTTATTATATTTATATATCTCATTTTTCTGTACTTGCAGTGAATGAATTTTTGCATCCATACTCCCGATGAGTGACCGTGATTCACGAAACGCGTAGAGTTTTTCTAATCATGTGATGTCAAGACAGTTCGGCTTTTATACAGCATGTACTCATCTATGTATATATCTATAATTATGTATCATCATTGTATGTGTTCATAGTATATTTTTACCAATATGTCAGCCTTTGTATATGGTTATGTTTATGTTTTGAAAACATTATCATGTATTTCTAGACCACGGAATTGCCTTTGAAAAAATAGAAAATATCCATATACAGATTCCTACAGGCACAATTGATCCAGAGGAAGGACAAAAGCCCCTATAAGCATGTTCCAATTCACTCCAGCAGGGGAAATTTCTAGACCACAAAATTGCCTTTGATACAGTAAAAGTTTTAACATATATTTACTTCATACACATTTTTGCAGCATTAAGCCTCATTTAAAGTCCCATTCTTTTCTTTTGTTTCTATTTCATATAGCCAGGGATAGAGGCATTTTACTGTGGACAGGTCATTTTCAATTTTTTTACATTTTGCTGGTTGAACTAGATGTACTTGTGTCTATTTTAAACTTGAGATTATTTACATCAAACCGATGACATCAATGGGTCTTAAATGAAGTATATAATGAAAATGAAATGTATAAACCAAACAATGGTGCGCTATAATTAACTTTCTAATCAGCGCACAATCGCCAAAAGAAAACAAATAAATTGTGATTAAGAGATTCAAATAACTGGGACTGATATCCCATAGCGTGCTTTCGTGAGAAAATAAATAATAAATGATCCATGCTATAAATGTGTTGAATGTCTTCAAATCACAAATAGTGGGAACTGATAAACCCCTCAAAGTTCACAAGGTTAGCCTTAATAATAAAGTTAGCCACGGATCCTGGATCATGCTCTATTTCAGATACAAAGAATGATTATTATAATAAAGCCCATGGAGATCAGCAAACGTCCCCTCGATGTGTTCAGCATAAAGCAGCTCCTTTCAGGCTTACAGATCACTGATAGTATTCAGCTAATTAATCATGCTACTCCTCTCAATTTCACCATTTGCATTGGTACTCTCATGAGACAAAAGAGATATATATCATTGCGCATTAACATTTGAACCTACAATCCAAGAATGCAGGCAAATCCACTCACATTTGATGTGAATAACCAGCGCTTATTGCAAAAACAGTCAGACGCTTGTAGCGAGTGTCTCCTCACACTTACTGCACTCGAACACAGACACAATAGATGTCGTCACTGGCTCCTCCCGATGCGTTGCGTCACATGTCTCGTGACTTTTTCAAGGGCACACACGTACAAGTGTTAAAATCATGGGTTTTATTTATTAAATAGTGTTTCCTTAATTGCATTGGATTTATGTTATTAAATTAGATGAAGAAAAGTGCTACACATAGTCCTTTCATGAGATCATCCTGATCCTCTGACATTGGTCAGGAAGAAGTATTCAAGTTAGACGTCTCAACTAAATACTTTTTCCAAGTTAGTGACTCATAAAATACTTAAGTCTTTGGATTAGCTTGACCTGCCAGGCATCTACATTTCAGAAAAAGATTGGCAAGATCATTCAGCATGTATTTTCTATTATGGAAGGATATATTGAAAGGATATATAATAGGGAAGGATTTTCACAATGCTTTTGGAAAGGGCTACATCCGCTTATCAAAAGATTTTGTACTATGTAACTTCTAAAAGGCTTCCAGATGCTCAAACTCAAATGGCAGTGACTGCCCCATTAGGTTGGGGAGCAGAGCAGCCAGTTGCACAAGATGTTTGGGTATTCATTACATAAGTCGTGTCCATAATTTCCAACATTCCCTGATTTGGCTGACCTGCTTTTGGAACAAAGTCCACCTATCCATTCTAAGTTGTCCCCCTTTTTAGGTCTGATGTACAAGACCTCTAAAAAAATTTACTACTTCACTATTAAAAGTGTTTTACTGCACTAAACCTTTCATCCAACTTCTAAATTATCGCATTTATTAATTTCAAAAGTCACGATAAAAGAATAGTAGTGGTAAAAAAAACACTTATGAGTTCAACATATAATTTTTTGTGTATTCATTTTCCAAAAAAAAAAAAAGGGGGGGGGGATGTTTTGCCAGGGATGTGTCCTTTGCCTACAGACTGCTTACCAATAAGTGTCTCGCTTTCCCATTTCAGACATTTGAAAGGTATGTGCACATGCTGGGTGAATATAAATCAGGAACTTTGATTAAAATGTTTCTTTATTTTATCTCACAATTCAAAATCTGTGATACATTTCCCGTAAGAATGATCCAAATCTGCTCTCTCCTAATGGTGATAAAATTATTTCTCTAATGGCAAAAAGTGACATTTGGATGGCTATTGAAGATGACTCTAATTCACAATAATATATTCACTGGCAGCTATAAATGTGAATAGCAGTCTCTAAATACATAATCTAATGCACTGGATTGCCCCCCACAGGGCTCTTAGTCACATGTAGCACCGATGTGGAAATTATGCAGCACAATTACAATAACAACATATCTGTAGTGTAATAATTAGTTTCTGTTTTGGTTGACCTTGTAAATTTATTGAGCTGTGTTGTTAGGGTTCTGAATCAATACCACGGCTTTCTTGTCTAGCATATTTTATTCATTCTTCCTCTTATCATACACACAAAAACAGAATATAATATTATCATGCTTCAGCACAGAACCCAAAGAGTTTGCTTTGGTTTGCTGAGACATTTCAGATCTCCAAAAAAGAGTGTTTCAGAGCCCTGGAGAGTAGATAGAGTTGTTTCACTCTTGAGAAATATAAAAGTTCCCTTATTTTGGACCTTTGTAGAGAATTGTAGACAAATGCAAACAAACTGTTCTTTATTACTGGAAAATTGTGGAACTATGCATCTGTCTGTATATTACAGGCTATACTATAGCCATGTTTGTGGGCATTTTAGTCCCAGCTACTGTTAAAATGTATGTCCAGACAAAACTATTTTTTTTTTTTTTACATTTTGGAAAGAGTGGGGCAGGATTAAAGCCTTTGTTGGGTTTTTCCTGCTAACCATTCATTGTGTCACTACTAATAAAAACCTCAATCATTTCTGAGTCATTGACCTGGAGCAAGTATCATTTTTGATTAAAAATGCACAACAGTCAAAACTGAAACTTGAGTTTTTCATCCAGGTATTTCTGTAGTCTACCAGTCTACTTCAATACCATTTGTCAATAATGATCTATGAAGCACCTTGTACTTTAGTGGACCTATCACTATACCAGGGGCGGAAAATCAATATAAAATTCAGAAAGACAGTCTGTCCAATCCAGGAGCCAGCAAACATTTTTTTAGGAGCCTGGTCCATTGACAACAACTAGTGAAAGCCTCAAAAGCTGGGTTCCAGCTGTAGTTTTTAGGGAGCATTGGCTACCTGGTTCCTGGGATTTCTCCAGCCCTGCACTATACATACACACCTACTGCAGACCTGTAGTTGTCTGTCACATGCAGCACTGTGAATGGAGAGTAGATCATTGTTGACTAGTGTGCTGGCTACATTGAATTGAAAGTGGAATTCAAGCTTAGCCCTAACTAATCTTAAAGCCGTTCTTTACCATGAAAACAAAAAATAAAATAAAAAAAATACTGGAGCTGCTGATTTTAATAATGGGGCACTTACCTGCCCAGGTATCTAGCGCTGTCCTCACCTGAGACGGCTTTTCGTCCGTCTTCGTGTCCAGGCACCGGCATAGTTACTTAGGGAAGCAGGCTGGGACTGCTTGAGGCTTCCCAACAGGCTTCCCACTGCATATGCGCAAGCCACTCTGCACTTTGAGAATGGCCCTGAAGATTTCTGGGACCTATGACATGTCCCAGAAGGCTGAGGGGGGAAGTGGGGGGCTGAACTTGCACTAAGATTGCTGTGGCTATTCGACCAAAAGTGAGAGTGGGTACCTGTCAAAACCAGGTTTTCGCTTTCCTCAAAAAAGTGCCAAAATGTAAAGAGGAGGAGTGAAGGAAGCAGACAAGCTTCCTTTTGGGTGAAGCCTGCTTTAAAAATGTAT
Organism: Lithobates pipiens; assembly: GCF_037356315.1. Taxonomy (NCBI): domain Eukaryota; kingdom Metazoa; phylum Chordata; class Amphibia; order Anura; family Ranidae; genus Lithobates; species Lithobates pipiens. The sequence goes on along the minus strand of NW_027507718.1, from coordinate 462,991,447 downwards.
ATACTTACAATTTTCAGCCTGTTCTTGAGTCACGTGATACCCTGTGTCAGCCATCGGTGACTGCAAGGGAAGGAGGCTTCAATGGCCCAGCTATTGTCAGGGGTCCCTCCCCTGCACTACAGCTGCACTGGCTGACACAGGGGAGCTGCATCACGTGATCCTCTCCTTCAAATTTTGGGCTTCTTTCAACAGTCCAAAACCACCACTGATTTCCAAAACCGGCCCTTTGTATTGTGTTCTGGGAAAAATATCAACTCTATATACTGTAACTGATTTTTTCTATGTATTTTCTTCATTTATGTATTCTCCTAAATGTAGGCTACTCAAAAGAACCATACAAAGCTGGCAAGCTTAAAATGATAAATTGCCAAGAAGTCAAGCCATAACAGTTAATTGCTAGGTGCAGTTAACTGCAACACAGCGCAATGCTTATGTATTTGTTATCCTTTTTCAGTTAGCAAGTGAAATGGTAATGTCTGATAGTCCAGGGTTTAAGATAGCTGGATGTGCTGTGACTTATATAGCAGGATCTCAAGTTAATTAATAAATGGGACTTTAAAGTTATGTAAGTAATCTACATCATTGGAAAAAATGTTCTGAAAGCACATCTGTGCAAAAGCCAAATGTCCTCTGAGCCATGCCTTCATCTATCCCACCTTTTTTCCACATCCACCCACTAGTCTTGTTCCTCCTGACTGTCTACTTTTTCTCCTTTTCACTTCTCTACTATATCGGCAACAGCACATCCAGACTATAATCGCCCAAAAACTCTTCCATTTCCTACTTTCTTCCCAAACACACTTTGAATGTTTCAAAATGAAGTGCTTAACCACATCAAAACAAAATCTGTACCCCTACCTAGTTCCGTCTACTCCTCTCTTCTTCCCTCCCATTCTCCCCTGCCACATAAAAAAAAGCTATAAACTAAGTTGCAGTTTGGTAAGTATAATAAATATTTGATCCCCAAGCAAAACATGACTTAGTACTTGGTAGAGAAATCCTTCCTGGCAAGCACAGAGGTAAGACGTTTCTTGTAGTTAGTGACCAGGTTTGCACACATTTCAGGAGGGATTTTGGTCCACTCTCCTTTACAGATCTTCTCTAAATCCTCAAGGTTTCTTGGCTGTCTCTTGACAACTCAAAGTTACAGCTCCCTCCATACATTTTCTGGAGACTGGATAGGCCACTCCATTACCTTAATATGCCTCTTCTTTAGCCACTTCTTTGTTGCATCGGTGGTATGTTTTGGGTCATTGTCATGCTGGAAGACCCATCCATGTCTGTACCTTTAGCAGAGAAACCGCCCCAAAGCATAATATTTCCACCTCTGTACTTGACTGTAGGGATGGGGATCTTAGGGTCATAGTCAGCATTTCTCTTCCTCCAAACACGGCGAGTCGAGTTAATGCCAAAGAGCTCAATTTTGGTCTCATCTGACCACTGCACTTTTCCCCAATCCTTTTCTTAATTGTTTAGATGTTCATGACTGTACATGTGCCTTTTTATGGAGGGGGACTCGCTGTGTTTGATGGAAGAAAAATGCTGGCTATGACCCTCAGAACACCATGCCTACAGTCAAGCACGTAGGTGGAAACATTATGCTTTGGGGCTGTTTCTCTGCTAAAGGAACAGACTGACTTTAACAAAGAGAACCCGCTCCAGGTGTCTGTTTCCGACGATCTCTCCGCTCTTCAGGTGTAGGTGAGGCTCAATATGCAACCATATGCAAGAACTAAACAAATAAGCACCTGCCATAATGGTGTGAAATGCGTTAGTGGTTTTACCCTTGCTGTATGGATTTATCGTAATAAAGAAATCGTTTTTCATTGGAGTACAGATTGACTTTGCCATGTTGAGGGGCCAATGGACAGAGCCATGTATTGTGAAATCTTGAATGAGAACCTTCTTCCTTCAGCCAGAACACTGAAGATGGGTCATGGATGGGTCTACCTGCATGACATTGACCCAAAACATACCGCCAAGGCAACAAAGGAGTGGCTGAAGAAGAAGCATATTAAGGTCATGGAGTAGCCTAGCCGGCTGAAAGTTCAAGTTGCCAAGAAACAGAAAAAGACAGAGAGACAGCCAAGAAACCTTAAGGATTTAGAGAAGATCTGTAAAAAAGAGTGAACCAAAATCCCTCCTGAGATGTGTGCAGAAATATCTTACCTCTGTGCTTACCAACAAGGGTCATGTTTTGCTTGGCTATCAAATACTTATTTTACTCATTGAACAGAATCTCAAGTTATAACATTTGTATCATGTGTTTTTTTCTGGATTTTTGGTTGATATTCTGTCTCTATCATTTAAAATACGCCTATGATAAAAATGATAGACCCTTTATTTCTTCGTAAGTGGGCAAACTTACAAAATCTGCAGGGGATCAAATAATTATTTTCTCCATTGTATCAGGATATAAAGTGTTGGGGTAACAAACACTTTAACAAAATTATCAAAAAACTTATACATTTCCCTTTAAGTAACAATAAATGGTCTCTGTTAAACAGAAAACCTTAGTTAAACTGTTAAATATTTTATACTGTATAACCATTCATTCATTTGCTACACCCAGCAAGTTTATAAAAGAGAAATGAAAGACAAGAACAATTATGATTTGTCCAGCCAAGTCATTTCCCTGCATCTGGCACAGCTCTCATTCTCACTGCTTTTCATTTGCATAGAACTGCAGCCTTGACCATGACTATGACTCCTTTCTATATAAATGCCTACATCACCAAATTCTGTGTGCTTCATCACAAGAGAAGTGCATCTCAAGGTTTCAATATAAAACCTGATTTATTAATGGATGAAGTGAGGTATATCATTGTGTTCATTTCATACATCTATCCCTACGAACAAACTCTATTTGTCTAAATTCTCGTGCTTCCAATTGGAGTTTTTAAGTCAACACACGGCAATCATCGAGCTTGTAGTGTACACAAGAGAGAAAAAATATTCTATACAAATCTGATGTTCTCAGCAAATGGAGATGGTCAATACCGATTGTAGTATTCTCCGCTTTGTTTAGTTCTGCTTGTGCAGACTCTTGGAGTAATCATTGTCCCCAAGGCAAATGTTTGCTCCTATTGTGGACTTGTCAAGACAGCTGTCTACCGGCAGCCCAATACAGACACGGAATTCCAAATGAATTTACCTGATCTACAGGATTAGCGCCTCACTCATTCATGTGCCATAAATGACTTTATCTTGTACTATGTCATGCATAGGCTCTTAAAATTCCCTGCGTGGTATAAATCTAGGGTGATAGGTGAAAGAAGTTAGCACATTTTCAGGAGCGTGCGGCAGCTCTCAGTGGGATGCCTAGTAATCCTGGTATCGTGATGTGTTATTGTTAGTGACAGCTAATTAGGTTCCACTTATTGATATCAGCATGTGTGAAAGAAGTGTGGGGAAATGGACGTGCACCAAACTATGTGGGTGCCAATAAACTCTCCAATGACTCATCTGTGGAACACATTATCTGCTACATTGCTGGAACTGCGGAGCACTTCAGTCAAGTGACAGGTGGTAAAATGCCACCTTCAACAATACAACAATTGTTCTATTTTCTGTTTCTTATGTACAGTTTGTTGTTCAGACATTTTTAATGAGCATTTGTTTATTTATTTATATACTGCAAATATTATATGCAGCTCTTCACAAAGAACACTGAATATCTCACGAGTCTCAGCCTACATTTGAATATCCCTACTAAAGTCGAAGAGAAACATGCTGAGGCCAATTTGAGTAAAAGCCAATTTATTTCCTAACATATTTTTGGATTGTAGGAGCACCAAGAATAGGTAACACAAACATAAAAAAAAACAATAAACTCAGTGGAGAAGGTATCCTATGCTCCTGCAAACACAGTGCTGCCACTTCCCAAGCACTTTATTTATTTATTTCTCTTGAAGTAGTCTGCCGCTAATTTCAAATATGGACTGCAAATGATTTTCCATTTTCACAAGCTCTATATAAATGAATTCTATACTCAGTTCAGTTTTAGTAAGGCCACACTTCACTAATAAAAAAAAAGAAAAAGGAAGATGGCAAGTGACCAGAAAACAAAACCCTCATAAAAAAACGCTCACTTTTGGTAGTGGAAAGGTTGGCACCTCTTGTTGGCAATATCAGGGGCATTAAATGCAATTCCCGCTGTTCTTTCTGTCACTCACAGAAAAATGTTCAATTGTGCCCAAGGCTGGCCACACATTACAATTTGTACAAGCTTTGTTCAGTCTGCTTTGTATATAAATGACTTAGTACAAGAGGGATGTAAGTGAAGTGTTTAAAATGTATCCAGATAGACAGGCTATTGCACTTCAGAGCTGCTGGTAAATTAAAAGAAATTGTACATTCCAATTTTAAGACGCACGGTCAGTTTCAAGTAAATCTAAGCCCTAACGGGATAACTTTTTGTTTCCTAAAGCCCAATAACATAAAAATTTTTTTTATAAAGAACTGTTTTCACTTTTTTTTCATGCTTTGCTATATCTTGATATCTCCTCTTTCGGCATTCCTCCATACCTACATTCATTCCCTTCAGCATTAACTGCAAATCATTGTCCAGGACTGGCTTCCCAATAGTGAATATAGTGGACTATACCTGTACAGTGTGTCTCACCATGTCTAATTGTAGTCTCTCCCAGGGGTTCATTTGATAGAATAACAACTCAGGAGCCAGTTGTGAGGCAATTGTGACCCAGAAAGTGCCTTAACAAAGACCTTCATCAATGGATCCCCAGATAATCTTTAACATATTTTAGAAATTACAATAACACAGTAAAGAAGTCTAATTTCAATTTTCATTAACATGTTCTGTATCCATTTTGTATTTTTTGTTTTCCACACTCACCCTTTTTGTTTTTGGTTTGTTTAATGTTCTATTTTATTCATACACGATGGTGTTCACTATTGTTGGAGCATTCCTATTGCTCTTAACATGATTTCACTATCTTATATCACTTTACCTGGGTCACAACAATCCTAACCCTATTTATACTACACTATAGTCAATCACATACCGTAATTTGACACACATGTAATTATTGGTCCTAGGGCTAGGATCACTCTTTGGCTCACATCCACAATACATTGCCTCATCGCGGTACCGTATGCTCTGTCCGCCTCAGCTCCCGTACCGGATGATACTCCCGGCTACCTCCGACGCCCATGGCTGCACCTCCTGCCTCTGCCTGACCCGTGAGTATGGGCGCTTGCTTTGGACACATTCCTTTTTTTTCCTCATTCAACATACCTACTTGACTAATTTTTGGCACACCATCTCTCATCCCACAGATATCCATCATATATCAGCTCCTGATGAGTGGCAAAATAGCCACGAAACGCGTAGAGCTTTAAATACTACAAATTACAATCAACTATGCCGTTTTTACTAGACTCTGTAATGGTTTTACTCAACCTTATTGATTTTTATTATGTGCAATATGTCTATACATGAATTTAATTCTTTTGATGTATGAATCATGGGATTGATGTCTTTGATGTGCAATACCTCAATATACTGATCATTTATGATGGATTATGGACTATAGAATGTGTATCTCTGCGCCCTATGTCATGCATTAAATTTACAGCCAATACATTTACGTTACTTGATTTTCACTGCTCTCCTGCCTTTTGCTTCCAAAATCGCATGCTTCGCCAAAGTCCCAACCTTTTTATTTTTATTTTCTATTTATCGTATCAAGAGGGATGGAGGCTTTTTTGATGTAAGTGTCTTAGGCCTCATTCAAAGTCCCAACATTCATTTTTTTCTCTTCTCAGTTCTGTACCCATGGGTCAAACCTCATGTAGTACTTTGCCCCCCTTTGCTATGAGCTGTCTAAGGCTAGCTGTCAGGTAGGACAGGACACCTCTCCTTTCTCCTTCCCCTAGCTGTCCAACAATGTAGCTAGGAAGGAGGTGGCTGCTTTAGCAGAAGGAATCTCTAAGCATATGACTGCTTGTCTGGAACATATTAGCAGACAATCCCCTCTCCCATTGCATTCCTCTTGAGACATTTGGCTTAGGTACATGCTCAGAGATGAAGAAAAGTGCAGTCTCACAAAGCAGCTATCTCCGTGCTAGCTGCATTTTTGGATGGCTGTGGAAGAAAAAGGGGTTCCTTAGACAGGCTTAGCCTTAGAGAGCACATAGGAAGGTGAGACAAAAACCTGGGAAATCCCCTAGAGAACAGAGCACTTTAATAAAAATGGAATTCTTTAAAACTTAAATGAATATTTTGTGATTGGATCTACTGTAAGGCCTTTCATTCTGGTAGAGGTGGACAAAGAACGTCCTTCTGCTTTTTTGCGCAAAAAGCAACATGAAGAAATATTCACACCTTATGTTTTTTTTTTTATTCTACCAAAATGCTCTGAAATGTCTGTAGTAACAAAGAACCTTACCTGTCATTCAAAAATTAATCTATTCTGCATTCTCAGGGCCCCCTTGCGATACAATCTATCAGCCGCACCTGCTGAATGAACCAGGAGCACACTGACAATTTCATCAAAACAGAAGAAGTAGCCCTGACACGACGCTGACACAAAACACATGGGGTTACAGTCATTTCAGCATAATCTCCCTGTGGATACAGCATGTCATTGATAAAATGTGCTAAACAGAAAACAATGCTCGCACAATACCTAGCATAGATCTGCTGAAACGAAATCTAGCTCATCATTCCAATTAGAGGATAAGACATTTACAATGTGCAAAGACAAAAGGGACGCAGGAATCAAAATTGAGTTCTTCTGACTGGTTTGACGCAAGGCTCACTGGTGGGTACCAAATAAATTTCCTCACAGCCACAAAACAGTAAGGAATCTGACTAGGGAGCTGGGACGGACTGACAACTCATGGGGCCCCCGGGCAATAGGAGATTATGGGGCCCCCGAGCAATAGGAGATTATGGGGCCACACAGTATACACAGACACACACACAGTATACAATCACACAGTATACACAGACATGTTTCTATTGGCTGAGAAGGCACTGGAGAGGTGGGGCAGCTATAATCTCTGAATTTTTAGACCAAAAGGATGTCGGTAAGGGACATTTCAGAGACAGATGTAAAAAAAAAACACAGATTTTTACATACTTTCCCTGGATTTACTGAGGCTGGCAACCCTTATGGGGCCACCTAGTGGTATGGGGCCCTCGGGCAGTGCCTGAGTGGCCCAATGGTCAGTCCGCCCCTGCTAGGGAGGATATTGCTGGGCTGACTTTCAGAACTGCCTATTTTCCAATGAGAATAGGCAGATGGAAGGCAAAGGTGTCAGTATGTTTTGGGAATGTAACGAATGAATCAAGTACAAGGCTCTAGTCACCCCTATGCCACATAGCAGTTGTGTTGGCCATCTTGATCACAGTTAAACACTGCATGATCATCATGTATTTGAATGCGTCACCATAACTACACTTCAGCAGGTTTAGGGATATATCTACATGGTTGCAATTTAAAGTCAAACTCTAATATACATACTTTTGAAAACATTTTTTATAGAATAGCATAGGTATAGCAGTCCCTGACATCACCAAAAGTGAATAGAAAACAAATATGTTCAAAGACTACAGGCTTGCTACAAGAGATGCCCAGTGACTGTAGCCATGCTACAGTAGATGGTCAGAGACTATACGCATGCTATAGGAGATGATGGAGACCGGTGTCGTGAATCAGGGGATATATTTTGCTGACACATTACATAAAACTGCTCAATTAACTGCTATTACAGAATAGTAGAGAAACAAAGATTACTGTCTTCAGGGGCCCAAGGGCCGCACAGAAAGTATCAAAGAACTACATGCAGCCCAGAGATCACAGAGGCCCATTACATTTTGTCCTGTAGACACTGCATGGAGGGAGAAGTAATCTGTCAAAATTCCAGAATTTACCTACTGACATGAGAAAAAAAGTGTCTCCATTGGTGAATTTCCCCTCTATTCTGGTTACAATGACAACACTACATTTTGGATATGCATTCATTTTAATCCCTGGTGACAATGGTGAGTACGAAAAATGTAGGGTAAATGTCCAACAGAGACATAGACAACAATAACAAATTGACATATAGTACATATATACAGTATATATACTGCTCTGTATCTCATAACAATGGTAACCTCCCACTAAACCACTGTGTGGGCATTAGCGTTTTCTACTGCGGGCTAGTGTAAATGGGCACTTAGCGGATACACCTGCACATACTTGGTGTATTTGATGCATTGCTTTGGGGCTCAGTAATAACAGAGTCATTATGAAATCCTGATCTTTGTAAATCAGAATCATCTCCACTAAGTTCTGATTATTTTACTTTGTTCTTGAGAGTCCTTGTATTATGAGGTATGAGATTAACTTTTTGGGTTTTGCTGATAATAATATCTATTAATCTACTAAAAAATTAGCAAACTAAAAATCTGAGTCCCAGGAGAAATCCCCACATTCAAAACGTTAGACAGCCCACGATATGAGAGGAAAGGTTGTGCAACAACTCTACAATATTTTATTTTCCAGTAACTATTTTCTGTAAGTATAGCAGTTTTCAAACTAGAGACTACAGAAATCAGAGTTACCAATTACCGGTAATGAAGAAAAAAAAACAAGGAGCACTACTGTACCAGATCCATGAGATCTGATCAAATAGGGCATACTCTTATCTGTAGATACTGTAACATTCTTCTCAAGTGTTCTGCCTAGTGAGACTGCAGCCTCTTGTGCCATGATACTGTACATTCTCGCTCAGACTCTAGTCTCGCTAGACTGTGCACTTTGCAAGTGCAGTTGCATCCATTTTCCCCAGAACTTAGTGAATGTGGTGAAGCTCTGCTGATTTCCATCATCCAATCATGTGCATGCAAATATTCTTTTTTTTTTTTTTCTTGCACCTTTCCAACATTTTCAAGTTTGATAATGATGATTATGATTATAGCTATGCTATAGAACACTTGCAACCTAATATGTATTGTACTTGGATGAAATTGCTAGGTCTTCATGGGAGAGCATATAATACTGTATGTATATTTGAGCTATTTGGGTCTAGACACCCAAGTAATGTTTTTCTACTTTATTTTCTCCTGGTGATCTGGGCAGTAACACAAATCCTGTCTAATGCCCTGTACACGCGGTTCTGATGTTTCTGACGGAAAATGTGCGTTTGGATCTTCTTGTTGGAAAATCTGATCGTGTGTGTGGGCTCCATCTGACTTTTTCCGTTGGAATTTCCGACACACAAAGTTTGAGAGCTGGATCTAAAATTTTCCGACAACAAAATCCGTTTGTTTAAATTCCAATTGTGTGTAGAAAATTCTGACATACAAAGTGGCACGCATGCTCAGAATAAATTAGGAGACAAAAGCTATTGGCTACTGCCCTTTTTATAGTCCCGTCGTACGTGTTGTACGTCACCGCATTCTGAACGATCGGATTTTCTGAAAACTTTGTGCGACCGTGTGTATGCAAGACAAGTTTGGGCCAAAATCCGTCGGAAAAAAATTAGACAGATTTTGACGTCGGAATGTTTGACTGTGTGTACAGGGCATAAGGCTCCATTCACGCGGTGGCATTCCGACTCAGAAATGCCCCAAATCATGGGACGCCCTTGCGATCCCTGCTATTTTGAATGGCACCAAATCATGGGGGGATTTTACCGCTATTGCCATCCGACGAAACGCGCAAACAGAATCACGGGATGCCCAACGCCCAAAAATAAGTTCTTGTACTTCTTTTGGTGCATTGAGCGTCCCACGATTCTGTTTTTCGAGCGACAATCGTGACAAAATCGCCCCCCCCCCCCCCCGCGATTTGGTGCCATAGATCTTTAAGAAGCAAAAATATGGTTTTACCCATTCTGATCATTTAAGAGAGATACTACATACTGTAGCTGAGTATCACAAGTCATGCTGACATTTCAGTAGTTATGTGACTACAAATGTCCATACAAACACTAGAAAACATCCCCAATCTTTTATTTTTTTATGAGTGGTGAACTCCAAAGTGATAAACTTGAAGCTAATTTTCAAACTGTTCCCACCACACATAAAGAAATTGCCCACCAGGAATTAATGTCTAAAGGCTGACTTAATTATGATTTATAAAGCTTGTGTAGTGAGTTCAATTTCACAGTTGAAGAAAAGGATTCGTCTGGCTGAATGGTTTTGGGACATCTTTTTTTCACCACAAGTCCTCTGATAATATTCATGTAGTGCATCACGCAGCTGTTTACTGGTAATTAAAATCATGTTTACTCAGTGAAATGTGACTATCCGAGGGAAACTCCATGCCACCCGCCCCACTGCTTCTACAGCCAAGACAGCTTTGCAGAAAATAATCTCTTAATTACAAAATTAGGTCACCCACTTTGTGAAATGACTTCATAGAGTAGAATATCAGTCAGCTCCTCAACCAGGCAAAGGAGGTTGACCTTTGTGACTCTCGTCATACAACCATTATACAAGACAGCATGCAAGTTATTACACTGCGAAAAGCTAATGGTATTGATATGTGTGTTATCTATATTGTTCTATAATATATAACAAATATAATACATATTAAAATGTTTATGAAGGTAAAGGAAAATTGCCACACCCCCCCAAAAAACACTAATATTAGCGGGGTGTGCCTCGCCAATAAAAAGTACATAGATCCCAAAACATAAGAAAGAACATGGGGAACTGTTGCGCACTCAATTGTACTTATACATTTTGTTAATATTAAACACCCTTTATGACTACAACAATTTTTCCTCCCCATTACATTCAAAACAAACAATCATCCTCATTTTCCTGGGAGGGTCACATCAGTTGGTAAGCCACACAAAAAGTGACATGTATATCCAGAAAGTTGTATAGACCCATCATCAGAAAGTATGCATATTAGGTCAAACGCAGCTATCTAGGTAGATGTCTTGTAATAATGCACCCAATTGGGCAGAGCTGGAGGTTGTGACGTCACTGCGCATGTGCATTTACCATTATTCTGGGATACCATTTTTATATGTACAGTAAGGCTGCTTTCACACTGGGGCGGGAGCGGCGTCGGCGGTAAAGTGCCGCTATTTTTAGCGGCACTTTACCGTCGTTTTAGCGGCGGTCTGCGGGCGCTAGCGGGGTGGTTTTAACCCCCGCTAGCGGCCGAAAAAGGGTTAAACCCGCCCGCAAAGCGCCGCTGCAGCGGTGCTTTGCCGGGGGTATTGCCGCGGTGTCCCATTGATTTCAATGGGTAGGAGTGGTATAGGAGAGGTGAATACACCGCTCCTTCACCGCTCCAAAGATGCGGCTAGCAGGACTTTTTTCACCGTCCTGCCAGCGCATCGCTCCAGTGTGAAAGCCCTCCGGCTTTCACACTGGAGGGAAAGGGGCCGGTTTTTTTCAGGCGCTGCACAGGCGCTATTTTTAGCGCTGTAACGCCTGAATACCGCCCCAGTGTGAAAGCAGCCTAAGTGTTTTTAACTATGTCAATAAAACTTTTACCTCGCATTTCACACTATTCTTTTGTGTATGTGACTGCTGGTGATTCTTTTTCTACAGTGACCACAGGGATTATAAAAACTAAGTGCTGTCTGACTTCTCAGCTTGACTCACATATTTTCTGGTAAATCTTCTCTGTATCACATGGTAAAGTGGACACTGGGTAAAATGACATATGAAGATTTTGTTTGATGTCACAATATATCACTATTTGTTTGGAATTTATTATTTACTATATATGGGCTTATGGTTTTGAAAAAACACTTTATTATTGCACTTTGGTATGAAAACGTTACATAGTTACATGGTTAGTAAGGTTGAAAAAAGACACCAGTCCATCTAGTTCAACTTGAGTGAGGGTGGGTGTGTGTCTACAATTGCCCCTATCCCTGTACATTGTGTCTCATTAACCACTTACAGACCGGACCATTTTGCTGGTCAAAGACCAGACCACTTTTTGTGATTCGGCACTGCGTCAGTTTAACTGACAATTGCACGGTCATGCGACGTGGCTCCCAAACAAAATTGACGTCCTTTTTTTTCCCACAAATAGAGCTTTCTTTTGGTGGTATTTGATCACCCCTGCGGTTTTTATTTTTTGCGCTATAAACAAAAATAGAGCGACAATTTTGAAAAAAACGCATTATTTTTTACTTTTTGTTATAATAAATATCCCCCAAAAATATATAAAAAAAACATTATTTTCCCTCAGTTTAGGCCGATACGTATTCTTCTACATATTTTTGATAAAAAATCGCAATAAGCGATTATTGATTGGTTTGCGCAAAAGTTATAGCGTTTACAAAATAGGGGATAGTTTTATGGCATTTTTATTAAAAAAAAATATTTTTTTACTAGTAATGGTGGCGATCAGCAATTTTTATTGTGACTGCGACATTATGGCAGACACATCGGACATTTTTGACACATTTTTGGGACCATTGTCATTTATACAGCAATCACTGCTATATAAATGCAGTGTGATTCCTGTGTAAATGACACTGGCAGTGAAGGGGTTAACCAGTGGGTGGCAATGTAGGGGTTAAGTGTTCCTAGGGGTGTGTTACTAACTGTGGGGGGCTGGGCTTTCATTTAGTGAACACTGATCTCTGCTCCAATCACATGGAGCAGAGATCAGCGTCACTAGTTGCTAGGCAGAATGCATTCAGCCGCCCCATGAGACGATCGCGGGTATGCCCGCGCCGATCGAGTCCGCGGGACCCACTACCGGACTCACGGGAGTCCCGACCGGCATGCGGCGTGCTCGCGATGGCAGGGCGGCATTAAAGATTGGACGTACCTGTACTCCAAGATGCCTGCCCGTGCCATTCTGTCGACGTACATTGGCGTACGCTGGTCGGGAACCGGTTAAGATGCTCATCTATTACATATTTTTTTTATTATTTAAGGTACCCATATATCGCCATCAATATTGAGATCACTTGTAATTATATTGAATGATATTGATATTTTGTTTTTATAATTTGATGGTGGAAAGTATTGCCTAATAGTAACCCTTTGGGAAGTAGCCCATCATTTTGAATATCTATTGTTTAGTTGTAGTTTGTCCCATATTTGGATATATATAGCCTATTATCGGTATCATTCTATACAGTACGTCCCCTACATACAAACCTTTGATTTGCGAACTTTCAAAGATGTGAACGTATTTGCACAGTTTTTTTTTCATTCAACCCAAAAGGCTGAATAAAAAGAAAAACTGACAGATTGCATTAGTGAATAAAACCCCTTCACACCGACCATACGCAAATATGCATCCCCACTGGACTGGGCATTTTTCCCTGGGGCGACATATTTGTGTATCTCCCTTTGGGAGTGAGATGCACGGCATGCTCCCAGCACAGAGAACAGGGTCTCACAGAGAGCCCCGGGCCCGGGACCCGGAACGGTCGATTCCAGATTACCTGATCACTGTGATAGACTCTGATTGGTCTGCCCTTGTGTTTTCTGTCTCTGTGAATGGACAAGAGAGATGCATAGGGGGTTATTACTAAAGGAAAATCCACTTTGCACTGCAAGTGCACTTTGAAGTAAAGTCGCTGTAGAACCAAGGGGGACATGCAAGGAAAATCAAAAACAGCATTTTAGCTTGCACATGATTGGATGATAAAATCTGCAGAGCTTCCCCACATTTCAGATCTACCCCTTAGATTTAGAGTGACTGCACTTCCAAGTGCACTTGCAGTGCAAAGTGTATTTGTCTTTCATAAATAACCCCCATTGCATCATTGTCTGTCCTTGCAGAGATAGAAAAAAATGATGCTAATAATAATAATAATAATTAAAAAAAAAATGAAATTAAAAAAACATTTTATAAATACCTAGATCGAGGTTTGATTTAGGTCAGTGCCAGGGTAAGTGTTTGGGTCAAGGTTAGAGTCAAAGTTCAATGTCAAAAGTCAAAAGTCAGAGTCAAAGAGCATGGTCAATATTTTTTGGACAGAATTAAAAAAAAAAATTCAAATTAGTATTAGTGCCAGTGTCAGTGTGTTTTAGGTAGGACTGAGAAAAAGAAAAAAGAAAGATGAGGACTATTGTTTCTGGGCTGTACTGCAGGTACAAACAACTAACATACACATATGTAGTATTGCTGTGATCATTAGGTGCGGAAGAATTTATTTTGTGTTGTTCTTTGGTGGATGGTTATTGTAGTAGCACGAAATTTACAGTTAAATTAAAAAAAATATATATATTTTTTTACTATTTTGGGCCAGTTTTCCTTTGATAATAAAAAAATAATCAGGAGGGGTGCGCATGCGCGGGACTTCCGGATCGCCACGCTAACCGGGAGCTCCGCTCCGCTCCGGCCGTCTAAGGCATACAGACCGCGCATCTGACAGCGAAAACTCCCAGCGAGACTATCCACGCACTCCGGACACGGCAGAGACACCTCCCGTATGTCGCAGGGGCTTCCCAAGAGGGACGTTAACCGGCATCTTAACTTTGGCCTGGTTCCCCCTGAGCCTTCCAAGATGGCGGCCGCGTTGAATCCAGGCAGCGGCACCGCTACAGGCCCCATCGAGGCAGAACCTCCGCTGACTCCTCTTCCTCTTGTGAGTAATGGCCAACATCCCTTCTCATCCCCGGCATCTACTGAATCCCTCCTAAGCAGACTCCAGAACGGGACGCCTTTCTCCCCCCTCAGTAACACACCGGGCAGTATACTAGCTTCCCCACAGGCCCCTATCATGCAGGCTATTCACTCTCCTGACATGGCACAGCTTCTCAATAGCTTTTCTGACATGCTGGCAGCAGGCCTTGCTCAAAACGCTGCACAGATTACTACATCCATTAAAGCAGATATACAGAGCCTTGGGGCCAGGATAGATGCTATTGAACAGGCGGTTGATGACTCTAATGCACGCACTAACCAGAACACTCTGTGTATACAATCGCTTCAGGATCAACTTGAAACTGCCCAGTCCAAATTAGAAGATTTGGAAAACAGAAGCAGACGATACAATTTTCGTATCAGAGGCATCCCCGAATCCACTTTAGATGTGCAGGACACAGTCAAAGCCGTGATTAAAGACCTTATCCCTGATATCCCAGACCACAGGCTAGAATTGGATAGGGCGCACAGAGCCCTTCAAGCCCCTCGTCAAGATGGCCTCCCCAGGGATATTGTTGTCAAGCCCCACTTTTATGGGGTCAAGGAGGAAATCATGAAGCGCTCGCGTAATAGAGAAGACATACTTTTGAACGGCAATAAAATCCAGATTTTTGCTGATATTTCCCCGGCTACTATCCAGAAGAGGAGATCCCTCAAACCGCTCCTGGAAGTCCTCTCCCAGAAATTCATCAAATACAGATGGGCCTTCCCCTTTCGCCTGCAATTCCAGTACAAGGAGAAATCCTACAGCTTCACAAACTTCCAAAATGGCGAACGCCTACTTCTCCAGCTTGGTCTCATCTCCCAGGATGTCGATCATGACCAGATGGAAACCCGTTCCAGCTCCTCTAAGAGGCCCCCTCCGACCAGCCCGCTCCCCCCGATGTGGATGAAACAAAAGTCGAAGAGATACCGTGACTCCATCCCCCCAAGATGAATCCCTCGGCCAGTGTTCCCTGCTGGGAACGGTCCTATTCCTCTGCCTAGGCCGGATTTTTCTCTTTTTTGTCAACAATGATCCACTTATACACCCAGACAGGTCCCCCTTTCCCCCCCCCCCTTTTTTGGGACCCTTTTTTTCTTTTTTTTGAACTATTTTCGAACATTTTTTTCACCCTTTTTTTTTTTTTTTTTTTTTTTTTTTTTAACTATGTCATTATCTCTCTTATCATTATAGATTGTCTGTTTGAGCCTGTCTAATTAACCCTATTGGTTTGATGGTTCACCTAAGTGGATCGGACCCCTGGTGGTCCCACTGCTATTTTAAAATGTATAATGCCTAACGGCCGGAGCGGTACTCTTTGCCGCTCCCCCTGTTGTTATCTCGAGGGCTCCTTATTTCCCCTCGGGATGCCACCAGGCTTTCATCCCACCGTAGGGATGCCTTTATACCGTTCCCTATTTTGTCTAGGGAACCGGAGCAGGTGCTGGCCGCCCAGCCCTGCTGACATGCAGCCCAGGATAGTTTCTTTCCTGGACCTGCTCTTTTCTCACTTTTCTCTCTCTCTTCTCCCTTTCTGGCTTTTCCTCCTTTTTCTCGCCCCCTTTTCCCTCTTCCTTCAGGTACCTCCAAGGGGAGCTCCACACCCGTCTTCCAAGCGACACCGGGATCGATCCCTCCTGCTGTCTCCAATGAAATCCTCTCTACTGGATCAGGTGAGACCCTTCTGGTTTTTTTTGCTCCTCTACCCTCATGTCCATGGCTGATGACCTCCCCACGCTCCAATCCCTCCGGATAGGGACGCACAATACGCAGGGTCTGAATTCCCCAATGAAGAGACGCAAAGCCTTTCACAGCTATCACTCGAGAAAACTTGACATTTTGCTACTACAGGAGACCCACTTCCCCAAAAGTTTTAATCCCACTTTTTTACATCGCAATTACCCCACCTTTTATCTTGCTAGCGCTGAGGAAAAGAAGCGAGGAGTGGCCATTCTCATTTCTAAACATATCCCTTTCACCCTTTCCCATATAATCAGAGACAGTGAGGGGAGATACCTTCTTGTCAAAGGCCATGTGAATGGGACCTTGTTCACCTTCATCTCATACTATGCTCCTAACAAGGGCCAGACTCGTTTTTTCTCCTCAATGTTAACTTCCCTCGCTCCTCACATAGAAGGTAAAGTGGTCCTAGGAGGCGACTCAAATGTCGCCTTCGACCTCCTTTTGGATAAATCATCCCTCCACAAAACCATCCTCAAAAGACCGCCCAAGCAGAGCCTCACTATCGCACGACTCCTCCACTCGATGGGCATGATTGATGCCTGGAGGGAGCTGCACCCCACGACTAGGGATTACACTCACTTCTCTGCTCCACACAACACTTATGCTCGCATCGACCATATCTTCCTACATTCCTCGGACATATCTTTGGCCTCTCAGGCCACCATATGCGAGGTCCCCTGGTCTGATCATTCCCTAGTTTCAGTAACGCTTTCAGGTCTGCTGAACAAAGCAAGCACCCCTCAATGGCGCCTTGGGGACTCTCTCCTATCCAATACAGCTCACCGCACTATGCTTGAACATGAATTGAAGGATTATTTCCGTCACAATGACACCGATGATACCTCTCCTGGTACTCTTTGGGAAGCCCACAAGGCGGTCATGAGGGGTAAAATCATACAACTCTCTTCACGCCTAAAGCGAGAGAAACGAATAGACATCGTAAAACTTGAGAAAGAATTCCGCTCCATTAGCCAGGCCCACAAAGCTAACCCCTCCCTTCCATCTCTCGCGCGCCTCGACGCAGCTAGGCTTGCACTTAATACAGCTCTTACCTCCAACGCGGAACAGCATCTGCGGTGGGTAAGTGGTAGATTCTACCTTAACTCTGACAAATTTGGCCCCCATCTTGCGGCCAAACTTTCCCCGAAGTATAGAGTAAGAGCCTTACCCAAAATCAAATCCCTTTCTGGCTCTCTGACCCAAAACCCCAAACAAATACTTGAGGCCTTCCACAAATTTTATTCTGACCTCTACTCTGGCCCTAACCCAGATAACGACCAAACAATCGACTCCTTTTTTAACAGCATCCCCTTCCCCAAAATCTCTGCTAGCCACCGATCCATCATGGATGCCCCTTTTTCTGAGGAGGAGGTAAGCGAGGTGATCAAGTCCCTGAAAAAAAATTCTGCCCCCGGCCCTGACGGATTTTCCAATTGTTATTATAAAACCTTTTCGGAAACCCTCTCCCCCTTCCTGACCCGATTCTTTAACTCCCTAGGCCAAAACTCACCCGTAGACCCAGCTTCCAACCTCGCATACATATCTGTCATACCTAAACCTGGCAAGGACCAGAGCCTAGTGAGCAACTACAGACCCATCTCCTTGATCAACAACGACCTCAAAATAATGACAAAAATTCTCTCGAACAGGTTGGGCTCTTTTATAAGTTCCTATGTCCACAAAGACCAGGTAGGCTTTATCCCGGGGAGACAGGGCCCAGACCAAATAAGGAGAGCTGTAGACATTATCTCTGTCCTCCAGGCTCGATGGGACGGGAGCCCCCCACAGGAGGGCTTCCTCCTTTCGCTTGACTTACAGAAAGCATTTGACACTATCACTTGGCCCTTCTTATTCCGTACCCTTGAGCACTGGGGCTTCGGTTCTCCTTTCAGGACTCTCCTGAGTTCCTTATACTCACAGCCCAGGGCTCAAGTCAGACTCCAGGGACACCTCTCTGACCCGTTCCCGATCTCCAAAGGCACCAGACAGGGTTGTCCCCTATCCCCCCTCCTCTTTGCCATAGGCGTGGAATCGCTTGCGATCGCTATCAGGAATCACCCAGACATTCATGGAGTTCGATGCGGCCAATCCGTACATAAGTGTGCGTTATTCGCCGATGATGTCCTCCTTTTCGTTACCAACCCCCTTGTTTCTACTCCCAATATCCTCCAACTTCTTCTCCACTTTGGACACGCCTCAGGGTTACAGGTTAATATGTCTAAGTCCTTAGCCCTTAATATCTCCTCCCCCCAAGCCACAGTAGATCTACTAACAGAACGCTTCCCCTTCTCCTGGAGCACCTCCTCCATTCCCTACCTTGGAGTTCACCTCACCCCAAAATTTGACCAACTCCACAAACATAATTACCCCCCTATGTTTAAGAAGCTTAAGACGGATTTAGATCAATGGTCCCTCCACAAATTATCATGGTTCGGAAGGGTGAACGCAGTCAAGATGACCCTTCTCCCTAGGATTCTTTACCTATTCCGTTCGCTCCCTATTCTGGTCCCCCAATCTCATATCCGATCCCTCCAATTGTCCGTTAACCGATTTATTTGGGGGTCCTCCACCCATAGGCTCCCCAAGAACACTCTATTCCGCCCCAGACGGAAAGGGGGCTTGGGCTTACCCAATCTTCGCTGGTACTATCAAGCTGCTCACCTGAACCAAATTTCGACTGTATACTCGAGAGGATCCAAACCGGATTGGATCGAGATGGAGAGACAGGCAATTCCCAACTTCACCATTGACTTTCTCCTTTGGCGCCCCTCAAAAAGCAGACCCCCGATCATGTCCCCTACTCTCTCCCATTCCTTCGCACTTTGTGACACCCTACATAAGATGAACAAGGTTACTTCCAGCTGGCACCCCCTGGCCCATATCTTTAATAATCCTGCCTTCCCCCCCGGTTTAAACGTTAAAGCTTTTCGATGGTGGCTGGACAAAGGCCTATATAGGATTGGGCACTTCTTTAATATGAATGGTCCCGTCACCTTAAAGCAATGCATCTCCCAACTTGCCATGCCCCCCACGGAGCAGTTCCATTTTTATCAGATAAATCACTTTTTACGCTCTCTCCTACACACCAACTCAGATCGCCTTGAGGTCACTCCTTATGAACAGTGGTGTGTCTCGGCCATGGACATGAAGGGGGGAATCTCCCTGATCTACACAGCTCTGTCTACCCCCTCGGAGAAATCCAGTTATATGCTAAGCTGGGAGCGAGACCTTGACTTAGAGTGGGACATGGACACTTGGCACTCCTATTTTTCAAGAGCCTTCACAGGGATCCTTAATGTCTCCCTCATTGAGGCAGACGTTAAGGTCCTCACTAGATGGTATCTGGTCCCAACCCACCTGGCTAAATTCTACCCACAGACCTCGCCTTTTTGTTTTCGAGGCTGTGGCCACATGGGCTCCCTTCTCCATATCCTATGGGAGTGTCCCCGGGTAAGAAGCTACTGGAACAAAATCTTCTCTCTGATCCGCAAGGTCACTGACGTTGCAGCCCCCCAAACCCCTGCTATAGCGCTCCTGAACCAGCCAATCCCTAATACTTCTAAATACCAACAATGTTTGATCCACTACATTTTGATTAGTGCCAAGATGACCATAGCCCGGGCTTGGAAGTCCCCAAAGGTCTCGTACCCAGCAGCTAAACAGAAAATCTCCTGGATTATGTTCCAGGAAAAGACCTCCAGTCTCATCATTGATAAATATAAAAAATTCAAGAAAATCTGGAATCCCTGGGCTCGCTACGTGGGGGTTCTCCTCTAGCCCTAGAACAGGGCGTATTTTTGACAACCTGTATCACAACGAGATCCCTGCCTTCCCCTAGGAGCTCCCCCTGGCACGGGTACCTCCCCTACCCATTCCTTTCCCTTCTCCCTTTCCCTATTCTGTCCCCTCTGTTTCTGTCCTGTCTTTCTTCTTCTCTCTACTCCGTCCCTCCCCTCGAAATCTTTCGTCGGGAGGTGTTGGATATGCGGCACAAGTTTGGAGCCTGGACTGAGCAAGATTGACCTACCTTTTGGCCTGCATAGACACTGTTATCTTGTGGCCCATAGGGCCTTCCCTACTCTGGCCCCTCCCATTGTTTCTTGTTTGGAGGGTCCAGAGTCGGATCGCATTTTTTACTACGTTTTCAGTCCCTGAGTTCGTTTGGTTGACATTATTCTTGTTAAGTTGTTCTATGTCAGGTTTGATGCACGCGGTAGTCCTAGGGGGTTAGGGGTTTGGGGGGCTCAGAGCTCCGGGCACAGTCTGAGCCCATGTGGGGTGTCTGGAAGCCGGGCTCCCCAAAAGAAATTGAATTCTCCCTTTACCACTGAAACCGTTCCCCTCTCCCCCTTCCCTGGACTTCTTTTTAGCTGGGGACTCCCGTGTGCATCACTCGCTCCCCCCCAATTCACATGTGCCCCGCATTTTTGACCAGTATTCTTGTAGTTTTGGTTCGCGGGCGCCATCATCCCCCTTTTCATTGTCCTTTGGCATATTGTCTTTTGTTGTTTACTACGTGCCTTACTGCTGTCTCTCCTACGTGAGAGCAATTTGATATATGTATTGTCTTGGTTTCAATAAACATCTTTTAAATTTAAAAAAAAAAAAAAAACAAAAAAAAAAAAATAAAATAAAAAAGTTGTCCACATCTAAAAAAAAATAAAAAAAAAAAAAAAAAAAAAATAATCAGGAGATATCAATTACCATTTACCACCAAATAAAAGCCCAATTTTTTTGTGAAAAAAACAAGATACAATCCACCTGGATGCACAAAGTAGTTGTGATGATATGTACAGTTCTACTAACACATGTCAAAGTTACAAAATTGGACTTAGGCCAGGGTTTCTCAACCAGGGTTCTGTGCAACCCTTAGGTTCCTCTAGGGCAGGGATCTGTTACAAAACTACAAGTCCCATCTAGGCTTGTGCAATCCATTGCGTAACGAATCGAAATTCGGCCGAATTTTGCATCTTTCGGACATTCGGATGCATCCGAATGTCCGAATAATAAAATGAGGAATTACAACGAATACGAAAGAAATATAACGAATGAATTCTAATGAATTGGACATGATTCGGTAATTCTTTAAAAATCTAATGAAACAAAAGGCCAGCTCAAAGTAAATCTTATAGTCCAATCAGCTAATTAATTTTGTGCCGGAGGATGGATTACTGGCAAAGTGCATTCCTGCGAACTGAGTTAGAAGGGTGTTGTATTGTATTTGAGCCGAGGAGAAGAGACGTTGTCATTGTGTGTGTTAAAATATTCAATAAACAAACGACTTTCCAAACTACGAATCATTATCACGAATGTCTATACATACATAAATAGCGAATTTCAACGAATACGAACGAATTAATTCGACACTCTACTAATAATAACGAATTATCCTAAAACGTATTAACGCAACATAACAAATATAACAGAATGAAATGATGTATTTTACGAATGACAACGAACCGAAACTAAACAAAATTTTCCATTGTGCACAAGTCTAGTCCCATCATGCCTCTGCCTCTGGGTGTCATGCTTGTGGCTGTCAGAGTCTTGCTATGCCTCATGGGACTTGTAGTTCTGCAACAGCTGGAGGTCCACTAATTACATATCCCTGCTCTAGAGGTTGCTAGGGGGTTCCCTGAGCAATGGTCAATTTCTGCCTCTCAGGTAAGTTCTCAAGGATACTATTGATCTTTTTAATTATCTGTAAGGGGATAATTCTTCCCAATAACCAAAAGTGTAGGAAGCATTATTCTCATTGACCATCACACTAATGTATGATGAGTTGTATATTTTTCATTTTTAGCAGGGGTTTCCCTTAGGTGTGAAGGGGATAAAATACTTTCCTATCTATTTACTAAGGCTAACAGCATAAGGATTAAAAATTGTTCATGTCGATTTAGAGAGCAATCAACATGTTCCTGGACAGCACCTAAACTGATTTGCTCCTTGTGCTGCTTTTTTCTCTCCCTGTCTGAGTTCTGTTGTATCAGGAACTACAAGAGGCTGATACCAAGTCCAATTGAAGTTCTTACATTACTTGTTTTAAAAAAAAAAACACATGTAATTATATATTAATAAAGGCAGAGCTATGGTAAATTGGGCCTTTTAAATCTGGAGATCAGCTTCAAATTACTCTTTAAATTTGCCTTGCATTGGTAAAGGAAAATATTACTTGCATTGCGGGGATGTTTTCTCGTTTGCATTAAAAGATTATGAAATGCTTTGTTTGCTGCCTGCAATGGCTGTTGAAAAAAGTATGTATGGTGTATACTGGATAGGGTGTCCAATATAAAAGCTATTTTGCACATCTACTCATAATCCAGTCTTTAATGAGATTCCTAATGAGAGGTATGGGCATATTTATCAAGCTAGATAATGATAATGAAGTGAATAAAGGAATATCGCAGATGAGCCTTCTGTATGAAATAAATGGGCAGAGGGATTTGGAACCATATTGTACAGGAGTGCTGGCAAGCCTGGCTTTAATACTGTTTGATGTCCTGAAGCAGCAGATGGCAATGTGAGATTGTGTATGGATAATTAATGAATGTTGTGATAGTGGGAGGCATATCACTAGTACCTTTATATGCACTGGAAATAATATTTTTGAAACAACTTTAAAAGAAAATGCTGCCATCGTCATTGGCTGATTTACTGTGTAATGACAATAACTTTTTTTTGTAGCTTATTGCAGATGGGATGGTCCAACAGAAAGCACATTACAAGCATGATACATACACATACAGTATAGAATATAGACCAATGGAAACAAACCTAATATGCTGTATAAAGAGACATACTATTGGTTGGAGTTAAGGGGTATGCTTTGAGGGAGGAAATTTGCTGTGACAAACTATTTAACACAGACAGTGGTGCTTACAGTGATCAGCTTTTCTTGCTCCTTACTATGTGTACTGCAGTGTTAGCTGCTTTATTTTTGATTGAAACATTAAACTATTGCAATCTCAGTCTGCTGTCATATCATTATCCATCCATTTACAGATATCTTTTTTGATGCATGTATAACACCTACCTCCAAAACTACTACCCCTTTTAAAAAAAAAAAAAACTACTTAGGAGCTTTATGCTTCAATTTGAGGTATGTGATCCTCATAGACACACTTTTTTTACTTATTTGAAACACATTATTAGTTTGTATTATATATTTCTTAAACATAGTCCTTAAATCTTTATGTTGGTGCTAGGCGGTTTTAGTCCACACCTGACTGGTCCACTCTGGCTGAGGGAACTGCATCTCCTCTTTCTCCCTCAACATTTCCATACTGGCTTGGGAAGTGGCAGTTAATCTATGAGGATGCTGGCGAATGTGTGGTTTCACATGTTGTTCTAGTTGCAATGAAAAGCAAGGTCCATAAGGACATGGACGGGCTGGAGGAACTTGACTGGCCTGCACAGAGTCCCGACCTCAACCTGTAGAACACCTTTGGGATGAATTAGAACGTAGACTGCTAGCCAGGTATTCTCATCCAAATTCAGTGTCTGACATCACAAATGTACTTCTGGAAGAATGGTCAAACATTCCCATAGACACACTCCTAAACCTTGTGGACAGCCTTCCCAGAAGAGTTAAAGCTGTTATAGCTGCAAAGGGTGGGCCAACTCAATATTGAACCCTACTTACTAAGACTGGGATGCCATTAAAGGGGTTGTAATGGCAGAAGGTTTTTTTTCTTAATGCATTCTATACATTAAGATAAAAAACCTTCTGTGTACAGCAGCCCCCCTAACACTTACCTGAGGTACCTCTCTCTCCAGCGATGTCCACTAGTATCTCAGCCATCCGAGATTCTCCCTCCTGATTGGCTGAGACACAGCAGCAGCGCCATTGGCTCCCACTGCTGTCAATCAAAATCAGCTAGCCAATCAGGGGAGAGAGGGGGCGGTGGCAGGGCCAGGTTGGAGCTTCGTGTTTGAATGGACACAGGGAGCTGTGACTCAGCTTGGGTGCCCCCATAGCAAGCTGCTTTCTGTGGGGGCACTGAACAGGGGGGAGAGGTCAGGATCACAGAAGAGGGACCTGAGAAGAGGAGGATCGGGGCTGCTCTGTGCAAATCCACTGCAACAGAACATGTAAATATAACATGCTTATTATTTTTATAGGAAAAAAAACAAGACTTTACAATATCCCAATACTTTTGGCAATATAGTGTATATGACATACAGACATTTTGAATAAAGAAAACAATCTTAACAGAAAAGCTCACTTCTGTTCATGCAAAAAGTTATGGCCACTCATTACAAAAATGAAATACAATCATCTTGTGCAAATTAAACAAAATACTTTTAACAAATCTACTACTTCTACAACTACTACTACTACTAATACTACTACTAGAGAACGAGAATCAGCACTTGTTATTATGAAGTGGCACAAGATGGTGGTTGTGCAGAGAATAGTGTTAAAAATTCAAATTTTAACCATAGGCCAACAACGAGTCAAGAGGCACTTAGCGGTCGGCCCTATCAGCAGTGGCAGGGTGCATTTTCTTTCATTTCATTCAAGAGGAAACCTTTGATTGGGACGGGGGGGGGGGGGGGGGGGGGTTGTATAATAAATTTAAATATTATTTTTTATCTGACCCCCATGGACACACTGAAACCCATCCATGGACCACTTAGGGGTCCATGGACCCCAGGTAAAGAACCCCAGTCCTATTTGTATATCTGCAATGGCAGAACTAAGACACTGCTGTGTCTGACTGCTAATATCAGCAAATTTGGAGATGTCACTACTGTACTATTCTCCTTGCTAGGGTCTACATAATGAGGAAGGAAAGCCCTGCCTCTATCAAGACAGTTTGCCCCACTCAGAAACTCAGTGCAGAGCAAGGCATGTCAAGTCAGTAACGTAGAAGAGATCAGCTGCAGGGCATTATTGGTGACTAGCCTTTTGTATACATTTTTAGGCACAAATTCCAAAGTTTAGTTCTTTTTTAAAGGGTAAGTTCACTTTTAAAAAAATAATAAGCTTTGGTGGTAGAAGCTGGAGCATATTACATGTTCCCCCCTAAATATGAGTGGAACATGGACCATGTTCCAAAAGTCGAGCCTATCTTTTATATTGTGTTTGTGTGTGATATGGGCATACACTTGTTACAGGGTATACTCCTTGCTAGGCCAGACTCCTCTTCTGTTGCACTTTTGTACAAATTAGTGCCAGCTCAACTTTTTTTTGCCTGCTCTGTCTCAGCAGGGTTTTTTTTTTTTTTTCAAATTAAGCCAGACAAGATAGCTTGTTATAGGAAATTATATCCACTAGGCATCCATGGCGGCATTCACCAAAGCATTTCTATAGAAGCGCCATCTGTACAGCAATCACCGCTGGATTTTCAAAGCGAAGCCCAGGAGATCAGCCAACACCGTGTAGAATCGATAAAAGGCAAAACAAGACAATTCCAGAAAAACAAGCACTAGACACGGTCCCTGAAGGTGCTGTGGCGTTTAATAATATATATATAACATCTGGCAGGGAACATAATCCATATCCAGTATTCATAACTCACCGATATAAACGAGGTTTACCCGATGTAGCTATGTACATAATTACAGGCAGCCACCAAGAAGAGAACAAAATCTTGTGTTCTGATAAAATGATCGGTTTTCATTTCAAAGAAACATCAGGATTCCATGCAGTAATAAGGAAAATGCCTTTGATTAGTGCCTGTTTTTTTTATTTTTTATACTAAGACAGACTTAAAAGGAAAAACATATTTGACTCTAGGCAAGCAACCAATTAAATACATATACTGTATATGAACTGCTTTACCTGTAGAATGGCTTGTGATTCAGCCTGTTCTTATTTATCGGGATCATGGTATATCTAGTTGTAGTTAGTTACATTCGACTGGACTTGATCTATAATTTGAAGACGTTTCATCACTCATTCAAGGGGTTCCTTCAGTTGCAGAATTGTGAAAGCCACTTAAGTAAGTGGGTAGCATCTTCTATATTACATAACAAGTCAAGTTGACCAACTACTACTAGCTATGATTTATAATTCTGTACAGCCAGTCATTGATTTCAATGATTCAGCGTTCATTAAGGAGACATATGATATAGGACATATCCGAAAAGCATCAAGAGGTATGTGTGCATCACAACACTGATTGGACAGAATTATGAAGACACTGCCAGGTTATACGGGAACATATGTGTATTTAAATGATGTATTTAGGTACTTGGAACAGGGTTTGTGCTAAAAGCGAGAAAATAAGTTGTTTTCTAAGTGGTGTCTGCATCTGTGCTGCTGATTCCGAAATGGGTTAGCCAGAGACTGCTGACTCAGAGACTGCTGACCCAGAGACTGCTGACCCAGAGACTGCTGATCCCGAGATTGCTGATTCCGTGACTGCTGATTCCGTGACTGCTGATCCCGAGACTGCTGATTCCGTGACTGCTGAACCAGAGACTGCTGATCCAGAGACTGCTGATTCAGAGATTGCTGATTCCGAGACTACTGATCCAGAGACTGTTGGTCCAGAGACTGTTGATTCAGAGATTGCTGATCCAGAGACTGCTGATTCTGAGACTGCAGATTATGAGACTGCTGATGCCGAGGCTGCTGGTCCGCAGACTGTTGATTCAGAGATTGCTGATCCAGAGACTGTTTATCCAAAGAATACTTATTCCGATACTGCTGATCCAGAGACTGTTTATCCAAAGAATACTTATTCCGATACTGCTGATCCAGAGACTGTTTATCCAAAGAATACTTATTCCGATACTGCTGATCCAGAGACTGTTTATCCAAAGAATACTTATTCCGATACTGATGATCCAGAGACTGCTTATCTAAAGGCTACTGATCCAAAGACTGCTGACTCAATGAATGCTGTTACAGAGTCTAACTTCTTAGTACTAGTACGCTATAGAGTACTTACTCATCTTACACCTTTCCTGTCACGGTGTTGGTGTTTATTGAATTGTTGCATTGAAAGCATTGTGCTGTGCACTGCACTCAACAAATCATCTATTGAACTGTTTCTCATTTTATATGTATATATATATATATATATATATATATATATGTATATTAGTTATAGTTTTATATTTTCGGCTGCCGTCCAGTAAGTTGTTAAACAGGCTAAAATGTGCCAGTGAGAGTCTAAGCTACCAGAATGGGACATCCTCCAGGGCAGCCTTTTCCAACAATGGGGGCCTTCAGGTTTTTTCAGGGATGCCTTGGGAAAATTCCTAAAAACTGCCCAAAAACTGTATACCGGTCAGAGGGTGGATAAAGCTTGCCTCGTAGTTACAAAAAGTTAAAGGTTTTCATTGTACACCATTGCAACCTTCTAGCTAGTGGCATCCTAACAATCAATGATGTCATTGGTTGATAAAGAGGACATTAGGCACCTGCACAGCATTCTTGTTTACCCTTGCCCCTCTTTATACTGGGGTCACATTGGCTGAGCGAGGGAGAGAAAATGAAGGAGAAGAGAAACACTGGAATACTAGGCAGTACCAGTGTGCAAAGGTGTATTTGGTTTGGGAGATTAAACTGGAGCTCCACCCAAAAGAGGAAGCTCTACTTGATTTCTTCCTCCCCCTCCTCCACTGCCACATTTGCCACCTCCCCTCCTTCCACCGCCACCGTGCATGTGCAGTGGGACATCGGCTGTGAAGCCGCAAGGCTTCACTGCTGGGATGCCTGGACAGGTAAGTATCCTAATATTAAAAGTCAGCAGCTACAATATTTGTAGCTGCTGACTTAACAAATTTTGGTGGGGGGACTGAAGCTCTGCTTTAAATCACCTCTACTGTTGGGCGTTCTACATGTGTGGATGCTGCTGCAATATGTAAAACTATTAGTTTAGTTTTTTTAACTAAAGACCCAACTGCATGGCACCCTAGTGCATCTGCTAAAGAGCAGTACGTTTCTATGTGGGTAGGGAATGTGCGCGATTTTGCCTGTGGTCCCAGCATGCAGTAATGTGAACCTAGTCTAATATGGCACTGCTGGGGCTTTGCTAACTCCAAACATATGACTTTGATAACATAGAGCAGTTATGCATATGGAGCCAAAAATGTTGGGACCAATCGATGACTATGTCATGCAAGGGTCGGCCTGGCGCAGCAGTTGGCATGTACAATGCCTGCACAATGCATTCTTAAAACTCTTTCTTATGCCATGTACACATGACCGGACTTTCCAGCAGAAAAGGTCCGACGGTCTTCCCGACGGAGTTCCGACCAAACGGACTTGCCCACACACGATCACACCAAAGTCCATTCATTTTGAACGTGATTACATACGACGGGACTAGAAAAAGAAGATCAATAGCCAGTAGCCAATAGCTGCCTTTGCTTTGTATTTGGTCCGTCGGACCAGCATACATACGGACGGTTTTCCCAATAGAAATTGATTCCGTCAGAAAGATTTGAAACATGTTCTATTTCTAGGTCCGTCTGAATTTTTGAAAAAAAACCATCTGATGAAGCCCACACATGATCGGAATATCCTACGGAATGAGGACCTTTTCTGCCAGAAGGTTTGGTCGTGTGTACTTGGCATTATAGCTTCTAAGAATAGACCTGAATGACTCAGAGAAGTCACACACCCCTCCCTGACTCCTTGCTAAGACAGGCAAACACATATTACCAACAAGATGCAATTTCTAATAATCGGTAAAGGACTGGGTAGGGGAATGCCCTCTGGGTCAGTGTTAGTAAGATATGTTGGGCTGTTGGCTCTGAGTGGTGATACTTCCAAATTCAGACATTGATCAGAGTGGGATCCGCAGTCAGAAACAGCTGATTACAGAAATCTTCCAGCACTTCTTTTGCAGATTTTAGTCATATAAGTAAATGCCCACCAATCCATTGTACACTCTGCACGGTACATTTGTTTTTGCCCACCCACCAATCAATGCGCCACCATTGTACACTATGCACGGTACATTTGTCTTTGCCCACCAATCAGTGCGCCACCATGGTACACTCTACACAGTACATTTGTCTTTGTCCCTGCCATGAAAAGGCCATTTAGGGTTTTCCCCAGGCCAAAGTCTTCCCGATCCCGGGTGCTGATCTTTATTATTATTTTTTACTTTGCAGCTGTGTATCATGGAGGCACCCTATTAAAAACATTTATCTTAATGCCACATACAGATGATTGGACATTCTGACAGCAAAGAATGTTGGCTCAAACTTTTCTTGCATACACACAATCACAAAAATGTTGTCGGAAATTCTGAACGTCAAGAAAGCGGTGATGTACAACACGTATGACGAGCTGAGAAAAATTTCAATAACCAGTGGGGCTTTTCTGTTTGATTCCAGCATGTGTGGACTTTTGCGCGTTGGAATTGTGTACACACACTCGGAATTTCCGACAACAAGTCTTCTTGTCAGAAAATTTGAGAACCTGCTCTCAAACAGTTGTTGTCGGAAATTCCGACAGCAAATGTCCGATGGAGCATACACACGGTCGAAATTTCCGACAACTAGCTAATATCGAAGATTTGTTGTCGGAAAATCCTATCGTGTGTCAACTAACCTCTGCTTAGCACTGTTAATATAAAATTGACCCGAAGCCATGATCCTTTCCCCTATAGGACCTATTTAAAAACAACTTCTCTTCTATTTGCAGTAATCTACGGTTTTCAGCTGTGATATTTAAATCCATATATCATAATAAGAAGCAGATCTATGTCTCCCAGTGGGGTGATACAGTAGTCAGGTCATCGCTGTCACAGGCTTATGTCTCTGCATGTTTTAAATGCTCATTTAAATGCAAATTATTGACTTGTTTTTTCGGCAGCATATCTTCATAAGGTATTGCCTATGGCTCTGGATGGAAATGCACCACTGGTGGGCCTAACGCCTGAAATGTTCTTAGTCACGTTTCCTTTCATCCACCAAGTAAACAGAAGACCTCCTGTTACTGGGTCATTTCTTTGCAAATGATTGTGTGTTTATAGAAAAAAAGAGGTGACAAAGACGGATTATTTTACAATGTGGTAATAAACTAGGTAAAATACAGCCAAGCACAGTCGTAGGAAACTCCGGCTCTGTGTGCTGGACAAATTAGCATCAAATTGCTTTATAATTGTACAATAAATTTGGTTAGCACTGTAGAGTCATTACACTATTATGCATGGCTAGCTGAAAGGAAGATTACAGCTGAACTTGGGCTGTAGCTGCGTTAGCTGGGCCAGGGCATAATTACCTAGGAACAAGCTTCTTAGACGTTACATCTGTGAATGGTACATTTCATAATTGTCCCTTATTTGCAAGAACATTTGTTTGTTTCATCAAAACTGTGTTGTTGTATTTCTCCATTCCAATTCTCAACTTGCCATCTTAGAGTCCGTTCAAACCATATGTGTTGTGCAGCCCAACGCATTGTACTGCCCCTTCATAGTGCACACCTCCGGGTGCATGTTAAATGCTTAGTGGCCCCCCACTCAGGCTAATAAGGTCAGGTGAATTGGAAGTCACTGAATAGTGAGGGTGCAGGCTGGGGAAAGGTTTGCCCACACCCAGAGCATACTGTAGAAATAGGAAGAAATAGCCCAACTACCACACACATCACGCCCAGCCCGAGTAGTTAGCAGGTCAAAGCAG
This sequence comes from Lithobates pipiens, assembly GCF_037356315.1. NCBI lineage: Eukaryota > Metazoa > Chordata > Amphibia > Anura > Ranidae > Lithobates > Lithobates pipiens. Next base: position 462,960,529 of record NW_027507718.1, on the reverse strand, counting down.
CCTCGGCTCAATTCATCCAAGCCATGCCCTCAAAATATTTCAGGGAGAAACATGTTGGTGGCATGGCTTGGATGAATCTCGGATGGAGCTGAGGCTACTTTTACCTTTAACCACTAGGCGAGAGCTATCTCTTCATTTTTCTACTGCATGTTAGATAAATTGTAATGTCAGTGGGCCCTCAGTGATGAACACCAGCAACCATCATTCTATACAGTCCAAAAGTGGAATATAACTGCATGTGAGCACCACAAACTTAAAATGCTATTTAACCACTTAAGGCATTTATTACCCTAAGACGTAATTTTCCTGTATTGTGCCTGCTGTACCATGTACATGTATTACAAAGTATCATGTTCTCTTTGTATTGCTTCCTTTATGTGAAATCCCTAGTGTTCTTGCCAGTCCCTCTGCTATACTATTAAAAACTGACCACACTAAGCAGGAGGACACACCTTCATCAGTTCTCTAGCTGTGCTGGGAACTCAGTGTACTTTCTTCCAATGATCAGACTTGTCCTGACATGCCCGCCCTGCTGCATAGTCATTCACTGGCAAGCTTGGTGTGCCGCTGCTTCACCTCACCCAGCTCTTATTATGCAGCTGAAAACAGGGGGCATGTGATCACTTATAAAAAATAAAATAAAAAGTATTTATGTATTTTTCATAGCTATACAATTTCTATTTTAACCTCTTGCTTACTGGGCAAGACCAATTTTTAGCTTTCAGCGGTGTCACACTTTGAATGACAATTGCGCAGTCATGCTACACTGTACTCAAATGACATTTTTATCATTTTTTTCTCACAAATGGAGCTTTCTTTTGGTGGTATTTACCACTTGGGTTTTTATTTTTTGCTAAACAAACAAAAAAATACAGACATTTTTGAAAAAAAAAAGTTTCATAGTTTGTTGTAAAATTTTGCAAACAGGTAATTTTTCTCCTTCATTGATATTCGCTGATGAGGCTGCACTGATAGGCACTGATGGGCTGCACTGATGAGCTGCACTGATAGGCACAGATAAGGCGACACTGATAGGCACAGATAAGGCGACACGGATAGGCACTGATAAGACGGCACTGATGGGCACTGATGGGTGGCACTGGTGAGTGGCACTGATGGGTGGCACTGATAGATGTCACTGATGGACACTGATAGGTGGCACTGATGGACCCTGGTAGGTGGCAGTGATGGGCACTGGTAGGTGGTATTGATAGGCAGCACTGGTGATGAGGCACTGATTGGTGACATTTACCAGGAGGACATCTATGGACGCCATTCCGGCAAATTAGGTCCACGCTGCAGCCGTCTTTCGGCTATAGCACAGACGGGAGTTGGTTAAACTGAATGGGATGTTTTACAAGGTGATTGTTTACAATCACTTTAAGCTCCCGAAGGTTTTACCCACTTCATGACCAGGCCATTTTTCGCTATTTGGCACAGTGCTTCTTTAACTGGCAACTGCGCAGTCATGAAACACTGCACTCAAATGAAATTTATATCACTTTTTTTTCACACAAATAGAACTTTCTTTTGGGGGTTATTGATTACAATTTTTTTTTTTTTATATAAACAAAAAAAGAGCTAAAATTTTGATATTTTTTACTTTCTGCTATAACACATATCCAATAAAAAAATGTAAAAAATCGAATTTCTTCCTAAATTCAAGCCAAAATCAATTCTGCTACATGTCTTTGGTACAAAAAAAAATTCAAATTAGTGTATATGATTTGGTTTGCGTGAAAGTTATAGCATCTACAAACGTTGAAATATATATTGGAATTCATGCATGACATCATACTGGTAATGGTGGTGATCAGAGAAATATAGTGGGACTGTGATAGTGTGGCAGGCAATTGGCTTGGAGGTATGCTAAAGACTGACACTAACATCAATAGTGGCACCAATACAGTGATCAGTGCTAATACTGTACACTATCACTGTACTAATGACACTGGCTAGGAAGGAGTTAGCATCTAGGGGCAATCAAAGAGTTGAAGCGGATGTAAACTCATCCAGTTTCAAAAAACAGTTACATTCCTGGCACATAACTGTCTCATTGGTTGTGCTCTCAACCAAACTGTCAAACCATCCAATAAAAGAGGAAACATAGTCATAGTGCAGTAGAAATGGTTGTTTTATTTCAATTATTGCACATAAACAGCGAATAAATCAATACAAACACAGCCACAATTTTTCAAACTGCCAGCTAGTGCGTGGTGATGTCACAGAAAGACTCTCCAACCTGGTTGGAGAGTGCATATCAAACGTGTTTGACCCCTATAATTTGGCGTCCATCTTGTCCGGTAAGAGGCCATCTGGCTTTGTTTCTCTCCGCTGGGATATAAAAATACCTTTTGGCTATAATTGCAGATATCCAGGTGCTGCATCAGAAGCTTATATGAACATTTGTCATCACTTTTTTCATCTTTGTGACTTTCAAGTAACACAACAAACACATTTTTTGCTTAATTTTATTAATGGCTTTTCACTTTTTAACATCACTTTGTTTTTATCCATAGTAAGTCCATAGTATTTGCACCTTATGTGGTTTAGGATTGCAGGATTCCGCAATTCCTATGTGTGTGTGTGCGCGTGTGTGTGCGTGTGTGTGTGTGTGTGTGTGTGTGTGTGTGTGTGTGTGTGTATTTGAATTGAGTATTTAATTCTTGGCATTACCTACCAGTAACCAACATTTTACCATAACCCTTAAATCCTAAACTTAGGGTTTAAACTTTTTTTTTTTTTTGGGTGGTAAATAGTAACACTACAAAAACAGTAGTATGGCGCCACTAATAACTGTGAAATAATCAGGAGCTGGAGTGAAATGCGCTAAATCCTCTGCACCCAAACTGTCAGCTAAAACTTTTCCTAAAAAAAAAAATGAACCACTAACTGAGGTCTGTTGACCGAGGAACAGCAGAAAAATACAAATGGCAGTGTGCCTTGCTATAGTTTCTGAACTTAGCATAAAAGTAGGACAGCATATGCGTCTTTCTACACAATGAGCCAGATCTTGAACAATGTGCAAATTGGCAACAATATATTAAGTTGTCAACATTTTTACTAGTAGAAAACCTTCTTTCTTCCACTGCATAATATATTTAAGACAAATGTTTGGCGTCTGTACAAATGCCTGGCATCCATTAAAGTATAGAGTTCTCAAACCTTCTATGCAGCTTACATATATTCCAAATAGAGTTTCTCCATCATCATAACCTGGGATCAGAAATAAAAGGCAATGGATTTAACTTGTTGGCTGTATTGATTTTGCACCTGATGGTAGTGTAGCACATCTCACGTAGGAGCTACAGATGAAAGGGATCCCCCATTCCTGCACAGCCCGGCACACCGAATCTTCCCAGTCACACAGAGCCATAGCTTTGTTTTTGTAATTTATTAAGGGGTTAATAACTTGGAATGGGATGGGAGGTTTTGGGATGTCCACTTTACTTCAGCAAGATCTTCAGGGATAACTTCCTATATACAGTCTATATACAGTCTCCTTTACATTCCTCCTGCACACTCTTTGTTCCTCTCTTCCCCTGTACAGCTACTGCTGGTTCACTCTTGGTTGAACTGACAGGCCCCTTGTCAGTTCAGTAGCAGCCCATTACAGGCAGGAGGTCGAAGCCCCCTAAAATAGCACAACTGGACTGAAACAGCTTCCATTGTGGCCATTGACCCCCACACCACCTTTTCAGGCAATGCCAGCCCTCCTGGCTGCATCTGTCCCTTTTGCCAGCCCTCCTGTCTGCCTCTCTACACCAGTCTACACGACTGAGTGTTCCTCAGCCCACCCAGCTGACTCTACCTAAGCTCGACTGACTCTCAGGTGATCTCTCAGGAAAAGGGCTGAAGACTTATGCCCTGTACACACAGTTGGACTTTCCGATGGAAAATGTGTGTTCGGATCGTGTTGTCGGAGATGAAAGCAATTGGCTACTGCCCTATTTATAGTCCCGTTGTACGTGTTGCACGTCACCTCATTCTGAACAATCGGATTTTCCGTCAACTTTGTGCGACCGTGTGTATACAAGACAAGTTTGGGCCAAAATCCGTCTGAAAAAAACGGACGGATTTTGTCATCGTAATGTCCAATGTACAGGGCATTAAGCACACAGCTGTCTTCAAGGAAGACTGGCTACATGTGGCAGTCTCCGCTTTTTGTTAGTCCCCAACAGTGTTGCACTACTCACTCTATCCTCTCTTGCTCACGTGCCTCCAGGAAGACATTCTCCCATGTATTTTGCAGGATCCTTTCAGCAACCAAGCCCCAGCCCAAGCCCTCTGGTGCCTCCCCCTGATCTGGAAAGTTGGGGAACCTTTTAGAATTAAAGGGCGGGGTTACGAGGAACTGCATTGCATATTTAAGAGGCCTCAGCCAATCTCCAGTAGTGGGCTGGCAGGGGGCAGAGCTTACCTCATAAATAGATGTGGGCCATGCCAGCAAGGGCAGTCGGATGGAAGATGGAGATACAGTTTTGAGAAGACTGTCGGTGGCCCTGAAGGGTACCCCCTAGTCTGGAGGGGGGTTCTCTTGCCTTTTAGTGTCACTTTAAACAAATACAAATTTAAATTAATGGATCAATTTACAATGAGTGGCCAAGACCATGCAAATAATTGTGGTGCAAAACAAATAACCAGTCACGTGGGCAACTGCCCAAGTGGAGAATGTGATGTGTAACTTTGGTCGCTGCTACCCCAAACTCATGAACCAATGAGATCAAGAGAAAGGAAATCAGGAAAGTGGGAAAAGCTCTGTGCCATGATCAATCACAAATCATAATTAAGATAGTAATAAAAACAAATAGTTTATTCCGTGGGTAGAGAACTCTCAAATATTGCAAATGTTCGGACCCGAATCCTGAACTCTATCAAAGTCTATGGGACTCGAACTTGAAAATCAAAAGTCTCCATTTTGAAGGCTTATATGCAAGTTATTGCCCATAAAAAGGGTATGGGGGCCCAGGTACTGCCCTGAGGGTCATGTATCAATGCAAAAATTTGTTTGAAAAAATATAGTTTTTACAGGAGCAGTGATTTTATTGATGCTTAAAGTGAAAAATGAAAAATTCCTTTAAATATAGTGCCTGGGGGGTCCCCTTAGTCTGCCTGTAAAGTGGCATATCTGTACCATGTATAGAACCTGCTGCCACAAACTGACATTTATAAGGAAAACAAAATGACATTTAAATTGTTGGCAATACAATACAATTGTCAGTAATACAAAAATGTTTAAAAAACTGTGTGGGGTCCCCCCCAAAATCTATACCAGTCCCTTATTCAAACAGGCAGCCCGGCAGATCAGGAAAGGGGTGGCAAGTGAGTGTTCTCACCTCCTGAACCATACCAGGCCACATGGGCCCTCAGAGCACCTTGTTTATGGGGACAAGGGCTTCTTCCCAACAACCCTGGACTGTGGTTGTGTGGTTGTGAGGGTCTGCTCGCAGGGGGTTTATCAGAATCTGGAATCCCCCTTTAACAAGGGGGCCCCCAGATCCCAGCCCCATCCCTCTGTGAATGAGTATGGGGTACATTGTACCTCTACCCATTCACCAAACAAATAAATACACAGGAGGCAGTTTTGCCAAATTCTTTATTAAAAAAATAAGAAACTATGTCCCCCAATGTAGATCCATCAGCAATCACGATGTCCGCTGCACCCCCAAAGCCGAAAAAATGATCCGCCCGCTACAAAGACTAACTGCTGAATGCCTGCTCTGCCCTTTAACATAGGTAAGGGCTGGGGACCACCTGGTGACCTCTCCTGGTGGCACTGCCCCCTTGTGATGTCACTGACTGGTGCATTCTACAGGTAAACATTTTATTTGCTTTTGATTGCATTGGTATATGATTTTATATGGTATGATTTAGTTTGCTTATACTTACTTTATATTTTGTCTACTCCTAGTTTTATATGTGGCATTGTAGCTGCATGGAAATATATATGAGGACCATAAGGTCCTGAAAAAGTGGGCTTTTCTGTGAAACGCATAAACCATAATATAATGACCGTTGTGCACCCCAAGCTGGGTCGGTTTTTGATTGTGACCTCAAAATGAAGGAATGTAATAATGGTTTTATGATGCTGTTATTGTATTTAATATTTATATTCATAACATTTATTGGTATTTTTCAATGAGTCGGTTTTACTATTGGAGGCACATATAAAGTCCCACAACTATGGTCTTAAGTCTTTTGGAATGCATCACATTTTTGTTTTTTTTTTGTTTTATTTATGTATGCTTATTACAGGCCTTTCAATTCCCAAGACACCAGCCTCAAGTACAATTCTTGCAATCTAACTAGTCTATAAGAATTATATGCTGAGATCTAGTTTAAAGCCACTAATTTCAACCACTAGTGATGGGTCATGCTAACTGACGTATTAGAGACATTTGAAGGTAAAGGGCATAACCATGCTTTTTAGGAGTCCATTGAAGCACCATATTTTGCCCACAATATGTATAGCTTTTCATGATAATGCCCTGCTCATCTCAGACCTACACGGTCTTCCCATATCTCCAAGCCTGCATGATGGAAACATTGAGGCTGTAGGTCTTAGACATAGCAACAGCCATATTAATCAATTCCATGCTACCTTTTCCAATCCCCTTGTATTGTTCTCACTATTAGTGTTCATCAACCTCGGCATCATAAGTAATGCGACTACATTTTTCAGTTGGGTCTGTATGCTATCCCTCTGCGAGAGCACTAAGCCATATTATTTCAGGACGCAAAGCTTGAATTGTAAAGGAGATTTATGACACATTCACACCAGAGACATTTACTTTCTATGCAATTAAAGTTCCCTCACAGGTCACTGAAAGCTTGAAGAGCTACTGGAGAAAAAGCTCTCCATTTCCTGCATTAAGTGCTTAACCAAAAATGATTCCGCCAACAGTTCATATATAATGGCCGTGTGAAATTACGTTAGAACCCAAAGCAGAGCGCAAATGAGTTTTCAAAATGTTAGGGCAGCCAGACCCTGTGGAGATTTTGGATTGATTTAACATTCCTTTTTTAAGAGGAATACATGAGTGTGTCATTACCTGCTCAAAGCCGGAGACAATTTTCCTTATGCGTGTCATGCATCAAACAAGACATTGGCCACCAGGGACTACTCTTTTTGCTTACATTATGGCTAAATAAATACAGAAGAGGAAGAAAAAAAAATTGAAATACAGTCAGGAGCAGCAGGGAAGATTTTAATTTATCCAGCTCGAAAGTGGCTTTTGTACGGTACAAGGTCTGCTATCTTGAAACTTTAAATGTGTGAGAGAAAATTCCACTGCGATGATAGAATAAATCTGGAATGACTTTTTGTAATATGACTTAAACGCCTATCCCCAGCCAAAACGTTTTTTTTTGTGTTCAAGTTTTGGAGTGCTTAACGTGTACAGTATGTCCATTCAAAATGCAAAAGTTGTCAACATAACTGTAACTTAGCAGATTCTCTAAACTTAATTTATTTAGGAGTATTTATACCTGGTGATCCTGTCATCAAAAGTCTTGATGACTTACGTCCTTTTTATGGGTAACAACATTACAAGGTGCCTTCAGAATCATCCACAGTGTTGTTTCCCTTTCCTCTTGGTTGGGGAATGCTACTGATCTACAGCCTCTTACCTCAACAGCCACAGGCTCAGAAGAGAGCAAACACGTGTGCCCCCATAGTTAGCAGCTTGCTATGGGGGCACTCAGCAGGAGGGAGGAGCCAGGAGCGCCAGCAGCGGACCTAAGAAGAGGAGGACTGGGGCTGCTCTATGCAAAATCATTGCACAGAGCATGTAAGTATGACATGTTTGTTATTTTAAAAATATTAAATGTTTGCCTTTATAATAACTTTAATATAATAGGTCTATTAGTTAGATTGTTTTCTATTTCTGGTAGCATAAACCAATAAATATATAGAACAGTATTAAACATTCTAAACATTTTGATGTTCTTATAAACATATACACTGACATGCAATATTCTTCATCATTTTAAATCTTTTTCCAGATACTCTTGAAGAGGGAATAGTTCAGAATGATAAATGTAACAAGAGAGATGATATCCATAAAAATGTGAATAGTTTATCAGCTAATGGGAGTATAGAAAGAGGAAAGCTGTCAAAGTTTTCTCCCCTGTTCTGGCGAGGCCTTATCAAAAAATACAACAGTTAGTTTACTTACATGTTTGTTCAACTGTATGTTGTATATATGGTTGTTTAATTTTTTATTTTTTTATTTTTTTTGGATTGAGGAAAGAATAACCCTTTCATCAACCTGTTATCCTGGGGGCAGTTACGGAGATTTGTATCCAATCAGGCAGACTCTTGTACTACATAACTGTGAGTAGAGTTAAAGAAGATTGTAGAGTCAGCTCATGTCATGGGTTACGCTCTTTATTGGCATTATTTACAATATTGTTAACTATCTATTTGAATGTAGAAAACCACTCTCAAGATTTACTTGTCTACATTACTTTATGACCTTATCTGAGATGACATAACAACAGGTACATTACACTGATGGATTCCCTTACAGCGCAAAGTACATCAGACCAGTGAATCCTCCTGGTGCATTGCTACAAGACTCTGGATGTCCCATGTCAGGGATGCTGTGGGTAATGAGTACAGTATGCCCCAGGGCATGACACTTCCATCTCTGTGCATACCTCATTAGTCGTGCTCAGTGCAGTAGAAATGCTCTAGGCATATTCACACTAACATACGTCTGCTTTCCTTCTCAACAGCAGTCACGTCCTCATTTCCATATAACTACATATGGATGTACTTTTTATAGGAACAGACATGGCTTTTAGCTGCAGAGATATTTTATTTTCTGCACGACGCACCAAAGTGGCACCTGTGAGGGTCTAAGTATTTTTCTCACTGAGGTATAAGTATAGCCCTGTGTTCCCCAAGCCCCTTATATTATATACTATGGCCATAATGATGAATGGTCTCCAATTACACACTAATACATGCCTGTTATTGACCATAAATCTGTACAAAAACTGACAAAAAGTTCCCATACTCTTTATAACGCATTTGTGCCTAGTTTATAAAGGAACTCAGCCCTGGAAGCTGTGCCCAAAAAAGCATGAAGAGTGGAAAGGACTAACAACCAGTATTACCCGTGGTCTGCCTGAAATTGACTTTCCCCATTAATGTCCATGCCTTTTATGCGCTGTGGGTTGATTTACTAATCAACCCACAGTGAAAAGTGCGAAATCTGGTGCAGCTTCTAGCTTCAGCTTATTCAATTAAGTTTTGACAATAAAACCTGGAAGCTAATTGGTACCATGCACAGCTGCACCAGATTTCACACTCTCCAGTTTAAGTAAATCAACCCCTGTGTCTCAATGTGGAAGCGGCCATCTTGGTAAAGATAGAGTTTTGCTTCCTCTTGTCAGAGCCTCCAGCAAGGATGACAGAGAGTAACACAATATTGACATCATCAACTCTCACTCCAATTTTCCGGAGACTAGCAGTCAGAGGCAGCAGTGCCTTAGATCTCACATTGCAGATATTTAGCTATAAAGTTGTAGGCACAGGAGTGCTTAGGTACCCTTAGATATCAAATACTGTTATTTTAAGGAGGAATTCCAGAAAAAAAGATGCATTTTTGGGATACTGCTTAGGCACAATTAACATTTATTAATTTTTCCTGTAATGTAGCAACATTTTTTTTTATTTAGTTCCACTTTTACAAAGGCAAATAATGAATATGATTACTTACATAATCGCAATGGGGCTTGTGGCCCTGAATTATTTCTTTATGCTTTCAGCTTGTGTGTGGACAGTTTCCAATTGTGCTCTTATGCCCAGTCATATGTGATTACCTCTGTCTGCACAACATGCAGCCAGGAGGGGAAAAAAACACAGCGATAGGCACAAGGGATTAAAATCCTTGCCAAAGAAGCTTTAAATAATACATATATTTTTTTTCTTTGTATATTATGGTAAGATCTACTGTAAGATCAAAAAACGTAATTATGAAAATATTTTTAATATTTTGATAAGGCATAATAATATTTGATACTTACCTGTTTTCATACAGGTAGTAGATCCCTGTACTTGTTTTCTCAAGTCTATTCTTAGCTGCTCTACTGAAAAACACTTGATTACTCAATAGCTCAAGATCAATGACTCAACCAAGGCCCTATGTCTCAGTTTAGATAAGCCTTACACAGTTCATAGAGAATCTTCAGGGCTCAATAGTATGTGGTGCCAAGGCTAGCCAATAATCACATAGATTTCTCTTGTTCAGCATGTGGACTAAATAAAATAAATCTTATAGATTAATCCATCCAATCTAAACAGCATAGATGGAGGAATCCGCCTACTGGCTACTGTATTTTTAGACAGCTTCTGCATCTGCAGCTGTCTGATTACCCAGTTTAATTGGATGCATTCAGTGTTCACCTGACCATTTTTCATTGACAGGTCTTCAACTTTTCAATTCTTTAACTGATTTTCCAGTCGAAGGTTGTCAAGCTCAGTGGTGTGAACAAGCCCATCCATACCTACATTTCATTTGATTTTAGCAGAAAACATGCAAAATTTGAGCTGCATATGGCTAGCATAAGCCACAACACGTCACACTGTAGCTAGCATAAAAACCACAACATGTCACTTTTCAATAATATTTATTGTCAATTTTCACAGTGCCAGACTTTTATTCCCAGATAAAAGAAAAAAAAAAGATAAGTACCATTATATTACACATACATACGAGGTAATGCAGCATTTTTGGTTTTATAGTCACTTGTTTATTGCCAAAATAAAGGATTAATTTAAATAGTAAAAAATAAAAGATATACAACACTTGTTAATGTATAAAATTAAAAAGTTAGAAATAAAACAGTGATTTAGTTGCTTTATACAGTATGTTTATACATTTTAATAGGGGAAGATAATGTATAATTAGCTATGCTAAAGCAGAAAAAAAGTAGCTGTAGGAAGCTTTCTAAAGTCCCCTGTGACTCTTCTGAAAGGCAAAGAGGGCATGAATTATGAGGGGTGAATTATGTTGGGTTGAGTTCTCCTTCATAATGGGCTTGGCTTCATGGACCTGCTCACCAGCCTTGAGAGAAACATTTAAGCTGGTCACAGTGAAGGACAGACATTTAATGGAAACAAGTGTAAGAAACTGGAACATTGCAGAAGTTGGCACCTATTCTTCGACCACCAAAAATACTCAGGAAAAAAAATGAATATATGTGAAGAGAAAGTAGAAAATCCTTTTACTGGAATACATCAGGCCAGACAAAAACAGACTGTTACTTGGGCAGATCCATGGACTTGGGTCTTCCTAGCCATTGGGCCACTGGAGACAACCTTATTGAAAAGCTTCTGCTGGCTTCTTACACCTTCTACCTACATGAAATTCAGCCATTTCTTGCCACACCCCAGAGAGTGGAAATTTTATATACCTCAGTTGCTTCTATACTAGTAGAAAGAGCTGAAAAGCCTTGATCAGAACATGTATTCACAGCATTCAAGGACACATTTCTGTAATCAAAGAGATATATGGACTAAGATTTACTCTGCAGTATGTTTGATAACTGATATGTTTGTGGAATCCACAAAAGCACTAAGAGTAACAGATTAACTGTTTTTCATTTGCTTAACTATAAGTAATTTTGTTTTTCTGCCCATTTTCGCCCTTATAATGGGATGAGATGAAGCATTTCCCATTTTGCTGTATAAGGGTCCTAAGTTTATTCAAATGAAAGGTCTCCTCAATAATCTGGAGGTACCTATTGAACAAATACGCTTGTGATAAGAAAGGAATATCCTTATTTTATAAACTTTTCTCAGAATTTCCTAAATCTGTTAAAACCAATAATATTTATTACTGGTGTTCTGTAATACAGGCATCTGCAGCAGTTAAAGTGGGTGTTGTGTGCCTCCAGCACAATATACACCTGAAGCTACCATTTATTGCTGGTGTTCTGTAATACAGGCATCTGCAGCAGCTAAAGTGGGTGTTGTGTGCCTCCAGCACAATACACACCTGAAGCTACCCTTTATTACTGGTGTTCTGTAATACAGGCATTTGCAGCAGTTAAAGTGGGTGTTGTGTGTTGGGATCTCCAACCCCACTAGACCTTCAGTCCTCTCTGAAACCTGCACTGAGAGGAATGAAGGTGTAGAATTAGGTGTTTCACAGCCAAGTACTTGCGGGCACTCTGCTAGTAGTAAACCGACGTCCGATTGTAGCAGGCAAATTTCCCTGCCCCAGCTGCTGGACCGTCGAAAGAAGTTCACTCCCAGCCATCCACATGCCTAGCGGTTGAATGCTAGCTTGGCTAAATTGCTAGCATTTCAGCTGCTGCCTTTTCAGTTGGTAGACTCTGCCCCCTTCAGTGAGTTTGTGCAATGTGCGGTTCCTCAGTGGCAGGTCCCCAAATGACACTTTTTCTCACGGAAGGTGATTTCGGCTCTCTACTGGCATGTGGAAGGCAATGTCCATGCCTTGCTGGACAGTGCTGTCAGCGGTAAGGTGCATATTACCACTGACTCATGGTCCAGCAGGCATGGACAACATTACCTATTTTTCACAGCCCATTGGGTCACTCTTCTGGCAGCTGGGAAGGATGCAGGACAAGGTGCAGTCGTGTTGGAGGTTGTTCCGCCACCATGCCTCCGAAATGCTACTACTAAATGTGACACACCTCTCTCCTCCACCCCCTCCTCTTCTTCTTCCTCCATGACCTTTTCCAGTGCTTTGTGCTCGGAACCAGCGGTGCTTCGTAGGCATTCAAAAAGATGCCATGCCGTGCTTGCGCTGGTTTGTTTGGGGGACAAGAGCCACACTGGGGCAAATATTTTGTCAGCAGGGGCAGGCCGAGAGGTGGTTGACACCACACCAGCTTAAGCCAGGAATGGTGGTTTGCGACAATGGCACCAACCTCCTCTCCGCCCTCCGACAGGGACATCTGACCCATGTGCCCTGTGTGGTTCACGTCCTTAACCTGGTGGTGCAGCGGTTCTTGGGCAGGTACCCATGCTTACAGGATGTCCTGAGGCAGGCCAGAAAAGTCCAAAAGGAGTCGAACCTGCCCAAGAACTGCCTTATATGTGACATGCCCACCAGGTGGAACTCAACATTAGCCATGCTGCAGTGGCTGCGCACGCAGCAGAGGGCCATCAATGAGTACCTGTACTATGGCACCAGGACAGGGTCAGGGGAGCTCGGTTTTTTTTCACCACGCCAGTGGGGCATGATCAGGGATGCATGCACTGTCCTGTCACCATTTGAGGAGGCCATGAGGATGGAGAGCAGTGACAGTGCATGCATCAGTGACACTGTACCTCTTGTCCACCTGTTGGAGCATACGCTGCTGGAATAATGGACAGGGCACTTGAGGCAGAACAGAGGCAGGAAGAGGAGGACTTCCTTGCCTCTCAAGGCCCCATTTATCCAGACAGTGTTCCTGCTGTCCCACCCATCACACAAAAAGAGGAGGAGGAGGGGGAGGAGGAGGCTTATTTCAGCATGGAGGTGGAGCCTGGCACTCAGCATCAGCAGCAGCAGCAGCAGTCTTTTAGGGATGATTTACAGTCCCAAGAAACCCGTGGACTTGTACGTGGCTGGGAGGAGGTGACTGCGGATCATGTTGTCCTTAGTGACCCAGAGGACTCCGGACCGAATGCCTTAGCTAAAATACGCTGCATGGCCTCCCTGATCCTGCAAAGCCTGCGGAAGGATCCTCATATTCTTCGGATCAAGGAGAGGGACCATTACAGGCTGGTACAAGGGTAAGTTTGCCGACCTTATCTTGTCATCACAGAGGGAGCAGAGGATAAGACATCTCCGGGAGGCCTTGCAGAAAGGTCTGTGCAACGCGTTCCCAGAGACTGGGAGGTTACAAACTCCTGGTCCTGGACAACGTGTTGCTGAGGCATCGGTCAGAAGGAGCGGTGGAGAAGGTGGCCGTCTGACTGATGCTTTCAGACAATTTTTTAGTCCGCAGCCCCAAGGTATGATCGGTTCCAGCACCCATCGCCAGCGTCTGATTTACATGGTGCAGGAATACCTAGGGGCAAGGTCAGACTTGGACACCTTTCCCATCAAAAATCCTCTGGCTTACTGGATCTTGAGGATAGATCACTGGCCAGAGCTTGCACAGTATGCAATTGAGCTACTGGCCTGTCCGGCATCCAGCGTTCTTTCGGAACGCACCTTCAGTGCTGCTGAAGGCTTTGTAACCGATCACAGGGTGTGCCTGTCCACCGACTCAGTTGATCGACTGACCTTCATAAAGATGAATCAGTCTTGGATCACCACCAGCTACCCAGCACCTGAAGCTGATGTAACCAAATAATTTTTTTTGAAATGTCACATCCCTTCAAGACTGCCTATGCTGATGCTGAGTGGCTGTCCTGTTATGTTGACTGACTATCCTCTTCCTCCTCAATGATCCTGCTGATAGCTTGGAAGAACATTTTTGGTTCTGGGTTATGCCACCAGTGGCTGAGGCCCAAATTTCAGCCCAAATTTCAGCCCCTGTTTAACAGGGGCATATAATTAAAATTTTTGATGCAATGCTTTGCAGCAGGGTTCATTCCTACACTCCAACTAGAGTATCTGGGAGAGGTTGCAGTGTCGTGGCACCAGCACCAGTGTCTAAGGCCTAATTTTTCAGCCCCTGTTTAACAGGGGCATGTAATTACAATTTTTGATGCAATGCTTTGCAGCAGTGCTCATTCCTGCACTCCAACTAGAGTATCTGGGAGAGGTTGCAGTGTCATGGCACCAGCACCAGTGCCTAAGGCCCAATTTTTCAGCCCCTGTTTAACAAGGGCATGTAATTACAATTATTGATATAATATTTCACAGCACGGCCCATTCCTGTGCCCACCGAGAGTAACTGTGAGGACTTATAGTATTGTGGCACCAGCATCTACTACTGTTCAACAATGGCATGTAATTACAATTCTTGATGTAATCGTTCACAGCAGGGCGCTCCAGCGCCCACCAAGAGTCACTTTGAGGGCTTACAGTGTTGTGGCAACACCAACATCTTAGGCCCCCATTTCTGCAGAGCATATAGGGCAGGCCCCTACTTTCAAACATCCAACTTACAAACATCTCCTACTTGCAAACGGAAGGAGACAACAGGAAGTGAGATGAAACAAGACGGACGGCCCAAACAATTACACAGGGGTGATATCTCTTCCCTATGTTTTAAAAAAAAAGCTTAAAAATAGATTTTTTGACTAGAGCTACACTTTAAAAATGTACCAGTTCAAAATTACAAAGAGATTCTACTTAACACAACAAACCTACACAGTCCCTGTCTTGTTTGCATTGCCTGTATACTGCTGTTCTGAGTATATAGGGCCTGGGGGCCCCACGCCTTTCCTTTATTTAATTTGAGTACGGGGTTCCCCTTAATATCCGTACAAGACCCAAAGGGGCTGGTAATGGGCAGGGGAGGCTACCCATGCCATTTTTTTCTCAATGATTTTCATCCGTATTGCCGGAACCAGACATTACATTAAAACCGCAAGCAGTTTTAAATGCCTTTTTTTTCCGTTAAATGTCATTTTGTGCAGGGACTGTTCTAAACACGGGAAACACGTGCCACTTCACAGGCATACTATAGACACCCCCCAGGCACGATATTTAAAGGAATATTTCACTTTTTTCTTTCACTTTAATCATCATTAAAATCAGTGCTCCCAAAAAAAAATTGGCATTGATCCATGTGCCCTGGGGCAGGAGCCGGGTCCCCAAACCCTTTTTAGGACAATATCTTGCATATTATCCATTAAAATTAGCACTTTGTATTTTGAACGTTTGAGTCCCATAGACTTCAATGGGGTTCTAAAGTTCGTACGAATTTTCAGTCTGTTCGAAAGTCATGGTGCGAACCGAAACGAAATGGGGGGTGTTCGGCTCATCCCTACTAACAGGCCAGGTTTGCAAGATAACTGAAATACATCACTGGTTGCCGCTCAGTGATTGCAGTATTCTAGTCTGCATCTCCCAAGGTAATACATAAAACTTGGCCTGTTAGTGGGCCCTGAGAACAGGGTTGATGACCACTGCCTTACACCATATAAACTTTCCAAAATCTACCCATCACTCTCTCCAACTTGATGGCGATGCAATGAATAAACTGGTTCACTTTATCATATTTTAAGAAGTTGAAAAAATCTTAGTAGTTTCTGGAAATCAGTTTCAACATTTATTGCTAACCTCACTGCTAATTTAATTCCCCTTACTCCTGCAATGGCCCATCTCGGAATAAATCTGTATCTTTACTCTTTAGAGTATAGGACAGTAGTAGCAAACACATTAATAGCATCAAGATTGACTAAATAAAAACTATGGAAAGCCAACGAAGCACTGAACTTATCTGATGTTGTTATACGGTTGAATACACAAGCTCAATATGAGTTGATGTTAGTGTATAAAAATTACAGCACGGTCACGTTTGAGAAACTATGGCAAATGTGGACTAGTCACCCTAGAGCTTCTACCTCACTCAAAAACATGAGCTGTAGTTCCTAAACCATATTTAAGTATTATTTCAGGAGAAATAACAAGGTTTCACAGTTCTCTCTTTCTCTTTATCATGGACGATTGAATCGTCCATGATAATGTTGTCATTATATTAGCTAGAGCAGGGGTCTTAAACTGGTGGCCCTCCAGCTATTGCGAAACTACAAGTCCCTTGGGGCATTGCAAGGCTGACAGTTACAAGCATGACTCCCACAGGTAGAGGCATGATGGGACTTGTAGTTTTACAACAGCTGGAGAGCCGCCAGTTTAAGACCCCTGAGCTTGAGCCTGTGTATGGCTACAACCCAATGGGGTAAACAGGGATTTTACTATACTGTTTATGTATGCTTTATTTGATCATTTGTATGACTACTGTCCATTAATTTGATTGGGATTTGCATGTAAATGCTTTACTGCTATACCTGATTGTTATATACCAGAACCAGCTGCCTTTAATTTTTCTGTTATTTGTATGGAAATTGCAATAAAAATTCTTTAGTGAAAAAAAAAAAAAAGGTCTCCTATGGGCATTAAAGAAAATTGTCTTTACATAGCACTGCACCTATGTGTAGAGATGTTGTTTCCATCCTGGCAAGCCTACTCAAAGTAGCTATCTATATTTTCATTGACAGTGCTCCCATAGATTACACAGTTGACTTAATAATTGAGCGTTACTTTCCCATATATTTACAAATTCCTCTGTTGCATTGAAATATTACAAGCACAATCTAATTAGTTTTTATTTGCTAATTACCAGAACTCAGTACTGGAAAATTCCTGTATTTTACGTATCACTCACTCTAATTAGGTATTTGTTAGAAACAAATGTATTTTATAAACTGCTATTACAGGTACCTAAATGTTGTCTTTCATTTAGATCCACTTGTATAGTAAGACTCAAGAAAGGCCAACAAAGTCAATAGGGTGCCAATTCGCTGCACAGACCACTTAAAGCAAAACTACACTGCATCTGAGCACCACAAACCAACAAATGCTATTTTATTCATTTTTAATATTCATAGCAAACTCACCCATCCATCCATGTCTCAATGCTTTATTTTACTGAGAAATTACTTTAAAAGACATCCTGTCAAATTTCTGGAAGTGGTCATCTTGAGTAAGTGCAGATGATTCATGTAGGATTTACCTTGTGGAATCTATCTGCCCTTAGCTCAGGCATGCAGGCAGGAGGGTGTGCTTAGCTGAGAAAAACCATCCTCCTTTCCTGAAGGCTCCAGGGATGTATTATATATTTTGCCTAGGCCTGAAAACCAGGAAAGAACTGAAGAAATTTAAAAAAAAAGTTTTAAACAGATGTAGCCGGGAGCTTGCTAAATTGCCGGTGGTATCAGGGAACACTTTACTTAATCTGCCATAGTGACGCTGTTTCCTCTAGTGCTTAGCCGGAACTCTGTTCTGTCACATCCTCAATGCAGAGTGAGGTAGAATCTGGAGAAGAATGGAGGATCTTGGGACATGTAGTCCAGGGAGTCCAGATTCACACTGGGGACTGATCATTGGGTACAACAAATTCCAGCTAGCTGGAGGGAGAGAACAAAATGCAGAGAGAGGTAATAAATATCCTGTGTTAGGGAGGACCAAGGCCTTCACCTGGAAGCAGCAATCCAGATGATTTGGCAGAGGCAATCAGAGCTGCGGCCTAGGCAGCAACAAGAGAGAGAGCCTCTGGTGAGCGAGTGCAAAAACATTTGTTGTTCGGCAATGTCCAGCCGGTCTGGTGACAGTCGGAGGATCGTTCCTGAGTACAGCATCTGCAGGAGCCTGCTGCAAGATCTCCACGTTATCCCTGGAGCTTGATATCATTCAGATTGGTGAGCGGGCATTCGCCCACCCCTTTTGCACCCAAGGACACTGCATGCAGACACCTTTACCTCGCCTTATCCATTATAGCTCTAAAAGGAGACATCTACCCTATATGTATGCTACTGAATATTATTGATTGAGAGACTGAAATTTGACTTTAAGCTGGCCATACATGCCTTGAATGTTGTTTGGCATCACATTTTGGCCACTTGGCCACCTGAAAAGTAACTGTATTTAATAAGCTGCAGCTCCCAGATCCTTTTCTTCTTGAGTAATCTGGGCGTCTCCCCTTCTCTGTGTGCTACCAAAGGAAGCCACGTCCTATCGGGACCCAACTACAAGCTCTCTTCTTAGCCAAGCTGTGTGCATCTATTTATACAAACAAAGAGGCTCAGCACCGTACACATTTGATTGACAGCAGCAATGGCTCCCCACTGCCTCCTCTGTGAGAACAGAGAGAAGAGAGCGCTGCTGCACACAGGCACAGCGCTGGATCGAAATTGGACTCAGGTATACAGTGAGATGAGGGGGCGATACAAATGCAAGGACATTTTTTTCTTACATTAAGGTAAGAAATGTCCAGCCTTTGGAACCATTTTAACTACTTCAATACAGGGCACTTTCATCCCCTTCCTGCCTAGGCCAATTTTCATCTCTCAGCACTATCACACTTTTAATAACAATTGCGTTATCATGCAACACTGTACCCATTTGAAATGTTATCATTATTTTAAGACAGATAGAGCTATCTTTTGGTGGTATTTAACTGCTTCCAGACCGCCCACTGCATATACAGTAGAAATGTGATTTAAAAAAAAAAAAATTATTGGGTATGTTTTATAACAGAATAAAATAAAAATATATATTTTTTTTCAAAATTGTCGCTATTTTTTGTTTATAGTGCAAAAACGAAAAGACAGGCGATCAAATACCACTCAAGGAAAGCTCAATTTGTGGGGAAAAAAGGACATCAATTTTATTTGGATACAGCGTCGCATGACCGCACAATTGTCAATTAAAATAACGCAGTGCCGTATCACAAGAAATGGCCTGGTCAGGAAGGGGGTAAAACCTTTCCGGAGCTGAAGTGGCTAATCCTCACTGAGTTTTTAATTTTTTGCTATACAAATGAAAAAAGACTGCCAATTTGGGGGGAAAAAAGTTTTTCTTCGTTTCTGTTATAAAATTTAGCAAATTTGTAACTTTTCTTTATTGACTTGCCCTTATAAGACTGCACTAATAGGCACTGATTGGCAATGATGGGCAATGATGGGGCTGCGCTGATCATCAGGGCACTGATTATCAGTGTAAACAATGTGCTGACAGGCTTTCTGTTTATCGGCACTCCTTTTCTCACAAATACACCCCACGTGAGGAAAGGACTGGCTGTTTACATGTGGTTTGCTGTGATTGGCCCTGTACACAAAGGACACAGTGGTCACAGAGTGAACCTGACATGCGGCCCAAAGGGCACATAGGGGACGGGGTTCTGGTGGACATCTATGCACACCCTCCCAGAACTATACCACCACAATGTAGCCTGGTACTAAAGTGGTTAAAGAGCATTTCCAATTTTTTCCCACAAATTTCAGAACCCCCCAGTGTTTGTTATTGTGTTCAACTAGCACAGTGACAGCATAGTGTGACAGGGATTTGTAAATTAAAAGTGGTGAAAAAGGCATACCACATGTATGCAGTTAAAATGTGTATTTGGCTGGAGTTAGGATGGCTGTTACAATGTAAGATCTCTTTAGTCAGGAACAAAGCAAGAGAGAAAA
This sequence comes from Lithobates pipiens, assembly GCF_037356315.1. Taxonomy (NCBI): domain Eukaryota; kingdom Metazoa; phylum Chordata; class Amphibia; order Anura; family Ranidae; genus Lithobates; species Lithobates pipiens. The sequence continues at coordinate 462,940,419 of NW_027507718.1, read as the reverse complement.
AAATATATTTCTAATAGCTTTGGGTGGACCAAAAAAGATGCATGGACCTTGTTTCTTACTGGCTCCTAGACTTGAACAACATAAACTTTGTCCATCTGTGATAGAAATTCGTACGGCTATACAAATATTTTTTACTTCAAGTGTTTTTCTCTAATATTACCCCAAAAAATTAGATAGACAGAAATTAGTCAATTTATTAGGGGCTTGCAATCACATATGAGCTGTTTCATTTATTTAGCCAACAAAGAAAATAGTAACTAGAACAGAGAGTGTTCTTAATAATTGGAATTGACACTACTGCAATACAAATGAAACCTCCACTTTGGAAAACAAGCATAGCTCTAGTACAAGGAGGATAATTCCCATGGTAAAAATTATCCATCAGATAAATACTTGATCTTCTGGCTTTGGATTGATCTCAGCATAATGTTTTTCTGTTGTCTGACTCATGTGTGTGATTGAAAACAAAAATGACTATCCAAAGCATCACATTAAATTCATAAAAATTCATCTTGACAATTACAGTGAAAATGCCCAACTTTCAAATTATGTTCATATAAATGGTTGTCTACTTTCATTTATCCAATGGCCTATGAACCTCCTATCACAAGATAAAAGTCTTGATTCCCATTGGATCTAGGCTCACCTTAATAGACACTATTTCCTTCTGATGGACAAGGAACCATTTCAGGGCTGCAAATAACAATGTAAATTGGCATCTGGTGTGTAATTCATCCTATAGATCATTAACTCTACCTGTAGTTGGTTGGCCCAGCTGGTGGTCAGCAGAAGCCTATAGTACAGTTGACCATTGGGAGGTTGACTGGTGACTTTTGCTTACTGTGTCCCTTTGTTTAGGTCTCAGTTTCCTGTTGTACTTTATCCTGTCTTCCCTGGTTCCCCTAACTATCTGTTGCTCTTGCTGCTTATCTTCCTGTTCACCTGTCCAGTGTGGAGCTTGATTCTTACAAGCTTCTACACTTCAGCAACACAATAAACTCTTTCCATTTTTCCATCTGTGATAGAAATCCATAAGGCTATGCAAAAATATGTTTTACTTAATTGTTTTTCTCTAATATAACCCCCAAAGATGGGATAGACAGCAACTGGCCAGCCTATTCAGGCAACAAAGAAAACAGTAACTAGAATAGAGAGTGTCCTTAATATTAATTGGAACTGAAACTACTGCAATGCAAATGACACCTCCACTTTGCAAAACAAGCATATCTCTAGTACAAGAGGGATAATTCCCATGGTATAAATGTTCCATCAGATAAATACTTGATCTTCCGGCTTTGATTTTAGCATAATGCATTTGCTGTTATCTAACATGTGCGTGTTATTAAAAACAAAAATGACTATCCAAAGCACTGTATTAAATTAATACCAACGAATCTTGACAATTACAGTGAAATATAAACAACTTTCAGCTTACGTTGTTGAAAATGGTTTTCTACTTTTGTTTGCTCAATGGCCCATGAACCTCTTTCAACAAGATAAAAGTCCTAATTCCCATTGGATCCAGGCTCACCCTCACTGATGCAATGTCCTTCTGTTGGACAAAGAAGCATTTCAGGGCTGCAAAAACAATTAAAATTGGTATCTGTTTTGTAATGCACCCTAAGGTTCAACCAAACGCCCAACCGGTGGTCAGCAGGCCACCTTCTCCATCTGTGTTACAGTTGACCATTGGGGGGTTGGCTGGTGAGCTCTGCTTACTGTGTCCTTTTGTTGAGGTTTCAATTTGTTGTTGTCATTTCTCTGGTATTCTTTTTGTTTCAGATTTTATTTAATTACATTGTTATTCTGGAAAGAAAATACAGACATTGCATAGCAAACACTTTACACAAAACAAGAATATTTATCATTCAAATTAGTCTTCTCCACTAACAGGGATGTAGATTTAATCCATTGTGATCAGATGATGACATCAAACTTCCTCATTGAGTTTCTTAAAAAATATGTGTGTTTTTCAAAAGGAATAAGCCAATTAAGATCAAAAATCCAATCAGACAAAGTAGGAGGATATGGAGAGGTCTACTTAAGGGCAATTTATCTGCGGGCCACAGAAAGAGAATGCAAAATAGTATTTGAAATAGGGGTATACAGTATAAAAAGTAGGATCAAATAGCCCAATAGGCATATAAATGGCCCAACAAGGATATCTACATTGAGCAGCCCATTAAGCGTGCCAACCACCTTCTCTCAATATCTCTGGAGTTTGGGGCACCGCTCCAAAAAATGTATAAGAGTACCTGGATTGCCATATCTGGCACAGGCTGGGTCAGATTATAGGCCTATGGAATACAAAAATTCTGGGGTTCTATATACCCTGTGGAGAATAAAAATCTGTGTCAATCTATGTAATGGAGAGAGGGAGGGACCGAAAAATCTCTTCCCAAACCTCCTCAGAGATAGGACCAGTATCCTGTTCCCATCCTGCCTTGGAACAAAGGAAACATCAATAAAAATGTGTCTAATAGGACCGTATATGTTACAGAGATGAGTACCTATTCTATGCAAGGTAGGGGTGAGAGAAAAAGATATTTCAACTGAGGAAAATTGGGTACGTAATGCGTGACGCAACGCACTGATAAATCCACCTTGACTGTAAGGGGTACTCTGTCCTCAACTGCTTATAGGTTTTAGGATGGCTATTCTCATATAGTTGGACTATGGTGTTTGCCCCTGCTTTCTCCCATCTCCGAAAGCCTTGGAAAATAGATAACTCAGGGAGCCTATCATTTCCCCAGATAGGAGTATATCTGGTAGGACAAGAAATCCCCATAATATTTTTAGCTGCATACCATACTTTGTGCGTTAATACCAGGGTAGGTATAGCGATAGATGAACCCCCCCCCCCCCATTATCCCCTCCAGTAGGTTCAATGGTGGCCAACTCCAAAATACATGGTAAAATAAACAAAACACAGCATAGGATGGTGACTCAAAGTCCTATCCCGCAAAATGCTGTAGTTGGGCAGCTAGAAAATATATCTTTGGATTGGGTACTGCTAATCCCCCAGCATCCTTAGGGTATGGCAATATTTCCAGTTTTATACAAGTGTATTTCTTTCACCAGATTAAGTGTTTAAATATGCTTTTAATCTTGGTAAAAATCTGCAGGGGTATCCAAACAGGGGAATTATATTAAAAATACACAAGCTGAGGTATCCAAATCATCTTAAAGTGGGGTACCCCCTAAAAAAAAAAAATTAAAAGTCAGCAGCTACAAATACTGCAGCTGCTGGCTTTTAATAATCGGACACTTACCTGCCCCAGGGTCCAGTGATGCGGGGGAACGAAGCCCCCCCCTCGCTCCCCGCTCCATTCGCGGCGCCGTCATGCATACTGTGGGCACCCGGCTGTGGCTTCACAGCCGGGCACCCACTGCGCATGCGCGAGCGGCGCAGGGCGCCGTGATACGCCGTACAGTCACCTGGGACACATGACAGGTCCCAGGTGAATGTGCGGCGCGAGGGGAAGTGATGTCACCAGCCCGGGCAATGAAGAAGGCAGACTACGAGGGACCCCCTAGCAACCGGTATTTAGAGGTGAGTAAAACATTTTTTTTTTGCCAATTATTTTTTTTTGATTTTTTTTACGAATTTTAAGTAGTTTTATTTTTTTGGTGGCAACACCACTTTAAGTAGGTTAATACAACCTACAATGGATGGCGGTAACTTACTCCAAGTTTTACTTTGGATTTGGAATCTAGAACATAGTGGAGATATATTGCCTGAAATGTATGCCTGGTGAAGAGCAGACATACAGTGGTTATGCCCAAGTACTTAGAGAGGACGCTACCTTAAGGTTGGACAATGTAAATGGTAAGGAATCTGGCAAAGGTTCTAGTGGAAAGAGTATAGATTTATTCCAATTATACCCAGTCCTGAGAACCTGCCAAATTCATCAACATATTTCATTATTGCTGGCAGAGATGAATGGATATTGGTTAAGAACAGAAGAACATTGTCAGTGTTTGAAAACCCTAACAATGAACTTATCTATATATTTTCCCTTTTGTCTGTTAAACATACGACTGAGAGACTTTTTTTTTTTTTTTTAGCTCTGCTGACTACTAGGGATTCCCTTATTTTGGAGGGATTTTCTCTAACTTTTTGTTTGGCTATGGGATGGGAAGTGAAGGGGAAACTCCCCAGTGGGATACAGATGGCAAAAAAAAACTGACAAGCGTTATAACCCTCCCTTACTCTATACAAAATGAAAAAGGGATAAAGGTTTTACATAAATTATTAAAAGCTGAACCTTGTATGCACAAAGCATACAAACCCTCGAGCTGCTACTTTTGCTGGACAGCTTGGTCTGTTTAGGCTCCATGCACACTAGCATTTTTCTAGGCTCCTAGAAGCTATTATGAGCATTTTCTTTCTGCTCCTAGAAGCTAATAGTGTTATCCTATGTGTCCATGCACACCATTTTATGCTAGAATTATGTTTCCAAATTCAGCATTTAGGAACAGAAAAAAAAAATAGTTTTTGTAGTTTTTGGGAGCATTTTCTTCATGTACTGTAAAAATGCTAATAAAACACTAATGCTCCTAAAAGCTTCTAAAAGCTATTAAAATGCTTCTACAATCTGGCACACTGTCATACCCTCCACACTCCTCTTCTGTACATACTGCTCACTGTCTTACCCTCCACGCTTGTCTCCTGTACATACTGCTCAGTATCATACCCTCCACACTCCTCTCCTGTACATACTGCCTCCATTATATCCTCCACACTCCTCTCCTGTACATATTTCCCACTGTCATACCCTTCACACTCCTCTACTGTTCATACTGCCCATTTTCATAAACTCCTCTACTGTACATAGTGCCAGCTGTCATACACTCCACACTCCTCTCCGGTGCATACTGCCCACTATCATACCATCCACACTCCTCTCCTGTAAATACCACCCACTGTCATACCCTCCACACTCCTCTCCTGTACATACTGCCCACTGTCATACCCTCCACACTTCTCCCCTGTACATACTGCCCCTATCATACCCTCCACACTCCTCTTCTGTACATACTGCCCACTGACATACCCTCCACACTCCTCTGCTGTGTATACTACCCACTGTCATACCCCCCCACACTCCTCTCCTGTACATAGTGCCCACTGTTATACCCTCCACATTCCTCTCTGTCGCCTGCACATACTTTCCACTTTTATACCATCCGCACTCCTCCCCTATGCCTCTTAGGGCGAGTCCGTTCATTTCAAAAGTACGGCGGATAGTCCGGCGGACTTAGTACGCCGTATTAGTCCGCTGAAAAAGTGCCGTGTGTGGGCAAGTAGGTCGTTCGGAAAGTCCGGCGGATAGTCCGCTACATGTGTACGCGGCATTACCCACAAAATTATATTGAATATCATCAATGTTACCAGCTCTAGAATGGTTACACTTTTGTTAGTTCAACTAAAGGAAATCTTCTCAGTCCTCATATTTGTTCTGCCCAGCAGCCCATTATTAGTACTCATTTAATTTTGTGATTACTATTGTGATGTATAGAGGAACATAGTCGATGTCAGCTACTCTAAATATACCACTGGTAAAAAAAAGTGTCCCTGAAAATATTTTTGAAATGTTGGCAACTATGCACTTGGGCACTGCCCAAGGGCCACCGGGTCAGTAGGGGGTCCCATGAGAGGCTCTTGGGATCCTGTGATATTAAAGTGGTAGTAAACTTTGCTAACATTACTACTTTTTAGAGGCCCTGAGCTTGGTTATGCCATAATGTACTAGTATGCACAGCATGTTAGCACATCAGAGTACACTTACCTGTCAGATCAAGCCCTCCAGCGATGCGCTGTGATCAATCCAGCGGGTCCCAGTTGCTTCCATCTTCACCCGGTCTTCTTAACGGGTTCTGTGCCTTCATCACTTGCCTTGACCAGGCTTTGTTGCTGTCACTCCCACACATGTTCGTGTGCATCCTCTTTGTCTCTCTCTCTCTCTCTCTCTCTCTCTCTCTCATCCCCCTCTCTCTCCTCCTCCCTCCCTTATCCCTCACCCCCTCTTTCTCATCTTCCCTTTCTCCATTTAATTACATTTGTTATAACAAAAAAATGTTGCATTTTTATTTTTATTTTCTTTATAAAAAGCCCCACCAAAATCCTCAGCACCATTCCCATGATGTTCTTAATCTAGCCCTGACAGTATTTATTATAATGCATGGACTTAAAGGGGTTAGTTTGCGAAAACTGAAGAGCACAAAATCTAGTGCAGCTCTACATAAAACACAATCAGCTTCCAGGTCAAAGCTTAACTGAAAAAGCTGAAGTTAGAAGATGATTGGTTACTATGCAGAGCTGCATCAAATATTGCACTCTCCAGTTTTAGTAAATCAACCTCAAAGTGACTCTGTCAATCTCTTAAAAAATGGTACCCACCCTGCCCTACAAGATACAAGCCATTATGTAGCACCTGACTCCTACACTGCAGAACTGCAGCTTCCATCAGTATCTTTGGTATTTGATACTTCCAGGAGCATTGGAGGACCAAGTCTCGCACTGTGCATTGCAGCTCCATCATCCTACCTCTACATCACTACTCTACTCAGCAGCAACATACAGGCCATTGAATGGAACCACACAGAGTGGAGGGGAACAGAGACATCTAACGCTCCTGTTAGTGTCAAATGCCGAAGGCACTGACAGAGCCTGCAACACTGAAACAGAAGGGAGGAGCCACCAAAGAGGTGAATACAATGGCTCTTCTCTTACAAGGTACAGCAAGCACCACTTTTTTAGACAATAGTAAAGTCTATAAATGGAAATAAGTCTAATTTATGTAAGGTCTATTTTACCCTATAAACCTACACTATATACTGCTTATTCACTTTAAAGCCCCATACACACTATCAGATTTTCTGCAGATTTTTTCCTTCAGATTTACCAAAACCATGTAGTAAAAGGGCCTGCCCGATTGCATACAAATTTAAACTCCTAAGGTTTGACCTAATATTATATGGTTTTGGTAAATCTGAAGGAAAAAATCAGCAGAAAATCTGATAGTGTGTATGGGGCTATAGTGTTCCTGCACATGATACTGATATATTAACATCAAATATTCCTGGTAGAAATTTCCTGCATAAAAAAAACATAAAAATGTACTGCATAGTATAGGCATATATGCTTGTTTGTGCACGCGTACTATACATAAAATTCTTCCAGCTGTTTTTGTCAAGGGGAAGCAATGCGTGTATAAGTGCGTAAAAGTCCCTGCACCGGATCATATGGTACTGTAGTACCATGCGATGCGGTTACTGTGCATTTTATAAAGTAGTGCATGCACTACCTTTGGTGCAATCCAGCACAATTTCAAATGAATGGCCTGAATCCCGGATTGTATGTAAAATTGCACTGGAGCACAGCAAGTTTCTGTGCAATTCATGGTGTGATCTGTCCCATAGATCAGTAAAAAAATAAATGTCTAACAACATGTTTTTGGCATCCATATGCAAGAGCCCTTAGAGACACCTATTTCCGGCTAAAAGATGATAAGCAGTCACAACCCCTTTACACTGACATATCAAATACAGACCGGGAAGACATGTAGAGTGCTGCTATTAATTCCCTTATTCTGCGGTGACCTTGAAAATAAAGTCCATTACCATAGATTTCATGGGTGTGGATTTAGACCAGGCAATAATTTACAACAAAGTCTAAAACTATTACCTTTAAATCTGAAATAAATGTTTAAAATTCACATCAAAGTAAATTATTTGATCCCTTCCACAGAAGATTCAAGATGACTTCTGAATCGTGGCCAAACTTTAATTGCAATTAATAATTTATTCATAGCCCTCTAAGCTCATAAATTAACAACTCAACTAATGACTTAATCAAGTTAAAAGGTTATTTAAACTTTCCCAGATATTTGCTGTAATTATTTCCTAACATCTTCTAAAAAGATACTGGATCCAAACTGTGAGATACTGCGTGCCACTTGATCTCAGAACTTCCAAATAATCACTCAACAAATGTCAGTTTCATTAGTGAATTCCTCCAAAAAATATTCCTTGTGAATCCTAATTAAAACTGACCCCTGGTGTGCGGTCTTTACTGTTACAGTAATATAATAACCTTATCAGTACAGGTAACAGACTTTTCAGAGCTAATAGACAGTGTCTTTTCTTTTAGACTTTCTCTCCCAATTGTTTGGCCTATTTTAATCTCAGGTATGAAATGGCCCTACGGCACATGCTTGGAAAGCCCATATCTGTCAAATGTGGCCATTATCTAGGATAACCTAATCTATTGCAGATTGCTTCGCTCCCTTCTATAAATGTTACAATCTGGTAATAATAAGTACCCCTGGAAGTCTTGGAAGGGATTACGGCAATCCTTGCAGGGGTTCTGTGAGGCTGGTATTCTGGAATTCTGAGGGTATCATAACACCAGATAACAGTAAAAGATTTATAACAGCCATGTTTTTGTGCTACACCAAAAGCAGAGAAAAAATGATACCACTCCAATGTCCCAATCTGCTATCCTAGCCAACTGGCCACAATGTTTGTAGGTGCTGGTTGGGTTGATAACGGCTCATCAGAATGGCATCTGTCTGAACACTGCCTCGGGATATAGTGAGCTCCTCTTAGTAAAAAGGGTTTCAGCTTGGTCTCCAACCCTGAGAGAATCCCCTTTAACATATTTTGCCCAATAGGGGCTTAATCATAGAAGCTTCTGTGATTAAGCCCCTATTAGGTAAAACAAGTTAGAGGGGGTTCCCTTATGGATAGGAGACCAAGCTGAAGAAATTTTACAAAGAGGTGCTCACTATTGTTGAGGCAGTGTGCGGACAGGTGCCATTTTGTTGTAGCCATGCTTTATTTACAACAAAGACCATCAATTACTGATGAATCTGCTTGGTGTTTGTAATTGAAAGTTCAACTGGTGGAATATTTCTACTTTAAAAATACACCAGCTAAAAAAAACAAGCTGTACAAGGATTTATTTTTCTGTAAATCTGAGAGATAGACATTGTTTGGCCTAATGTTCTCACTGTGTCACAGGTATGGCCTTCGTACATTAAACTACTGGTGACAGTATGCAATATGTCAAACATCCCTGAGTTTGCTGACAGTACTCTGAGGTCTTCCCAATAAAAACCATATAGATATTTTTTTTTTTTTAACTAAGGTGAAATATTTTCTTGTCTGAATATATCAGCAGGAACTGAATGACAGTGAGCACATCCGACAGGGTGACTCAAACATAGTCAGAAACATTTGGTATGTGAGGTCTTTGATTCTGCAGAGAATAGCTCTGAACCTTGGTGACGCTCAGGGATGTGTCAAGCATATTTCATGGTAACATTCAGAAAAGTTGAAGCTAATGACCCGACTGACATTTCAATCACAAGAGTTATTTTTATGGCTATGAATCAAAATGAAGACCATAGCTATGGAAGATATATTTAGATACCCAGTGACATTGTGTCAGTCTTGCCCAACTGGGGGGCCTAGGCCAGAGCAAGACTTCGGTAAGGCATTTTTAATGGTGACTTTCCTATTCTTTTTTCACCCAATAATGACTTAGTATTCAGTATACTTACAGTACACTTTTTTCCACTTTTTTTCCATTGCACTTTTTGTGATGTTTTTTCAGTTTTTTCACTCACACAATGTTGAAGCACTTCGCTAGCAACACAGTTTGATCATCACATGTTTCTGCAGAATCACAAATTCAATCTAATTAACATTCATCCCTCATTACTTCACAGTCTAAACACAGGGTCAATTACCCACCATCAATCCAACAAAAACACTAACATATTATATTATTAATATTATTATATTATTATTGAATGTTATGTTTATCTACAGATGGTATAGGTGATTAAATACACACTGCCATGAATTTGTTTGGTGAGGACCACCCTATTAGTCACACCCACTTTTTCACGCTTCCCCGCTTCATCATATGTTGTGCCGCCTCATCTCCCATGCCAGACAATGTCCTCACCCACCCCAGTGTTCACATCACACTTTACATCATCAATCGGCCTGTATGTATGGGTGGATGGTTCTATCTTTTCCTCCCCCTCCTTCTTATGCAAGCCTGTCTCATTGTTTCGTTTAATATCTCTCTTTTTTAGACATCTAATCCACATCATTTCCTGATGAGGGACAATGTAGCCACGAAACGCGTCGAGCTTCAGATGCCACAATAATGTTCAATCGATGCAGTTTCACATACTCTGAGCCTATTGTTTTATTATTACATTTGATTAACCCCCCTATGTGCAATATGTCAATATGAATTAATTAACTGAGATTGATTATGAATTATGAATAATTGTGCCTTTTATGTGTATAATTGTGTAATATTCATTAAATCTAACATTAGCAAACCTATACAGTGCAATTTTTCTTCCTAAATGCATGTTTCACTCAAAGCCCCAATATTTGTCTTCAATAATGACTACAAGTGTGGACGGGAGAATAAAGTGAAAACAGCAATCTAAAAAATTTTTTTTTTTATTTTAACCCAAAACTTGTAATATTTTTTTTTATTTTAACCCAAAACTCTTTTTTTTTTAGAAGAAAGCCTTCCCCTCCAATCTTCATAAATACATTACAGATGCTTACATGCTACTGTTTTGTATATGCACCGAATTCTCCTATACAGACTGCTAGAGGTTCTGTCTGCTTTGTTCATGTGATCTTTTCCATGGTTGTATAAAGATAAAATTCTGCGTCTCTGTAGACTTGCAACATTCTTTGTTAGTATGTGACTAAAAACATTCTGCAGTAAACCCAAGGACATAGCTGGGGACGTCTGAGATTGTAACACAAGCTCCAGTGTTAGAGAGAGGTACCTTATGCAAGATTTAAAGCTGCCCATACATTGATCAAATTTCGGTCAGTTCAGCAAGGACCAGCTAAATTTCAACCCATGTATGGCCACTGTGGTTGAACAGAAGCTGATCTTCTGATCAACTTCTGTTCACTCACCCTGTTGGACTTTACCTGCTGGATCAAGCCACTATAGCCTGCCGTGCTGATCTGTGTACTGTGACAGCAGGGAAGTCTCTCCGCTGTTGGAATTTAAAGACATAGCATGGATGATTCCACTATCCACCTCAAATGTGTGGATGGAGGAATCGGATCAGTTTTTGTTTCTTCAACCCACAGGCAGAATGAAAAAACCAACTCATCTATGGTCAGCGTAACAATGGTGGCTTGATTATAGCATGGAAAAACATAACACAGAACTCCAAGCAATTTTATTTTCCCCCATACAGTGGGGCTGTTCCTCACATCAGCATGCTCAATGGACAGGAACTGTCCACTACTGGACCGTGGGGGAGCCCAGTTTTTCACAGAATCTAGTGAGTAGGAACTTTGTTCTCACCCCTAGCACTGCACATGTTAACTGAGGACAGTGGAAATATACTTACCTGACTCACCAATCCTCCCCACACAAGACCGGCCAGGCACCCCCATGCTCCAATGGTCTTGAAAAGGGACTGTTCCTCATGTCAGCATGCTCAATGGACAGGAACTGTCCACTGCTGGACCGTGGCGAGCGCAGTTTTTCACAGAATCTAGTGAGTAGGAACTTTCTTCTCACCCCTAGAAAAAAATAAGCAGTTGACCGATGCAGTGCAGGCACAGCCCCATTGCTTTGGGGGGAAAAAAGGTGGTCGTTGTTGGGCTTTAAGAAAATACAAAAAATATACAGAGATACAGTATAGTATAATGTATGCCTCTATCTGTAACTCTAGCTCCAAATGACATAAAGAAGCAAATGATTAATATTATTGGGCAATTCAGTCAGAAATTTCAATCAGCAAAAGCAGCCACAAGGCACAAAACAAAACTGATATTTATTCTCAATAGCTAACTCATAGTGCTCTGGCAATCCTCTGTCATGCACAAAATGTTTATTTTGAAAACAAACATTGAACACATAACTTTAAAAAATAATATTGAAATTAAATCATTATAGTTTCCCTTTGTTCTGCAATTGGTATAGAAGCTGTACTATACTTAGTCCAAATTGCACTAATTTGCCATATCGTAATTAATACATGCTGATGCATCAAGCAGTGTGCGATAAACTTGTAATAATGCACACATATACTGTAAGTGTAATTGGACCCAAATTAGTTCCCATTATTCCTCAATTAGCTGACCATAGAACATCTCATTCCCTAGCATTAAATTGTGTTTGCACCCATACACTTCTGTAATTTAGTTCTTTTGGTTTGTGATCATATCCATTGGTGTTTAATAGTAGAGGATTATAACAGATGCTGTAAACATAATATCTGCAGTCTAAAGATAAAACAGAATGGGACAAGTGGTTCCACAAAGCCTCTGCATGTATATGTTGAACAAAAATTTTCCTACAGTCATCTCCACAGTATCACTGCCTCAAACTAACATTGAAGACACACTGGTGTCCACTTCCCTATGGAGCAGGGATAGTTCAAATATCTCATAAAAGAAAAAGAAGGTTTAATTATTTCTGCCACTCGCACAGGAGGACTCAGCTTCAAGGTTCTTAGGAGGACTCAGCTTCAAGGTTCTTATGCCGCGTACACACAATCAGACATCTGGACAACAAAACCGTATATTTTTTTCCCGACGGATGTGGGCTCAAACTTGTCTTGCATACACACGGTCACACAAATTTTGACGGAAATTCCGATTGCCAAGAACGTGGTGATATACAACAGGTACAACAAGACTATAAAAAGGAAGTTCAATACCCAGTGTGCCACCCTTTGGGCTCCTTCTGCTAATCTCATGTTTATCTTGTGTTAGTAGAAGTTTGGTGAGAGACAATTTGCGCTTTTCAGCCTTGTGCTTTTCAGTTTGTTAATCCTCTTCAGTTTGTGCTTGTGGGCTTGTATCTGTTCTTCAGCACGTGTTGTCAGTTTGTTACTATCTTTCAGTGCATTCTATTTATTAGTTCATATCAGTTTTTCAGTGCATTCTTGTCCGCTCGTTTCTGATTTTCAGCTTGTTCTTCTCAGGTTCTTTCTGATTTTCAGTGCATTCTGTTAGTTTGTTCTGGTCAGCCAACTGTTTTCTAGCTAAGTTGCGGGTAGGTACTCGTCGTAGACTTCGTGCTGTGCAAGGGCTTGGTGTTGGAGTTCTTGCTTTGACCCAAGTCCAGTTCATAAACAGGGTGAGGGGGAATTCATAGACGAAGAATTGTCTGCTCCAGCTTGACCAATTCTTCCATATGCCTTTGCTGCGGGAGATCCGGGATAATAATCCTGATGATTTCAGGAATTATCTCTGGATGACGGACCCTGTTTTTCACCATCTGTTGGCTTTGCTGTCTCCTTGTATTATGAAGCAGGACACCTGCATGCGTCAAGCCATCATTCCCGAGCAGAGGCTCATCGCCACCTTGGGGTACTTGGCCACTGGGAGAAGTCTGCAGGACATCAAGTTCTTGTCTGGCATCTCCCCCAGTCTCTGGGAATCATTATTCCAGAGACTTGTTCTGCCATTATTCAGGTCCTGCAGAAAGACTATATTAAGGTAAGTTTTATCCGTTAACATCACATTCTATGTATTTAATGTTTGCTATTGTATTGTATTTATTTAATCATTCCATAATTACCATGATTGTAATATGTTGTGAATGCCCTCTTTGTCCTCATGCATGCTGGAAGCTTTTAACCTTCCTTTTTGTCCTTCATGCATATTTGCCTTCACTAACCTCCCCAGCATGCTATCCTGGGCCCATAAACACCTACACACATAGCCTAGTCACTTAACAATGTATTTTGTCAGCTCCATTATAGTGCTTATCCTAAACACCCTCTAAAATGTGTACAAATGTAATTGTTGTCCTTAAATTCAGGCACAATGCAAGAGGCTTTCTTTTGGGGGGAGGTAAAACTTGCAACCCCCCCCCCCCCCCCCAACCACTAAGTCAACCAATACTCTGCTGACTTTGCCTAACCCATACACACTATACCTACCACTTTTGTGGTCAGATTTATGGATGAATTCACCAAAGCATGTAGTGCAAGGGCCTGCCTGAATACTTTCAAATGGTACTGTTTAAAGTTGTGTTCTCCTATTATCTTGATCATTGCAGAATGTAAAAATGTGCTTCAATTTGGACAGTGTGCATTCATATTTTTGTATTATGACACTTCTTACCTTTCCAGTGGGCTGCCAATAGTGTAAGTAAGGAGGGGCTGGCCAAAGTAACACAAATTATTTCTGCATTGAGCTCTCAATGAAGTGGAGAGGGTTACTTGTCCAAAACATCTACCCACCCCCCCCCCCCATCCCCCCACCTTAAAATTTTTACAATGGGCCAGCAGAGTGGGAGAGAAATCTGATAAGTGGACCTTATACTTGTGTCTTTAAATACACAATTCAAGAAATGTTATACTTATGTTGGCCAAGAATGTGTATGTCTAATCTGCTTGCAATATTGTGTGCAAAAATACTATTTTTTTTTTTGTTTGATTCCACAGTTTCCTTCAAACACAGAGGAATGGCAGAATGTGCCTTCCCAGTTTGCCCAGCACTGGGACTTCCCCAACTGCGGAGGGTCAATAGATGGGAAGCACGTCCACATAGTCCCACCCCCCAACTTGGGTTCATACTATTACAATTATAAGGGGTTTAATAGTATTGTGCTGTTGGTGGTGGTGTCTGCAACATATGAGTTCCTATATGTGGACATGGGGAAAAATGGTCGGATTTCAGATGGTGGAGTCATCGCCCACACTGAGTTCTTCAGACGTCTCCAGAATGGTGGTTTGGGCTTGCCACCTCCGAAAGACAACTTGGCAGGACTGAGAAAATAAAGAATTGTGGCACTTACTGAGAGCTAAGCAAATCCTAAATAGATAATGCTAAATAATTAATGACTAAATAAATAATCAATAAAAAATATAAATATACATACCGTATATACTCGAGTATAAGCCGAGATTTTCAGCCTCTTTTTTGAGGCTGAAAGTGCCCCCCTCGGCTTATACTCGAGTCATCGCTGTCTGCCCGCTCGATCAGCGTGTCGAGCAGACAGACAGCGGCCATTCTATTCAAAAGCCGCGCCTCCGGCTCCGCCTTCGCCTGTGATAGGCGGAACACTGAATTTCCCAGCAGCCTGTGTTCCGCCTATCACGGACATCGTATCATCCTCGTACTACGGACGAGGATGATACGACGTCTGTGATAGGCGGAACACAGGCTGCTGGGAAATTCAGTGTTCCGCCTATCACAGGCGAAGGCGGCGGCGCAGCTTTTGAATTTTACAATGGCCGCCGACGAAGAGGGCACGGGACGGAGGCAAGGCAAGGCACGGCACGGGACGGGACGGGACGGGGGCAAGGCAAGGCACGACACGGGACGGATGCAAGGCAAGGCACGGCACGGGACGGAGGCAAGGAGGCAAGGCACGGGACGGAGGCTCGGGACAAAGGTAGGCTGGACACACACACACACACACACACACACACACACACACACACACACACACACACGGATGGATGGAGACACACACAGGGATGGATGGATGGATGGATGGAGACACACACACACAGGGATGGATGGATGGATGGATGGAGACACACACACACAGGGATGGATGGATGGATGGATGGAGACACACACACACAGGGATGGATGGATGGATGGACACACACACACACAGGGATGGATGGACGGACACACAGGGATGGACGGACACACAGGGATGGACGGACACACAGGGATGGACGGACACACACACAGGGATGGACAGGCATGTCTCACCCTCGGCTTATACACGAGTCAATAAGTTTGCCAGTTTTTTGGGGGGTAAATTGGGGGCCTCGGCTTATATTCGGGTCGGCCTATACTCGAGTATATACGGTATGTGCAAACAGTGCAACAATAGCAGCTCTATATTAAAGTGCTAGAAATAAACCAGTTGGTATGAATACTAATAATGGAGTGAATGTGTAATAATATCCAAACGTAAAGTGCAAAGTGACAGTAAAGAACTTTCAAAAAAGTGCAAATGCAATCAATTTGTGACAAAACAGTCTATATAAGTGTAATAAATCCAAAAAAGCGGTGCTGGATAAAAAAACAGGACAGTTCATCCAATATACAGTGCATCCAGATATAAAGTGCATGTGCCACACTCTAATAATTGTACTCCATCCACTGTGAGTGATACCGTTTCCCCCAGCCTCTCACCTCATATAGAAATAAATTAAGCTTGAGTATTCCACACTAGCTGATAGATTGATTCCTCAGTAGGTCAGGAACAATCAGGCTCTCAGATTGGCAGTACTCAATGGAAAGGCAAAGGCAAGAGGAGGACTCCATAGTGTAGCATTTATCAAATCATTTTAATAATGTAGTAACAACAACTTACAATTGAAGAAGCAAGTGAACAAAGGAAACTTCAGATCTCGGGCGTGACCGGAAGTGATGTCACCACGGCGCCTTTCCCTCACTCGTATCGTCACTGACCACATGACTTTTTCAAAGGGTGTAGAGCCATAGGTAATGTATTTACTTAACTTGAGACAACCTGCTCTCAAACATTTGTCATCGGAAATTCCGAAAGCAAATGTCCAATGGAGCATACACACGGTCAGACTTTCCAACAACAAGCTCACATCGAACATTTCCCATTGGAAATTCTGATCGCGTGTACACGGCATTAGAAATGTTAAAAAGTATGCAAGAAACCTAAAAATGTTGATACAAATGCAAAAATATTGTAAGGCTTCTGTGTTAGAATGAATTATTTAAGAATAAACAGAGAGACGAGTCTGAGAATTTGCTTGCCTCGGCAAACCAACATTTCTTTATTGATGGTTTCTCTCACTACTCTCTTGATTTTGTAGGTGAAAATATTGCTGGAGGCAACACATACTATATACTTTAACTTATTGATAATTTCAAGAAACTTGTTCTAAAATAAATACATTGGATGTCATTGCTGACTCCCTAAAATGCTGATTTCTTTGCTGTTATGCTGATTCTGTGTCTATTAATGTCTGAGAATCTGACATGTATTAAACATCAAACCACTGAAGTTGGAACTCCTGACTTGCAAGCATGTTTCAATCTGGTGATTTACCAACATTTTTTATGCAATTTTTTTGAGCTGCTCCAATGTTTTAAATCAATGAAAACAATTTGAACAGCAATAGCCTATTTTTTTTTTTTATAAAACACCACAAGTGCATTGAAGCCATTGTTAAAGGACAACTATGTCCTCCCTCTTTCCTGTGCACCTGCTATGTGAAAGTCGGTAGCTTGTTCTAAAGCTTGGTTACTGTTTGTTAGGAATATGTAATTATTTGAATGTCCATAGCCTAGCCAAAGTTCTATTTTAAAGTCAAACTATCACAAACCTGTAAAATTTTAAACACAGTTTACTTTCATTGAAAACTCTCACTCAGATCAGTGGATCCAGTTATATAAGAAGTTGAAATGATATGCAAATCTCAACTTGTCCTGCAAAAGTCATGGTTGGCCTTGCTCCTGAGCCCCCCTATTGGTAGGTGAATTCATTCATCACTTTAGAAGACTGATAGAGAGATACAGTGTCTTGAAAAAGTATTCATACCCCTTGACATTTTCCACATTTTGTCATGTTACAACCAAAAACATAAATGTATCTTATTGGGATTTTATGTGATAGACCAACACAAAGTGGCACATAATTGTTAAGTGGAAGGAAAATGATAAATGGTTTTCAAAATGTTTTACAAATAAATATGGGAAAAGTGTACATTTGTAGCCCTCCTGAGTCAATACTTTGTAGAACCACCTTTCGCTGCATTTACAGCTGCCGGTCTTTCTAGGGATTTCTAGAGAGTGACATTTTTGCCCATTCTTCTTTGCAAAATAGCTCAAGCTCTATCAGATTGAATGGAGAGCATCTGTGAACAGCAATTTTAAAGTCTTGCCACAGATTCTCATTTGGATTTAGGTCTAGACTTTGACTAGGCCATTCTTAGCCCTTGTACACACGGTCCGAGAATCCGTCGGAATGTATCCTATCGGACCGTGTTTTCGGATAATCCGACTGTGTGTGGTATGCATCGGACTGATTCCGTCGGACCCAATTTTTCAACATGTTGGAAATATTTCCCGACCAACTGGTTCGATCGGACATACTCCGATCATGTGTAGAGAATTTTGATCGTGCCACACATGCTCAGATCAAATTCCTACATCAAAGCTATTGTCTACTAGCCTGAACGTAGTCCCATCATAACAAAATTACGTCATCACGTTCTGAATGATCAGATTTTTCGACAACTTAGTCCGACCGTGTGTATGCAACAGTTTCGGACAAAATCCGACGGATTTGGTTGTGGAAATCTCTGACCGTGTGTACAGGGGCTAACACATGAATATGGTTTGATCTAAACCATTCCATTGTAGCTCTGTAGTATGTTTAGGGTCGTTGTCCTGCTGAAAGGTGAACCTCTGCCCCAGTCTCAAGCCTTTTGCAGACTCTACCAGGTTTTCTTCTTAGATTGCCCTGTATTTGGCTCCATCCATCTTCCCATAAACTCAGTCCCTGCTGAAGGAAAGCATCCCCACAACAGGGTGCCGTCACCACCATGTTTCATGGTGGAGATGGTGTGTTCAGGGTGATATGCAGTGTTAGTTTTCTGCCACACATAGAATTTTTCTTTTAAGCCAAAAAGTACACTTTTGGTCTCATCTGACTAAAGCACCTTCTTCCACATGTTTGCTGTGTCCCCCACATGGTAATTCTTATGGCTTTCTTTCAACAATGGCTTTCTTCTTGCCACTCTTCCATAAAGGCCAGATTTTGGAGTGCACAATTAATAGTTGTCCTGTGGACAGATTCACCCACCTGAGCTGTGGATATCTTCAGCTCCTCCAGTTTTTCACCGTATCATAGTTTGATTTGCCCAGCTATGGGATGGGCAGAAAAGAGAAGACACTGGTACTCTTGATCAGTCAGTAGGGTTGGATGGCAGTGTGGAAGTATACACTAAAGGCCTGTGTAGACCACCTTTGATGGGCAAATGCAGTGTTCTATTAAAACCAGTCTGAGATTCTTCTGAGGACATTTACAATGAATTGACAGGTATGACCTGTAGCTTTCATTCTTATAGATATGTATGGGGATGGAAGACATTCTAAAACATACAAAAGCCCATCAAAACAAGTCATAAAGGAGTCAGGCCAAGTTTACAGGAATGTGGCTACTGGGACTGTTGTTCCTCTACTAGTAGCTATGCATGCTTTGTTTTATCCAGTTTATCTTTTATTTTAAACACAATACATTTTGAGGACTGAATAGCATTCTAAGTTAAGTTTCTATCAAATGTCCAATTAAGAGAAATTGTTAGATGAAATGTGCAGTATGGAAGCCTGACCACTGGAGCTTGTTAACATTCATTTCACTAGACACTGAACAATGTTCCCCACATCTCTCCTACTACTTCAGCTCTGGGGTCTCCAACATGCTTATCCAACATGTTTGCAAATTAGAACACTGGTGTGAAAAGGCAAGACTGGATAATTGGCAAAATGGCTATGTGACCAATATACAAATACACAGAGCTACAAGTGCAGCTATCTTGGGTCACCTTGTTTACAACAGGCTGGCCATTCATTTCTCCTCTTTTCGGGATTCTTTTTCTCAAACAAGACACAGACTCTTTTCTGTCCTAAAACAGCAGAAGCCAAGCCAGCAGGCAGACAAGATAACATTTGTTATCTGTATGTGGAATATTCCAGTAATTAGAAACTTCTCCTAATAAAGTGCTTAATAGGACAAGTGTCTATCTGTGAATTCTACTGCCTTTTAAGCCTAGTATTATTTTTACTTTCAATCATTTTTATTATTAGTGTTAAAAATTGAGAATTGACAATCAGAATAAACAAGATCAATATGCACAACATAGCAGCCAGAACCCTGGCGCAGGTTTATAAAAACAGTAAGTTGTAAACATAGACACTTGAAAGGCATTGCCATTATAACAGAGAATAGTGCAATCTTCTCACTGCTTTCACATCAATACCAAAAGACAAACTGACAGAGACTTCAGCTGCTATATCTCTCACTGTTAATCTCAATAAGGCAGAAAAGAAAAAAAAAAAATAGGAAAATGGGAGGAAGAGTGAGACGCGAGGAGAGAGGAGGGAAAACCCGGAGAGGAAGCAAGGAAGTGGAGCTCCTCAAGGGTGGGTTTAAAATAGACCTCTAGAGCCTCACTTGACTCAGGTGGCCCAGGGACTCCATATGGTCTCAAACCTTTTTGTAGTATCAATAATTACACTAGGTATTTGCTCGTAGAGCATGGTACAAGGAACCTTTCCTCCAGTGGCGGCTGGTGAAGTTTTAGGATGAGGGCTGTTAGACCCCATTCTTCCCTTTTTACCCCTCCCACTTCTCATAAGCCCCACACCTTATATAATCTACTCACTCAGTCCCCTGTATTCGACTTGCTTCCACCCATAGTGTCAGGAGTATATAGCCGCGGCATCACAGCACAGAGTATACAGCCCCAGCATCACAGTTCAGGGTATATAGTGCAGCCTCAGTCACAGATATATTACCCCCTGTACATATTAGCCCCTCCTGTACATACCCCCTCCCTGTACATATTACACCCCCTGTACATATTACACCCTCCTGTACATATTACACCCTCCTGTGCATATTACCCCCCTGTGCATATTACCCCCTGTGCATATTACCCCCTCCTGTACATATTAACCCCTCCTGTACATATTACCCCCTGTACATATTACCCCCTGTACATATCAGCCCCTCCTGTACATATTAACCCCCCTCCCTGTATTTTACCCCCCCCTGTACATATTACCCCCTCCTGTACATACTACCCCTTCTGTACATATTACCACCTTGTATATATTATCCCCCTGTACATATTACCCCCCCTTCCACGTACATATTACACCCTCCTGTGCATATTACTCCCACCTGTACATATTACCCCCTCCCTATACATATTTATACCCTCCCTGTACATATTAACCCCCTGTAAACATTAACCCCTCCTGTACATATTACCCTTCCTGTACATATTAACCCATCATGTACATATTAACCCCATCCCTGTACATATTAACCCTTCTCCCTGTACATATTACCCCCTGTATACATTACCCCCTGTACATATTACCCCCCCCTCCATGTACATATTACACCCTACTGTACATATTACAACCTCATGTATATCTTACCCCCATGTACATATTAGCTCCTCCTGTACATATTACCCCCTCCCTGTACATATTACACCCACCTGTACATATTAACCCCCCTCCCTGTACATATTACACCCACCTGTACATATTAACCCCCCCTTCTGGACATATTACTCCATCCTGTACATATTAACCCCCTCCCTGTACATATTACCCTCTCTTGTACATATTACCCCCCTGTACATATCACCTCTCTCCTGTACATATTACACCCACATGTACCTATTAAACCCCCTCCCTGTACATATCACCCCCATACATATTACCCCCTTCCTCTGTAAAAATTAACTCCCCTCGCTGTATGTATGCTGTATGTAGTATACCCTCCCTGTACACAATACCCCCTCGTGCCCACATTTAACCCCCTACCTTTTACACCCCCCCCCCCCCCCCATGTATTGCATCCATAATGTACACATTGGCCTCCATCCCACTACACATTGCCTTCTTGCATTTGTCCGCCGTCTCCAAAAATATGGCTGAGATGTTGCAGTAATTACTGCTCAGCCTGGCAGGGGTTAAAGCTGATGCCGTCTAAATGACTTATGATGCTCCACCTTCTCCAAAAATATGGCTGAGATGTTGCAGTAATTACTGCTCAGCCTGGCAGGGGTTAAATCTGATGCTGTCTAACTGACTTACATTCTCTCCTAACATTTTTGAGATCCCTAATCTGCCATTCCTCGAATACACAGCAAGAATGACAGAGCTGAGAAAAGTCCCATAACAAGTAACTGAAGCCAGAGTACTGCAGGTTTCCCAGAGAGATGTTTGTCTGATGCTTACCTGGGGGCAGTCACAGTGCGAGAGATGTCCACTTGGAACACGCCTATGTGTAGGAGCTGGAGGACTGGGAGGAGGTAAGCCAGGAGGATGAAGAGCTGCTCCGTACCACCATAGCGAGTGACGCCACTGCTCTCCACACAGCAGTGAGCCGGGAAACCGGAAGTGATGTGGCAGTGGCTGCAAAATTGTCCCAGCCAATTAAAAATCGGAAAGGAGTGGGAGTGTTTGTGGGCGCAGTGCTTGCGCCCTGGACCCTCCCTTGACACGGGCAAATCAGCTTCCCATAGACTGCCGTGTGTCTGGCGCCTCAACACCCTTAAAGGGCCTTTTTTTTAATTAGCTTGGGGGGGTGCCCATGTGCCCCCTATGGATACAACAACATGCTCCCAGAGGCCTTCTTCCAGGATATAAAGAGCATAAAAAAGATCAATCGCTGTTTAGAGCGAGACAAGTGTTCAAAAGGTTCCTTTAACAAAGCAATATGTGGTTGCTGAGGAACTGGAACCCCACTTTCCATATCAGGGCAAAGACCCTGTTTCAGAAACCCTGCACAACCTATCATTATTTTTTTTTATTTTGCAGACTTTTTTCTTAACAATGACCCATGCCATTGCTCTTGCTATCCCATCTAAGAATATCTGTGTATATAGAAGCTGTTTATAACCCCCTGTCCCACATCACACCTCTCTAGCTAACCTAGATCACAGCTGTGAAAACTCTGTGTAAAAATACATTTTCACTTTAGCTTCCTTTATTCTTTTTTTTCTGCACTGGACGGAATTATTTATTTTGTCTACTGGCTGCCAAAAAGTAGTAGTCACAGGCAATCAGAAAAAAATGGATGATAAAATTGTAATCAGACTGACTGTGTAAAAATCAATTTTACTGTAAAAAAGATTACTTGAGTGCTGAGCCATGAGAAAGGTAGCAACAGAGAGTGATATGTTAAGCTAGCAAGAGACACTAGAGGCAAATTTTCCAGCACAAGCCAACATCCATTAGAACCTTCTATATCACTCTTTGGCTCCCCCCCACCCACCCCCCAAGCACCATCCCTTGATTCCACCCCTACCCACCTCCCAGTACTGGCACTTTTAGAGAATGCAGAACCAAATATTATTTTGTGGTTCTAATTTGTATGGTATTTTTTAAGGATAACAAGTAAAACAGTAAAATAGATCCTCTGCAGCCAGCAACAATAGACCCCACCCCAGCAACAATAGATTTCCCCAGCAATAATAAATATCCCCTAGACACAATAGATCCCCAGAAATAACAGACACCTCAGCAACACTAGACCCACCCCAGCAACAATAAATCCCATCATCAATATAGCCACCTAGCTACAATAGATCCCCGCAACGATAGATTTCCCGGCAATAATATATACCCCTAGCAACACTAGACCCACCCCAGCAACAATAGATCCCCCCAGCAACAATAGATCCCCTAGCAACAATAGATTCCCCAGATCCCTCAGCAATAATATATACCCCTTGCAACACTAGACCTACCCCGGCAACAAAAGATCCAGCCCAGCAACAATAGACCACAGCAACAACAGCAGCCAGCATCAATAGACCCTCCAGCAGCCAGCAACAATAAACCTCTTCCTCAGTAACTTCTCCCCCCAGCAACAATAGACCCCACACGAAAATAGATTTATGTCAGCATACCCCAGTACCCAATGCCATTACATACATTCAGTGCTACAGGTGGGTGGACTGCATTCCCCCACGTTCCCGCAAAAAACAAACAAAAAAACCCTGCCTATTTTACTGAAAAAAGTGTTTTTTTTTATTGCTGTTCATGTTTCTGCTGGAGATTTCACCTCCCAGTCCAAGTGACAACATTCTTACCAATACAAGAAGTGATGGAAAAACTCCAAAATGCAGGTACAAAACAGATGGAGGTTTAAACTCTTCTCTTCTCTATCCAAAACTAAATACTGCAGCTGAACTAAAGTAAAAAATGCTTACCGCTGTTCCGATGCCTGTGAGGTCCGTCACCGGCATTGGCATCTTCTTCCTGGCTTCCTCTGGATGCTGGTCATCAGCCGTTTTGATTGGCCAGTGTAGGATTGTGTCACCCACGCACATTCACAGGACTGCAGTCATCTGAATACACAGGCACTGTTCCGGAATGTAAACTGAGCTGTACCTGCACAGCTACAAGTATACATTCTACGGAGGATTGCAGCCAGGCAGGGAAGTGTAAGCCAGCCTGTTCACAACTTTTTTGTTAAATCAAATCACATCTGACTAAAATTGATTACAGTATAAAAATTGGTAGGAGCACTGTAGGAGCAGTAACTAAATGGCATTAGAAGCTTAGTGGATAATATTACTTGTTGCCTGGAATTGCTCTTTAATGACTAAACAAGGCTGGTCTTTGTGAAAGTTGATTGCAAATGATTGAAAGCCTTTAACTAAAATAAACGCAGAGCCAATGTGCATTTAAACCCTTCACTCCTTGAGGGTCCCCAGAGGCCCTGACCAGTTGTCTTATCAGTCTTTCTAATCTTGAGAAGGACTTGCATAGAAAATGAGATACTGTAGACTATACAGCTGCCAATCACAGCTATGTAAACTAGGGGAGAGCATTATTATTAAGTTCCGCTAAACCTTTCGAAGAGTTTTTGAAGTAGATTATAAGGGAAAGTACACGTCTCTACAGATGAATGTCACCATCTCACAAGTTTACTTAATTCACGAGGAAGGTCAAGAAATCGAGGGAAGTGAGGCTATAAAATGTCTGGATAAGTGACCTTGGCAAGCATTCTGTGCAACATCTCATCATGGTGTCAAAAACTATCACATTCAAACAGCTTGTCTCCAAACTTTTTATAAAGCATACATATTCTATGAGCTATGTATTTGAGCTATTTATTGACTAGGCCAGTAGTTTGTAATCCAAAATATTTTTTAGCTATTCAATTTTACGTATCATTTTGTGCTACTAAGTAATTTGTATAGAATTTGATAGACCCCACCCTAGCAACAATAGACCCCCCAGCAACAGCAGGCCCCACTAAAGCAACAACAGATCCCCTGCACAACAACATACCTCCTCCCAGCAACAAAGCACCCCTACAACAAAATACTACCTAAACAACAATAGACCCCCATCAGCAATAACAGATTTCCCAGCAGCCAGCATCAATATACCATAAAGAAGCCAGCAACAATAAATCTCTCACTCAACAGTAGATCTCTCCCAGCAACAATTGACCCCTTCCAGCCAACAACAATAGACCTACCCAGCAACAACAGACCCCCACAAAAAAATAGATTCCCAACAGCGACATTAGATCCCCCCAGCAGCCAACATGAGTAGACCCTCTACACACCTTGCCATAAAATACATTCAGTGTTGGAGGTGCTGGAACTGCATTCCCACTGAAAAAAAAAGCCTCAGAGGTTGACTTTCTTCCCTTTCTGTAGATCAGATGAGGACACAAATCTGAGAATGATTGACAGACTTCTTAAAGTAGGATCTCCTTCCTTGGTTAAAAAAAGAAATTCATTAAACTGAGCCCCCACCATCACAGAAGTCCACTGACTGGATATTAGAAAAGGACTTCAGAATGCCCAAAGCAGCCAGAAAGAAAAATTAGTTGACAATGGACAAATTGAGAAACGGAATCTCCTTAGTGGGGATGCAGACAACTAATTGTGGGATTAACCCCACACTACTCTATCCCAAAATATGCCTTTGGATATCTTTTAATCTTTACAATGGTTTCGGTGTGGGAGCTCCCAATTCCAGAATCAAAGCCTCAACCTATAACTTCTGCTCTACAGATAAAATGTGTTTCTAGCCAAACTATATATAGCCAACTAAACCCCATCTTTTTTTTTTTTTTTTTTAATGGGCAAAATCCCCTTTTAGCTGTCAGCAGAACAGATGTCCCGCTATTAAACGGTCACCAGGCCAAAGAGAGTGGGTTAGAAAGCATTGAAACAAGCTAATGACTGACCTCTATAGCTACAAATACTGTGAAGCTATTCATCCTCAAAGTTCACAAACAATCTAATGAAATCATTTAGGGCCCATGCACCATGCCCAAGAACTGGAAGTGACATCAGAGGTTGGTCCAGTCTTTCAAGGGCATAGAGCCTAGTGGGGGCGATCTTGCCCTCACTCTACTTCCTGCCTAGCAATCGGCTGCATTGGATCGGTTCCAGGTTTACCGACGGCTCAGAAACAACTGGGAAGTCAAAGTGATCTTTCGGCAAATCCTCCACTAGGACTACTTTTATCTGAAAGCCGGCTGCCTAAGGAAAAAACTATGGCAGCAGTTAGCAACAACAACAAGAGCGGTATTTAACATTAAAATCATGACGTACATTCGCAGTTACAGTAGGCAGCTGGCAAGTGGTGAATTAAATATTCTTTTTGGTTTGTGGTGCTCAGATGCAGTGTAGTTCCATTTTAAATGCAATTGCTGTCTTTAGCATTAGGCTTTACCCCATCAGTGAACAAGTATTACACATACAGTATGGTTTCTTCCACATGTAACCTCTTTTAGATGTTGTAAAAACCCCTACTGAAGTACTACATTTCTGGCTCTATGACTTTGTAACTTATAGCAGTTGTAAAGCCTGCTTTGTTATTTTTACCTACAGGTAAGCTTATAAAAGGCTTACCTGTAGGTAAAATTAATATCTCCTAAACGTGCACCGTTTAGGAGATATTCACCCTGCATGCACCTGCTAACATCAGCAACGCATGCGCTCTGAAGGTTTGGAATACTGTGCCAGGCCTTCAGATTTTCTCGTAGGAACTGAGGGCTCCTGTGCACATGCGTGGGAGTGGCATCATCGTGGCGCCACCCACTTAGATTGCCGGAGCCTGCGAACCCTGATGAAAGGCCAGGGGAACCTGTCAACCCTTTCAGCAGTAACTGGGCACTTCTGGGAGGGCATTGTTCTAACATATTTCATAATGTGCTAGTATGCAATGCATACTAGCACATTATGTCATTGTCGTGCAGAGTTTTTCTTTTCAGCAGTCTACTAACGCTTTAATGAACCTTTGCCCAGGAACATATATGTTGCCAGTGAAGTCAGAATCCTTGGCCTGACCACTTTTTCCGGAGCTCTTTCCTCCGCCCATTTTCTGTGAAGGGTTCTGCCAGAGATACAGAAGTCTGCAAACCATTTATCTTTCACTTCATTCTGCAAGCAAACAGCAGCCCAGAGAGCAGTAACAGAAAGATTACTCTCTAGATGCTGGAAATCAATGACGGAAAATTAAAAATCAACAAAGCTCTAGCATTCATTCTAAATGAAATGCCCCGTGATCCAGTCAATCTTTGTTACAGGCAAAGCAAAATAAATTGTTAATCAAGGATAAGCTCAGTCTAGTGAAACTTTATGAGACCAGTGCCAGATTGTACAAAATAGTTTCTGTCTTGTTTCTGCAAAGCCACCTTACATCAAAACTGCCAAGGACTCTAACACATGAGTAGGACAGCTCAGCAACAGCTGGAATATTAATGACAACTTGAGCTGTGACCTACAGAAACCCTCACACTAGTCTAATAAAGCCTAACTCTAGCCAAAAGGTTTTGTTAACATGGGGAAGGGTTAAAGCCTATGCAAAGTTTATATGGTTATCTGTCACTATGGGGGAGATTGCCCCTCAATAATTTCAGGGCAAGAATGGGAAATCTCTCTAACAAATCACAAGAAAAAACAATTATTGGCGAGGTGGAGGGGAAGCACTTGAACTTCTTGTCCTGGTGACAACTGCACCTCCAATTTCTTGTAGGCACATCACTAGGACAAGAAGCAGTGGAAATGTTTTTTTTTGTGTTAATGGAGTCTAATGCCCTGTACACACGACCAGTTTTTTTGGAATAAACTCTGAAGGTTTTTCCGACAAAGTTCCGACATAATTACCCTGAAACTGTCTTGCGTACACACGATCACACCGAAGTCTGATTGTCAAGAACGCAGTGACGTACAGCACATACAACGGGACTAGAAAACGGAAGTTTAATAGCCAGTAGCCAATAGCTTCCGTCTCGTACTTGCTTCAGAGCATGCATCGTTTTTGGTCCATCGGAACAGCATACAAATGAGCGGTTTTCCAGATAGGAATTGGTTCTGTTGGAAATATTTAGAACATGATCTATTTCTAGGTCTGTCAGAATTTTCGGAAAAAAAAAAAAAAGTCAGGAATAATAGTCGGAATATACCATGAACAGCTTCCATCTGACTTTTTCTGTCGGGCATTCAGCTTGTGTGTATGTGGCATTAGGCACAAATAAAACTGACAACTATTTCCTCTTCTGAACCAAAACTATATATATATATATATATATATGTATATATATATATATATATATATATATATATATAAATAATTGCCTAAAGTTAGTTAAAGTAACTCGGTTACTATACTACACTTTGCCAGAAAATCCATAACTCTAAAAAGAAAATTGAAAATGTTCACCTTTTCTTTATCACGTGCGGCTAAACACCCCTTTGTTCTGTAGAAATGGTAATGTAGATCTCCTGCTGTTACTGGATCCTTCTGCTAACCTGCACATTACCACTGTCTCTTCTAATGGGTGTAATGGGTGGAGGTCAGCAGAAGAAACCAGTAAAAGGGTGCAGGGGACCTTGGACATTGACACTCCCAATGGTACTGGTTCTTCCGTTAGACTTCAGAGGACCACTTCTCAGTATCATATTAGTGTTCAGCAGCATGAAGGACAGGAGAAGTAAGAGTTCTTCATTAAGCTTTTAAAAATGCATTTTTTTCATAACATGAAAATTAGTTCTTTGCTGGTATTTAACAAAAGAATCAAACCTTTTATTAGCTCATAAAACCATTTAGTTATATTTTTTTCAACAAATAATTTAATGAATTTAAAAAAACAATTCAGTTGCATGGTGCAAAGAGATCAGTCCATCTAAAATTACTTATTGTCCATGGTAAACAATCAGCATTCTCTATGAGTTGTATAGACGTTCCCACAATTACTTATGTAGATGATTATTGCAGTATGAATGCAGAATTTTGATGTTTTTCTTTGGAGCAAATCATCTACTTCAGAGGAAGATAATATTATGCCAGGACATAGATTTAATTCTGTGAAATTCTTACTCAAAGCACTAGCATAAAGAAGTGTTCTTCTCAGATGCTAGAGAAGATGAACCAGTTTGGTCCAGAACCATTTTACGGATTCCTCATCAATAGTCTTTTAAACACTAGGGGATATGAAAGGAGTTCCAACAGACACTGGAATATCAAAAGAAAGACTTGCTCTACTATTAGACCCCTTTCACACTAAGGGCATTTTTCAGGTGCTTTTGGGTTACAAATAGCACCTGTAAATTGCCGGAAAAACACCTCCCCTGCAGTCCCAGTGTGAAAGCCAGAGTGCTATCCCACTGGGGCAATGCGCTGGCGGGACGTTAAAAAAATGTCCTGCAAGCAGCAGCCTTATTTGGATGGGATCTTTGTTCCTTATCTTTCTCTGAAGAAATTGACGTTGCCTCAATAAAACACACTAGAAAATATGCTTTTTTAACTAATGCAAAAATCTCCAAAGGCAACCTACAGCCCATGGAAAAATGGCAACCATTACAGGCTGTTACAACTTCTACAATCTGACCCATCTATCATCTGAAGAAAGTAAAGGCGCTACTACCTCAAAAATCCTCCTGAGCTGTCGGGTGCAGGATAAGCAGGCGCAGAGATGCCAACACAATTAGTAGAAGAAGATAATCCTCAACTCCATACATGGTCTGAAATATCTTAGAATTTAATGATACTCCATAAAACACAAATATAGCACAGCAGATGTTTTAGTGTGAACAAGGCCGTCATGGCTGAAATGTGTTAACATCTGCTGTACCATATTTGTCTTTTTTTGGAGTAGCAAAAAATTCCAAGATATTTAAGAGCATGTATGGAGTTGTGGATTATCTTCTTCATCTATCATATGACCCTAATGTAGGGCCTGCAACCCCTTCAAGGTACTGGTTCAATACGAGACAAATCTCATAATGTATCCTCTCCCTCTCAAGCATTCCCAGCATCTTTTCCCAATCTACTTCTTTCAAGAAGTTACTTTTCCAAATGATGCCTCTACTTTACTCCTCTATACCTCGCCTGAGGTAACGTCAGACTATTATCTCTCCTGAGGAATGGGATACAAGTTGAATTCTGCTTCAAACTGTCAGTGGCCACAAAGATACAAGAAAAAAGGTTTAAACTCAATACTAGATGATTTCGATGTCTGATCATCTATTCTACTGATACCCATTGGCAATTTCACAATTCACAAGGGAACATAACACACATATGATGAGACTGCCCCTCAATCGAGGCTTTTGGGGCTAAAATCTTCCATATTTATTGTAAGGTGATGGTTACACAAATACCTTCTCCTCTAGAATAGCTTTCCTCGCCATGATTCCAGGCTCAGTCTCTCCGTCCAAGAACGATGTTCTGTGTTGCTTCTCTTGTTGGTATTCCAAGACTGGATTGCTGAATGATATTCTCATGTCACCACTTTCTCTCCTTTTTCCCACCTATACTATCCTGTATCTCTCTCTTCAGTATATACAGTGCTGCCCTATGGCTCCTTGCTAGCCTTAAAAACTACCTATATCAGTGATGGCGAACCTCGGCACCCCAGATGTTTTGGAACTACATTTCCCATGATGCTCTGGCACTCTGCAGTGTAGTGCAGCATCATGGGAAATGTAGTTCCAAAACATCTGGAGTGCCAAGGTTCGCCATCACTGACCTATATCATGCCTCTGAGTCACCCTGTTGACATCTGTATGCCAAGATTTAACCAGACTAGTGTGTTTCTGAAACACTACAACTTATCATTTTATATACTGCATCCTAGTAAAAATATTTTTCACGTCCCATATTTAATATTCTGAATCAATAACTCTATATTGTATCTACTATTTGTATGGTATTATATTCGATTTCACTGTATACCTACATGCTATATTGCCTTGTTCTGTATTATTTTTGCCTACATCCTTAAATACAAATTGAACCATAAATATACAAAGGTTTATAATGGTGGAAGTCTACATGACTCATAGAGAATACCAATTACTAAATGCTGATCATATGTAATATCAGACAGACTGATCTCTTTAGACCATGCAACTGAGTTGCTCTTTAAATTGCTTTCAATAATTTTGTTGAATAAAATATAACTAAATTGTTTTATGAGATAATAACTGATCACGTTCTTTTGTACAACTTGGATACCAATTCTAATGCTTGGAGAAAAATATATTTTTACAAATTGTTAATTTAAGCATGAGGGTATCGTATACCTAACCGCATGGTAACTAATTAACTTTTATGGTTTTTCTTATTTAAAGTCTTTTCTTTACACGTATGTGCTTGGTTGAGAGTATTTGATTATTCAACAGAGTAATTTAAAAGATTTGAAGAAGGCTGGCTGAGTCTTTGTAGATACCTGCTGAAATGTATGGTCTTCAGACTAATGTTTACAAGCTAAGAATAACAAATAACTGTTTGTCATTGGTGTCAAGCCCGTGCCTGGGGCCTTATTGTCACAGGAATATGTTTTCTTTGAGCCTTTTTTATATTTTTGTCAATAGAAGAATATTACTTGCCTTCATTGATGTGGCCTTGGTAGCAGGCTCTCCTTGGAAAAAAAATATAAGGGATTTTCAACCCTATAAATTTCCTTCTACAATGTGCATATTAAGGCGCAGTATGTAGCAAAGATGAAGAAAAACATAACTCTTGGTTAAAATTAAAGAGAAATGTAACTTACTTTAAGCAACATAACCTAAAAATGGTGACAGTATTCTTATTTTAATTTTATTTTAATAGGGTCAATTACCACAGTTATTATAAAGTGGGTCTCTAGAGAAAAGCAGCATACATAGTTGAAATATATACAGTATCTCACAAAAGTGAGTACACCCCTCACATTTTTGTAAATATTTTATTATATCTTTTCATGTGTCAACACTGAAGAAATGACACTTTGCTACAATGTAAAGTAGTGAATGTACAGCTTGTATAACAGTGTAAATTTGCTGTCCCCTCAAAATAACTCAACACACAGCCATTAATGTCTAAATCACTGGCAACAAAAGTGAGTACACCCCTAAGTGAAATGTCCAAATTGGGCCCAAAGTGTCAATATTTTGCATTTTCCAGCACAGTCTTAACCCTCTTGGGCATGGAGTTCCCCAGAGCTTCACAGGTTGCCACTGGAGTCCTCTTCCACTCCTCCATGAGGACATTACAAAGTTGGTGTTTTTTTAGAGTCCTTGCGCTTCCCCGCCTTCTGTTTGAGGATGCCCCACAGATGCTCAATAAGGTTTAGGTCTGGAGACATGCTTGGCCAGTCCATCACCTTTACCCTCAGATTCTTTAGCAAGGCAGTGGTCATCTTGGAGGTGTGTTTGGAATACTGCCTTGTGGCCCAGTCTCCCAAGGGAGGGGATCATGCTCTGCTTCAGTATGTCACAGTACATGTTGGCATTCATGGTTCCCTCAATGAATTGTAGCTCCCCAGTGCCGGCAGAACTCATGCAGCCACCAATCATGACACTCCCACTACCATGCTTGACTGTAGGCAAGACAAACTTATCTTCGTACTCCTCCCCTGGATGCCGACACACACACTTAACACCATCTGAACCAAATACGTTTATCTCGGTCTCATCAAACCACAGGACATGGTTCCAGTAATCCATGTCCTTAGTCTGCTTGTCTTCAGCAAACTGTTTGCGGGCTTTTTTGTGCATTATCTTTAGAAGAGGCTTCCTTCTGGGATGACAGCCATGCAGACCAATTTGATGCAGTGTGCGACACATGGTCTGAGCACTGAGAGGCTGACCCCCCATCCCTACAACCTCTCCAGCAATGCTGAAAGCCCTCATATGTCTATTTCCCAAAGACAACCTCTGGATATAAGCATGTGGATTCAACTTCTTTGGTCGACCATGGCCAGGTCTGTTCGGAGTGAAACCTGTCCTTTTAAACCACTGTATAGTCTTGGCCACTGTGCTGCAGCTCAGTTTCAGGGTCTTGGCAATCTTCTTATAGCCTAGGCCATCTTTATGTAGAGCAACAATTCTTTTTTTTTAGACCCCCAGAGAGTTCTTTGCCATGAGGTGTCATGTTGAACTTCCAGTGACCAGTATGAGAGAGTGAGAGTAATAATACCAAATTGAAAACACCTGCTCCCCATTCACACCTGAGACCTTGTAACAATAACGAGTCACATGACACCGGGGAGGGAAAATGGCTAATTGGGCCCAATTTGGACATTTTCACTTAGGGGTGTACTCACTTTTGTTGCCAGTAGTTTACACGTGAATGGCTGTGTGTTGAGTTATTTTGAAGGGACAGCAAATTTACACTGTTATACAAGCTGTACACTCACTACTTTACATTGTAGCAAAGTGTCATTTCTTCAGTGTTGTGACATAAAAAGATAGAATAAAATATTTACAAAAATGTGAGGGGTGTACTCACTTTTGTGAGATACTGTTTAGAGTAGAAAAAAAAATTAAAAATAAAACATATGCATAAACATAAATAATTGCGGTAAAAATATAAACATGTTATATTAAAAATAAAAAATATAAAAATAATAAATATAACATTTTTATCTTTTATACAGTCTTATAAAGGATATAAACAGATATACCCATCAAGCACAGTGGCTCAATGGTTATTTACTCCATAGCACCGGGCTCCTTGGTTCAAGTCCTGGTCAGGACACTATGGTGTGGATTTACTAAAGGCAAATACACTCTACACTTTGCAAGTGCAGTGCACGCATTTTCCTTAGTACTGTAAATGTGGTGAAGCTACACTTTGTAAAGAATACCCAATCAGGTGCAAGGGAAAAAAAACAAAAAAAACCCAAACAAACAGTATTTTTGCTTGCACATGATTGACTAGAAATCAGCAGAGCTTTACCATATTTACTAAGCTCTGGAGAAAATTAGTGCAACTGCACTTGCAAGGTGCACCGTCTATTTGCCTTTAGTAAATCCAGTAAATGGAGTTTGTCTTCCCTTTGCTTGCAAGGGTTTCTTCCAAGTGCTCCAGTCTCCTCCCAAAGACATGCAGGTGCCCAAACTGGCCCTACTATGATATTCTACTGAGCTTTCCCAACACAAGATAAAGCCCGGGAGAAAGTGCTACTTATATTTTTACTATTCTTTTTATATTCTTGCATTTTAAAATGTTTCCTATCTTAGAGTTTAATGGTCAGTTTTGTAAAATTTAAGTACACTTTAATATTACATATATTAAAAGCATTTTAATGAGCATCGGTCTTCCCAGAACGACCTTATAAAAGTATGAATCATTGTAGAAAACAATAAAAGTGCCAATGAATGAAAGTGGAGTGAAGCTGCATTGTTAATGCTCCGTCTTCTTTCCCTTTGATTCTCTTCCACTGTTTTGAATGCACACGCTCACTTGACAGCGGTGTCTAAGAGGCCTGTCAGCAGTCTTTGAAGTCCTGTGTCACAAAGTATTCCGATTCAGGTGTGTACGAGTCCACCGGGATCAAACATAAAACTTCTGGAAGATCCGCGGCTGAAGAAAAGCGCACTAAATGGTTTTATTTCACATAACTAATTAGCAGTCCTCAGCAGCCGCAGCGGTTTCTTATTTCAGAGCTTTTCAATTTTAAAGAAACACTGTGTTCTTTTTTTTAAGGCAAAAAAGTTCTTGGTTCCCACAGTTTATCCTTAAAATTAGATTTATATTTCCCATATTCCTGCCCAGACCAATTTTCAGCACTGTCACACTTTAAATAACAATTGCGCGGCCATGCAACATGTACCCAATTTAAGTTTTTATAGTTTTTTTTTTTTCACACAAATAGGTGGCACTGATGGGTATTGATAGGCACTGATAGGCAGCACTGATGGGCACTAATATGCACTGGTAGACGGCACTGATTGGCAGCATTGATGGGCACTGATAGGTGGCACTGTTTGGTGGCACTGATGGGCACTGATAGATGCCATTGATGGGCACTGATTAGCAGCACTGATGGGCACTATGAGGATCATTGTTCCTCTAACAGAAGCCAGTTAATGGCTTTCTTCTTTTCTTTGTGCTGACAGCGTGAGAAGGAAAAAGCAGATTACCGGCTTCTGTTTATTTCCGTGATCATTGGCTGACAGCTGATCGTGTGGTAAAGGCCCTGCTGTGATTGGCCCTTTATCCTGCTCTGTGATCAGCCAAGTCCCAAGGGGTCGCACAGGGAGCGCGGGAACAGGAGGACATCCATGTACACCCTCCCAGCAAATGAAGCCCGCGCTGTAGCCATCTCTCAGATATAGCCTGGGCACCAGGTGGTTAAAGTGGACCTAGCATATACTTTACATGTTAGGTCCATGTATGATAAGTACACAGGTATTTAATTAATGATTGCTCGATCACAGTGATCACAGTACAATACCTTCATCAACACTTCTCATCTACAGTATGTTCTGCCCCACCTTCATGTACTTATCATGTATTGAACTTCATGAAATTATCATTTTTTGTAATATGCTGACATCTAGTGGAGGTTTTGGGCCACCGCAACCTGTTTACTAATGTGATTTTTGTATCTCCTGCTGTCCTCCCCTCCTATTTAGGTCTGGTTTTAGCTAGACCCTCTCCACTTCTTCCATGTTCCCTCAGCTAGTGTTATTTATAACAGAGAAAGTGCTTAGGAAAGTCATTGTCTTCTTACACAAGACTGGAAAAACATCCTCTGTACTGCAGTTGGCTGAGTAAAATTACATTGAATTCAACTTCTGTGTCTTCCTAGAGTTAAGCTGCCTGTGGATGGTGTCGAGTCAGAAGATTACCATACTGTTCGGACAGACTAAAATTAATTTACTAAAGGCAAACAGACTGTGCACTTTGCAAAGTTTCACTCTGCAAGTACAGTTGCTCCAGAGCTGAGTAAATGAGGAAAGCTTCACTTTGAAAAGAATACCGAATCACATGCAAGAAACATTTTTAAAAAAACAGCACAAGATTGGATGATGGAAGTCAGCAGAGCTTCTGCTCATTTACTAAACTCTGAAGAAACTGCACTTCCAGAGGGCAACTGCACTTTCCAAAGTGCACAGTCTAATTTGCCTTTAGTATATCAACCCCACTGTGTCCATGGAGGTATGTTAATGCATAATTGAAACAGAAAATGTAGCCATCTTATTTTTTCAGGCCCAACGCAGGGTCAGCATCTAATTCCAGTGCAGTTCTTGGTTGCGTTCAGGAATATCTACTACAGATCAGAACCCTGCTGCAGATGTTCACTTTGTGAATTGCCCTAAAGCTATAATTTTGCTGTGTGGTCATTAGGTTAGAGGAGAATGAGGAAATACTTTCTTTCACCTGCAGCAGACTGATGCTATTATCTAAGACCCCTTTCACACTGAGGCAGTTTTCAGGCATTTTAGCGTGAGAAATAGCGCCTGAAAACTACCTCTCATGATGCCGGAATGGGAAAGCCAAGTGCTTTCATACTGGGGCGGTGCATTTGCGGGACGTTAGAAAAAATCCTGCAAGCAGCATCTTTGTGGCGGTTTGGGAGCAGTGTATACACGCTTAAACTGCTAAAAAAAAAATTAAAAAATCTAGCCCAAGATATCACCGGCACACCATGTTCAGATACACAAACAGGACACTTTCATGTCTCCAAAAGAAAGCAGCAACATTTCAAGGCCACTAAGGAACTTTTCCTCAGGCAGCAGTGGTTTGGGAAAGGGGTGGGGGAAGAGGACTTTTTTTTAATCGTAGAATGATGTACTTGTGATATCCTGGACTGGACTCATGTTTTTGGTGGTGCCATCTGCCATTTCACCACAGCACCCTCCTATTACCAGTTCTCATGCTGTAGGAAGTGCACTGGACTCCTTGAAGTTAACTTTACTAAAGGCAAGTAGACTGTGCACTTTAAAAAGTACAGTTGCTCCAGAGCTTAGTAAATGATCAGAAGCTCTGCTGACTTCTATCATCCAATCATGTGCAAGCAAAAATGCTGTTTTTGTATCTTACCATGATTGGATATTCTTTGCAAATTTAAGCTTTCCTCATTTACTAAGCTCTGGAGCAACTGCACTTTGCAGAGTACATAGACTATTTGTCAATGCCTTCGTATTTATGGACTTTTTTGCAAAATTACACAATTGCTGCTAATTTCGCAACATTGGGAATGTATTCATACAGACCTGTAACGTTAATGAAATTAGCACTTTAAGGGATGGTTGTTAGCAGTTTTTGTTAGTTGTGAAGGTAAGAAAAACCGTATGGAAATGTTCCATTCGCTTTAATAATTTCACCTTTTACATATGTACACCCATAAATACATATTTGTAAGGACAAGGCTTTTTTTGTTGATATTGTCTTGCAAAAAAAAAATTTTTTAATGCAATCCATAAACAAAAAGCCAACAAAAAAAAGGGGACCTTTTTCTAATTTTATCGTGCTCTTTTTTAACCTCCCTGGCCTTATGCTTATTTCAGATTTTTGATGCTCAAGGCAGTAGTACAATGTTTTGCATGGAAATTTGGCATTTTATATTGTAGGCCTGTAATTCTTAGAAATAACTCACTTAAATCTGTTCAAACAAGAGTCTAGTAGACATCCTGGGTATGATAAAGTTTGAAACACGAAACCATAAATTATAATATAATAAATAACTATAAATAATTAATAAAATAATAGTATAATAAAAATTATTCGATAATGTAATCAAATCAAAAACACTGAAATTTGCTCAGTTGCAGAATTGTCACTGTCATTGCTTTCAGTGTTTGATGACAGATTTCCCCACAAATCCCTATCGCTCAATTCTGCAAGTGATTCTAATTTATTAACGCTGTTTTCTAGCTGGTCTAAAACCAGTTTTTGCGAAAAAGGGACACTTTTTGGTTGCTATGGACAATCTCCAGTTTCCAGGCAGAAAAAACAGTATATATGATATAAAAGTGCATGCAGCGTACTGGACAAACCACTAGGGACAAAAGGAATGTGAAATTATTTGATACAGTACACTGAAATATTACAAATTACATTACTGTATGTGTAATACGTTATTTACTTTTAGAATTTGGCGCCGTTCTCCGCCCCCGTGCGTCTCAACACTCGCAGTGAACGGAGCTCGGCACTGTGATAGATCCGATGCAGGACACGGCCTGCACACAAAGCGGAGAGACATCGCAGAATCCTGCGATGCAATCCTGAGTGTGGCTCAAGGTTACCGATTTTGGTACTGAACATTTCCTCCGAGCCACACTCGAGAATACCGCTACGGAGGTTAATCATTGGTACTGTAGATAAAAAGTATACATTTAATTCTATAATTTGTCCTGTTTAAAATACTGTATCACTAAGTTTTTCATTCTAGTACAAAGCATTTTAAAATGTATAGCAACAACAAAATAAAAAGCAAATGAAGAAAAGTTTAAAAATTAAAGAATGAGCTCACCTTTAAAAAAAATAAAAAATACATGTACATTTGCAGGTAAAAAAAAAATGTATTATTTTATTTGTTAGCCTGTAAAGCATTGCACCCACAATCAGTAGATGGTGTAATGCCACAGTCCTGCAAACTTTCTGTGTAGCTGTTCTGCCCATACCTGCCCTGCTAGTTGAGAACTACAAGCCAACAGCTGCAAAGGCTGTCAGTACTTGTATTTTTTTCATTCTTTTTTTTTAGATGTTGACAGCGAGTCAAAAGGGGGGATCAGGAGGGGATAGGGGGGATCAGGAGGGGATGGGGAGGGGAGTTCCTAGTGCACGGGCTGGTGCACCTGTAACGTGTTACAGCCTGAATATGGGTGTATCATTTTACAGAAGGTGGACTTATCCTTTAATGGAGAGAAACATAGAAATCAACAAAAACAAATCAGCAGGAAAGTAATAGCTTATAGGGGATGTGGACATAATAGGTAATTAGGGCTGAAAGGGTAAACTAAGGGTTAATATGGGGATATCAGGGAACACATTTAATTTAAAATTTAAAAAAAGACAACATTTTTTTTTTTTTATTGTCCTGTTGCTTTAACTGACATCATATGTAGAGCAAAGCTCATCCTTTTGATCTGCAGAGGAATGAAAAAGAGTAAATACAAAAGTAACAATGTTACTTTTTTATCCCTCTATTTCCCAAATAAATAGTGTTCACAAGCTCGGGGTCAGATGGTCCATTCTCTGACAACAACTGTAATAGCTGCTATATTTAGGCAGAAACTACCAGCAGTCATAATGAATTGTCAGCAAATATGATGGAGGAAGCGGCAGCAGGGCAGAAAAGCGGGGCGTACTATACATGCCCTGTGTACTTTGATGATGTTTTTTGGAGTATGTATAGCAAACGCAAAGCCCTCAACCATTTAAAGTGGATCTATCAGTGACTTTTCTAGTGTGCATGAAAAAAATTCCTGATATTGTACAATATACAACATAAGGTATAATCTTTCTCAAAATAAACCCCTTTCAGGCCGCGTACACACGCGGGGACTGTTCGCTCAACTTTGTCCGTCAAACAGTTTCAGCGGACAGTCCGCTCAAAATTAGCATGGACGGACTTGGCCACACACGACGAACGAACAGTCCGCTGAAACCGTGCGCGATGACGTGAACGGCACGTACGACGGGACTAGAAAACGACGTCCTATACACTGCAATGCAAACTTCGGCGTGTAAATCCTTTCTGAGCATGCGCGGAACTTAGTTTGACGAACAAGCCTACACACGAGGGGACTGTTCGCTGAAACAAAGTTTCAGCGGACAGTTTTTCGGAATTTCCGAAAAACTTTGTTCAGCAGACTGTCCGCTGAAACTGTCCGCTGAAAGCCCACACACGAGCGGACTGTCCGCCGAAACACTGTTCAGCGGACAAAGTTGAGCGAACAGTCCCCACGTGTGTACGCGGCCTCACAGTGAGGTGGTTTTCAGGTGTTTTAGCGCTAGAATTAGCGCCTGTAAAACACCAGAAAACTGCCTCCCATTAATTTAGGAGTGTCTTTTCACACTGGGGCGGTGCGCTTGCGGGACAATAGGAAAAAACCTGCAGACAGCATCTTTGGGGTGATTTGGGAGCGCTGTATACACCCTGCCCATGGAATTAATGGGCAGAGCTTCCAAAGTGCCTGAAAAGCATTTTGGAAGGGCTGCAACACAGGCGTTTTTGACCCCTTCTTTGGTGTTAAAAGCATCCCGCTAGCCACGCTTAAACTGTGCTAAAGCACCGCTAAGATGTGGCGCTTTAACGCTAACGTGGCCGCGGGCCCCAGCGTGAAAGTGACCAGTGCCACCTATTAATGCCCATAAGTATTGTTAATCAGTACCCACCAGTGCCACCTATCAGAACCCATCAGTGCTGCCAATCAATGCCCATCAATGCTTCATCATCATGTCTGTGTCACTTATCAGTGCTGCCTATCAGTGCCCATC
The DNA here is from genome assembly GCF_037356315.1 of Lithobates pipiens. Taxonomy (NCBI): domain Eukaryota; kingdom Metazoa; phylum Chordata; class Amphibia; order Anura; family Ranidae; genus Lithobates; species Lithobates pipiens. The sequence goes on along the minus strand of NW_027507718.1, from coordinate 462,899,946 downwards.
AGTGCTGCCTATCAGTACCACCTCTCAGTGCCCTTCAGTGCCACCTATCAGTTTCCATCATTGCCACATATCAGTGCCCATCAGTGCCACCTATCAGTGCAGCCTCATTGGTTTGTAAAAATAGGCAGTTGGGTTGTTTTTTTACTGCGTCCCTCCTTAAGCTGCAAAGGCCATGCCCATGATGCTTTACATTTAATCACAACTTAAAATCCTCCCCTTGTCATGTTTGTCAGGCATTACTGCTACCAAATATTTCAGTAAATGGGGCTGTGCTACAACCACGAGCCAAAAGCCAGGCCTGAGGTTCAGGGTACAGTATTTCTAATGAAACAGCCTGATTGGCTGTCAAAATAAAGGCATTTAAGGGGTGGCAGTATTGTCTCCTGAATGTCTGCCAGCTGCACCTGCACCGCTCTGCAAAAAGTGATCCACCACCGATCACTCTTCACAAAGCAACACATGTGTAAAGGAGCCTAACTCAATACAACTTAGATAATACTTAATACTTAAAATACTTAAAATGCATGCACTTAGCAAACAACACAAAAAATATTATTATTATTATACAGGATTTATATATCGTCAACAATTTGCATATCACTTTACAATATAAAGGAAGATAATACAGTTGCAATACAGACATGTGATATTAGTTGAATGTCTACTTAAAAGTAACAATATGCAGGATACTAAGCACAAGTTAATTGTCCAAAAACCTGGTCCAATAAATCGTGGCTCTAGCAGCACTACCACAATAGTAGATTCAAAATGTAGAGTACTGCCTTTGGTACAGCAATGTCTGCAATAGAGAATATCCATAAGGCCAGTTGTGTGACGCATTCGGTGTCTGCATGCTAAGCTTTAACACCACGACCCTACAAGACCCTTTGTAGAGACACGATGAGTCAGCTGGTTTCCAAACAGGGGTTTCTATTTATCTGGAATGTATATAACAAATATCATTCTTTATTTTTTACTTCACTTCTTTTAGAATGTCAGAACAGAGAAGAGCTGACCTCCACTGTCCAGCTGCACCTCATCTTATCATCCAAGTTCGGGAGAAAACAGCGGAATGCAGCTTGGGGAGGACGTCCAACAAGCCGAGTTCCCATCTGTTTTCCCAGCACTATGAGGTTCCTGTACTGTGTCCCCAGGCAGGGACCAGCTGTAATGGGTGTTTAGAGTACCTACACACAGTAATAACTGACTTCACCTTCTGGAAACATACTGATTTTTCCAGCATCAAGTAAATGTTTTTATGGTGACCTCGCTTTTTTACTTATTCCCAAATAAATATGTTAATTAGGCATTGTTCTGGCATATGGCTGTCATGTGTGAAGATGTGTGAAAAAGTCTGGTTAAAGAGAGCTTGTCAGCCATTTTAAACTTTGAAAATAAATAGTTCTTCAAGTGCCTCAAGGTTTCGACTTTTCCTTTTGTTAGCCAGAAAAAGTTCTTCTGTGCTCTCCATGGATCCCGGGTTCAGGTCGTTACTGAGGACTTGACGGTCAGAACCGGCTTCAACCCCAAAGCTAAAACTTGCCATCCCACCATCTCTTTGTACATAGAATGACCTACTGACCATGGAGACCATGGTGACCTTACTGTGACAGTAGAGGGGTGGTATATTTTCAGAGGTAGGGTTTATTTAATTACATAGCGGGAAAAGCCTTAATTAAATTTAATGAGTGAGCAAAAAGTACCTTTGCAAGGTTGTTCTATTGTGCAGGTCAAATTTTGCTGACAAGAGCAGATTGTTGCCATTTTATGATTCCTGTCCCACCTGCATCAACAAGTGTTACAGTACATATATACAGTATATATATATATAGGTATGCTGAGCTGTGACCCAGGTTCCTATCCCACTAGTGCAGCAGCAGCCAGGCAAACAGCAACATTCACTCCCCTGGCTCAGAAAATAGTCTAGGGGTTGCCTTTTTTTTTTTAAGGTTTATTGCAGACTAACTTGGATGGGGCTTAGGAAAGCTGTGGAATACTTTAGAACACTGAACAAGAATGTGAGGGCAGCACTGGGAAACCAGTAACAATGTTGAAGACCAGGCAAGCCTTAAACCTAACACAGCAGGGGTTAACAGCAGAAGCAGTCACTGAGATCCTCAGGTCTGTATTCACAGAGGTTTATTTATTAAAGGCAAATAGTCTGTGCAGTTTGCAAAGTGCAGTTGCTCCAGAGCTTAGTAAATGAGCAGAAACTCTGCTGACTTCCATCATTCAATCATGTGCAAGCAAAAATGCTGTTTTTTTTTTTTTTTTTTTTACTTTCCTTGCATGCAATTGGGTATTCTTTGCAAAGGGAACCTTTTGAGCAACTATGCAGATATGCACAGCTAGGACCTCAATGAGACCAGCAGGATCTTTGGCTGGACTGCCAAGAAACTGCTCTTCAAGGCTTCAAACTAGTTATGCACTCCACAACCATCATCTAGGCATCATCTAGGCACACTTCCCCAGGGATTGGCTAAGGCTACATAAATATTCAGGCTGCTCATTTTACTCTCCCACTCACTACATTCTGGAAGCCTCCATAAGAGGGGGAAGAACAATCAAACTCACACCCTGCAAAGCCCAGAGCAGCCCAAAGTAAGCACATGTAGCTCTGCTGATTAACCGGTTCCCGACCAGCGCACGACGATGTACGTCGACAGAATGGCACGGGCAGGCATATTGGCGTACAGGTACGTCCAATCTTCAATGCCGCCCTGCCATCGGGAGCACGCCGCCGGCGGCGCGCTCCCGCGCTGGTCGGGACCCCCGTGAGTACGGTCGCGGGACCCGCGGACTTGATCGCCGCGGGCATCCCCGCGATCGTCTCACGGGACGGCTGAATGGAGGAAATGCCGTGTAAACAGCATTTCTCCATTCTGCCAAGCAACTAGTGATGCTGATCTCTGCTCCATGTGATTGGAGCAGAGATCAGTGTTCACTAAATGAAAGCCCAACCCCCCCACAGTTAGTAACACACCCCTAGGAACACTTAACCCCTACACTGCCACCCACTGGTTAACCCCTTCACTGCCAGTGTCATTTACACAGGAATCACTGCATTTATATAGCAGTGATTACTGTATAAATGACAATGGTCCCAAAAATGTGTCAAAAATGTCCCATGGGTCCCCCACAATGTCGCAGTCACAATAAAAATCGCTGATCGCCGCCATTACTAGTAAAAAAAAAAAAAAAAATTGTTAATAAAAATGCTATAAAACTATCCCTATTTTGTAAACACTATAACTTTTGCGCAAACCAATCAATAATCACTTATTGCGTTTTTTTTACCAAAAATATGTAGAAGAATACGTATCGGCCTAAACTGAGGGAAAAAAATGTTTTTTTATATATTTTTGGGGGATATTTATTATAACAAAAAGTAAAAAATAATGCGTTTTTTTCAAAATTGTCGCTCTATTTTTGTTTATAGCGCAAAAAATAAAAACAGCAGGGGTGATCAAATACCACCAAAAGAAAGCTCTATTTGTGGGAAAAAAAGGACGTCAATTTTGTTTGGGAGCCACGTCGCACGACCGCGCAATTGTCAGTTAAAGCGACGCAGTGCCGAATCGCAAAAAGTGGTCTGGTCTTTGACCAGCAAAATGGTCCGGTCTGTAAGTGGTTAAAGGAGAGCCACAGAACTAAAGTTGCCTAACCAAACCTAGCAGTCTATCAAGGAGAATACTGCTACATATATATATATAAAGTTGCCCACACATCTGATTGTCCAATCAGTTTCAGATTTACCTTATTATAGGCTTACTTATAGATGCAACATCCTAGGGAAGTTACTTACTCTTTAACAGCAGCCCCAATATATCATGTTTCCTTTAAAAGGTAAGTAGCATTGCTAAACGAAAATGTAGGTTTTTATGGAAAACTGCCCCAAAAAAAACACAACTCAGCTTTTTACAGACAAGCCATCTTATCAATACAACAGAAAATGAGAAAGTATAGCTTCCAAATAAGGAATACAAGCTTAATGCAGACGGAAGCCTAATAAAACTTCAGCATTACAAGGTAACAGAGCCAACCCTGGTCTCACCATGACTTAATGTTTCCATTGATGTTAATAACTGTATTAATAACTACATGTGCATTAGCAGCACATTAGCGTATAATATCAAAATGCAGAGAAATTAAGTAGAAAAAACTCAAGAAGATGAAGAGGCGATTAATTAAACTAGTATTGCTGCATTTATTTTCAAGTACAGCAAATGACCTACATAGCTGAGATAAAAGCAGACTTACATTACAAGGCTTGCTTGCCCGCAGCGAAAGCCACGGATTGCTTTTATTTATGTAAACCTTGCACTTTCCATTCTGAAACAAAATCAATACATTTACCAAATCCCGCATGTGATATTTACTATGTTCCCACACTTCTCATAGTTCTTTTGGCAATGAGCTTTTGTGGTACTCACAGCGATTAGCATTTGGCAGCAGGCTGGGGCATTCATTATAGTCTGCAGCTCCAACATAACTAGGAGAATTTATTTCATTAATTGGGAACATAATACATCTTATTTTGTCACAAATATTATACAGAACCAACATACAAAGGGGGGGAAACTTTGGCTAACTTTTCAGTGTCTGATAGAACAGCAACAGAAAATGTGTAAAGTGCTGTATTATGAGTTCTATGGAAAATTATGCTGTAGGGCCGGTGGCAGTTAACCACTATAAATCCAGACTGTTTTATCTTCCTTCCAGTCCAGGCCATTTTTTACATTTCAGTACTGTCATACTTTGAATGACAATTAATCTGTCATGCAACACTGTACCCAAGTACATTTTATATCATTTTTTTGAGACAGATAGAGCTTTCTTTTTGAAGGTAGTCAATCACCACTTGTTTTTTTTTTTTTTGGCATTTTTTTTTTTTTACTGTGGAAAAAAAATAAAAAAAATATTTTTTACACAAAGTCCTTAATTTAATAAGATGTTTTTCACAAAATATTAAGGATTACAACCCAAAGCCCATTCTGCTACTCCTCTCCAGTTTAGCAATACCACATGTGTGAGACTTTTTCACAGTTTGGACTAATTATGTACTGAAATTTGTATATTGTGTATGACGCAAATCAACCAAATGTTACATAGTAGTTGAGGTTGAAAAAAGACACTAATCCATCAAGTCCAACCTATGTATGTGATTATATGTCAGTATTACATTGTATATCCCTGTATGTTGCGGTCATTCAGGTGCTTATCTAATAGTTTCTTGAAACTATCAATGCCCCCCGCTGAGACCACCGCCTGTGGAAGGGAATTTCCTCATCCTTGCCGCTCTTACAGTAAAAAATCCTCTACATAGTTTATGATTAAACCTCTTTTCTTCTAATTTTAATGAGTGGCCACGAGTCTTGTTAAACTCCCTTCTGAAAAAAGTTTTATCCCTATTGTGGGGTCACCAGTATGGTATTTGTATATTGATTATATTGGTTGCCTCTATATAAGTGGTCAGGGAATATAATTATATAAGTGGTCAGGGAATATAGCTTAGTGCAGCCTCACCTATAGCAGTCACAGTTCCTATAAGCCAAGCAAACCTAGCCTATTGGTATGTGGCTGCCCCCAGGAAAGCCATGCTCACTGGCCAGGAAGTACAGAAAGCCGAAGAAAGGAAGAACAAAAGATTGCCCATGGTTCCAAGAGTGCAATTGTCCACAGGGGATGGCTGAACTTGGTGTCTTGCAGGAACGTAGTCAGATGAAATGGGTCAGTTCAGGTGGCAGGCAGAGACATGCACAGCAAACAAGCAAAGGCTCAGTCTAGGTAGCAGGCAGAAACATGATCAATAAGCAGGCCAGGGTCAGTACAGGCAGCAGGCAGAAGCCATACTGCACTGGTGTGGCGGAGATTGGGAACACTGTTGCTGGCTTACACTGGCCTAGTGACAATGGGGACTAGAGTGGCAGCAATCAGGAATACTGTTGCTGACTTACACTGACCTGGTGACACTGGGGACTAGTATGACGACAATCAAGGACAACATAGGTGGCTTAGGTAAGCCATACAGGCAGGGGAATCCCTCCAGTGCGGACAGTGGAATCCCTCCTGCAATTGTCATGTCCCGGTGGGGGAGTGGGAGTGGGCGGGTGAAGCCGTCCCTGCGGGCAGAAGATGCTAATTATCGCTAGTGGCTATAGCAGCCACTAGTGATAATCACAAGAGAATCTAGCAGGCTGTTTGTACCCAAGTTTATTGATTGATCAATTTGGTATATTCAGCCTGCCCATTAAAGGTTTGAATCTCGGCTGATTCCTGCTGAATCGGCCAAGATTTAAACCATGTATGGCTGGCCTTACACTGGTCTGGTGACACCGTGACTGGTGTGGCAGGGATAAGGAACACTGAGGTAATCAAATAAGGATGTCTTTGGGAGCAGGTGGGAGGGATGTCCTTATTTGATGATGAAGAGTGCAGAGCGGGACTTCCGGTTGATTTAATTTCTGTTCTTTGGAGCATACACAGAGAACCAGCACATCTGCACTTCCTCGTTTCATGCCATGCAATGTATACTATAGTTGATATGTAAGTGCAATGGCTTCTTCCTTTAATAATTACAGTTTTACACTATGGAGGCTCTCCTTTCCTGCTCCTTGTACTTGCTCACTATCCATTTGTGATGCAGTGAGCAACTGATTTCCCAGGTTGACTCTTGATGGACGGATGCATTAAAGTATTTGATGCACCTTTCTAAAGAGATCTATTTAGCGCGGTACACTCACTTGTTAGCGCAAGGGGTCGTATGTACACAGTCAGGCACATGCCGGGGCACCAAGGGAGTGCATAAGGTTCATAGAAGTGAAGTGATTCAGAGACTTTGCATTGAAAAAGATTGCAACTACTTTTTTTTTGTTTGGAGTTGTTTGATACACAGAGCAGGTGGATTTGGACTTTATTAAGCACCATTTTATATATATATATATATATATATATATATATATATATATATTACAATATTGTTGTGCAGTAATGTTAGTGTGTGATGCACTTAATTCATTTGTGACTTAAGTAAATGATTTTACAATGTATTTGCACACATTATTTGCACATACTCACAAGTTTTATTCACTGATTTATTCAAGGTAGCACTGTAATTCTTTGTTTTGAGTGTTAGTTTCAATGCTTAGGCATATGTCACAGCAGCAACCATTCATTATATGGTCTTTCGGGTAGAACGGGAAATTTTGTATCTTATTAATTTGTACTAAACAAGGGCTGTATGAATGACAGCCTTTGTTTAGTATTACTACTGTGAATTTTGTGATTGGTCAAAAGCGATCAAGTGCTACATGGCTAATGACAGTGGTCCTATACCCCGATTTGTGTGTCCGTGAGACACAGTGATCACAGAACATGCTGTTAAGTGGGAGGATGTATGGGTGCAACCACCCACAATGATGCTTGTTATGTCCTTTTATACATAGTGGCCAGGTTGGAAGTCGTTAAAGAAGAGTTCCAGGTATGCATATTTTTACATGGTTACATTGGTCCAGCTTGGCCCAATATAACTATGCATATATCATACCTGGCCAATCCCCCTGGAAGCTGGAAATTATTGAGATAGGCACTGCTACTACAGTTATCTCAACTAGTTTCTGGGTCCCATGTCAAGCCGCTGCCTTGTTATGTACTGAACACAGGTGGTCCCCTGCTCAGCAAGGGTGCCATTCAGAAATTGCTTTGCATTTTCTCTATGAATGCAAATCGTTCATTGATTAGATGAGTTGGAGAGGCAGGGTCATAATGAAGCAATCTCCACCTGGTCCAATCAGAGAATGCTTTGTACACATTAAAGATTCGAAAGCTAGTGGAGATCACTAATAGTGGTACCTACTATAGTGATTTCCAGCTTCCAAGCGTATCTATTTTAATAGACACAGTTACATTGGTCAAAGCTGGACCAGTGCAACTATGTAAAACAGAAATCAAAGAGTAATACAGCCCTATCAAAATTATTGCTAATTGATAATAATAATATATGTGGCCGTGCGAGCTGCAATTTTCACGTGAGATACACACACCATAAACAAGACAATAACTCAAATATAAACTGCTCTAAATAAATTGTGAATATGCACGAAGAAAGTCTATAAAAAGCAAGGAAGTCCATATGGTGACGTGATATGCGAAGTGCCCCCAGGATGACCCCATCTGTGACAAAACATGTAGGGGAAGCGACGTGCTGATGTCACGTTGTTTGCCCCAGTCCCGGACCACGGGCTGCATTTTGAGCGGGCCGTCGTGTTTTTATCTACGAGTTTTACTTCCATTGATGTAAGTGCAACATCCTTTTTAACTGGAATAAACCTTAAGATTTTACACTATGGAAGCTTTATCTTTTATTTGTACCTTTCTGTGATTGAGTCCATTGTGCTTTACATAGGATTACCACAATATCAACTTGCGCGATTACAACTGATCCAAAGCACGGCGGCAAGGCTGATAACAGGAAAAAAACCCTGGGAATCCATCTCTCCTTCGCTGAGGAGCCTACACTGGCTAACCGTAAAAAATCGGATCACGTTCAAGACCCTTTGCCTCACCCACAAATGCTCCTCCTCGTGCCCAAAGCCCGGTATAAATCCAAGGGGGATCGGAGATTCGCTGTCCAAGGGCCTCAGGCTATGGAATGCTCTACCAATCAACATCCGCCTGGAAGAAAATCACCTGGCTTTTAGGAAAAAACTCAAGACCTTCCTCTTTTAGCAGATGATCAAAGCTCGCCACAGCGCCTAGAGGCGATTCAGTTCGCATTGTGTGCTATACAAGTATTTCATTCATTCAGTAGAGGCTTAATAGCGCAATCTCCCTGGATGATCAAAGGCCCCAGCTGGGTTTATAGCCACAAGTGTCTTAAACCTCCTATAACAGGAGGTCTTAGGAGCTGGTAAGGTGCTATTTTATGAGTTGGAGGTGCTTCTCTGAACTGTCATGATTTCTTGGTGAAATTATCCACAATTAAGGGATCCTTTAGATATCACGTCACCATATGGACTTCCTTGCTTTTTTTGCATATAGATTTTCTTCAGTCATATTCACAATTTATTTAGCATAGTTTATTTTTGATTCATTAACTATGTAAAACAATCCATACATGGAACTTATGTTTAAACTTATTTATAACCCAATTCCAACTAAAACATTTTGGATACAGGAAGAGTTAGAACCTATTACCTTAGTATTGATGCAGGTGTCCTGTTTGAAAGATTTCTTCTCAGGGGAAGTCAGGGAAAATCACCCTAGTTCTCGTCTATTTAATAGATAAAGTCACGCAAAAAAAAAGACCAACTCCAGCTCCAAAACACTAAATTAGATCCTGAAGAAACATAGTTCTGAGTTGCTGCCATTGAGAGACTAAGATGATGCTTAAAGAAAACCCATCTAACAGACTCAGCAAACCACACAAGCAACTATGTTCATATACAGCACATTATATTGCGATGTTGTGTTGTGTATATGAACATAGTTGTTTGTGTTGTTTGTTGAGTCTATTAGGTGGGTTTTCTTTACGCATGAATGTATTCTATTTAACAGATGCCTGACAAAATGGTAAGTGATTCAAATAGTTCTACTTCTTGCTTATTTGATAGGGGTCAGACAGAATAGGAAGTGAGGGAAAATCTCCCTACTTTGATTTTATTTGTAATGGGTCAGGCAGAATAGGAAGTGGAGGGAAATAGTTGTCCATCTCGTCCACTTGACAGGCATCAGAAAGAATGGGATGAGGAAATCTTTTTATTTTCTATCTATTTGGTAAACACTGATTGAGATAAAATTTCCTGCTTTATAGGTTTTGGGCAGTATGGAAATAACAGGCATTTTCTACCCTTCTATTTTGAAAGAGGCAGAAAACAGGAACAGAGGGAAATTTCATCACACCCTGTTGATTTGACAGGTGTCATCCATAACACATATACCGTCACACCCATGGGTTATATCCTCAAAATGTATTAAGAAAAATTGCATCAATATACAGCTCTCAATGAAAAAGCCCTCCTCCCTCCCATATAGTCCCACATCCCCCCAAAAAGTACAACCCCCCACCTACTTATTCATGGGGTTTAGAACAGGAAATTAGGGAAAATATCCCCACATCCTGTCTAAAGGACACTGTAAATACAGAAGTGAGGAAAAAGTTCCCTACTTCCTTCGCATGTGATGGGTTTTGGGCAAAATAGGGACTGAGGGAAAATCTCCCTATGTTGGGTTCTTTATGATGGGCAGACAGAGAGAACAAGATGTGAGGGTTAATCTCCTCATGTACTATCTATTTAGAATAGGACGTGAAGAGAAATTGTTCTGCCTCTTTGATGGGCATCAGACAGACGGAACAGGAAGTGAGAAGAAATCTACTCAAATATCATTAAAAACCTGGTGGAATTTCTAACCCTTTTCACCTCTATACAAAACTAAAAAAGTTCTGGCCCTAGCTGTGCTTATAGTGCATCTCTCCTTTAGCAATCCAAAATAAATATATAATCGGGCAGATGGTGTTTTCTATATGTACCTCTTTGTTCTCATTATTTCTAAACACATACTGCAGGACAATTGTCATTGAAGAGATAATTTTCCTAACTAGATGTACTCAAGATGGAAATTACAGTCTAGGAAGTGGATGGGATGAACGCTATCATTGTTGGCATGTTCTGAAGGAAATGAACACCAAATAAGCCACATGTAACATATGATTTTCTCTTGAAAACGTACAAAGTCTACCATATGATTTTCTTCAATCTCCCTTATCCACAAAACGTGTTTTCTGCTTCAGGTTCAATATACGCTCTGTATATTTTTATTCTTGTCCAGAAATATCTGTAATAGGTGGTTTATACATAGACAGCGTCCTCTGTGAATAGTCTATTGTTCAGAGTATTTTCCACTGGCGTACATAATGGGTTCTGTTGATACAGGTCGCCTTTAGCATCTACAGGTCACTTATGCCTTCTGCTATGGGTACGTTTATCTGGAGTGCTGACTTTGGCTGTTTTGCATTTATATAGAGTCTGATGTATTTTCATAACTCCATAAGTATGGTTTACCAAGAAACTATAGTTAACCACTTGCTTACTGGACACTTAAATCCCCCTCCTGCCCAGACCAATTTTCAGCTTTCAGCGTTATCACACTTTGAATGACAATTGCGTGGTCATGCAACACTGTACCCAAATAAAATTTTTATCATTTTTTTCACACAAATAGAGATTTCTTTTGGCATTATTTGACCACTGGGGTTTTTATTGTTTTATTTATTGTTTATTGCTAAACAAACAAAAAAACACGGGGAAATTTTGAAAAAAAAAATCATTTTTCATAGTTTGTTATAAAATTTTGCAATCAGGTAATTTTTGTCCTTTATTGATATGCACTGATGAGGTGGCACTGATGGGCACTGATAGGCTGTACTGGTGGGCACTGATAGGCTGCACTAATGGGCACTGATAGGCACAGATAAGGCAGCACTGATAGGCACAGATAAGACAGTACTGATGGGCACAGATAAGGCAGCACTGATGGCCACTGATAAGATGGCACTGATTGGTGGGACTGATGGGTGGCACTGATGGGCACTGAAGGGCACTGATAGATGTTAGTGATATGTATCACTGATAGATGGCACTGATGGGCACTGATGGGCAGAGGTCGGTGACACTGATGGAAAGCACTGCTGATGAGGCACTGATTGGTGACATTGATAGGTGGCACTGTGGGCACTGATAGGTGGCACTGTGGGTGCTGATAGGTGGCACTGTGGGCACTGATGTGTGGCATTGTGGGCACTGATAGGTGGTGCTGGTGGGCACTGGTAGGTGGTACTGTGGGTGCTGATAGGTGGCACTGTGAGCACTGATGTGTGGCACTGTGGGCACTGATAGGTGGCGCTGGTGGGCACTGGTAGGCAGTACTGTCAGTCACTGGTAGGTGTCACTGGAAGGTGGCACATGTGGGCACAGATGATTCTGCAGAGGCTCTCCAAGATCGGGGTCGATGTCTCTCTGACAGCTGCCGGCAATCAGCGCAAGGAGAGAAAATAGCCGTTTACTGGCTCTGTTAACAACACATGATCAGCTGTCATCGGCTGACAGCTGATCCTGTGGTAAGGGGTTGAGATAGATCCCTTACTCCGATCTGTGATCCGGTGAGTCTCATAGACTCACTGATCACAGAGTGCACTGCGTATGCCCTGCAGGGTCATGCAGGCCGCTCGAGCATGGGAAGACGTTTATTGATGTCCTCCCGGCAAAGTAGGTCTGCACTGTAGTCGTCATTCGGCTATAGCGTGGATCTGAAGTGGTTAAGAATTACAGAACATGGAATACTGATTCTGAGTTTTTACCATAGCGCTCACCTCTTTTTTTTTTACGTTTTAGGTAAAACGCAGAACTTCTGTCAAGTTTTTTTCTGTTGTTTATGTGTTCTCATTGGAGAGATTTATTCTAACTTCTTCCTTTGTTCACACCAGCACAAGAAATGAGAATGTGTCAGCGGGTGAGGAAGTCAGAGCAGTAAAAACCTTAGTTGAGGAAAGAGATAAAACAGTGCTGGACTGGTAAGGTTATCTCACTGGTATTGCTATTTTAAAGTATTGATATTAGTATAAATAATCTGGTTTCCGGTCAGGTGGCTTCTACACCCCAGAGGATCCCCATGATCTCCTCGGTTTGTAGTGTGATGTAGTAAAAATGGAAGTTGAAGTGCCACACCATTGCTAAGGGCTATTGAGTATTTGATTCAACTATGACCCCAAGGAGGGAATATTATTTTAAAATTATATTGATATGAAGATGTCCTTATATTTTTTTTTAGCCCTGATGAAGAGGGAGTATTTGCACTCCTGAAATGCATTGGGATGTCCCCATGACTTTCATTAGAATAAAGTTGTATCTGGACCTTTTAGCAGTAGTGTTCTGCTTAAATTTCCATTTTTATCACAGCAGTAAACAACTGACGTGTTCTAATTTTTCCACACTTTTCTAATAAACCTGCATTTGTTGTTGTCTCTATCCTTTACAGGAAGAGATTCCTTCCTGTCCTGGTGACTGCATGTTATCAGGACAGGAAATGAGGATAAATATCCCCAATGGGAAAAAAGAACCTGATGGTGGTTCTTGCTTGTTCCTATTCCATAAAAAAAGTGCATTTGGCTGGAATTTTTGAAATTGTTTATATAAGCAAAATCCCAATACGTTGTAGGTTGCTAATGGTTGAAGGTAAACTACAGTCAAAATTAAAAAAAAGCTCAACCTTGAAATTCATACAGGGAGCATAGCCTTTTTAATACAGACATTGCTGTAATTCACCAGTCCACCCCACTCCTTACTGTCAGGTGATCTGGAAATCCCTGCTTGGGTCTTAGGAAAGTTGTTCCCAAATACACCCCCCATAGCCCACTTACTGCCTCTAACATACAGTAAGCCTGCTTTGGAAGACTAAATTGTGAATAGGGAAATTGAGAAATTACACATTTCAGGCTTCAGGAAGCAGACTCCCAATCGACATGTTGGGGGGCTGTTTGGATTCTGACTTGATTAACCGGAATTAAACTAAACTCTAAAGACAAACTTTTTTTTTAATTTTGGATCTGGAAGGAGGCCCTTTTTTGCAGTCAGTGTCCACGCTGTTGAGATTCAACCTTTCTAAAGCTTGGTTGCTGTATCTGCCACGGGGACACATAGCTGGACTTGTGCTCTTGCTGTACTTCTAATGTGTCCCTGCACCTTGGGCTCCCTCCACGCATACCTGTTCTTAATGTATCCAATGCTATGTATGCTCCAAATTTAAGAATAAGAATTAGGACACTGGTGAGGAAGTGCAACTTCCACATATATCTGCAAATGTGTGCAACTAAATCCTCTGTTTCTAACATAAATTGTTAGACAGTGTAAATTTTCTATTTTTTTGCAGGTTAGCTGGTAAATGTTCTGGGAAAACTGTTGTTTGTACTGTGCAATGCCCTTCCATGTGCACCTTACTTCAAACAATAGTTATACATAGGGGTGGTTGTCATTCATGTAGAACTCTGTCTAAAGGCATGTTAACACCACCTTGTCTTGCAGTAAAACCGTTGTCACAATACACTTTATTCTGTGTAACATCATGCTGTCTAACTGCAGTCCATATTTTTTGATTGTACCTGTTTATTTCTTTTTTTACCACAGCACATTTCAATGCACATTGTACATTGTGGTGCACTGAAGTGTACTTTAGCAAGTGCGGAGGTGCTCTCTCGATCTCTAGGCACTGAACAACCCAGATGAAAGCAACTTTACATCAAAACTTCCCTTCACATCAGAGGCCACCCATCACATCAGAGTTAAATCAGGTTTCCTCCATCACTCATCACATCAAAATCCCCCAACACAAAGTTCCCCCAAATAACAGACCCCGATCAAACATCCCCCAACAAAGAGCCTTCCAATCCCATAGTTCTCTCTTTAAATCAGAGCTCTAACTTTTGTCTTCAACAATTCAATGGTGGGAGGTGGAGTAGGTCTGGAGGTGCCAGACTTCCAACCTCTCCTGCATGCGGGGGTCGGCCCTATATGTTGCCTGCCCTGGATCATTGTCATGAGTTGCCATGGTCCGGCAGACTAGCCATCAACCATAGCAGCAAATGGCACATGGGAGTTGATTCACTAAAGCTGGAGAGTGCAAAATCTGGTGCAGTTCTGCATTCCAGATTTTTTTGTCAAAGCTTAACTGAACAAGCTGAAGTTAGAAGCTGATTGTCTTCTATGCACAGCTTCACCAGATTTTGCACTCTACTGTGTTAGTATTTCAACCCCCATGTGTACTGCCCTAAAGTATCATTGGTTTTATGGTGCTGGTGGCTGGTCTGCCCACACCATGGCAACTCATGACACTGAATCAGAACAAACTGGGTCCCATGCTCGCAGTACCCCAAGGAATCCAATTGGCAAACCTGTTGAGAAACACTGATATAGATGATTAAAATTAAGGGCACCACAAGTAATCTAGTGCTTGGATTATTACTGGAGTTGCGGTCCTCGTGTGTTGTTATATATTGAGAAATTAAATCTCCCAAACAACACACATACAGGAATTCTAAATTTCTCGAAACTATCCAAAATATTTTTAATGTTTTTAATGATATATAATTTAGGGTAAATACTGTGACATTTCTGAGAGTATCATAGCTTCACGGTCTGACTGATTTCACTTGCAGTCTAAAATTGGTCTTTAAACCCAAACTGTTTTTTTTGTCTTAACAGTGTTTCTAAAGTCAAGTTTTCTATAGCCCTCCATATCTGAAAGGCACTGTGTTCCTTTTTTCAGGTAGCTCTTCTGTCGGTTATATTGTGTTGTAATAGAAGTATGATGGATGGTTGAGCTAGGGAGGTAACCAACATAGAAGTTTGTCAATAGTACACGAGAAGAAAGAAAGTGCTCTAGTCCCGGGTTACAGCACGTGCTATATGGTTTTTGAAAATTAATATTCCTAAAACCACAATTGGGTTTTAGGGCTAATTTTGCCTAATTATGGTTTCAGTGCCAGTCTAGCTGGATTGCAGGTGTCGCTGTCACTGCCAACAAGTGGTAGAACGCAGTCTAGTTGGGTGTATTGAGTATCATCATTGTCTCGGAACCAGCCTAGTAGGAGTGTTTTCCTGCTGTGCATTCTGGGAGATGGTATTTAAGGTACTGCGATCACGTGCTTCGGGGTTCCGGACCAGAAGAGATTTTCTATCTGTTTGGTCCCAGTCCTCCTGACCAGCCTCCATGGCCCTTCTGGCATGCGGTGTGGATCCATGCAATTCTGAGCCTCAGGGCTGGATAGCCCAAAGTGAAGCAACTGCAGGGACAGGCCTGAATGGATATGAGGCCATAATGATTCAAAGGTGGCCTGGTGCTGTCTCATCTAGGGAGAGGCCCAGCAACTGGAGAAGCATCCAGGGTAGGACTCTTCGGGAGAAGGCCGTTTCTCAGAAGGAGCCTGGAGGCACAGTTGAAGGACACTTTGTGGATCTATATTCATATGGTATTGTCGGACTGGCTGAGAGATACTGATACTGTATGATAGTTCTCTAAATTTGTCTACGTACCTCAGTTACATCCAAGTATGTGGCAGAGACTTTTATTTCTCAAGTGTTCTACATCTAAGTCTGTGACAGAGACTTTGCTTTACTTAACACTCTGCTGGCTGCTAGGCCTAGTGAGAGGAGGTCTATCCGGAGGGTGGGAGAATCCAGCTGTGAAATGTTTATTCTCTGGATTTTGCCGTTCCAAATGTACCTGAAATTTTCTAACTCCCTACCTTTTATTAAGAAACTGTGTTATCTTCTAAAATAAATAACCCAAAAGAGGATCCAGTGTCAGTTTCTGCATTTCTTTGGGCCATCTACCACGGGAACCCCTAGACGGAGGCGAGGTCAAGAAGGTAACGGTAAGCCCAACTAAAACCAGCAGCTCCTTCGGGGGTCAGTGCTACATAGATATCATGTGAGTTAAACACATTTTATAAAATAACACAAATTTATAAAGATACATTTCTGTTTTTGGCAAGATGCCTCTGCACACCTCATTCACTGCTGATATTATACTGACACTCATTGCCGGATAAAATCACACTTTTAAACTGTATATTCAGCCTAATCCAACCCAGTTTTAATATAAATAGTGCCAAAGAATTGTTTGACCTGAGTAAGGCTAAAGACCATGACACTGACACTCTATATAATCATGTGTCAGTATAATGGAATCATAAAAGAATAACGCTGCAATAATGATATCATGGATTCCACGAGGTCATCTTTGCCTTCTACTTTGTATACATTTATTGGAGATGCCGTCCTGGGCTGTTTTGCATTTAGATTGCTAGGATGTATAGTAGTAAAAGTAGTTTTACTATTTATTACAAAAAATTGTTTTTATCAGTAGTTTGTGGCAAATATTTTTTTTTCTAAATCACAGACCAAAAAGTTATATAATAGGGTAACTCTGCGATCTTTGCAGGGAATCGGTGCTTATATGCAGCAAAGACTAAAACAATATGAACATGAGTAATTTAAAGGGGAAAAAAAATAATGGCAATTATTTATGATGCATGGTTTTTAACAAATTGCCACACAGTTAACTTTTACGTCTACTTTTAGGACTAGATGTTATTTTTTTCTGCATCAGTATCAGTGATCTTGTAACTGCAGTGGACAGTTCTTTTTTAAAGATCACAAGAAATCAAAGGAGGTAGATTTGCCCTAAGGTTACATTAAGGCAAAGATCAAAGCACTAAACACCAAATTACACACCGATCGATTCATATTTTCCAGACATAAAGTACAATGAAATCTGACTGGGTGCAATGGGTTGTTGCCCTTTGCCTATTAGCATTATTTTAAAGCTAATAGCCGATAAGGCAGTTTGTCTGGCACGTAACGCACCATTCCTCCCACTAATAAGATGGGGTACTATTCCTTCAACTAACACCAATGATGGGGCATTATTCCTCCCAATGACACCAACAATAGGGGGACTATTCCTTCTACTGTCACCAGCAATGGGGCATTATTCCTTCTACTGACACTAACAATGACGCACTATTCTTTCTACTGACATTGAAAAGGGGTACTGTACAACTGACACTAACAATGGGGCACTATTCCTCCCATTGACATCAACAATGGGGCACTATTCTTGTCATTGATATGAACAATGGGGCACTACTCCTTCCAATGACACCAACAACAAGCTGCAATTCTTTTCATTAATACCAGCAATGAGGCACAATTCCTTCCACTAACACCAAAGATGGGAAACTATTCCATCCACTGACACCAACCAACGGGCACTAAATTCCAAAGGACTGAAAACTGACCCTTTGTTTTAAGCAGTATTAAACCCAAAAATGTAATATATTGTAGCTTACCATTCATTAGATGTGGTAGCTCTGTTTTCTTTTCTTAGGCTTTTCTTCCCTCTGTTTTCACCTGGGCATCTTGGCCAGTAACACACTTCTTGTATTAAAGTGCCCTCACACTGGATGAATGAGTACAGGGGCAACTTTGGACAGCAGCATTGTCAGTCTGGGGGGAGGGCAGTGTTAGATGTACTAGCCGACAGGGTGGATTTGATTTAATTCATGATTTAAATCACTAGTAAAAAGACTTGAATTATATCAACTTGATTTAAATCATAATTTTTAAAGAGAAATCACTGTCCCGCAGCGGCTCCTCCTCTGACCCGCTGTTGACTCCCCAACAGTTCCATTCACTTTAATGGGATGGCTGGTGATGTGGCAGTGACACAACAAGGTGAGGGATGTGTCAGCAGCAGGTGTGTGGATGCCTGCTAACAGGCGCTGCTATGATGGATCTGAAATGACAGGTGCTCTTTAAATGTAAGGACTTATTCTTGCTGGTAGTTAGAATCCTTAATATTTGCAAATGAAATGAACATTGCCTATATTAAATAATAAGCTGTCAGGTTAGTAAAACAGCGATATCAGAACCGATTTAATCATACAGTTGGTAGTGTACATAGATTTGCAAAACAATGGGATAAAGGAATATTCCTTCTTTAATATTTGCAAATGAAAAGAACATTGCCTATTTTAAATAATAAGCTGTCAGGTTAGTAAAACACGATATGAGAACCGATTTAATCATACAGTTTTGAGTGTACATAGATTTGCAAAACAATGGGGATAAAGGAATATTCCTGAACTTTTTTTTATCGCATGGTTACTGTGAAATTGTTAGAATGAATCAATGCAGTGCATGTCATCTCAGCTTGCAGAGCTTGGATTCATTGAATGAGTTCCAAAAATGTAAATATTTAAAAATGTACAGCCTCGTGCTACATAACTAAGCTCCATTTCATGCTGAATAAACAAAAGTATTAATCTTAAATAGAAAACTATCTTTAGATAGATTTTTACTTCAAACACATTTTATTAAAATAAATTTGATAAAAATACAAAAAAATCTGATTTTTTGATTTGATTTTTATCCACCCTGCTAGCCAATTTAAATAGACTAAAAGCCCCATACACAGTATCAGATTTTCTGTTGATTTTTTTCCTTCAGATTTACCAAAACCCTGTAGTGCAAGGGCCTGCAAAAAAATCAGCAGAAAATCTGATAGTGTGTATGGGGCTTAACAAATTGAAGTCAACGCCCAATGATATCTTTAAAATAAGAAATTCAACAACCCCAACAAGTTGACTGATGTCTTTTAATAAATGTGGGGGGGGGGGGGGGTGAACTTCCTCTGGAATTATAAGAATGTAATACTGTCTCACTGGTTTCCATCCTTCCTGAACCTCTGATCAGGAATAATTGTAAAGCCTGAGTCCTTCTTTGCATACTTGTTCAACGACAAAACAATAAGAGTTACCAGGGCAATCAGCTAACTAGATTTTTTTTTTTTAAAGAGCTAGATCAATAACGACAACCCTCATCTTTGTCCTATGGTAGGCTTCCCTTCATATGAGTGTTACATAAAGCCTTTTGGTGAGACTTCTGCCTCTTGCCCTGATTGTATACTATGTTGTAACCACATTCTCCATTTTGTACAGGAGAGGCTTCAAATAACCCAGACCAAGGGGTTGAGTTACTAAAACTGGAGAGTTCAAAATCCGATGCAGCTCTGCATAGAAACAAATCAACTTCCAGGTTTTATTGTGAAAGCTTAATTGACGAAACTGAAGTTAGAAGCTGATTGGCTACCATGCACAGCTGCGCCAGATTTTGCACTTCAGTTGTAGTAAATCAGCGCGCAAGGGCGCAATGCTGAAACCACAGAAAACTCACTAGCCAGGTTTTTTTTACAGATTCAATACTCCCTTCAAATGATGAGGATAAAGAAAACTACAGAGCTTTAGAATGAAGGACAGCTACAGTATGTACAGAAGAAGAATGAAAACGCTTAACAAATTTGTCTTTGTCTCCCTGAATAAAAATTTTCTTACCGAACACAAATGTACCTTAACTAGCGTTTAATCTGCCTGAAGCCCCTATTCAACAAAAAAAGTTTCACTACGATGATCAAAGTACAAATATTTTCATGGAGAAGAGAATTCCTACATTTTAATTCACACCGATCATAAATCATTTGGTCATAGATTTCCTTTGGCTGCTACAAACTGTTAATAACGTGATTGCTTACAGAAAAGGCAAACTTCTGGCTTGTAATGCTAAATATTTCAGTGTTCAGGACTCATAACGTATATATACTTTTAGCTCCAGACGGATGAAATCAATAATATACAGTATGTTTTGATGGA